>NC_047109.1:66267863-66867863 GCF_902500255.1 Thalassophryne amazonica | reverse complement strand
TTACCAAATTTACGCTTAGCCTTAGCCAGCAATTTCAAATGTCCTTCGATGTCGCCTGCTCTGGCCCCCGGAAGACAATTGACAATGGTTGCTGGTGTCGCTAACTTCACATTTCTCAAAACAGAGTCGCCAATAACCAGAGTTTGATCCTCGGCGAGTGTATCGTCGAGTGGGGAAAAACGGTTAGAGATGTGAACGGGTTGACGGTGTACACGGGGCTTCTGTTTAGGGCTACGCTTCCTCCTCACAGTCACCCAGTCAGCCTGCCTTCCCGACTGCACGGGGTCTGCCAGGGGGGAACTAACGGCGGCTAAGCTACCTTGGTCCGCACCGACTACAGGGGCCTGGCTAGCTGTAGAATTTTCCACGGTGCGGAGCCGAGCCTCCAATTCGCCCAGCCTGGCCTCCAAAGCTACGAATAAGCTGCACTTATTACATGTACCGTTACTGCTAAAAGAGGCCGAGGAATAACTAAACATTTCACACCCAGAGCAGAAAAGTACGGGAGAGACAGGAGAAGCCGCCATGCTAAAACGGCTAAGAGCTAGTAGCTACGCTAAGCTAGCGGATTCCCAAACAGGGAATCCGACACTAGACAGGCTGTGGAGCAGCACAGGTAACGCACGACAACAGTGCTAAAATAAAATAAAAATCCACTAGACAGGCTGTGGAGCAGCACAGGTAACGCACGACAACAGTGCTAAAATAAAATAAAAATCCACTAGACAGGCTGTGGAGCAGCACAGGTAACGCACAACAACAGTGCTAAAACAAAATAAAAATCCACTAGACAGGCTGTGGAGCAGCACAGGTAACGCACGACAACAGTGCTAAAACAAAATAAAAATCCACTAGACAGGCTGTGGAGCAGCACAGGTAACGCACAACAACAGTGCTAAAACAAAATAAAAATCCACTGGACAGGCTGTGGAGCAGCACAGGTAACGCACAACAACAGTGCTAAAAAATAAAATAAAATAAAAATAAAAATCCACTGGACAGGCTGTGGAGCAGCACAGGCAACGCACGACAACAGTGCTAAAACAAAATAAAAATCCACTAGACAGGCTGTGGAGCAGCACAGGTAACGCACAACAGCAGCGCTAAATAAAAATCCACTGGACAGGCTGTGGAGCAGCACAGGTAACGCACGACAACAGCGCCCAAAAAAAATAAAATAAAAATCAAAATCCACTGGACAGGCTGTGGAGCAGCACAGGTAACGCACGACAACAGTGGTAAAAAATAAAATAAAAATCCACTGGACAGGCTGTGGAGCAGCACAGGTAACGCACGACAACAGTGCTAAAAAATAAAATAAAAATCCACTGGACAGGCTGTGGAGCAGCACAGGTAACGCACGACAACAGTGCTAAAAAAAAATAAATAAATAAATAAATAAAATAAAATAATAAAATAAAAATCCACTGGACAGGCTGCGGAGCAGCACAGGTAACACACGACAACAGTGGTAAAAAATAAAATAAAAATCCACTAGACAGGCTGTGGAGCAGCACAGGTAACACACGACAACAGTGCCAAAAAAAATAAAATCAAAATCAAAATCCACTGGACAGGCTGTGGAGCAGCACAGGTAACGCACGACAACAGTGCTAAAACAAAATAAAAATCCACTAGACAGGCTGTGGAGCAGCACAGGTAACGCACAACAACAGTGCTAAAACAAAATAAAAATCCACTGGACAGGCTGTGGAGCAGCACAGGTAACGCACAACAACAGTGCTAAAAAATAAAATAAATAAAAATAAAATCCACTGGACAGGCTGTGGAGCAGCACAGGCAACGCACGACAACAGTGCTAAAACAAAATAAAAATCCACTAGACAGGCTGTGGAGCAGCACAGGTAACGCACGACAACAGCGCTAAATAAAATCCACTGGACAGGCTGTGGAGCAGCACAGGTAACGCACGACAACAGCGCCCAAAAAAAATAAAATAAAAATCAAAATCCACTGGACAGGCTGTGGAGCAGCACAGGTAACGCACGACAACAGTGGTAAAAAATAAAATAAAAATCCACTGGACAGGCTGTGGAGCAGCACAGGTAACGCACGACAACAGTGCTAAAAAATAAAATAAAAATCCACTGGACAGGCTGTGGAGCAGCACAGGTAACGCACGACAACAGTGCTAAAAATAAATAAATAAATAAATAAATAAAATAAAATAATAAAATAAAAATCCACTGGACAGGCTGCGGAGCAGCACAGGTAACACACGACAACAGTGGTAAAAAATAAATAAAAATCCACTAGACAGGCTGTGGAGCAGCACAGGTAACACACGACAACAGTGCCAAAAAAAATAAAATCAAAATCAAAATCCACTGGACAGGCTGTGGAGCAGCACAGGTAACGCACGACAACAGTGCTAAAACAAAATAAAAATCCACTAGACAGGCTGTGGAGCAGCACAGGTAACGCACAACAACAGTGCTAAAACAAAATAAAAATCCACTGGACAGGCTGTGGAGCAGCACAGGTAACGCACAACAACAGTGCTAAAAAATAAAATAAAATAAAAATCCACTGGACAGGCTGTGGAGCAGCACAGGCAACGCACGACAACAGTGCTAAAACAAATAAAAATCCACTAGACAGGCTGTGGAGCAGCACAGGTAACGCACGACAACAGCGCTAAATAAAAATCCACTGGACAGGCTGTGGAGCAGCACAGGTAACGCACGACAACAGCGCCCAAAAAAAAAAAAAAAAAAAAAAATCAAAATCCACTGGGACAGGCTGTGGAGCAGCACAGGTAACGCACGACAACAGTGCTAAAAAATAAAATAAAAATCCACTGGACAGGCTGTGGAGCAGCACAGGTAACGCACGACAACAGTGCTAAAAAAAAAAAAAAAAAAAAATCAAAATCCACTGGACAGGCTGTGGAGCAGCACAGGTAACGCACGACAACAGCGCCCAAAAAAAAAAAAAATCAAAATCCACTGGACAGGCTGTGGAGCAGCACAGGTAACGCACGACAACAGTGGTAAAAAATAAAATAAAAATCCACTGGACAGGCTGTGGAGCAGCACAGGTAACGCACGACAACAGTGCTAAAAAAATAAAATAAAAATCCACTGGACAGGCTGTGGAGCAGCACAGGTAACGCACGACAACAGTGCTAAAAAAAAAAAATAAATAAATAAATAAATAAAATAAAATAAAAATCCACTGGACAGGCTGCGGAGCAGCACAGGTAACACACGACAACAGTGGTAAAAAATAAAATAAAAATCCACTAGACAGGCTGTGGAGCAGCACAGGTAACACACGACAACAGTGCCAAAAAAAATAAAATCAAAATCAAAATCCACTGGACAGGCTGTGGAGCAGCACAGGCAACGCACGACAACAGTGCTAAAACAAAATAAAAATCCACTAGACAGGCTGTGGAGCAGCACAGGTAACGCACGACAACAGTGCTAAAATAAAATAAAAATCCACTAGACAGGCTGTGGAGCAGCACAGGTAACGCACAACAACAGTGCTAAAAAATAAAATAAAATAAAAATAAAAATCCACTGGACAGGCTGTGGAGCAGCACAGGCAATGCACGACAATAGTGCTAAAACAAAATAAAAATCCACTAGACAGGCTGTGGAGCAGCACAGGTAACGCACGACAACAGCGCTAAATAAAAATCCACTGGACAGGCTGTGGAGCAGCACAGGTAACGCACGACAACAGCGCCCAAAAAAATAAAATCAAAATCAAAATCCACTGGACAGGCTGTGGAGCAGCACAGATAACGCACGACAACAGTGCTAAAAAAAAATAAAAAATAAATAAATAAATAAAAAAAAATAAAATAAAATAATAAAATAAAAATCCACTGGACAGGCTGCGGAGCAGCACAGGTAACACACGACAACAGTGGTAAAAAACAAAATAAAAATCCACTAGACAGGCTGTGGAGCAGCACAGGTAACGCACGACAACAGTGCTAAAATAAAATAAAAATCCACTAGACAGGCTGTGGAGCAGCACAGGTAACGCACAACAACAGTGCTAAAAAATAAAATAAAATAAAAATAAAAATCCACTGGACAGGCTGTGGAGCAGCACAGGCAACGCACGACAATAGTGCTAAAACAAAATAAAAATCCACTAGACAGGCTGTGGAGCAGCACAGGTAACACACGACAACAGTGCCAAAAAAAATAAAATCAAAATCAAAATCCACTGGACAGGCTGTGGAGCAGCACAGGCAACGCACGACAACAGTGCTAAAACAAAATAAAAATCCACTAGACAGGCTGTGGAGCAGCACAGGTAACGCACGACAACAGTGCTAAAATAAAATAAAAATCCACTAGACAGGCTGTGGAGCAGCACAGGTAACGCACAACAACAGTGCTAAAAAATAAAATAAAATAAAAATAAAAATCCACTGGACAGGCTGTGGAGCAGCACAGGCAACGCACGACAATAGTGCTAAAACAAAATAAAAATCCACTAGACAGGCTGTGGAGCAGCACAGGTAACGCACGACAACAGCGCTAAATAAAAATCCACTGGACAGGCTGTGGAGCAGCACAGGTAACGCACGACAACAGCGCCCAAAAAAATAAAATCAAAATCAAAATCCACTGGACAGGCTGTAGAGCAGCACAGGTAACGCACGACAACAGTGCTAAAAAAAAATAAAAAAATAAAAAAATAAATAAAAAAAAATAAAATAAAATAATAAAATAAAAATCCACTGGACAGGCTGCGGAGCAGCACAGGTAACACACGACAACAGTGGTAAAAAACAAAATAAAAATCCACTAGACAGGCTGTGGAGCAGCACAGGTAACGCACGACAACAGTGCTAAAATAAAATAAAAATCCACTAGACAGGCTGTGGAGCAGCACAGGTAACGCACAACAACAGTGCTAAAAAATAAAATAAAATAAAAATAAAAATCCACTGGACAGGCTGTGGAGCAGCACAGGCAACGCACGACAATAGTGCTAAAACAAAATAAAAATCCACTAGACAGGCTGTGGAGCAGCAACAGGTAACGCACGACAACAGCGCCCAAAAAAATAAAATAAAAATCAAAATCCACTGGACAGGCTGCGGAGCAGCACAGGTAACACACGACAACAGTGGTAAAAAAAAAAAAAAAAATCCACTGTACAGGCTGTGGAGCAGCACAGGTAACACACGACAACAGTGCCAAAAAACAAAACAAAAATCCACTGAACAGGCTGTGGAGCAGCACAGGTAACACACGACAACAGTGGTAAAAAATAAAATAAAAATCCACTGGACAGGCTGTGGAACAGCACAGGTAACGCACGACAACAGTGCTAAAAAATAAAATAAAAATCCACTGGACAGGCTGTGGAGCAGCACAGGTAACGCACAACAACAGTGCTAAAAAATAAAATAAAATAAAAATAAAAATCCACTGGACAGGCTGTGGAGCAGCACAGGCAACGCACGACAATAGTGCTAAAACAAAATAAAAATCCACTAGACAGGCTGTGGAGCAGCACAGGTAACGCACGACAACAGCGCCCAAAAAAATAAAATAAAAATCAAAATCCACTGGACAGGCTGCGGAGCAGCACAGGTAACACACGACAACAGTGGTAAAAAATAAAATAAAAATCCACTGTACAGGCTGTGGAGCAGCACAGGTAACACACGACAACAGTGCCAAAAAACAAAACAAAAATCCACTGAACAGGCTGTGGAGCAGCACAGGTAACACACGACAACAGTGGTAAAAAATAAAATAAAAATCCACTGGACAGGCTGTGGAACAGCACAGGTAACGCACGACAACAGTGCTAAAAAATAAAATAAAAATCCACTGAACAGGCTGTGGAGCAGCACAGGTAACACACGACAACAGTGGTAAAATAAAATAAAAATCCACTAGGCAGGCTGTGGAGCAGCACGACAACAGTGCTAAAAAATAAAATAAAAATAAAAACGAAAGCGTTAGCAAGCTAGTTAGCTTGCCAACGCTGATGAAGGTTAGCTGATAAAAGAGCTCCGTCGCGATGCTTCGACCGTTAGAGGTCTTCTTTAGGCGTTGGAGCACGGTGAAAAAGTAAAAAAAAGTAAAAAAGTCTTGAAAAAGACTGTTAATTCAAAGAACTCAAACAGCTCAGTTCAAACAGCTAACAGATACAGCAGAACACCGCTGTGCTCCGGAACCAGAAAAAAGTCCACCCTCCAAAAAAATCCCTTTTTTTTTTTTTTTTTTGGCAAATTAGGTTGCCAGATACCTACAACTTCATTATTGATGAAGAGAATAGATTATACATCTTGTTTGCAAAAACTTTTTTTTTTTTTTTGTTAGCTCCACAAGTATTTTTTTTTGTTGTTGTCTTGTTCTCTCAGGTCTAGGCCTATAGAATAGATTCGTGATTTTGGGTGCAATTTTGTTATTTAAGCTATTTGTTTGTTTGCCTACACACTTAATATTGTAAATAAAGTGTTAAATTATTCAGCATTATGTCGTCATATGTTATGTATTATGCTGTACTTGTGCGTCTAATGGTATGAGTGGGTTAGGGGGTGATGGTGGTGAGCAGGGGGGCCGGGGGGGGTGGTATTGTCCCTACCAAAGCTGAGACCAAACCTACGCCCTTGGATTTGACTACTGCACCAGTAATCAACAGAATTATCAACTGATAATACCTCTGCACATTAGGCAGGCCTCTTCACTGTCTGTTTTTAATACCAGTCTTAAAACCCACTTTTATTCACTGGCTTTTAACACACATTGGGTTGAATGTGAGGCATTATTTGTAAAGCGCTTTGAGCGTCTGATGCAGATGGAAAAGCGCTATATAAATGCAGTCCATTTACCATTTAATATGAGACCGTTCTGTTTTAGTAGTTTTGCTTGTTCATTGCTGTTTTTATTGTTGTTGGGTTGCTTTGTTTTTTATGACTCATGTGCAGCACTTTCTTTCAGTTTTGGCCGTTCAAAAGTGCTATATATGTAAATAAAGTTGAGTAATAATAATTAGTCTGTCAATAGTAATTTGTAGATATTAACATATGCTTGTATGTGATCATATATAATACTTTAGTGATATTAAGAACAATAAACTCTGACAATAGCTGCTTTGTTTTACGTCCCACCTGATGTTTTGATGTTTTTTCTCTTCATCGTATCAGGCTCGACTTGTGCTGTAAAACTTGTGTGTGCATGATTAGAAAAATGTGGGAGGTGTGCACATTCTCACTGTACAGTCATCATTTATCAAGTCCACTTCATGTGTGGGAGAAAGCGTGCACGCAGGTTTTGTGCACATACTGCTGCTGTGACCTGAAAGCATCTCAAATTGTCAGCGTCTTAAACTGCAAACACTCTTCAGATCAAGTGCCGGCAACACAGCAACACTACAACAAATTCTGATCCAACATAACTTCTAAATTCACATCTTCGCTGTGTCATCTTTTTTTTAATCACTGTATCACTGCATACCTGTTGGCAATTTTTCTTCTGCTTCAACAGTTTTTGTTATCAGTTAAGGATACTTCAGTGCATTAACTGTCATTTTTTTAGTACTATGGGAAATGATCCCAAACACAGTGTAAAATGCTCAATTGCCCTAATTTTGCAATGATTTCCTTTTGTGGCAAGTCTTTCTTCATTCACAGTCACATAAAATCTTTGGGAACCCTTAAATATTAATTTTCTTTTGGTTATTGTTATTACTAATAATAACCTTTTATTTATCCAGATAAAATCCCGTTGTGATTGAGGCCTTGTTTGCAAGGGTGACCTGGCCAAGAAAGGCAGTTAACCTGCCGTAACAGACAGGTTAACATAATCAAGAGAACATTAATAACAAATAAAATTCAATCGACTTGGTCTTTGGGAGTTGGAATGATTTTTGGGATAAAACAGATTAGAATTTAAAGACACAGGCATTGTGCAAAAGAATTCCATTCATGATCTCTTAGAAAAGAGTGGAAGGCATCCAGAGAAGTTAACCCAGAAAATTTCAGTCGAGACTGGAGGCCATTCCAGTCAGAGGGAGCAGAAACACAGAGCTTTCTTTCCTATTTCAGTGCGGACACGAGGTACATGGAAACTTAACATGCCGTTTGAACGTAGAGCGTACGCTTTCCAATCTTTGAAGTAAACAGGATAAATAAGTCGGAACCAATCCAATAAGAGTATTGCAAACCAGTGTCACCCAATGAGTATATCGCCTTACAGTCAAAGAGGGCATGTCAGCTTTGGCATACAACTCACAGTGGTGTGTGAGGCAGTGACAGCCAGTGATGAATCTTAAGGCACTGTGATACATTGAGGTCAGGGACTGTAGACAACTGGTCGAGGCGCATCTGTGTACGACATCACCGTAGTCCGATGCCGTCGTATACGATGGCTAAGACTAAGCTTTAATTATAAATAACTTTTGAATGATATGAGATAGAAACTTACTTTTTTTTTTTTGCTGAAAGGTTAACTCCGTGGACTTTCGAGCCAGCCATCGGCCATCTTTGTACTCCTCATAGAAGCTGTGTGATGACGTGCGCAATGCGAGTGTCCAATCGGAATTAGTTCATCGTCACATGGTTTTCCAAAATCCAATCATAGGCCAGATTCACCTCACGTGAAAAGCCAAAGATCTTCTTCAGGAGTGATATGTTACCAGTTGGCCAGTTTGAATAGCCCCCTGTGTGCTACATCCAGTGCGCCCTGCGCCATTACGCATAGATATCAGTGAAAGCAGACGGAGAGCCTCTGATGACAATCTCACGTGCTCAAACAAAGAATGTGTAACTATCAGGATTGCTCCACTAGTTTGCATGTGAATGTTACTGGATAACTCTAAAAACACTGTAAAACACTGTTTACCATGTCAATAGACAACAAAACGCATTTTGTATATACAGTGGTCCCTCGTTTATCGCGGGAGTTACGTTCTAAAAATAACCCGCGATAAGCGAAATCCGCGAAGTAGTCAGCGCTATTTTTTGCAATTATTATAGATGTTTTAAGGCTGTAAAACCCCTCACTACACACTTTATACACTTTTCTCAAACAGGCATTAACATTTTCTCACCTTTCTCTCCTGTGAAAACACTCTCTTTTTTCTTCTGGGGAAGAAGATTATAAACAGACACACGCAAAACACAATGCGCGTGCACTCCCTTTGCTCACTGCCTCCGGAGGTACGGATGCAGGACCTGCAAAGAATCTAAGTCCTCTCAGTGGCCACGGAGCTCAGCGGCTGCAGTCAACATCCGCACCAAAACAGCGAGCGTAGTCTCTGGACCTGTTGCCAGATTTGGCGCAGCTCCGCACAGCAGACAGGAGGGCGGTGTGAGTGGTCCGCTGAGGCAGTGAGAGCAATTGCGGTGATGCCGACCGGTGCCGCGACTGACCCGCCTGATAAGGATGCAGAACACAATGCGCTGTTAAAAAAGCATGCAAAATTGCACTAAAAAAATCCGCCAAACTGCGAGGCCGCGAAAGGTGAACCACGTTATAGCGAGGGACCACTGTATTGTTCAAAATGTGCATTTGTGTTTATTGTTTGAAGCTTTTTGTTGTACAGCCTTTCACACAAGACCTCAAATTACCTTTATAAAGTGTCAAAACAGTTGTTTATTATAGTTTGTTGTGTGTTTTGAATAAATGTGTGTAGAAAATTATTTTTTCCTTGCCTGTTTTTGATTGTAAACCTTTATTAAGGGGAAACATGACTTATTTCTAAATAGGAAGCCTAGCTTCACCCTTAATTTGGAGATCAAGTGTTTGAGATGGATTTTAAAGGAAAGCTCTGTGTCAATAGCTAATCCCAGTGGTGTAGTCTACACAGACTACACAGGACCTTTTTAGGTCTACTCACCTAAAAAGACCCGGAATTTCCATCTACCCACTTCAAATTGCCCCGGGGAATGTGACGGTGCAAATAAAATGAGCGCTTATTGACTGCAATTTTATTTTCTCCCTTTAAAAGCCAGCCATCACCTGATGGCTGTCTTTTGGTTTAAATTTCTTATTTCTTATTAAATTTCTTTGTTAAATTAGGTCAGTGTTTTTCAACCTTTTTTGAGTCGCGGCACCCTTTTTATATTTACAAAATCCTGCGGCACACCACCAACTAAAATAATATTATAATGCTATTACCTCAGGTTTTGTGCAAAACCCAATTATCGCAATAGAAAATCGATACAGAAAACATCGCATTTTGAAAATCCTCAAGCATTTTGCGTGCGCTCTGATCTCAAGTAGGGCTGTCACGATTAGAAATTTCTGGAGACGATTAATTGTCAGACAAATAATTGCGATTGACGAATATTGTCTATTTTTTTTTATTTTTTTTCCCCTTCTTTATATTCTACTATTGTAGTATAATTACACAACTCTGGAAGAACGTTTGGCTTCTGTGAGTGGAGAAACTGGGAATGGTGCAACATTTTTATTTTTATCTTCATTTTACATACAGTCCCAACTTTTTCTGATTTGTGGTTGTTTCTGTTGCATTTCTGAAATTGTTTCTCCTCATCAGTCACGTTTTGTGATTAAACACTACATTAAGCTCAAGACTGAACAAATAAATACCTTTGGAAAATAACAGCTGTTAAAGTTCAGAGTTCTCACCTGCTTTTTGTGATCTGTGCGTCTGAACATTTTTTTTTTTGTGTGTATCTCAGTTCATTCATATATTCTCATTTTTTAAATATGTTTTTAAAGATATTTGACCGTTTATTTCATCTCATGATCTCATAAATTCAGCATACGACGCGCACATGGTGTGAACAGGACGGTAACGGCAGAATCACACCTTTAGAGAAAGTTCAGAGAGAAGTAAAAGCTTCACGTTTTCGTTTTGTTAACATGTTCACTCCATTTAAAATCCTCTCTCTGCTCCGCGCTCGCTGCGCACTGAACGCGTCGCGCCTGCATTCAGGAATCTCCCTCACCCACCCCCTCCCCTCCCCTCCCTCACCCACCCCCTCCCCTCCCTCACCCCCCCCCCTCCCCTCCCTCACCCCCCCCCTCCCCCCCCCCCCCCCCCCCCCCTCCCCTCCCTCGCAGTCTGCAGCCTGTTAACTCCGCGCGCGTGCACACACAGGCACAGACACATACACACCTACAGCTCCGCATTTTAGACGGCTTTTGAAGGAGACGGCACTGTTTTAATCGGCCGTCAGCCTCCTTGTTATTGTCCCGCCTTAAGACGAGAGAGAGGCTGCAGCACAATGACGTCAGATTCTGAGTCGTTTTATGCTTTGTGGATAAAATAAATAATTCACGGTAATCGCGAATATGAAAAATAATCGCGAATATGAAAAATACCCACGGCACCCCTGACGATCGATCACGGCACCCTAGGGTGCCGCGGCACCCCGGTTGAGAATCACTGAATTAGGTTATCAGATGCCAAAAAATAAATGTATTTGATCTTTGTATTTTTAATCACTCTTTTAGATTTACTGTTGTATACTGTATTTTGCAGTTGGTACAAATTACTTACTTACATTCTGACACATTTCTCACATTTATAGTGGCAAATATAGAATATAAATTATCAGATGGAAAGTATAGATCTATTTGTTGTTATGGTGTTGAAAATGTTAATAACCGGGGGCGCATACGCACGGGGTTGATGACGGGCAAAAAACACAGTCTACCCACTTCAAAAATGTAAACTACACCACTGGCTAATCCCAAATACTTGTAAATGCTGACTTGTTCGAGAATATTACCTTGAGCCATTATTATTATTATTATTATTATTATTATTATTAGTAGTAGTAGTAGTAGTATAAAGAATTCAGGCTTACATTATGGCCTTTAACCCTCTGGGGTCCAAGGGCATTTTTTGGACAGTTCACTCGCCTGGCATAAATGTTTTATTATTGCTGTTAACAGCTCTCCCTGCATCCCACAATCAAGATTTATATCTCTGTTTTTTCAGGACAACCTGTTCTTTCATAATATATATGCCTTTGTTGTGTTTTATAAGTGTAATAAAGATTTACAATCAGAAATAACAAAGGAAAAAGTAAAGCGGAAAATAATTTTCCACACACATTTATTCAAAACACACAGCAAACTATAATAAACAACTGTTTTGACACTTTATAAAGGTAATTTGAGGTCCTGTGTGAAAGACTGTACAACAAAAAGTTCAAACAATAAACACAAATGCACAGTTTGAACAATATATACAAAATGGTCTATGCATTTTTGCTTGTCTTCATCTCAAAGCAATTTCTGTCTGCTATTACGCAAAGGTCACATCACAAATTTCTATTTCTACTGTGTTTTGGAGTCTTCTGTCTGACTGTCCAAGTAGCTTTCATTTCACACTTTGGCTCCTACATTCTGAGGAGCAGTCCCTCTCCCTCACCTCATTGATATGGTAAACAGTGCTTTACACCAGAGGGAGAGAGCCACAGAGTTATCCAGTAACATTCAAATGCAAACTAGTGGAGCAATCCTGATAGTTACATACTCTTTGTTTGAGCATGTGAGATTGTCATGCCAGGCTCTCTGTCTGCTTTCACTTTCGCTGTGCGTAATGGTGCAGGGCGCATTGGAGGAGTTAGGGGCCTATTCAAATGGGCCAACTAGTAAGATATCACTCCTGAAAACGATCTTTGATTTATCACGTGAGGTAAATCTTCCCTGCGATTGGATGTTGGAAAACCATGTGACGGTGAACCAATTCCAATTGGACACTCACATTGCACATGTCATCACACAGCTTTTATGAGGAATACAAAGATGGCCGACGGTGGATCGAAAGTCTGCGGAGTTAACTTTTCAGCAAAAAAGTAAGTTTCTATCTCATATCATTAAAAAGTTATTTATAATTTAGTAAAGCTTGGTCCCAGCCGTCGTATACGACTGTGTCAGCCCCAGAGGGTTAAAATCATGTAAACAATATGATATAATAACATTCTTTCTCTTTCCCTATGAAACTATATGATGCATGTCTAGATTCATGAGCTACGATATGATTTAGAAAGTACACATTTTATTATGGAACAATTTGATGCTATTTGATTTGGTGTGATGCAATTTCTTTAGGGCCCCTTCACACATAACATGACTGAAGCTGACTGGCGGACGAAGGAGGAATCGTATGCCACTCGTGAAAAATCGGAGCCCCCTCAAATGCCTCGTACAGCAGTAGTCACAACCATTCGGGCACAGCACATACACTCTACATTCATGTGCAGGGACAGGAGGATGATACTTGTATTATCTGCTCTTTATCCTACTGACTATCAGGACATATATGTCCTGATAGGAGGATATTGTTGGGAAGGTGTCGTAACACGGACCCGCAACAGGGGGCGCAAATGAACGGACAATGGATAAGACAAAGAGTAACAATTTAATGTTGTGAAATGCACAACTGGATACAGACAAAAATATATAATGCCAATTAAACACAAGGTGACGTGCGGGCAGGCTCGAAGATAGGAGACCTCTGGCGATCGAAGAGCCGGGACCCACACAGCTTCCACCACCAACGACCTGAAGAACACCGGAGCCGCCAAGTCCTGAGTCCCCAGGTGGTCACCGTCTTCTGTTGCAGACCCTGGTACTGCTGGCAGAAGATGAAAACAGTTAATGGTGAGTGTGTATCCACACGCCCAGTAATCCTTCACCCACAGGTCTTCAGGGAGGGAAAACCTCCACCTCCGATACAGAATCACCCGTGCAGCTCCTGACAGTTGCTCCTTGGATGGAGTGAGAGGCGAAGACGTTGCAGACTCTCACTGCACGCCAATCCAATTATGACAGACTTCAGGAATACGGCTGCACACAGAACAATAATTAGTCTCAAAAAGTATGACTTGCAGAGAATTACCTTAAACGGTAGCTGATTTCTCGGCGAGGAGGTGGAGTAATAATCCGGCTTTTGTAGGGAAGGTGGTGATTGGTGACAGCTGGTGTAAATGAGTGACAGCTGTCACTCTCTGTTGTCTCAGCGCCCTCTCATGCTTGAAGCCCGCACTCCAAGCAGGGCGCCGACTGGTGGTGGTGGTCCAGCAGTACCTCCTCTTCAGCGACCCACACAACAGATATAACAGGAATTACATATTAGAAACTAAGGTGTTTTCTTTGTGTTGTGCTACATTTAAACAGTACATGCATTGTTCCTATATTGTTCTGAATCTGTGCTCTCACCTTATTTTGGCTTCCATATTTTCATTGATTTATGTACATATGGCCAGCATCTAATTTCTCTGCTTCTGTGGGAGCACGATGTGGTGTCACACTTTCCACATGCTCGTACTGTCTTCGTGCGCGCACGAGTGTGCATGAAACTGTTGCCACAGTATCGTTCATGCCTGTCCAACTGTGTGTCCCTCCCAACAGCATGTAGAATTTTTTTGTGGTTCCCCAATTCATTTTTGTTTTTTATTGCTGTTGTTTTTGTATTTTTTTAGTTTTTTCAGCCGGTTCCTGCTTCTTTTGCCCAACTTCGTGTAATGTGTGAAGCAGCCATTAATGTTGATAAAATCAAATGGGAACTTAAAGGGGCGGGGGTGGGGGGGCGTGCATGGAGAGGGAAACATTTTGCATCCTTATATTCCTGAACACAAGGATCCTCTATAAAAAAAAATAAATAAATAAAAATACCTCTCAGAATAACTTGTTTGACTTGGCTCCAGCTCACTATCTGCATGTCGGTGTGATGTGTAATTGGAAGTTACCAAAACTGGACATCATCATCAGTAGGCATTAAAGCAGGACCATGCTGATTTTCCTATGGCTGCTTTATAAATATATAATAATAATAATAATAATAAAACATGGCTATTTGTCACACTGCATAAAATTATATTTTGCATCTCACACTTCAAACCTCTCTGCAAATGGGAAGGATGCTGATTCATCCAAAGACTCATTCATAATGGTGGAACAACTTTTAGCAAGGCATCTGTCATGTTTTACAGATATTATAGGCACGCCGCCAAATGTTGTAATTTCTGCAGAACTCCTGCTAAAGGCTTCATTTGAAGCTTTGAACAGGGAGATTAAAAAGATGAAATATCAAACCAATGGTGGAGAAAGACATCTTTAGAATATATGAAAAGGTTCCACTAACGTGGGCCTGATCTTGATATATTCAGCAGCAACAATTAAATCACTTGGCATTTAGTTGACATTTATTATATCACTATTAAACCATGTGATTGATCACAGGCTGGTTTGTTTTGCATTCTAGATCTTGATGTTGCAAGTGGAGACATCAATTAATTATTACTGAGTGAAGTCACCAACTATTATTGGCAACCTCAGCCCTTATATGTCATAAATAAAGGAACACTGCGGATTTCTGCTTCAAAATGCAATAATACTTTTGAAAAACTTAGTAGAGAAGCTTGAATCTTCGACTGGACTGGGTTGCTTGATGTGAGGACGTTTCGCTTCAAATCACAGAACCTTCCTCAGCTAAAATTCTTGCTCTGGTAGTCTGACTTCTGTCTTGACTCGTGTAGAGAAGAATAAACCAGAAGCAAAAAAGAAAGAGACCCGCACAGCCAGTCAGCTCCCAAGCAAACCTTTAATGCAGCACCAAAAAAATGTGACGTTTCGGGCCTCGCCCTTCCTCAGATGTTACAATTGGAGAGAACAGGCAGCTCCAGACAGAGGTTTACAGAAAACCCACTCACACTGACCAATATTTGCTCTTTGGCTCAAACCACCCCCTTGAACAAAAGCTCGGGGTGATCAGGACTCTTCAACACAGAGCCCTACAGGTGTCCACAACTGCAGAGGGAAGGGCCAAAGAGCAACAACTTGTACGGAAAGCCCTCACAGTATGTGGGTACCCACGTTGGTCCCTGGACAAAGTGCAGAAGTCCCAGAAAACAAAGAGACCAGATAGACAGGAGACGGAGACAAGAAGAAGAGGAATGTCTCTCCCTTATTTACATAGCAGGAGTAGGGGAAAAACTACAGAGGATCTTCAGACAGCACAAAATCCCAGTTTACTTTAAACCAGTCAACACCTTGAGGCAGAAATGAGTTCACCCTAAGGACAGGATCTCTAGTTACAAACAGAGCAATGTAGTGTATCATATCAGATGTCAGGAAAACTGTAATGAACACTACATAGGTGAGACAAAGCAACTTTTACACAAGAGGCTATACCAGCACCGCAGAGAGGTCGCCAGTGGACCTCAGTCTGCAGTTCATCTCCACCTGAAAGACACTAACCACACGTTTGAGGACAAGGAAGTTAAAATCTTAGCCAGAGAGAAGAAATGGTTTGAGAGAGGTGTCAAGGAAGCATTCTTTGTAAAACAGTTGAAACCCAGCCTTAACCGCGGAGCGGGTCTCAGACACGCTTTGTCCCCTGTTTACAATGTGTACTCAGGTCAAAGCAGTTTCAGTCTTTTGTTCATGGTAATGAGTCATTCACGTCATCAGGAGAGAGTCGTCAAGGGAGCCATCAGGGGAGGCTTCCATCCTGTCATTAGGAGAGTGCTAACTAGACCACAATAGGTGCTAATTAGAGCTATTGTTTAGTCACTAGCCTATAGCAGTCAGCCTCTCGGTAGGTGGGGTCTGGTTAGGTTAAAAAACTCCAGCTTTTGTTGGCTTCTGGTTTATTCTTCTCTACAAGAGTCAAGACAGAAGTCAGACTACCAGAGCAAAAATTTTAGCTGAGGAAGCTTCTGTGATTTGAAGCAAAACGTCCTCACGTCAAGCAACCCAGTCCAGTCGAAGACTCAAGCTTCTCTACTATGGAAACCACCTGGACAACTGAGAGTCTACACAGAAACTTTGAAAAACTTGCTCTTTCACCTGTAAAATGTTGGTTGCCATTTTTGCCCAGAGTTACACACTCAGCCTGATTTTCAAAAGGTTTCTGTGTGTAAAAATGCCACTTGAAAATACACTTGTATGTGGAGTTACTAACCATGTGCAACGAGAATAGTGTTTGTCAAATCCACAAAATAGTGTACATATATTGTTAATTTAGCACATTTGCCTTTCTGAATATGTAATTTGGGGTTTGTCCACCCAAGTGTGCAAAATTGTGGGAGGAAGCAAGCAAATAGTCACCTATTTTGCAACACAATTAATCAGACTCAAAAGGAAACTTAGTGGGTGCTGATAGCGTCAGCACTGAGGCTACACAGAATAATAAAAAAAAGCATAGTAAACGGGCATATTTGACTTTATTACATCCACCAAGGATCAAGTTTCACTTTATATAATCTTTGAAGGATTACGTCAAAACTACGTCCCAGATTCTCACCGAAATTTCACCACAGATATATAGGCCATGGAAGTGTTGGGAAAGTGTAGGAACACGGACCCACAACAGGGGGCGCAAATGAACGGACAATGGAGAAAGTCAAATCACAAAGTTTTACTGTTGTGAACTCACACAACAAACACAACAGATTACAAATACAGCAGTAACCGAATTCCAAAGGTGTCGTGTGGGCAGGCTCGACGATAGGAGACGTCTGTCCGAGTCGAACCAGAACCACCCGATTTCCTCTGCCACCGAACCCCGGGAATACTGGAGCCGCCAAGTCCCGAACCCCAGGTGGCCACTGCCTCCGCTCGTCGGATCCGGTACTGCTGGCAAGGAACAGAAACAGTCAGGTGTGGGTGCGGCTGCACCCAGCAACACACAGGGTGGAAACACCACCTCTACCTCTTCTCAAAAACAACACTGAAGGATTGGAAGGTGAGTACTTATCTAGTCACGTCCAACACTGTCTTCAGCTGACCTTAAGCACAAGCAAAAAGTGTTAACTCTTAGAATAGAGTAACTGGCTGAGTTCGTTACCTCCTTGGTAGAGCGATATCTCGGCAATGA
Source organism: Thalassophryne amazonica (assembly GCF_902500255.1). Taxonomy (NCBI): domain Eukaryota; kingdom Metazoa; phylum Chordata; class Actinopteri; order Batrachoidiformes; family Batrachoididae; genus Thalassophryne; species Thalassophryne amazonica. The sequence goes on along the minus strand of NC_047109.1, from coordinate 66,850,049 downwards.
GGTAGAGATGCCGTCCTGCTGATATACCTCCCTGTTGATGGATATCAGCTGTCTCGTCTCAGGTGATGGGTGACAGCTGTCACCCTGGCTGCTCCTGTGAGGCGGCAGCGCCCTCTGGTGCCTGGAGCCCGCACTCCTGACAGGGCGCCCTCTGGTGGTGGTGGGCCAGCAGTACCTCCTCTTCAGCGGCCCACACAACAGGACCCCCCCCTCAACGGGCGCCTCCTGGCGCACGACCAGGCTTGTCCGGGTGGCGACGGTAGAAGTCGGCCAGGAGGGCCGGGTCCAGGATGAAGCTCCTCTTCACCCAGGAGCGCTCTTCGGGGCCGTACCCTTCCCAGTCCACCAGATACTGCAAACCCCGGCCCATCCGTCGGACGTCCAGGAGCCGGCGTACAGTCCAAGCCGGCTCGCCGTCGATGATCCGGGCAGGAGGTGGTGCCGGACCCGGAGTGCAGAGGAGTGAGGTGTGATGAGGTTTGATTCGGGAAACATGGAACACTGGATGAATCCGCAGTGAGGCCGGAAGCTGAAGCCTCACTGCGGCGGGATTGATGACCTTGAGAATTTTAAACGGACCAATGTATCGTTCCTGTAGTTTTGGGGAGTCCACTTGTAGGGGAATGTCCTTGGTGGACAACCACACTTCCTGCCCAGGACGATACGTAGGAGCCGGGGTCCGTCGCCGGTCTGCATGGTTCTTCGCCCTCGTCCGGGCCTTCAACAAAGCAGAACGGGCGGCACGCCACACCCGACGGCACTTCCGTAGGTGGGCCTGGACCGAGGGCACACCGACCTCTCCCTCGACCACCGGGAATAACGGGGGCTGATACCCCAAACACACCTCAAAAGGGGAGAGGCCGGTGGCTGATGATACTTGACTGTTGTGGGCGTACTCGATCCAGGCCAGGTGGGTACTCCAGGCCGTCGGGTGCGCGGCTGTCACACAACGTAGGGTCTGCTCCATCTCTTGGTTGGCCCGTTCTGCTTGCCCGTTGGTCTGGGGGTGATACCCGGATGAGAGGCTGACCGTGGCCCCCAGTTCCCGGCAGAAGCTCCTCCAGACGTGCGAGGAGAACTGGGGACCGCGATCGGAGACGATGTCTGATGGTATCCCATGCAGACGGACGACGTGGTGGACCAGGAGGTCCGCTGTCTCCTGGGCCGTTGGTAGCTTCGGGAGGGCCACGAAGTGGGCCGCCTTGGAGAATCGGTCCACTATCGTGAGGACGACGGTGTTTCCCTGGGACGGCGGGAGGCCCGTGACAAAATCCAGGCCGATGTGAGACCAGGGGCGATGAGGTACGGGCAGCGGCTGTAGCAATCCCGCTGTCTTGCGGTGGTCGGCCTTGCCCCTGGCGCAGGTGGTACAGGCCTGGATGTAACCCCGGACGTCGGCCTCCAGGGACGCCCACCAGAAGCACTGCCGGACAACTGCCACGGTTCTTCGCACCCCAGGATGACAGGAGAGCTTAAACCGTGACAGAAGTCCAGAACTGCAGCCCTGGCTTCTGGTGGGACGTAGAGTTTGTTCTTCGGTCCGGTTCCGGGGTCTGGGTCTCGTGTCAGGGCCTCCCGGACGGTCTTCTCCACGTCCCAGGTGAGGGCAGCCACGATAGCGGACTCCGGGATGATGGGATCCGGGGGATCCGACGACTCCATTTTGACCTCATCTTCATGTACCCGGGACAAGGCATCCGATCTCTGGTTCTTGGTCCCGGGACGGTAGGTGATCCGGAAGTCAAAACGGCCGAAGAACAGTGACCAGCGGGCTTGCCTGGGATTCAGCCGCTTGGCGGTCCTGATATACTCCAGGTTCCGGTGGTCAGTGAAAACCGTGAATGGCACGGACGTTCCCTCCAACAGATGTCTCCACTCCTCAAGGGCCTCTTTCACCGCAAGGAGCTCTCGATTGCCGACGTCATAGTTCCGTTCGGCTGGGGTCAACCTGCGGGAAAAATAGGCACACGGGTGAAGGACCTTATCGGTCTTCCCGCTCTGGGACAGCACGGCTCCTATCCCTGAGTCCGAGGCGTCCACTTCAACCACTAACTGGCGACTAGGATCGGGCTGCAGCAGAACAGGTGCAGACGAGAAGCGCCGTTTCAACTCCTTGAACGCGGCTTCGCAACGATCCGACCAGGTGAAGGGGACTTTTGGTGAGGTCAGGGCTGTCAGGGGGCTAACTACCTGACTGTAGCCCTTAATGAACCTCCTGTAGAAATTAGCAAAGCCTAGGAACTGTTGCAACTTCCTACGGCTTGTGGGTTGGGGCCAGTCTCTCACCGCCGCAACCTTGGCCGGATCAGGAGCGACGGAGTTGGAGGAGATGATGAACCCCAAGAAGGACAAAGACGTGCGGTGGAACTCACACTTCTCGCCCTTCACAAACAGCCGGCTCTCCAACAACCGCTGCAGGACCTGACGTCCATGCTGGACATGAGTCTCAGGGTCCGGAGAAAAGATGAGTATATCGTCTAGGTATACGAAGACGAACCGGTGCAGGAAATCCCGCAAGACATCGTTAACCAACGCTTGGAAAGTCGCGGGAGCGTTTGTGAGACCGAACGGCATGACCAGGTACTCAAAGTGACCTAAGGGGGTGTTAAATGCCGTCTTCCACACGTCTCCCTTCCGGATCCGAACCAGGTGGTACGCATTTCTAAGGTCGAGCTTGGAGAAAATCTGGGCTCCATGCAGGGGTGTGAACACTGAATCCAACAGGGGCAACGGGTATCGGTTGCGAACCGTGATCTCGTTCAACCCCCTATAATCAATGCATGGACGAAGTCCGCCATCTTTTTTGCCCACAAAAAAGAAACCTGCGCCCATCGGGGAGGTGGAATTCCGGATCAACCCGGCAGCTAACGAGTCCCGGATGTAGGTCTCCATTGATTCGCGCTCAGGCCGTGAGAGGTTGTACAGCCTACTGGACGGGAACTCACTGCCCGGAACCAAATCAATGGCACAATCATACGGACGGTGGGGGGGAAGAGTGAGAGCCAGATCCTTGCTGAACACGTCGACAAGGTCGTGGTACTCCACCGGCACCGTCCCCAGATTGGGCGGGACTCTGACCTCCTCCTTAGCTCAGGAGCCGGGAGGAACCGAGGAACCTAGACACACCCGATGGCAGGTCTCGCTCCACTGAACCACTACCCCGGACGGCCAATCAATCCGGGGATTGTGCTTCAACATCCAGGGAAATCCTAAAACCACACGGGAGGTGGCCTGAGTCACAAAAAACTCGATCACCTCCCGGTGATTTCCTGACACCACCAGAGTTACAGGTGGTGTCTTATGCGTGATCGGAGGGAGTAGGGAGCCATCTAGTGCCCGAACCTGTACAGGCGAGGTAAGCGCCACCAGAGGGAGCCCTATCTCCCTGGCCCATCTGCTGTCCAACAGATTCCCCTCAGAGCCCGTGTCCACCAGTGCTGGGGCCTTCAGGGTTGAGTCCTCATAAAGGATCGTGACTGGGAGTCGTGTGGCAATGTGGGTGTGTCCCACGTGAATGTCTCGGCCCACCCCTAGCCCAGTCTCTAGGGGAGTTGAACCGCTCGGGGCAGTCCCTCATATGGTGCTCTATCGCACCACAAACAAAACAGGCTCCGTGGGCCCATCTCCTCTGTGCGTCTGGTGCCCTAAATGTTGCCCTACTCGTGTCCATAGCGTCGTCAGTAGGGGGAGCTGTGGCCCCACGGAGCGCAGGGGCCGTGGAGCGTGGGGAAGGCGGAGCGCGGTCGGAACCGGAAGGGAGAAGGACGGCGCGTGCCCGGCCACGCCCTTCGTCTCGTTCCCGCCGACGTTCTTCTAACCGGTTGTCTAACCGTATGACGAGATCGATGAGCCCATCTAAATCCCGCGGTTCGTCCTTAGCCACCAGGTGCTCCTTAAGAACCAATGACAGTCCGTTTACAAAGGCGGCGCAGAGGGCAGCGCTATTCCAGCCGGACCTCGCAGCCGCGATGCGGAAGTCGACTGCATAGGCAGCTGCGCTCCGACGCCCCTGTCTCATCGACAGTAGCACAGTTGAAGCGGTTTCTCCTCTATTGGGGTGATCGAACACGGTTCTGAACTCCCTCACAAACCCATCATATGTCTGAAGGAGCCGTGACTTTTGCTCCCAGAGCGCTGTAGCCCAAGCGCGTGCCTCGCTGCGAAGCAGGTTTATTACATAAGCTACCTTGCTAGCATCAGTCGCGTACATAACTGGATGCTGTGCGAAGACGAGCGAACACTGCATAAGGAAATCCGCGCACGTCTCCACACAGCCTCCGTACGGCTCTGGGGGGCTTATGTATGCTTCCGGGGAAGGTGGGAGGGGTCGTTGAACGACCAGTGGAACGTCAATGTTACGCACAGGGTCTACGGGAGGGAGAGCCGCAGCGGCGCCCAGAGGGCGTGCTTCCACCTGTGCGGCGAGAGCCTCCACCCTGCGGTTCAGGAGGACATTCTGCTCGGTCATTAAATCTAACCGAGTCGTGAAAGCGGTGAGGATCCGCTGCAACTCACCAATTACCCCTCCTGCGGACGCCTGCGCGTCCTGTTCTTCCATTGGCCGTTCAACAGCCGGTTGACGCCCCTCGGGATCCATGACAAAGGCCGAGATATCCTGTTGGGAAAGTGTAGGAACACAGACCCACAACAGGGGGCGCAAATGAACGGACAATGGAGAAAGTCAAATCACAAAGTTTTACTGTTGTGAACTCACACAACAAACACAACAGATTACAAATACAGCAGTAACCGAATTCCAAAGGTGTCGTGTGGGCAGGCTCGACGATAGGAGACGTCTGTCCGAGTCGAACCGGAACCACCCGATTTCCTCTGCCACCGAACCCCGGGAATACTGGAGCCGCCAAGTCCCGAACCCCAGGTGGCCACTGCCTCCGCTCGTCGGATCCGGTACTGCTGGCAAGGAACAGAAACAGTCAGGTGTGGGTGCGGCTGCACCCAGCAACACACAGGGTGGAAACACCACCTCTACCTCTTCTCAAAAACAACACTGAAGGATTGGAAGGTGAGTACTTATCTAGTCACGTCCAACACTGTCTTCAGCTGACCTTAAGCACAAGCAAAAAGTGTTAACTCTTAGAATAGAGTAACTGGCTGAGTTCGTTACCTCCTTGGTAGAGCGATATCTCGGCAATGAGGTAGAGATGCCGTCCTGCTGATATACCTCCCTGTTGATGGATATCAGATGTCTCGTCTCAGGTGATGGGTGACAGCTGTCACCCTGGCTGCTCCTGTGAGGCGGCAGCGCCCTCTGGTGCCTGGAGCCCGCACTCCTGACAGGGCGCCCTCTGGTGGTGGTGGGCCAGCAGTACCTCCTCTTCAGCGGCCCACACAACAGGAAGACTCCATTAAATTTTGGAGGTGATAAAGATCTGAATCTGGATTCTGAATCAAGATTTAACTTTATATACAGGTACAAGACGTGAAGTCAGCAGTCTTCCCCATACAGAACTACACTGAGAGACCAGTTAAACACCTTTGCACGTGTTGAGTTAATTAGCTGATTAGAGTGTGCCACCAGGTGTCTTCAATATTGAACCTTTTCACAATATTCTAATTTTCTGAGATACTGAATTTGGGATTTTCATAAGTTGTCAGTTATAATCATAAAAATTAAAAGAAATAAACATTTGAAATATATCAGTCTGTGTGTAATGAATGAATATAATATACAAGTTTCACTTTTTGAATGGAATTACTGAAATAAATCAACTTTTTCATGATATTCTAATTATATGACCAGCAGCTGTACACTTGGAAGGATTAAGTCAAAACTATTTCACAGATTCTCACCAAATTTGCACCACATACTTATCAGGGCATGGAAGACTCCACTGAATTTTGTGGTGATCCGGATCCGGATTCTGGATCAAGATTCACTTTATGTAGGCTTTGAAGGATTACGTCAAAACTACTTTACGGATTCTCACCAAATTTTCACCATGGATCCATATTAAGCCATGGAAGACTCCATTAAATTTTGGAGGTGATTTGGATCTGGATTCTGGATCAAGATTTTGCTTTATATAGGCTATAAGAAGGATTTCTTCAAAACTACTTGTCAGATTCTCACCAAATTTGCACCACAGATAGACATTAGGGCATGGAAGACTCCACTGAATTTTGGAGGTGATCTGGATTGACAGATGTCAGAAATCTCTGAATGCTCTTGTTTTGTAATTGTTTTTTTAAGAATAAATGTCTCCATATGTAACAGGTAGCCCAAAATCAGATGCACTTGTCAGAATCTGTGTGAAAGCTTGAACATGCGCCATAAATTGTGTGCAGTTCAATGCCTTGCATGGCAGCACCATGTCAGGCTTCATTTTAAAGCACTTGAGTTTCTGGATCAGATGGAAATGGTCTATGAAGGCAGTCAGTTTACATTTATGACAATGGGCCCATCAATGTATACAGGACACTAAGGATCACTGAAGGGCAGCGCAGTCTTGTTTGAACCCCTGTGTGATATCGTAGGATTTGACCACTTCTGGGGACAGCCTCCAGTTGCGCCATACAAACACAGCATAACCTCACACGGATAGATCGTTTACTGTTTTGTTTTCGGCTGCAATCACTGAAGCAGTTGCGAAAAGTGCAGGATTGTTTCGGTTCCCAGTGAAAAAGGGAAGATGAGGCAAATGAGAGAGGTTGTGTCTGTAAGTGTTAGCCTACACGCCTAGCCAGAGTAGCTGTATTCTCTCACCTGCACAACCGCCTTGACACGTTTGAGCACTAGTTCATAAACAAACCACAACACATGTCCACTTTCCACCGCATCGTCACTTTTTCTTTGCATTTTCACTTTGTTTGCATGTAATATGCCAAAAACCCAGAGAAAGTGCTATGTTTCTGATGGGGACAGAGAAAAGCTGTCCCTGAATGTAGAAAAATTGCACCATATGCGTCATATTTTACCCCTTTAGCACCCGCCCTCAAACAAAACTGCGGTGCCTAATTAAAAGTGCTTAGCTAATCAGATGGTGGGGTGGCATGCTGGATTAGTGGTTAGCACTGTTGTCACATGGCATTACTTTCTACCTGGTCCTTTCTGTGCAGAGTTTGCATGTTCTCCCCATGTTTGCGTTGGTTCACCTGGGTGCTCTGGCTTCCTCCACCTTCCATACGAGGTCTGTTAGAAAACTATCCGACCTTTTTATTTTTTGCAAAAACCATATGGATTTGAATCACGTGTGATTGCATCAGCCAAGCTTGAACCTTCGTGCGTATGCGTGAGTTTTTTCACGCCTGTCGGTTGCGTCATTCGCCTGTGAGCAGGCTTTGTGCGAGCAGTGGTTCACCCCTCTCGTCTGATTTCTATTGCGAATAAAATGTCTGAACGATTTGGAGCTTTGCTGCATCAAATTTTTCCAGAAACTGTGAGAGACCTCCAGGTGGACACCATTCGGAAAATTCAGATGGCTTTCAGGGACGATTTTATGGGGATTACACAGATTAAGGAGTGGTCCAGCCGGTTTAAAGACCGCCCACAGCGCCTGAGAGCGCGGCGCACTCTGAGCGCCGATCGACAGGCTGAAACCCCGCTGAAACAACCAGATCATTTCCAAAGTGAAGGCTTTGTTGATCCAGGACGTCGTCTGACTTCCACAGAAATGGCAGAAGACGTGGACATCAGCACTTTTTCAGCACATTCCACTGTTACAGGAGTTGTTGTCATGGAAAGAGAAGCGGAGGGATGCGCCACAGAGCCGCTCATGGCGTGGACAAAAGCATCTCCATGTTGGTCTCACAGGAATTTCTCCGCATGAATTTCTCTGCACGTCTGTCTCAATGTGCCGAAAAAGTGCTGATGTCCACATCTTCTGCAATTTCTGTGGTAGTCAGACGATGTCCCGGATCAACACAGCGTTCAGTTTGGAAATGAACGGCACATTCCACTGTTACAGGAGTTTTTGTCATATAAAGAGGAGCGGAGGAATTCACGCGTTGGGACTGAGCCACATGGCGCAAAGCAACGCCGTGATGAAGCCTCACAGGACATGTTCTGGCATGTCCAGCTCATCCACAATTTCTCGGATACTTACACGACTGAAAAGCCACCGAAAGTCACCGAAAGCCATCTGAAAGCCATCCTGTGAGACCAACACGGAGGTGCTTTTGTCCGCGCCATGAGCGGCTCCGTGGCGCATCCCTCCGCTTCTCTTTCCATGACAAAAACTCCTGTAACAGTGGAATGTGCCGAAAAAGTGCTGATGTCCACGTCTTCTGCCATTTCTGTGGAAGTCAGATGACGTCCCGGATCAAGAAAGGCTTCACGTTGGAAATGATCTGGTTGTTTCAGCGGGGTTTCAGCCTGTCGATCGGCGCTCGGAGTCCGCCGCGCTCTCAGCCACTGTGGGCGGTCTTTAAACCGGCTGGAGCACTCCTTAATCTGTGTGATCCCCATAAAATCATCCCTGAAAGCCATCTGAATTTTCTGAATGGTGTCTACCTGGAGGTCTCTCACAGTTTCTGGAAAAATTTGATGCAGCAAAGCTCCAAATCGTTGAGACATTTTATGAGCAATAAAAATCCAACGAGAGGGGTGGACCACTGCTCACACAAAGCCTGCTCGCAGGTGAATGACGCAACCGACAGGCGTGAAAAAACTCACGCATGCGCACGAAGGTTCAACATGGCTGATGCAATCACACGTGATTCAAATCCATATGGTTTTTGCAAAAAATAAAAAGGTCGGATAGTTTTCTAACAGACCTCGTAGATGTGCAGGATAGGTGTATTGGGACTCTAAATTGACCACAGGTGTGTATGCGAGTGTGAATGTGTTTGTTTTGTTGTGTGGGCCGCTGAAGAGGAGGTACTGCTGGCCCACCACCAGAGGGTGCCCTGCCTGAAGTGCGGGCTTCGGGCACGAGAGGGCGCTGGAACAACCGGTAGTGACAGCTGTCCCTCATCAACAGCACCAGCTGTCATTCATCTTCTCTACAATCACTTCACCATAAAAGCCGGACAGCATCTTCACCTCACTGCCGAGAAATCATCTACCATTAAGGTAAACAGCTCAGGCTGGGAAAGACACAACAGTTGTACGTCTTTACTTCTGTGTGTGTGTGTAACATTGATTTTGCAGATGTACCTGATTATACGAGAGGAATAGTCGTGTGTTGGGGAGTTGGCGTACTCCGCTCCTCGGATTGGTGACTATTTAAGTATAACAGCAGTATCTGCACGTATCTCTGGACTGTAGTGATTAAGAGGTGGAGGTGTTTTCCACCCTCTTCAGACTGTTTGCTGGGTGTTCACGCACCCACCATCACTTGTCTGTTCTCTCTGCCAGCAGTACCCGATCTGACAGCCGGAGACAGTGGCCACCTGGGGACTGTGCGCTTGGTGGCTCCGGGGCGCTCCAGATCCGTTGGTGGTGGAAAGCGTGTGGGGATCCGGCTCTTCTCTGGACAGGTGTCTTCTATCCTCGAGCCTGCCCACACGTCACCTTGATTAATTGACTGCTGTACCAAATTGTGTTGTCTGTTGTTTCAGTTGTGCACATTCACAACATTAAATTGTTGGAGTTTGACTTATTCCATTGTCCGTTCACTTGCGCCCCCTGTTGTGGGTCCGTGTCCATACACTTTCACAACATGTTTGCCTATATGTTGTCCTGCGATAGACTGGCGTCCTGTCCAGGGTGTACCCTGCCTCATGCCCTGTGACTGCTGAGATACGCTACAGCCCCTTTGTGACCCTTGATTGGAATAAGTGGGTCTTGAAAATGAATGATTGAAAGAGTAATCTCATGGTCATATCTGATTCTCTTTTATTAGACTCATTAGAGCAAAGTAACAATGTCCATTTTAGTCCCTCTAATATACCGTTTCTGTTGCCTGGCACTCGGCTCCATAACAACAAACTCATTATAGTTTGTCATGGCTGAAAAAAGAGGAAAGAAAGGAAGAAAGAAATAGCCATCAGCACTCAAACACAAATTGGCCTTTATTCATTGGTGCTTTATGTGCGGTGGCATATGCAAGACATTTCTGTGAAGTCAGAAGTGCATTATTAAGTCGAATTAAGCTGTGTTCTGCACGCTGCAGCTGAGTGCTTGACCCTTTCTTGCCGGAGGACGACATCTCGCTGTATTGCATTAGAAGCCCAATTGATTTTGTCTCCAGTTTAAATATGGCTATCTCTGGACTGATACACCCTCGCTGTTGAAAGTAGGTATTTTAATTTCTTTGCCCCACTCTGAGATCCTTATTAACACTCTCCTAGCACTCACAAGCTTGTCCATGCCACGCTGACGAGGTCTAAATGGTTTATGCTCCCTCATCCTGCCTCCATGTTGTCTGGCAGTGCTTTGCTCCATCTTTTGTTTGCCTTATCACTTCTACATTGTCCCTTTACTGTTTTAGTCTGCCAAACTCCCCCTAATCCTCCCTCTGACTCTGTGTCTGTCTTGGACTTTGTGAGGCGGTCTGAGGGAGCGACTGAAAGGGAATTACAGAGCCCTTGGTGACACTGAAGCCACTGAGACTGAGAGTGAAAAGACAATAATGAGCGCCGCATCCATACATTCTTTAGACGTTGACCAGATCCTTTTCTTTCTCACATGTTATATTGTGGTTTAAAGGTCATTGGAGAGTTCCACACACATTTGCACTCACTCACCCCTCTACCTAATTAGTTCAATTTAGCACAAATGGGCAAACAGTTTGGATGATGGATATTTCATTCTTTTTCCCCCTCATTCTAGCAGCAATTACTGACTTTCAGAACTATGGATTTCACAGTGCAGCTAGAGGAGATGGTGAAAAACGTAGCCAGAAGGTGAAAAGTGATATGAAATGTTCTCTATGCCCTCTAGTAAATACTGAAAATCAGACTATTCCACGACTTCTTTGCAAGAACTTATTGCTTGTGCCATTCAACACATCAAGCTTTGTGCTTTCAGCTGCAGTCACGTTGTGGAACTACAACCCCTGGCAAAAATTATGTAATCACCGGCCTCGGAGGATGTTTATTCGGTTGTTTAATTTTGTAGAAAAAAAGCAGATCACAGACATGACACAAAACTAAAGTCATTTCAAATGGCAACTTTCTGGCTTTAAGAAACACTATAAGAAATCAAGAAAAAAGATTGTGGCAGTCAGTAACTGTTACTTTTTTAGACCAAGCAGAGGAAAAAAAATATGGAATCACTCAATTCTGAGGAAAAAATTATGGAATCACCCTGTAAATTTTCATCCCCAAAACTAACACCTGCATCAAATCACATCTGCTCGTTGATATTGACCCTATCCCATGACATTGACCCAATGTGTCTTTTTGCAAGGAATGTTTTCACAGTTTTTGCTCTATGGCAAGATGCATTATCATCTTGAAAAATGATTTCATCATCCCCAAACATCCTTTCAATTGTCCAAAATATCAACGTAAACTTGTGCATTTATTGATGATGTAATGACAGCCATCTCCCCAGTGCCTTTACCTGGCATGCAGCCCCATATCATCAATGACTGTGGAAATTTACATGTTCTCTTCAGGCAGTCATCTTTATAAATCCCATTGGAATGGCACCAAACAAAAGTTCCAGCATCATCACCTTGCCCAATGCAGATTCGAGATTCACCACTGAATATGACTTTCATCCAGTCATCCACAGTCCACGATTGCTTTTCCTTAGCCCATTGTAACCTTGTTTTTTTCTGTTTAGGTGTTAATGATGCCTTTCGTTTAGCTTTTCTGTATGTAAATCCCATTTCCTTTAGGCGGTTTCTTACAGTTCGGTCACAGACATTGACTCCAGTTTCCTCCCATTCGTTCCTCATTTGTTTTGTTGTGCATTTTTCGATTTTTGAGACATATTGCTTTAAGTTTTCTGTCTTGACGCTTTGATGGCTTCCTTGGTCTACCAGTATGTTTGCCTTTAACAACCTTCCCATGTTGTTTGTATTTGGTCCAGAGTTTAGACACAGCTGACTGTGAACAACCAACATCTTTTGCAACATTGCGTGATGATTTACCCTCTTTTAAGAGTTTGATAATCCTCTCCTTTGTTTCAATTGACATCTCTCGTGTTGGAGCCATGATTCATGTCAGTCCACTTGGTACAACAGCTCTCCAAGGTGTGATCACTCCTTTTTAGATGCAGACTAACAAGCAGATCTGATTTGATGCAGGTGTTAGTTTTGGGGATGAAAATTTACAGGGTGATTCCATAATTTATTCCTCAGAATTGAGTGATTCCATATTTTTTTCCTCTGCTTGGTCTAAAAAAGTAACCGTTACTGACTGCCACAATCTTTTTTCTTGATTTCTTATAGTGTTTCTTAAAGCCAGAAAGTTGCCATTTGACTTTAGTTTTGTGTCATGTCTGTGATCTGCTTTTTTTCTACAAAATTAAACAACTGAATGAACATCCTCTGAGGCCGGTGATTCCATAATTTTTGCCAGGGGTTGTATTTTGGTTCTGTGCCAGCTGTTATGTGCTGCGTTAAGCAAGAAATACGTTTGATCAAAATGTGCGGTACTACTTGTAAAATCAATGGTGCAAATATGAGTCACACATCAGAACATAAGGAGTGGCCATTGCTGTTGTGTGACAAAAGCACAGATCTGTGAATTTGAGTTCTGCTTCAGCAGCAGGATGAAAGCTTAATTTAAGATGTATTTACTGTTATCTCATTAAAATCTGCAGTGCATTAGCTAGATCAGACAGCAAAATTTTCTTGCCAAGCTTTTGTTCTTATTTTAATGGGTCCTTCCTGCAGTAACCTTTAAATATCAGAAGATTGGCAAACATGGAAAGATTATTGTAGGATGTAATAAACCTTATTTGTTCAACACAAACTGGATTATATAGTATGTCTGTAGGGCTTATCATTCCAATTTTGTGTGGCTCACTGAAATTGGTTTGAATTGCATATTGCTCACAAAGGCCTATCCAGACTTAAAACCGATGGTGAATATCATAAGGTGGAAGTTATTAAAATGGGTAAGCAACAATGAGATAGAGTATTGATGGGCTCCCTCCTCTTGCACTGTGGCTCAACTAAAGGAACCCAGGCATGGTGCTGGTGGGGAGGCAGAGGTTGAATGGACCTCTGTCACAATGCTGCACTGCAGGGATCGTCACCCTCATTTAAATGGTGTCTTTCCTATTGTATCATGTTTTCATTTCTCATAATGTGTGCATTGTTGCTTTGGCATTATGACAAAGCCTCTGGGCACAATTACTAGACACACTGCAGTTATGAGTTGGGATGCAGCAATGGTTTCCATGGCGAGACAATTTACTAGTGTAGTGAATGCATTAATGATGCCTTGCATGTGCTCAGTGAGCAAAGTGATGCCAGATTAAAGTCACAATTAGCCATAAAACCTGCACAACTCAATAAAATGCCACCTGTACTGCAAAAAATGCTAAATAAACAGTCACTCAACAAATGTCAGGATGATATAAGGACTTGTAGATAATATGTATTAAATATTTTATTAAGTGTCATGTCAGGGCGGGTGACTGCCCGACATCCACGGTGGCTAGACCCACAATGCAGACTTCCAGACTTGTAGTTGGAGTTGGAAAAATCATGGTCTTTATTTCAGGCATAGGTTCGGTGCACAGGTGATCAGTCAGCGGAGCGGAGGTACAAACAGGGTCAGGCAAAAACGCAGTCTTATTCAGGCAGGGTTCAGAAGCACGAGCAAACATGGACATCAGGGATGAGGCAAAAAGCGTAGTCAAAAAACAGAGCAGAATTCAGAACACACGGCTTGACAAAACAGGACTGAGAACTAAAGCTGGGATGTGTGCAGAAGCGACAACAAACTAGCAGTGAGCTGTGAGACTGTGATGGTTAAAATGAGCAAACAAATTAGGGTGATGTGAAGCAGGTGCGTGGAAGTCTCTGGAAGGGGGCAAGACCGGGGAGGCCAAAGGTTGTGCAGAGTACAAGATAGTGAAGGAAGGAAAGCACAGAATGGAGTGAAGTAACAAAGACACGTGAGCTGGAGCGAGAGTGGGAGTGAATGAAAATACAAAACAAAGTGTGGGAGACAAAGACATGGGGCAGGTGCAGGGCGTGGAGTGAACATAAGTAACTGGGCGTGAGACAAGGAACAAAGACATGATGGGAGGTGCAGAGTGGAAACAAAATGACAAAAACAGAACAGAGCTAAATTGGAAATTATGGTCAGAATATAATGCAACAGCAGGAACCAAAATCAAACATGAGCATGAGAACCAAAGCAAGTAGAACTGAACAGGGAATCAATACAAAAGCAGGATAAAACAGGAACAGACTAATACACAGAAATCAAAACCCAATATAAAAGTATAACAGCAAACAGATGAAAGCTAAATGATAAACAATGAAAACACAAACCAGCTGAACAAAACTAGAACAGAACAATGGCTAAAGTAAGGAAAGTAACAAAGTGATAAGAAAAACATAACAGAATAACACATGGTGAAAATAATTACTGAAAAATAAAAGCTGAAGCAGTTGAAGAACCCCAAAAAGGGGAAAAACAAGGGCTCAGTGCCCTGACCCGGCCAAATCCCTGACATGTCAGAGATGTTTTCACTTCTTACAAGTTAAAAACACCTTTTGACAGACTATCCAATGTAGTGTACTTTATGTTTTGGTAAAGGGTAGGCAAAATAAGATTTTTTGTTGTGTGGGCCGCTGAAGAGGAGGTACTGCTGGCCCACCACCACCAGAGGGCGCCCTGCTTGGAGTGCGGGCTCCAAGCACGAGAGGGCGCCAGACCTAGAAGAAGTGACAGCTGTCATTCATCCCCTGCACCAGCTGTCACTCGTTCATCATCATCACCACCATAAAAGCCGGACTGCAACTCCACCTCCTCGCCGAGAAATCGACTACCAGTACCAAGGTAATTTCTCTGCTGACTAACACTGTGTGTGTAATAACTTGAACTTCAATTGCAGCCGTTTTCCTGGAGTGTTGCCTTATCTGGAGGATTGGCGTTTGGTGTGACAGCGACTGCTTCGCCTCACACCCCATCTCAGATAAGTGGTTGACCAGGAGCTGCACGAGTGTGTGTGATTTGGAGGTGGAGGTGCTCCCTCCTAACTGTGTTTGGACTGTGAATTACTGAGTGAGCGGACTCACACTCACACATCATATCTCTGCTTTCTGCCAGCAGTACCAGGGTCGACAGCCGAAGACAGAGGCCACCTGGGGACTCGGGACTTGGCGGCTCCGGTGTTCTTCAGACCGTTGGTGGTGGAAGCCGTGTGGGACGCGGCTTCTCTCTCGTCACGGGTCTTCTATCTTCGAGCCTGCCCACACGTCACCTGGTGTTTATTGACTGTGAAGATTACTGCACGTTTCGTTGTGTATTATCACAACATTAAATTGTTACCTTTTGGCTTACTCATTGTCCGTTCATTTGCGCCCCCTGTTGTGGGTCCGTGCTACGACACCTTCCCAACATTTTTCTTCTCCCTGTCTCCCTTTGTTGTTCTCATAGAATGTGAAATGGAGCCGTTTTGTCTGCTTGTGTGTGTGTGTGTGTGTGTGTGTGTGTGTGTGTGTGTGTGTATATATATATATATTATATATATATATATATATATATATATATATATATATATATATATATATATATTCTGCCAACAGAGCAAGTCAAAATTCACTTAAGATTTCTACAAATAAGGTCTTGGCATTAGCTGAAAAACATCTTTTTAAGTTGAATTTTTATTATATTAGGAAGTCTCAACTTTTACCAATAACACAGTATATTAAAAATCTTATGGCAAGTTGAAAAAGCTTATTTCTTCTCAGGTAAGCCTCAAACAGCTGAGGGCAGGGAAAGCTCCAGAGATCTGTGGCATTGAACCTGAGCTCCTCAAGGCATGTGGAGATGCTGTGCTCCTGGCATTGCCGCCTATCTTTGTTTCAGTCCGGGAGACGGGTATCATCCCTGTAGACTGGAAGATAGTAGTTATTGTCCCACTCTAGAAATGAAGGGTGATCACACGGATTGCAACAACTCTAAAGGTATTACACTGCTCTCTATACTGGAGAAGGATGATTCTTAGTTGCTTATGTCCTGGTGCTTCCTGTCTTGCTGTATGGTTGTGAGACTTAGACACTAACTGGAGACCTAAGGCAACAAGTGAATGTGTTTTGTACCAGGTCTCTTTGGAGGATCTTTGGGTACCACTGGAATGACTTTGTATCAAAGGAGTGCTTATTTATGTCGAAGATGAGTATCACTTACATTTTGAGTGAGTGTCAGTTTCAGCATTTTGATCATGTGACACATTTCTCTGTGCATGATGTAGCACAGAGGTGCCTGGTGTTGAGGAGATGCCCATGGTTACTTTTGAGGGTTGGAGATGGAATGTCTGCCTGGGTGGCCATTCCATAGTGTTGTGGATGCTACAAAGTCCAGTACTAGCGCACGCTCCAGCCTTGGCTTGACTTGTCTCTCACTTATGGTGTACTATCCTTAAACAATATCTTGCTGAACGTTTACGTGTTAAGTAATTGCATCTTATTACAAGTGTAAAGTAGATGGTTTGACTAGAAATTAGACAAACAGATTCAGATCCGGCACCAGACACAGATTCAGAAAGGGGCCTTGCATTGCTCTGAAGGGGGCACGGTTTTGTTTTGGTTTTTTTTAGGCCAGAAGAGTAAAGTCCTATTTAATTGGGGGTTTCTCCCCGGGATATTTAAAAATTTTAACTGTTGAATATGCAATTATAATGTAGTTTGAGAAGGGAAGAGCAGTCTTCTCATGTCTGACTCAAGTGAATAAAGCGCAGGCCTGTAGAGAAAGTGCTGGCTAAAATGCATGTGAGTGCGGTTTAAATGCACCTCTAATATTGGACTACTGAATAGGATTTAAAAACTTCATTCACTTCCTTTATGCACCAAATGCAAGTATAGGCTAAACATTCTCTAGAGACTGGTTTTTATTGTTCCCAGCAGGACACAAAACTCATACCCAACATGGGTTATCGGTAATGGTGAAATTCACTGTTTCTTTTGCTCTTTCACTCTCTTTTGGACCTTCAATCAATCAATCAATCAATTTTTTTATATAGCGCCAAATCACAACAAACAGTTGCCCCAAGGCGCTTTATATTGTAAGGCAAGGCCATACAATAATTATGTAAAACCCCAACGGTCAAAACGACCCCCTGTGAGCAAGCACTTGGCTACAGTGGGAAGGAAAAACTCCCTTTTAACAGGAAGAAACCTCCAGCAGAACCAGGCTCAGGGAGGGGCAGTCTTCTGCTGGGACTGGTTGGGGCTGAGGGAGAGAACCAGGAAAAAGACATGCTGTGGAGGGGAGCAGAGATCGATCACTAATGATTAAATGCAGAGTGGTGCATACAGAGCAAAAAGAGAAAGAAACAGTGCATCATGGGAACCCCCCAGCAGTCTACGTCTATAGCAGCATAACTAAGGGATGGTTCAGGGTCACCTGATCCAGCCCTAACTATAAGCTTTAGCAAAAAGGAAAGTTTCAAGCCTAATCTTAAAAGTAGAGAGGGTGTCTGTCTCCCTGATCTGAATTGGGAGCTGGTTCCACAGGAGAGGAGCCTGAAAGCTGAAGGCTCTGCCTCCCATTCTACTCTTACAAACCCTAGGAACTACAAGTAAGCCTGCAGTCTGAGAGCGAAGCGCTCTATTGGGGTGATATGGTACTACGAGGTCCCTAAGATAAGATGGGACCTGATTATTCAAAACCTTATAAGTAAGAAGAAGAATTTTAAATTCTATTCTAGAATTAACAGGAAGCCAATGAAGAGAGGCCAATATGGGTGAGATATGCTCTCTCCTTCTAGTCCCCTGTCAGTACTCTAGCTGCAGCATTTTGAATTAACTGAAGACTTTTTAGGGAACTTTTAGGACAACCTGATAATAATGAATTACAATAGTCCAGCCTAGAGGAAATAAATGCATGAATTAGTTTTTCAGCATCACTCTGAGACAAGACCTTTCTGATTTTAGAGATATTGCGTAAATGCAAAAAAGCAGTCCTACATATTTGTTTAATATGCGCTTTGAATGACATATCCTGATCAAAAATGACTCCAAGATTTCTCACAGTATTACTAGAGGTCAGGGTAATGCCATCCAGAGTAAGGATCTGGTTAGACACCATGTTTCTAAGATTTGTGGGGCCAAGTACAATAACTTCAGTTTTATCTGAGTTTAAAAGCAGGAAATCAGAGGTCATCCATGTCTTTATGTCTGTAAGACAATCCTGCAGTTTAGCTAATTGGTGTGTGTCCTCTGGCTTCATGGATAGATAAAGCTGGGTATCATCTGCGTAACAATGAAAATTTAAGCAATACCGTCTAATAATACTGCCTAAGGGAAGCATGTATAAAGTGAATAAAATTGGTCCTAGCACAGAACCTTGTGGAACTCCATAATTAACTTTAGTCTGTGAAGAAGATTCCCCATTTACATGAACAAATTGTGATCTATTAGACAAATATGATTCAAACCACCGCAGCGCAGTGCCTTTAATACCTATGGCATGCTCTAATCTCTGTAATAAAATTTTATGGTCAACAGTATCAAAAGCAGCACTGAGGTCTAACAGAACAAGCACAGAGATGAGTCCACTGTCCGAGGCCATAAGAAGATCATTTGTAACCTTCACTAATGCTGTTTCTGTACTATGATGAATTCTAAAACCTGACTGAAACTCTTCAAATAGACCATTCCTCTGCAGATGATCAGTTAGCTGTTTTACAACTACCCTTTCAAGAATTTTTGAGAGAAAAGGAAGGTTGGAGATTGGCCTATAATTAGCTAAGATAGCTGGGTCAAGTGATGGCTTTTTAAGTAATGGTTTAATTACTGCCACCTTAAAAGCCTGTGGTACATAGCCAACTAACAAAGATAGATTGATCATATTTAAGATCGAAGCATTAAATAATGGTAGGGCTTCCTTGAGCAGCCTGGTAGGAATGGGGTCTAATAAACATGTTGATGGTTTGGATGAAGTAACTAATGAAAATAACTCAGACAGAACAATCGGAGAGAAAGAGTCTAACCAAATACCGGCATCACTGAAAGCAGCCAAAGATAACGATACGTCTTTGGGATGGTTATGAGTAATTTTTTCTCTAATAGTTAAAATTTTGTTAGCAAAGAAAGTCATGAAGTCATTACTAGTTAAAGTTAATGGAATACTCAGCTCAATAGAGCTCTGACTCTTTGTCAGCCTGGCTACAGTGCTGAAAAGAAACCTGGGGTTGTTCTTATTTTCTTCAATTAGTGATGAGTAGAAAGATGTCCTAGCTTTACGGAGGGCTTTTTTATAGAGCAACAGACTCTTTTTCCAGGCTAAGTGAAGATCTTCTAAATTAGTGAGACGCCATTTCCTCTCCAACTTACGGGTTATCTGCTTTAAGCTACGAGTTTGTGAGTTATACCACGGAGTCAGACACTTCTGATTTAAAGCTCTCTTTTTCAGAGGAGCTACAGCATCCAAAGTTGTCTTCAATGAGGATGTAAAACTATTGACGAGATACTCTATCTCCCTTACAGAGTTTAGGTAGCTACTCTGCACTGTGTTGGTATATGGCATTAGAGAACATAAAGAAGGAATCATATCCTTAAACCTAGTTACAGCGCTTTCTGAAAGACTTCTAGTGTAATGAAACTTATTCCCCACTGCTGGGTAGTCCATCAGAGTAAATGTAAATGTTATTAAGAAATGATCAGACAGAAGGGAGTTTTCAGGGAATACTGTTAAGTCTTCTATTTCCATACCATAAGTCAGAACAAGATCTAAGATATGATTAAAGTGGTGGGTGGACTCATTTACTTTTTGAGCAAAGCCAATAGAGTCTAATAATAGATTAAATGCAGTGTTGAGGCTGTCATTCTCAGCATCTGTGTGGATGTTAAAATCGCCCACTATAATTATCTTATCTGAGCTAAGCACTAAGTCAGACAAAAGGTCTGAAAATTCACAGAGAAACTCACAGTAACGACCAGGTGGACGATAGATAATAACAAATAAAACTGGTTTTTGGGACTTCCAATTTGGATGGACAAGACTAAGAGACAAGCTTTCAAATGAATTAAAGCTCTGTCTGGGTTTTTGATTAATTAATAAGCTGGAATGGAAGATTGCTGCTAATCCTCCGCCCCGGCCCGTGCTACGAGCATTCTGACAGTTAGTGTGACTAGGGGGTGTTGACTCATTTAAACTAACATATTCATCCTGCTGTAACCAGGTTTCTGTTAGGCAGAATAAATCAATATGTTGATCAATTATTATATCATTTACCAACAGGGACTTAGAAGAGAGAAACCTAATGTTTAATAGACCACATTTAACTGTTTTAGTCTGTGGTGCAGTTGAAGGTGCTATATTATTTTTTCTTTTTGAAGTTTTATGCTTAAATAGATTTTTGCTGGTTATTGGTAGTCTGGGAGCAGGCACCGTCTCTACGGAGATGGGGTAATGAGGGGATGGCAGGGGGAGAGAAGCTGCAGAGAGGTGTGTAAGACTACAACTCTGCTTCCTGGTGTTAGGTATTTTCTCCTCCAAACATTCTTAAAACCTTTGATAAGACAAACAGAGTCAAGAAACAACAGTGAGACAGAAAGTCAAATTAATCACGCGCGGAGTGCAGTCCAGGCTGTACACCAAGGCTACACTAAAGTCTGGCCTGTGCTCCCGCTCTTTTTATTAGAGAAGCCCTCATTACATCATGAAACTTGTCCTAAGGGGGGGGGGGGGGACAACGCGAGACAAGTTTCTTCCCGTAACATAAACACATACGTCAATAAGTGCAGCTGTAAGGAAAAACAGTTTCTTTCTTTTACTCTTATCGTCGAAGGTCAGCACATCCCGTTCGTCTGTTGCAGTTATCAGCTGTTGTGCATCTGCCTGGAGTGTCCTGGTCTTCACACTAAGCATCACATCACAACAGTCAAATCAACCTTCAGTTCTTTTACTCCCAGTTTAGCCTGACCCCGTCATGCTTCACTCCCAGTCGTTAGCGGCTACAAAAACAAGTTGTATAATAATAATAAGTACATCCAGCTCTTCATTCCCAGTTCAGATTGACCCCAGCATGCTAAAACAAGGTTGAATAACACGTACATTCTCAGGGTTAGTGCAAACAGCACAACACCGTTCTCATGAGAAAGAAGACAAAGGTCCAAATGTTTAACAGTGATAACATATATACAAAATCTTTAACATTCCCCTCCTGTTTATCGCCTGTTAAACATACAGTAGTAGTTATCACCTAGCTTAGCACTTCTTTTTGAGATTTTCACTAAGAGGTTCATCATGGTATGTTCTATAGGCTTACACCCCAGAGGTGATGTCATCATTGTCACCATCATCGGTGTCTGGGTCATCATACTTCCATTGGTCTGGGTACAGGTCATGGGAGTCATCGTCCTCCTCGGTGTCGTCTTGCCCCAGGAGTGGATATGATGCTGGTCCCCCTCCTGGTCCTGGACTTATTGCTGTGGTTATCATTCTATTTACAAGGCCTCGGAGACATGGAATACAACAACATCCACACAATGTTAGAATTGCAGCAAATACTGCTATAGACACTAATAGTGAAGAAATCAAAGACCTCCATCTTCCCATCCCTTCCAGCCACCAATCCCAGCCTTCGGTGTTTACTCCACTGTGCTCTTTCATCTTCCTGTTCAACGTCCTCAGCCCGTCAATGGCTTGAGTGAGACTGCCGTCTGCAGCCGTGTTGTTGGGAATGAATGTGCAACATTGTTCTCTGAACATGGCACAAACACCTCCTTTCTCTGCCAACAACATATCCAGAGCAATACGATTCTGGAAGGCCATAAGGGACGTGGCTTCTAACTGTGAATGGACAGCCTTAAATCCTTCCTCAGTCCAATTTCCTAATTTCTGTACATTGTAGTGGATGTAGTTTATTCTGTCCACGTTTTTATTAATTGAACACCACCAACAGATGGAAGATTCGAATCCAGCTGCTATTTGATCAACCAGTTTATACTCGTCAGGCACTCCTCTGGGGACTCCTATTGCATCAATATATGTTGGATTTCCTACTCCTTTCCACTCTCTTTTTACTCTATGTCTGGCTATGCCTTTCTGCCAATCTTCAGGAATAAGAGAGGCTGCATATGTCGTAACGTCTTCAGGGGTCATGGGTATAGCTTTAACTGGTAACAATAATGATATTAATGCACAATAACCTGACACATTTCGTGGCAGTCTGTCAAAGATTCTGTTATCACCACACCACCACCATACGTCACTCCTACCAACAGGTTTGAATGTGGGAGTACTATGGACCACATTCTTACACCAGGCAGTGTGGCTTAAGCTACCCAAAGTCTTACTTGTCCCTGTCAAGTGTACACATGTATGGTTAGCATGCCCAACTTTGCTTGAAAATAAAGGTTTGATCTTAGTCAATTTGGTCAGTGGATAGATCTTGTCCCACTTAGAACAATAGTTGTTTGCTGCAATGTATGTCTGTGTCATAACAGTCAGCAGACAGTCTTTGGGTAATGCTGCCGGTATCACCTGTAATATAGGTCTGGGTCCCATACATACAACACAGTCCTTCTTTGCTGCTAGTCCTGCTTGTTCTGCCATTAAAAGCCAATTGTTATTTTGTCCACTAATTCCTGTAGTTACTAGGAACCAGTCATCTGCCTTCATGTCTTTTGTGCCTTGTACGGACATCCCCTTTGCTTGTATGGACACCCCCTTTGACGTACTTAATTCTGTCAATATTGGTTGCTGTACTCTATCTGTTTCACAGAGGAAAAAATGGAAATACGGATCTTTTCCTGGTTTGTATACCCAAAGGAGGAACAACCAACAGTCTCCCTCTATATCACGTGGGAATATGGTTCCTTTTTCTGTGGTATTCACCACTATAGACAGCTTATCATCTGTTTGATACATTTTGAGAATTTGACTCTGGTACTTAGCCCACTCGGTTTGTGCCCATCTTGGTGTCCATCTACTCCATTCATCGGCTACCAACGTTTCCCATCTCTTATCTTGTTGATCATTGGTCAAAAAAGAAAAGTAGCATAACAAGGACTGTCCATGGGGTCCAGAAACCCTCGTTCTTTTGTTTTTTTTTCTTTCACCATTTCTGCACACTACAGCACACCTATGTTCAGAACAGTGGCTTCTTAATGTCTTCTGCTAGCTTTCGTGTCTAACCTGGATCTTAACACCAAGCTCACACACTATTACTAGTCTTGTCCTACTGTTCTTACTGTTTGTCTGTGTCTGCAGAAATGACTTTCTTACAGTGAGTTAAATGAATCCATGTACTTCTTTCCCCAATTTTCAAGGCTGTGGGTGTTGTGAGTAGTACTTGATGGGGCCCTTCCCATTTAGGTGAATGCCAGTGTTTTCTCTTGATGCTTCTTATCAACACCCAGTCTCCAGGTACCACTTTAGGGTCCTCCTGTGGAGAAATGGGGTCATCAGTGTTTGGAACTCTCCCTCGTTGTCCTTCTAACATTTTTCTCATGTAATCCGCCAAATTGGCTTCCTCAGGTACATCCCAAATTTGCCCATAATATGGCAGTCGATATTTTCTGCCAAACAATGTTTCATACAGTGTCAACCCCATGGTACTAGTTATGTTTATATACATTTTTACCAAATCTACACAATGTGTCCATGGTCTGCCTGTTTCCTCCATTGTCTTTCTAAGTCTGTTTTTTACTGTTCCATTCATCCTTTCCACTAATCCGGCGCTTTGTGGATGATAAGCACAATGATTTTTGAGATTGACCTGTAGCGCTTCTCCTACGTATTGCACTATTGTATTAACAAAATGCGCTCCATTATCTGAATAGACTGTTTCTGGTATTCCAAATCGTGGAATGATGTCTTTGCATAATGCCTTAGCCACTGTAAGTGCATCTGCATGTTTTGTAGGGAACAATTCTACCCATTTTGAGAAGGCATCAATTATGACTAAACAAAATTCCTTCCCTTCATGTTTACTCAGCTGTATATAATCCATATGAATCACTTGAAAGGGATATTGTGGTGTTGGAAATTTGCCTCTTTGGGGTCTCAAATTGCCTTGTGAGTTGTGTTTTGCACATATCATGCATGCTCTACAATGCTGTTTTGCATATGCATCGAACCCATAAAGACAAAAAATAGATTGCAATTGCGATATCATACCCCCTGATGAGACATGCGTCACGCCATGGCTCATAATAGCTGCCCATTTAAACATATTTTTTGGCAATATGGGTTTCTTTTGTGGTCATACGTACAAATCATTTGCATACGTAGCCCCTTTAGTTATCCACATTTGTTTTTCTCTGTCAGTTGCCTGCTGTTGCATGTCAGCAAGCAGTGTATGACCTAAATGCAAATCTGGAGTAGTTTCCTGTACAACAAAAATAGAAGAAGCTGCTGTTGCCTCTTTTGCTGCTCTGTCAGCAAAATCATTTCCTTTTGAAATACTGTCAGAGCCTTTGGTGTGAGCCGCACATTTGCATATAGCAATTTGTTTAGGCAATTTCACAGCCTTCAGTAGTGCAGTTAGGAGAGTGGCATGAGTCACCGGCTTTCCAGATGATGTCACCATTCCACGCTCTTCCCACAGTTTTGCAAACACATGCACTGTGCTGAAAGCGTACTGGCTGTCTGTATAAATTGTTACAGCCGTACCTTTAAACAGATAGCAAGCTGCAGTTAAAGCAACTAATTCAGCTGCTTGTGCTGAAAATGAGGATGGCAATGAAGCAGAATCCAATACTTCTGAATTTGTGACAACAGCATATCCAGATTGTGTTTGTCCATAAGCGTTTTTAGTGGAAGAACCATCCACATACACAATTGTACTGTTTGGGATGGGTGTGTCCCGGAGGTCCAGGCGTGCTTTCGTACAGACTGTAGCTACATCAAGACAATTGTGCGGCTCACCATCCTCAGGTAAAGGTATCAATGTAGACGGATTCAATGTTGTACAGCGCTCTACCGTAAGGTGTGGTTGTGATAATAGCAAGGACATGCACGAAAGATGTCTTGCTGGGGACAAAAGGCTCATGTTTGTCTGCAACAGAAGTGCAGAAACTGCATGTGGAACTTTCAATGTCAACTGATGGAATAGAACAACATTACTGCTACTTTGAACAGCCATAGAGGCTGCAACAACAGCCTGTACACATGGTGGTAGAGCACTTGCTACTGCATCCAATTTAGATGAGTAGTAGGCAACTGGCCTCAATTTTGAGCCATACACTTGAACCAAAACACTAGTCATGAACTTATTCTTACAATCAACTGTTTGAATGAATGGTTTACTATAATCTGGTAGTGCCAAAACTGTGGATGACACTAATGTTTGTTTTACTTTTACAAAAGCTTCCTCAGCATCTTTGTTCCATTCCAACATGGTTGACATTGAAATATCATCCTTGTACATCAAATCAGAAAGTGGACTAGTCAATTCTGCATAGCAGGGAATCCATGCCCTGCAGTAATTAGTCAGTCCAAGAAATGACATCATCTGCTTTTTGGTTTGTGGTTTTGGAGCGTGCAAAATTGCTTCCTTCCTGTCAGACAGGATCATGCGCCCTGTGGCTGATAATTCATGTCCTAAATATTTTACTTTATCCCTACACAACTGAACTTTGTTTTTACTCACTTTGTGGCCATTATCAAATAAGAAACATAATAATGCTACTGTGTCAGTTATGCAGTTTTCTCGTGTGTCAGAGGCAATCAAAATGTCATCAACATACACCAATAGTTGGCTATCTGCCGGTGGAACGAAATTGGCTAAACATGCTGACATGACTTGAGAATAAATAGTTGGACTTTCTGCGTAACCCTGCGGTAATCTGGTGAATGTATATCGTTGTCCTTTAAAGGTAAAAGCAAACCAGAATTGACTATCTGGGTGTACTGGCACAGAGAAAAATGCATTACTTATGTCAATTACTGAGAAACTATTAGAATTTGGTCTCAGCGAATTTAACAAGGTGTGTGGATCTGGGACACATGGTGCTCTTTTAATCACAGCAGCATTTACTGCCTGCAGATCTTGAATCATTCTCCACCCCACTGAGGGCGGAGCCTTTTTCACAGGAAATATGGGTGTGTTACATGGTGAATCTGGACATGGCACTATTACTCCTGCTGTTAACAAATCCTCTATTACTGGCCTGATTCCTTCAATTGCATCAGGTTTCAATGGATACTGTCTTACACATGGTCTGTATTCTGTTTTTGGTCTTATAACTACAGGTTGTGCATTTTTAATCAGTCCTACGTCTGAAGGACCTGTTGTCCACAATCCTGATGGTACTGAAGAGAGAAGATCATCTTCTTCAGGACTCAACTGATACACTCAGGATTGTGAAGTGGACACATCAATGTGTGTTCCAGCTGTCAGCACCAATGAGACATTAACTGGCACTTTATACAATTTAGTTGATGGGCTGAACTCCGTTCGTGGTCCAACTCTGCTCCAATCAGTGGCTGACAAAGCTGTTATGACTGTCAGTCCCAATTCTTGCCATTCTGTCAAATATGGCTTACAAAGTGACACATGTAATGACATACCTGTGAATCTCAATTTTGAAACATCTTCAGTGGCACCTGTTACTGTTATGACAGCTGTTGAGTTGCCATCATGAATCAAATCGGTCATTGTCAGCTTCACAGGTGAAATGTCTTTCAATTTGTTTTCATACACAGGTGTTCCTGGCAATATGCCACTGTGGACCATAAATACACTCTCAAATCTGCATCTAAACTCTGTCCATGGT
Organism: Thalassophryne amazonica; assembly: GCF_902500255.1. NCBI lineage: Eukaryota > Metazoa > Chordata > Actinopteri > Batrachoidiformes > Batrachoididae > Thalassophryne > Thalassophryne amazonica. The sequence goes on along the minus strand of NC_047109.1, from coordinate 66,823,284 downwards.
TCTCCTGCTTTCTGTGTTGTCCTGGTAATTTCAGTGTAATTTATTTTTGGTCCTAACACACCTTTTGCTCGTGTAATCATAGCTTCCACTCTTGTTTTCAAGACTAGATCATCATGTGTCAGTGGTACGCCTTGTTGGTCTGCAGGATTCCAGTCTCCGCGTATCTGACTCCATTTAGGGCCACATGCTTTCATCCACACCTGTTGGACTTCAGGTCCACTAAGGTGGTAAGAACTTCTAATGTTTTCTATATCCTGCATAAATCCCTCAATATCGACATGTGGCGATGGTATCATGTCGACTGCTGCTTTGATATCATCAGCATTCCATGTTCGATATACGAGCATGGTTGATCGATGTCCTGCTGTTCCTGCACGAGGATTTGGTACTTCTATCATAGGATAGGCATCTCCCTGGTCACTGTGTTCCACCATGGGAGGGGCTGTGGGCACTTTCGCTTGACTGCGTGTTTGTGGTTTTTCTGGTTTTTCTGGTTTTTCACTTTTTACCTTAGGTTTTACTGCCAAATCATACTGTGGTGGCGGTACATCGTCATCCTCTGGTAGAGGAGATAAAGGTGTTGTTGTCACCGACGATCCAGCCGGCGGTGGTTGTTGAGGCTGTTCTGGTTCTCTGTGCTGAATTATCACATCTTCTTCTGCCTTACCTACAGCTTTCTTTTTCCTTGCTTTCTCTAATCGTCGCTTCTCTGCTCCCTTCTGTCTGTTCTCTGCTTCCTCCTCCCAAAATGCCACTAAATCTGCCCCTACGTTCTGCATCTTTTCCTCATCACCTTTATGTTGCTGTTCTAACTCCTTCTTTAGCTTCTGTATACTGATCAGGTTCAGTCGTCCGTCAAAGTCATGTTTATTTATCCAGGTCTCCAATTTCTTTGTTGCTTTTGGATTTTTTGCTTCCATAAATTTCCAGTCGTCAGTTGATAAATTTTCCTTATTTTTAGACGTCTTACCCCCCATTTTTATTATCCCTTGTTATAATTTGGACTTCAGACGGGGGCACACCTAGGGTGTTCTAAATCTGAAGTTTTCACACTTTCTTTGGACGTGACAATTAATTTGCCGTCGTGTGGTTGATTCCTTTCACCTCCCCGTAGGAAGCGGAATCACTTGCCTCTACTTCCACACACACGGTTGTCACTAACGTTGTCCAAAGTATTACACTTTCACACAGTTATTTACACTTACACAAAACATTATTTACACATAGAAACACTTTTAATAATCGTACGCGTATTCTTATGCCAGGGGAGCTCGCCCTCCCGTGAAATTTAACTAATGTCCTGCATTAGGGGACTCCGCTGTCCCTGCCAAATTTAACTGCTTTTTTACAGTGCACATATTTCTACCCGGGATTTCCTTTACGTATTAAAACAGAGGAGTCCGTACCCTCCTCGCAGATTTTAACTGCTTTGCATTAACAGACGATTCCACGCCATCGCTTACGGAGTTTAACTGTTTTATGTGATCACTTTTATCCCCTACCGGTACACGTATATAAACAGAGGAGTCCGCACCCTCCTTCGGAATTTAACTACGTGCGTTCCTCGCCATCGTAGAGGAGTCCGACCTCCTTACAGAGTTTAACTGTGTTTCATTAACAGACGATTCTGTATCATCGCTTGCGGAATTTAACTGTTTATGTGATCTGATCACCACTCACTCAGTACTGTTACAAAGAAATTTTACTCACTGACTCGACCTCCTGTCTGTCTTCTTCGGGAAAATCTCGTCAACCAGACGATGCCAACGGTGGTCGACAATTGCAGACACGATCAATCGATTGGACCTTGGCCAAGGATTTACGTCTGGACTTGGCGACCCCCGCCGGACACCTCCGGTATTGTTGAGATCCCGGACGAGCCCCCAGTCAATGTTAGGTATTTTCTCCTCCAAACATTCTTAAAACCTTTGATAAGACAAACAGAGTCAAGAAACACCAGTGAGACAGAAAGTCAAATTAATCACGCGCGGAGTGCAGTCCAGGCTGTACACCAAGGCTACACTAAAGTCTGGCCTGTGCTCCCGCTCTTTTTATTAGAGAAGCCCTCATTACATCATGAAACTTGTCCTAAGGGGGGGGGGACAACGCGAGACAAGTTTCTTCCTGTAACATAAACACATACGTCAATAAGTGCAGCTGTAAGGAAAAACAGTTTCTTTCTTTTACTCTTATCGTCGAAGGTCAGCACATCCCGTTCGTCTGTTGCAGTTATCAGCTGTTGTGCATCTGCCTGGAGTGTCCTGGTCTTCACACTAAGCATCACATCACAACAGTCAAATCAACCTTCAGTTCTTTTACTCCCAGTTTAGCCTGACCCCGTCATGCTTCACTCCCAGTCGTTAGCGGCTACAAAAACAAGTTGTATAATAATAATAAGTACATCCAGCTCTTCATTCTCAGTTCAGATTGACCCCAGCATGCTAAAACAAGGTTGAATAACACGTACATTCTCAGGGTTAGTGCAAACAGCACAACACCGTTCTCATGAGAAAGAAGACAAAGGTCCAAATGTTTAACAGTGATAACATATATACAAAATCTTTAACACCTGGTCCCAACCCTGGATAGTCACGGTTTGGAGGATTTAAGAAAATTGGCCAGATTTCTAGAAATGAGAGCTGCTCCATCCAAAGTGGGATGGATGCCGTCTCTCCTAACAAGACCAGGTTTTCCCCAGAAGCTTTGCCAATTATCTATGAAGCCCACCTCATTTTTTGGACACCACTCAGACAGCCAGCAATTCAAGGAGAACATGCGGCTAAACATGTCACTCCCGGTCTGATTGGGGAGGGGCCCAGAGAAAACTACAGAGTCCGACATTGTTTTTGCAAAGTTACACACCGATTTAATGTTAATTTTAGTGACCTCCGATTGGCGTAACCGGGTGTCATTACTGCCGACGTGAATTACAATCTTACCAAATTTACGCTTAGCCTTAGCCAGCAGTTTCAAATTTCCTTCAATGTCGCCTGCTCTGGCCCCCGGAAGACAATTGACTATGGTTGCTGGTGTCGCTAACTTCACATTTCTCAAAACAGAGTCGCCAATAACCAGAGTTTGATCCTCGGCGGGTGTGTTGTCGAGTGGGGAAAAACGGTTAGAGATGTGAACGGATTGGCGGTGTACACGGGGCTTCTGTTTAGGGCTACGCTTCCTCCTCACAGTCACCCAGTCAGCCTGCTTTCCCGGCTGCTCGGGATCTGCCAGGGGGGAACTAACGGCGGCTAAGCTACCTTGGTCTGCACCGACTACAGGGGCCTGGCTAGCTGTAGAATTTTCCACGGTGCGGAGCCGAGTCTCCAATTCGCCCAGCCTGGCCTCCAAAGCTACGAATAAGCTACACTTATTACAAGTACCGTTACTGCTAAAGGAGGCCGAGGAATAACTAAACATTTCACACCCAGAGCAGAGAAGTGCGGGAGAGACAGGAGAAGCCGCCATGCTAAATCGGCTAAGAGCTAGTAGCTATGCTAAGCTAGCGGATTCCTAAAAACACGCAAAGTGAATAATGTGTAAATAATTTAGAGGTGATTCAGCAAAAAGAGTGCTTTAGTTAAGGCACGTAAAGATTACACTGGGAAACAAATCGTAATCTAGATAACTAGATCAATCTAACTGCGCAGATTAAACAGCTAACAGATACAGAAAAACACCGCTGTGCTCCAGAACAGGAAGTGATACAATACCGCAGTGAGAGCCAACCACCAGTAGAGATGTGAACGGGTTGGCGGTGTACACGGGGCTTCTGTTTAGGGCTACGCTTCCTCCTCACAGTCACCCAGTCAGCCTGCTTTCCCGGCTGCTCGGGATCTGCCAGGGGGTAACTAACGAAAAGCTGTATATCCATCTTTTAGTTCAGCATATTTTTTTCCACTTCTCAATCTCTTTCACAGCTAGGTCCAGTTGTCAACATTCTACACATATTTCTGTTTTACGTTTCCATTTTACCCAGATCATTTCATGACCCAATCAATTCATGCTAAAGCACATTTGGACAAGCCAGCTTAATTTTGGAATAAGGTGCTGCAGACTGATAAAGCTAAAATTGAGTTATTTGGACATAACAAGTGGCGGTATGCATGGCTGAAAAAGAACACAGCATTCCAAGAAAACACTTGATACCTACAGTAAACTTTGGTGGTGGTTCCATCATGCTGTGTGGCTGTGTGGCCAGTGCAGGTACTGGGAATCTTGTTAAAGTTGAGGGTCACATGGATTCCAGTCAATATCAACAGATTCTTGAGAACAATGTTCATGAATCAGTGACAAAGTTGAAGTTGCGCCAGAGCTGGATCTTTCAACAAGACAACAACCCTAAACACTGCTCAAAATCTACTAAGGCATTCATGCAGAGGAACAAACTTACAACATTCTGGAATGGCCATCTCAGTCCCCAGACCTGAATATTATTGAAAATCTGTGGTGTGATTTTAAGCGGGCTGTCCATGCTCAGAAACCAACAAACCTGAGATGTTTTGTAAAGAAGAATGGTCCAAAATACCTTCAACCAGAATCCAGACTCTCATTGGAAGCTATAGGAAGCATTTAGAGGCTGTTATTTCTGCAAAAGGAGGATCTACTAAATATTGATGTATTTTTTCTGTTGGGGTGCCCAAATTTATGCACCTGCCTAATTTTGTTTAAAGAATTTTTGCATACTTTCTGTAAATCCTATAAACTTCATTTCACTTCTTAAATATCACCGTGTTTGTCTGCTATATGATATATTTAACTGAAATTGCTGATCCAAACAACCAATGATTTATAAAGGGAAATCATGGAAATCATCAGGGGTGCCCAAACTTTTATACAACTGTATTTTTTGTGTGGTTTGTCCACGAGGGTGGTCCCAACTGACTCAGAGGTGGGCACCCTAAGGCCCACCCATGATGCTGGGATGGTAACATTTTGCATTTTTTGCAGTGCAAATTACAATTTTCATTTAGTTTCCCATTTCTTCAGCCCAATCACATTTAGTGTGAATGTTGTCAGTTGTTGTTACATTTCAACAATCTATGTAATGCAGGTAGACTTTGTGCTGTGACCATAAACTGTTTAAATAATTATTACAGCTACACATAACAACAACACACTACTGGCATTTCAATATCATAACTATTTTAAAGTGCTGAATAAAAATGAAGTATAAATGAAAATAAATCTCTCTGACATGCTTTGAGTATTGTGAATTTGTCTTTAACATCTGTACATATTAGCATCTCTTGATTGGATTTTTCACACCAAACAAACGTTTTGTGTGTTGTTTTGTTCTTTGGCATCATCTTACATGCAAGTGCACCAGAGATGTTTCCACAGACATAAACCTGACCCAAGTGAGTTGCAGCTCCCTATATTGCAGTCAATTGGTTTATAGATGGATGTGCATCTGATGCCTGCATTTTGTCAATTCCAAAGTTATTACAGTCTGACACAATAGAAAATAAGGTACACAGATTAATTTCAGTTCATTCTGTTGCTGCTGTGTAGTATTATTGCCAGCCGCAATAGCAACCTTATATGCAATATGCAAGACACGTTGTACTCTGCCCAACAAACAACTTTGCATGAAAATGCTTTCCTGAAACTGCTTGTAATGGTCGGAAAATCTGAACCATCATCCTCAAATGGAAAAAAAAAAACAAAACAAAATTACACTATAAATGAGAGGTCTGTATTTCCACACTTTATCCAAGTCCAGAAATAAATCAGGAATTCATAGCTGGCTATCAATCTGCCACACAGTGATTACCAGATAGTCAAGAGTCACTAATGGTGATGTGAAGAAATGTGCTGTATGTCAAACAAAACTTCACAAGAAAGATTAGAATGGTAATAATGGCTTTCACATTATTGGCTTTCAACCCAAATGTCACCAACCCACCTAATGAAGTTCTTATGTGACAACACAACATAACTGAACTGGAGCTAACCAGATCTGGCGACATGACCAATGCAATGCTGTATATTTTTGTGTAATGTTCATTTTCCCCCCTTGGGAAATTCCTGGAATAAGCACACCTTGCATTAAATTGAGTTTCTTTATTTGTGGCATCCTACTGCTTTTGACCAACAGAGCAACATTCCAAACAACATTCCAAAGTGTCCTTATTTTGTGTGGTGAACCCTAATGCTTCTTTTCCTTTAGAGCAAATTGCTTTTATGAAAGATAGGGGATGCTTAACGCATGTCTACCTCCACCCTTTTACAACAAAGCAGTAAATCCTCAATATGCTGCTGGAATTGCTGTTTAGTGGTCCATGAAATGATGGATATCAGACATTGTGCAACAGGAGACACACTAACACACCTGTGTGGTCACTGTTTAGTCCCTGAAACAAATGCTGGCAGCAATGGACATTGAAAATATTGTTGGGTTTGATGTCTCGATGTAATAATTATTTATACTTACACTGTGTGACCTTCAGATGAATGCTGCTCCAGTTGGCCATTGGGAGCTTAGTGGTGTGTGCAATAGAAAGCTGAGGTACATTAACCCAGAAACAAGGGACATGAAGCACTGTCTTAATGATATCTAACCTTGTCTGTCTTCAGTGAGTCTCACTGATGAGATACAATCATAATAATAATGGCAGAGATAGAACAGTGCACATATTTTTTCCCAAATTTGTGCTCTGAAGTCAGTTTGATTGAAAAATGACAGTAATGACATTTTGTCCTAAACGCCTTTAAAAGATGTGGAAATTTTAAATAAATTCAGCTTGTTTCCAGACAACATCAAGTTCTCAGAAAATTCCTAAAACTGATATGCAACAGGATGCAAGGCTTTCAGTGTATGTGCAAAATGCTTTTTTTATTTTTTATTTTTTTAAAGTTCCATGCCAACAGATCCTCAGAATGCAGAATGAAGCCTCCATACTGCTTCCTGACGCTGACAGATCTGACATCGGCTGTTGTGACAGGAGTAAGACTTTGCACATCACAAGCTGCATGAATGACAAAAATATGTCCACTTCATAGGCCCATAATGCACTTGGGCTCAGCATGAACATTTGTTAAGACAGCAGTCGCTGACAAAACAGGACAACACTCGAGCAAATTATTAGGAAACATTACACCCACAGTCAACAACAAATATAAATCTGTTACGTTGTATTTCTAGAAATGCCTGTTCAAAGCCAGGCTGAAAGAACTGACATTTCACTGTTTCTGAATACTGAGCTTCCACTACTCATCATTGTGAGGCTTTGCAGCCACTTTCCTGAGTGCCAGCAGTTTCTTTGACAGCTACTGCATTCCTGAGCACAGTGAAGGCTTCGTTAATGAGGCATGCCATATATATATATATATATATATAGTGAGGGAAATAAGTATTTGATCCACTGTCAATTTTGTAAGTTTTCCCACCTACAAAGAATGAAGAGGTCTGTAATTTTTATCGTAGGCACACTTCAACTGTGAGAGACAGAATCTAAAAAAAAAAAAAAAAAAAAATCAGAAAATCACATTGTATGGTTTTTCAATAATTAATGTGCATTTTATTGCATGAAATAAGTATTTGATACAATAGAAAAATAGACCTTAACAGACACCTTTGTTTGCAATTACAGAGGTTAGACGTTTCCTGTAGTTCTTGACCAAGGGTGCACACTGCAACAGGGATTTTGGTCCACTCCTCCATACAGATCTTCTCCAGGTCTTTCAGGTTTCAAGTTTCAGCTCCCTCCAAAGATTTCCTATTGAGTTCAGGTCTGGAGACTGGCCAGGCCCCTCCAGGACCTTGAAATGCTTCTTACGGAGCCACTCCTTAGTTGCCTTGGCTGTGTGTTTTGGGTCATTGTCATGCTGGAAGACCCACTGAAGGAAGGAGGTTCTTTGCCAAAATCACACCATACATAACCCCATCCATCCTCCCTTCAATACAGTGCAGTTGTCCTGTACCTTTTGCAGAAAAGCCCCCACAAAAATTATTTCAATGGTTGGGACGGTGTTCTTTGGGTTGGTCTCATCCTCCAAACACTGCGAGTGGAGTTGACACCAAAAATATCTATTTTGGTCTCATCTGATCACATGACCTTTTCCCATGCTTCCTCTGGATCATCCAGATGGTCACTGGTGAACTTCAAAGGGGCCTGGACATGTGCTGGCTTGAGCAGGGGGGAACCTTGCATGCCCTGCAGAATTTTAAACCATGATGGTGAAGTGTGTTACTAATGGAATCTTTGTGTATGTGTCACTATCGTCCTGTAGTCCATCCCAGCCTTGTGCAGGTCTACAATTTTGTCCCTGGTGTCCTTAGACAGCTCTTTGGTCTTGGCCATGATGGATAGGTTGGAGTGTGATTGATTGAGTGTGTGGACAGTGTCTTTTATACAGGCAACAAGTTCAAACAGGTGCAATTAATACAGGTAAGAATGCAGAATATACTGAAAAAACAACCAACTTAACCTCTTAAACCCTAGAGTCCCCAAATTTGGGGACTTGCTGTTACGGTTCGGGTGTGAACGGACGATGAACCCAGAAGCAGGGAGCAGAGAGGAATGTGTTAAACACAGATTTATTACAGCAAGGAATGTCCAGAGTGTTCAGAGTATGTAATGCTGCCTATCCGAGTGGAGACCGGCCCGCACGGCGGTGGAAACAGGAGAACCGCAGCCCAGAGAACTTCTGTCCTGGTGAATGGACCCGGAGCCAGGTGGCCACCTGCAAGCTGTCGACGTGGCTGTGGAGGAGAGACAGATGAGTGAGTATTGAGCCGGTAACTTCCAGAAGTGATTCTCACATTCAGTCAGTGACAAACTATCACAGCTGGTCCAGATATGCAGCTAGTTAGACAGAATGATTCAGTTCAGTTTCCTCATAGTGTTCGTTATCAGAAAAAGTTCACAGTTCAGTTTGTACAATATTCCAAGCAGAGCTCAGTGTGAAGCTGCTCGTGTGGGCAAAGATGACAAACACTTAGCTGGTAGATTGCAGAGTGTGAGAGCTTCGCGCATAGGCTGCAGGTAAAGCTGGTCTTGGTGCAGCAGCAATGAGGAAGGTGTCAGGTCTTGGATGTTGGATGTTGAAAACACTTCTAATCACTTCTGGCATCACAGAGGACTGTTTCATCTGGACACTTTTTTTCCTCTCTTTCCTGCTCCATGTGGGATGTATTTTGAACAGCTTAAGGTAATTATTTTTAATGTTTTTTATAGCTTGATAAAACAGTTCCTAGCTGTAAAAGTATGTATGTTGGTGTCTGTTGTATGTAAAAGTATGTTAATTTAATATCTCGTTAATGGATCACATGAGCTCCGCTGTGTGTGCGCACTGAGGCAGGACCTGAAAGGTTATTTTTGGAGTGGCTCTTGCGCACACAATTCCACCGGCTCTGTGCGCTGGACTCTATATAAAATAATTATTTTGTAGTGGATTAACCATTTTCTGTCAAACCTTGGATGCTGAAAATACCTCTAATCACTTCTGGAATTAATGGATCACATGAGCTCCGCTGTGTGTGCGCACTGAGGCAGTGACTCATCATCATGCTTCAAAAGAACATTTAGGCAGAACGCCAGCTCACAAAAGAGTGATATTTCAGTCAATATTGGACGAAAGAAAAGTTAAAATTTGGGTGACTGCGTGAAAGTGGATGTGTGTTTAAAGCCATGGAAGATAATAACTCCAGTAGAGCAGCTAAGAGCAGGAGCTGTGCGGCAACACAGGTGGAGAGCGCGCAAAAGAGCCATTTTGAAGACATAATACAAAGTTAAAAGTTGTATCATGGTGACTTGTTAGCTGCGGAAGAAATAAAGAAAAAAAATATATATATATTGAAAATGATCCACAGGTGTATATAATAAAATGGCCACCTCATTCTGTATGCAGAACGGCACCGCACGCAAAAGAGCGCTTTTGCAGAAATAAATGGACAAACACAGTCAAAAGTGGATTCACGTTGTAAAAATGATTGTGTTTAAAGCCAGGGAAAAAATAAAGCCAGCAAGCCACGGATGGAAAGGAAGCCAGAAAGAGCAGAGAGGCAGCTGTCCATGAAAGGACAACAGCAGCGCAAAAGAGCGATTTTGCAGAAATAAACGAACGAACACAAAGTTAGAGTGGATTCACGTTGTAAAAATGATTGTGCTTAAAGCCAGGGAAAAAATAAAGCCAGCAAGCCACGGATGGAAAGGAAGCCAGAAAGAGCAGAGAGGCGGCTGTCCATGAAAGGACAACAGCAGCGCGCGCGCAAAAGAGCGATTTTGCAGAAATAAACGGACAAACATAAAGTTTTGTGTGTTTAAAGCTGCAAAAAAAAAAAAAAAAAAAGCCAGAGAGCCGCGGAGCCAGCGAGGAGCACAGAGGCTGCTCTCCAAGAACCCGTGGTTTGGGTCTAGCTGGTCTGGTGCATTACAGGTGGACAGCAGCCTGGCGCACCGCGCACAACTGCGGAACTGTGATGGAGTGTCTATTTTTGGACTGTGTTTAAAAAAAAAAGAAGGGACATCTTTAAATGCTGCTGTGAATCTGTGAATTGAAAACCCAGGGCGGGCTGGAGGTTTGGACCAAACTCATGCCTAAACGTGCGCCAACATGGTGTTATCATGGCGCTATCATGGCACTACGTGGCTTAGTGTGGCTGATGCGAGCCATTCAAGGCTGTAATGACAGGTGGTCGTGGCTCACTAGAGGCTGCTACGTGGCACATGCGGGGTACAGAGAGGCACATAGTGGCACCTTCATAGTGGATACGTGATAGATGAAAACGTAGGTCATTCTTCAAATAATCACCCCACACCCATGCGTGGCTCCTTCTTCAGCCTTCATTATTCGGTGGGACCGAGGCTTTAGAGTTGATCTAACTTGCTAACGTAAGTTCAAACAACTTAATTTATTCAGGTGTTACTAACTGTGATACTTTCATAAATTATTTTTTTCTTTAAGAAGACCTCCTACACTGAAAAAGAGAATAGTTGAGCCAACAGGTCTGTGAGACCCAGAATTCTTTCTGCCATAAAATGTAAATTATTAAAAAAAATCATACAATGTGATTTCCTGGATTTTTTTTAATATTCTGTCTCTCACAGTTGAAGTGTACCTACGATAACAATTACAGACCTCTCCATTCGTTGTAGGTGGGAAAACTTGCAAAATCGACAGTGCATCAAATACTTATTTGCCCCACTGTGCTTTGGTAATCCTTGGATATCTTTGATATTTCTGTGGAGCCAATATTATTACCACATACACTGTGACACCATCGGGAGGTTTTCTGGAAGCAGCAAGGTTGCATTAAAGTTGCATGATGCGTGTACTCCAGTTGTTTAGAACCAGATACAAGTCCGGTGTGTTACATCATCAAAGCATACACCAAGTTACATTAGTGGGCAGCCATGATTTTCAAATGCCGGTTTGTCACAATTGCAGACTGTAACCTTCTGGGATGTATGTCTGTTAAGTGAAAATGAGGATTAACCATTGAGCACATTTCTTCCTTCTGTCTGCTGTAGCCTCTCTGTGTGTGTGTGTGTGTGTGTGTGTTTTGATTTGGTTTATTTACTCTTTTTTCATGTCAAAATGCATAAGTAACACACATTTCATATATAAATATCAGAGGATGGTGTTGTGGCTGGCATGCCTGGCTGGCTTTTGTTGGTCTTCTGTTTCTGTCTTTTGGTTTTCCTTCCAGGTGGTGCGCATTTAGGACTGAGTGGCTGTGTGGCTGATTTATCAGGACCTCACCCTGATCACCTGAGGCTGATCACGTGCAGCTCGTCAGGACTCATTGGAACATGGTGGCATTTAAGTCTGGAGTACACAGTGTGTATTTGCCAGAGACTCGACTTTGTGACCAGACAGGTGAGATCGTCGTCTCGAGAGCCATCTCATCATCAGTGGATGCAGAGAACGTCCAGGTTTGATTCATGGTCTGTGAAAGAGGAGGGGGTGAGGTCTCACGCTCGTCAGCACACTTCCTGAGGTACGTTAGGTTTTGTGACTAACATTTGTACAGTCAGTAAATGTGGTGTCCCTCACACCTTATTGTATTGAGCTGTTATGTTAGTCGTTTTAATCAGCTTCCACTGCAGTTGAGTTATGTGAACTGGCTGTTCCATGCCTGCAGGGAGGGAAGCTGATTAGTAATTAAGCCAGGAAGTGTTTGCTGTTTGTACACCTTTGAGCGGTCTCTCTGTGTGTGGAGTGTGGACTCACATGATTTCTTCTTTCACAGACTCGGTTTGTCGCGGCCACCTGGGGGGTGTCGGCGGGGTCCTTGGGTCCAAACTGTTTCTGGCTCTGGACCGTTAGTGCTGCTGGGAGAACACCGTAATCCACCACGCCAGACCGCGCACTCTTTTGTTATATGTATCACATCACTGTTATGTTTATTAAACTCTGTTATCCTTTGTACCGTGCTCTGCTTATTTTATACTGGGTCCTTCAAATGCTGGTCGGTTCTCCGGGCTGCGTCCGACACATAACAGTAGTCTCTGGCCAAACATCATGGACCCAGCGGTAGCAGAGACGGTAATGCGCCGGGAAGGCGGCAGCAGACGTTCAGAAGTTATCCGGATCAGTTGCGGGTGCTCTCCGCCCGGATGGTGCGTGTTTGAGAACCCATTACTGAATACTGATTCGTGCTCTCTTGCAGCCGTGTTTCCTGTGTTTGTGCCTTATCCGTGGGTCGTGGTGGAGTGTGACTGGCGACGGCTTCGCGTCACGCTCCGACCGGATAAGAGGTTTAAACAGGAGCTGCAAGAGTGTGTCTGTAATGGGTGAACGCGCACGGCGGAGCTCTGTGGCACGGGTCGCTGAGCTTCCCGTGTTACAGTTGTAGCCCCGTTTCCCTGGATGAAGATAACTACTGCGTCTGTTGTGACAGCTCCGGCGTTATTTAGTTGAAACACATTTTGGTTGTGTGTTTGCACACAGCTGCGCACAGAAAAGCAGCATGAGTTGGGTTCTCTGTTACCAAAGGGGGTTTTTCATTTTTAGCACTTTGGCTCCCTCTGTAGGTAACTGAATCACATTACCGTCATAGCTCTTAAGGTGGAGCAGGTGTGTTCCATTTGTTTGAGCTTGACGGTATAAGTCACTTATTAGTTTTGTGTTAGTTCATTTTGTGTGGGTGTTTTTTGAGTTGGTTTTTGTGTGGGATTTTTTTTTTACACTATTAGTGTCTGGGGTCGTGTCCCTGCAGTCTGTTTGGAGCAAAGAAAAGGACCCAAGCAACTTTATGTTAGTCTGTTAGTCTTTCTTTTTATTTCTGTTGTGTGGGCCGCTGAAGAGGAGGTACTGCTGGCCCACCACCACCAGAGGGCGCCGCCGCCCCACAGGAGCAGCCTCGGTAACAGCTGTCACCCATCACCTGAGACAGCTGACGGCAATTATCACTGGGGTATATCAGCAGGACGGCATCTCCACCTCATCGCCGAGATATCGTTCTACCTGGAAGGTAATAATCTCAGCTGACTGCTTGACAGTAACCTTTGTGATTTTTGTGAGTGATTGCAGACTTTTTTCTCCAACGAGAGGTGGAGGTAGCTTCCCTGCCGTACAGGTTGCTGGGTGCAAACGCGCCCACGTTAATTGTGTTCTTGTTCCTCGCCAGCAGTACCAGGTCCGACACGCGGAGGCAGTGGCCACCTGGGAGTTCGGAACTTGGCGGCTCCAGTATTCCCGGGGTCCTGTGGCGGAGGAAACCGTGTGGTTCCGGTTCTACTTTGGAGAGGCGTCTCCTATCTTCGAGCCTGCCCACACGACACCTTTGTGAATTGACCTTTGTCCATTGTTGTAATTTGTTGTGTTTGTTGTGCACGTTCGCAACAGTAAAGTGTTGTTATTTGACCTATTCCATTGTCCGTTCATTTGCGCCCCCTGTTGTGGGTCCGTGTTCCTACACTTTCCCAACAATTTCTTTTAGTTTCACCTCCCAGGGTTTGATGGGACGGTCCCCTGGGGGGTGATGGGGGGGGTAATTGGGTTGTTTTTTCTTTTTCCTTTTTTTTTGTTTTTTGTTATGCCCTCTCTTCTCCTCTGACTCCAGCCGGGTGTGCCGTATGTGTCGGCGTTGCTGGAGTGATGCAGTTTGGTTATGCTGGGGGTTTCCCAGGTAACCTCTGCACCTGGGAGGGGGGGGGGGGTTCGGGGTGTTGTTTTTTTTTTTGTTTGTTGATTCCCTGTTCCACCTCCGGCTTCAGCGCGCCTTTGAGCCGTCTGCCATCGGCGTGGCTGAGGTTTGGGGCAGTGGGATATACCCACAGCTGGTGGCTGGTTTGGAAGTCGGAGGAGTGGCGCCGTTTTGTGCCGTCTGCCATAACCGCTGTTCCACTCCTCCCGGTTGGCTTCTGGGGTATAGTCACGGTTGGTGACGCTGGACGTGCTTCCAGTTTCCACTGCGCCAAGGGGGTCGGGTTGGGGTTGTTTTGTTTGTATGTTTTTTTTTTCTTTCCTTTTGTTTTTCCCCCCAGTTTCCGCCCTCAGGGTGTGACTGTGGTGTCCTCTGGGGGGGAAAGGGCTGTGGGTCCATTTAGCCATAGACGGCCGGGGCTGGGTCCGTTGGTCATGAGGGGAGGCGTCTCCTGGGGTTGATGGAACGGTCCTCTGGGAGGCGCTGGGAGTCCCCGTGGGTGACCTTGGATTCCAGAGGGACCTCGGCTGTGGTTATTATTCCTGGAGCTGGCGGGATGTCCTCTGGGGGGTGTTGGTCCCTACATGTCATTGGGGGGGGGGGGGGTGTTAGCATTTTTATTTGCAAGCTTAAGTTTGGGTTGTTTTTCTTTTTCTCCTCTTCCCGGGGTTTGATGGAACGGTCCTCTGGGGAGGGGGGGGGGGGGGTGGTGTTAGCATTTTTATTTGCAAGCTTAAGTTTGGGTTGTTTTTCTTTTCTCCCCTTCCCGGGGTTTGATGGAACGGTCCTCTGGGGAGGGGGGGGTGTGTTAGCATTTTTATTTGCAAGCATAAGTTTGGGTTGTTTTTCTTTTCTCTCCTTCCCGGGGTTTGATGGAACGGTCCTCTGGGGAGGGGGGGTGGTTTGGTTGTTTGTGTTTGTCTTTTTTGTTTTATGACTAATCAGACTGTGAACATGGTTGGACAAAGGCTGACCGCACAGGTTTAAGAACTCCCGGCCACACCTGTGCTAATTGACAGACAGAAACAAAGGCAAAGATGCAGCCAGAGGAGAAGACATCAACCGTTCTGTTAAATGAAGATTCTGTTGGAAGATGTATGCAGATACGGTTTCCAGCCATGGTCCCTGGAGGGGGGTGTTTCTCCTGGGCCAGGTTTGTGTGGTCGCCGGGAGGCTTCCCGTGAGGGTGGGGTGCTGTTGTGGCTGGCGTGCCTGGCTGGCTTTTGTTGGTCTTCTGTTTCTGTCTTTTGGTTTTCCTTCCAGGTGGTGCGCATTTAGGACTGAGTGGCTGTGTGGCTGATTTATCAGGACCTCACCCTGATCACCTGAGGCTGATCACGTGCAGCTCGTCAGGACTCACAGCTGTGGTGCATCTACACGGATTGGAACATGGTGGCATTTAAGTCTGGAGTACACAGTGTGTATTTGCCAGAGACTCGACCTTGTGACCAGACGGGTGAGATCGTCGTCTCGAGAGCCATCTCATCATCAGTGGATGCAGAGAACGTCCAGGTTTGATGCATGGTCTGTGAAAGAGGAGGGGGTGAGGTCTCACGCTCGTCAGCACACTTCCTGAGGTACGTTAGGTTTTGTGACTAACATTTGTACAGTCAGTAAATGTGGTTTCCCTCACACCTTA
The DNA here is from genome assembly GCF_902500255.1 of Thalassophryne amazonica. Lineage (NCBI taxonomy): Eukaryota > Metazoa > Chordata > Actinopteri > Batrachoidiformes > Batrachoididae > Thalassophryne > Thalassophryne amazonica. The sequence continues at coordinate 66,807,553 of NC_047109.1, read as the reverse complement.
TTGTATTGAGCTGTTATGTTAGTCGTTTTAATCAGCTTCCACTGCAGTTGAGTTATGTGAACTGGCTGTTCCATGCCTGCAGGGAGGGAAGCTGATTAGTAATTAAGCCAGGAAGTGTTTGCTGTTTGTACACCTTTGAGCGGTCTCTCTGTGTGTGGAGTGTGGACTCACATGATTTCTTCTTTCACAGACTCAGTTTGTCACGGCCACCTGGGGGGTGTCGGCAGGGTCCTTGGGTCCGAACTGTTTCTGGCTCTGGACCGTTAGTGCTGCTGGGAGCACACCGTAATCCACCATGCCAGACCGCGCACTCTTTTGTTATATGTATCACATCACTGTTATGTTTATTAAACTCTGTTATCCTTTGTACCGTGCTCTGTGTTGTGTGTGGGCCGCTGAAGAGGAGGTACTGCTGGCCCATCACCACCAGAGGGCGCCCTGCCTGGAGTGCAGACTCCAGGCACCAGAGGGCGCCGCCGCCTGATGAGAGCAGCCAGGGTGACAGCTGTCACCCATTACTGGACACAGCTGACTTCACTCAGTACGGAGGTATATCAGCAGGACAGCGTCTCCACCTCAGTGCCGAGAGATCACCTTGAGTTTAAGGTAATCACCTCTGCAACATATATCTGTGTGACGATACTTTATAAACTTTTCAGGACAGCGGAAGGCCAAGTGTTCAGATAAGTACTCACCTTTCCTGCTTCAGTGTGACAAGAGGTGGAGGCGGCTTTGCCCCTCTCATCTACCGGGTGCGGTCGCATCCCAACCTGTGTGTTTGTGTTCTTTCCCGCCAGCAGTACCGGATCCGACGAGCGGAGGCAGTGGCCACCTGGGAATTCGGGACTTGGCGGTTCCAGTACTTCTGGGTTTCGGTGGCAGAGGAGATCTGGGTGGTTCCGGTTCAACTAGGACGGACGTCTCCTACCTTCGGGCCTGCCCACAAGACACCAGCAGATTTCGGCTTACACCTCCAAATTGCTAATTGTTGTATCAGTTGTGCTATTTTCACAACAGTAAAACTTGTTCTTACTTTTCTCCATTGTCCGTTCATTGCGCCCCCTGTTGTGGGTCCGTGTACCTACACTTTCACAACAGGATCTCTCGGCCAGCGTCATGGATCCCGAGGGGCGTCAACCGGCTGTTGAACGGCCACTGGAAGACCAAGACGTGGCGGAGGCTTCGGGAGGGGTAATCGGTGAGTTGCAGCGGATCCTCACCGCTTTCACCTCTCGGATCGATTTAATGACCGAGCAACACGTTCTCCTAAACCGCAGGGTGGAGGCTCTCGCCGCACAAGTGGAGGCACGCCCTTCGGGCGCCGCTGCGGCTCTCCCTCCCGAGGACCCTGCGCGCGAAAGTAACGTTCCACTGGTCGTTCAACGGTCCCTCCCTCCGTCCCCAGAAGCATACATAAGCCCTCCAGAACCGTACGGAGGCTGTGTGGAGACGTGCGCGGACTTTCTTATGCAGTGTTCGCTCGTCTTCGCTCAGCGTCCCGTGATGTACGCGACGGATGCTAGCAAAGTAGCTTATGTGATAAACCTGCTTCGCGGGGAGGCACGCGCTTGGGCTACAGCGCTCTGGGAGCAGAACTCTCGGCTCCTTCATACTTACGATGGGTTTGTACGGGAGCTCAGAACGGTGTTCGATCATCCCAACAGAGGAGAGTCCGCTTCAACCGCACTACTGTCCATGCGACAGGGACGTCGGAGCGCAGCTGCCTATGCAGTCGCCTTTCGCATCGCGGCGGCGAGATCCGGCTGGAATAGCACTGCCCTCCGCGCTGCCTTTGTAAACGGACTGTCTCTGGTCCTAAAAGAGCACCTGGTGGCTAAGGACGAACCGCGAGATTTAGATGGGCTCATTGATCTAGTCATACGACTCGACAACCGGTTAGAAGAACGCCGTCGGGAACGAGGCGAAGGGCGTGGCCAGGCACGCGTCGTCCCTCTCCCTTCCGGGTCCGATCGAGCTCCGCCCTCCCCACGCTCCTCTGTTCTTGCGCTCCGTGCGCTTACGGCTCCCCCTGCTGACGAAGCTATGGACACGAGCAGGGCAACATTTAGGGCACCTGGAGCACAAAGGAGGCGGGCCCACGGAGCTTGTTATGTTTGTGGCTCGAGTGAGCATATGGCAAACGACTGCCCCGAGCGGTTAAACTCCAACGCCCGCCCTTAGAGACTGGGCCAGGGGTGGGCCAAAACATTCACGTGGGACACACCCACATTGCTACACGACTCCCAGTCACAATCCTGTATGAGGATTCAACCCTGAAGGCCCCAGCACTGGTGGACACGGGCTCTGAGGGGAATCTGCTTGACAGCAGATGGGCCAGGGAGATAGGGCTCCCTCTGGTGGCTCTTACCTCGCCTGTGCAGGTTCGAGCACTAGATGGCTCCCTACTCCCACCAATCACGCATAAGACACCTCCAGTAACTCTGGTGGTGTCAGGTAACCACCGGGAGGTGATCGAGTTCTTCGTGACTCAGGCCACCTCCCGTGTGGTTTTAGGGTTTCCATGGATGCTTAAGCACAATCCCCGGATTGATTGGCCGTCCGGGGTAGTGGTGCAGTGGAGCGAAACCTGCCATCGGGAGTGTCTCGGTTCCTCGGTTCCTCCCGGCTCCCAAGCTAAGGAGGAGGTCCGAGTCCCGCCCAATCTGAAGGCGGTGCCAGCGGAGTACCATGACCTCGCTGACGTGTTCAGCAAGGATCTGGCTCTCACGCTTCCTCCCCACCGCCCGTACGATTGTGCCATTGATTTGGTTCCAGGCAGTGAGTTCCCGTCCAGTAGGCTGTACAACCTCTCACGGCCGGAACGCGAATCAATGGAGACCTACATCCGGGATTCATTAGCCGCTGGGTTGATCCGGAATTCCACCTCACCGATGGGCGCAGGTTTCTTTTTTGTGGGTAAAAAAGATGGCGGACTTCGTCCATGCATTGATTACAGGGGGTTGAACGAGATCACGGTCCGCAACCGATACCCGTTGCCCTTGTTGGATTCAGTGTTCACCCCCTTGCATGGAGCCAAGATTTTCACCAAGCTGGATCTTAGGAATGCGTATCATTTGGTTCGGATTCGGAAGGGAGACGAATGGAAGACGGCATTTAACACCCCCTTAGGTCATTTTGAGTACCTGGTCATGCCGTTCGGTCTCACTAATGCTCCCGCGACCTTCCAAGCGTTGGTAAACGATGTCTTGCGGGACTTCCTGCACCGGTTCGTCTTCGTATATCTAGACGATATACTCATCTTTTCCCCGGATCCTGAGACTCATGTCCGGCATGTCCGTCAGGTCCTGCAGCGGTTGTTGGAGAACCGTCTGTTTGTGAAGGGCGAGAAGTGTGAGTTCCACCGCACTTCTTTGTCCTTCCTGGGGTTTATCATCTCCTCTAACTCCGTCGCCCCGGATCCGGCCAAGGTTGCGGCGGTGAGAGATTGGCCCCAACCCACAAGCCGTAGGAAGCTGCAACAGTTCCTCGGCTTTGCTAATTTCTATAGGAGGTTCATTAAGGGCTACAGTCAGGTAGTTAGCCCCCTGACAGCCCTGACCTCTCCAAAAGTTCCCTTCACCTGGTCGGACCGGTGCGAGGCCGCGTTCAAGGAGTTGAAACGGCGCTTCTCGTCTGCACCAGTTCTGGTGCAGCCCGATCCTAGCCGCCAGTTAGTGGTTGAAGTGGATGCCTCGGACTCAGGGATAGGAGCGGTGCTCTCCCAGAGCGGGAAGACCGATAAGGTCCTTCACCCGTGTGCCTATTTCTCTCGCAGGTTGACCCCCGCTGAACGGAATTATGACGTCGGCAATCGGGAACTCCTTGCTGTGAAAGAGGCCCTCGAAGAGTGGAGACATCTGTTGGAGGGAACAGCCGTGCCATTCACGGTTTTCACTGACCATCGGAACCTGGAGTACATCAGGACCGCTAAGCGTCTGAACCCCAGGCAAGCCCGCTGGTCACTGTTCTTTGGCCGTTTTGACTTCCGGATTACCTACCGCCCCGGGACCAAGAATCAAAGATCGGACGCATTGTCCCGGGTGCACGAGGATGAAGTCAAAACGGAACCGTCGGATCCCCCGGATCCCATCATCCCGGAGTCCGCTATCGTGGCCGCCCTCACCTGGGACGTGGAGAAGACCGTCCGGGAGGCCCTGACCCGTGTCCCGGACCCCGGAAACGGACCAAAGGACAAACTATACGTCCCACCAGAGGCTAGGGCTGCAGTCCTGGACTTCTGTCACGGTTCTAAGCTCTCCTGTCACCCAGGGGTGCGAAGGACCGTGACAGTCGTCCGGCAACGCTTCTGGTGGGCATCCCTGGAGGCCGACGTCCGGGACTACATCCAGGCCTGTACCACCTGCGCCAGGGGCAAGGCTGACCACAAGAAGACCTCAGGGCAGCTACAGCCACTGCCCGTGCCTCATCGCCCCTGGTCCCATATCGGCCTGGACTTCGTCACGGGTCTCCCGCCGTCCCAGGGAAACACCGTCGTCTTCACGATAGTGGACCGTTTCTCCAAGGCGGCCCACTTCGTGGCCCTCCCGAAGCTTCCAACGGCCCAGGAGACAGCGGACCTCCTGGTCCACCACGTCGTCCGTCTGCATGGCATCCCATCAGACATCGTCTCCGATCGCGGTCCCCAGTTCACCTCACACGTCTGGAGGAGTTTTTGCCGGGAACTGGGGGCCACGGTCAGCCTCTCGTCTGGGTATCACCCCCAGACCAACGGGCAAGCAGAGCGGGCGAATCAGGAATTGGAGCAGACACTACGCTGTGTGACAGCCGCGCACCCGACGGCCTGGAGTACCTACCTGGCCTGGATCGAGTACGCTCACAACAGCCAAGTGTCATCTGCCACCGGCCTCTCCCCGTTTGAGGTGTGCTTGGGGTATCAGCCCCCCTTGTTTCCGGTGGTCGAGGGAGAGGTCGGTGTGCCCTCGGTCCAGGCCCACCTACGGAGGTGCCGTCGGGTGTGGCGTGCCGCCCGCTCTGCCTTGTTGAAGGCCCGGACGAGGGCGAAAACACATGCAGACCAGCGGCGGGCCCCGGCTCCCACGTATCGTCCTGGGCAGGAAGTGTGGTTGTCCACCAAGGACATTCCCCTTCAAGTGGACTCCCCCAAGCTCCAAGAACGATACATCGGTCCCTTCAAAATCCGCAAAATCATCAATCCCGCCGCAGTGAGGCTTCAGCTGCCGGCCTCGCTGCGGATTCACCCAGTGTTCCATGTCTCCCGGATAAAGCCCCATCACACCTCACCCCTCTGCACCCCGGGTCCGGCACCACCTCCTGCCCGGATCATCGACGGGGAACCGGCTTGGACCGTGCGTCGGCTCCTCGATGTCCGTCGAATGGGCCGGGGTCTTCAGTACCTGGTGGACTGGGAGGGGTACGGCCCCGAGGAACGCTCCTGGGTGAAGAGGAGCTTCATCCTGGACCCGGCCCTCCTGGCCGACTTTTACCGTCGCCATCCGGAGAAGCCCGGTCGTGCGCCAGGAGGCGCCCGTTGAGGGGGGGGTCCTGTTGTGTGTGGGCCGCTGAAGAGGAGGTACTGCTGGCCCATCACCACCAGAGGGCGCCCTGCCTGGAGTGCGGGCTCCAGGCACCAGAGGGCGCCGCCGCCTGATGAGAGCAGCCAGGGTGACAGCTGTCACCCATTACTGGACACAGCTGACTTCACTCAGTACGGAGGTATATCAGCAGGACAGCGTCTCCACCTCAGTGCCGAGATCACCTTGAGTTTAAGGTAATCACCTCTGCAACATATATCTGTGTGACGATACTTTATAAACTTTTCAGGACAGCGGAAGGCCAAGTGTTCAGATAAGTACTCACCTTTCCTGCTTCAGTGTGACAAGAGGTGGAGGCGGCTTTGCCCCTCTCATCTACCGGGTGCGGTCGCATCCCAACCTGTGTGTTTGTGTTCTTTCCCGCCAGCAGTACCGGATCCGACGAGCGGAGGCAGTGGCCACCTGGGAATTCGGGACTTGGCGGTTCCAGTACTTCTGGGTTTCGGTGGCAGAGGAGATCTGGGTGGTTCCGGTTCAACTAGGACGGACGTCTCCTACCTTCGGGCCTGCCCACAAGACACCAGCAGATTTCGGCTTACACCTCCAAATTGCTAATTGTTGTATCAGTTGTGCTATTTTCACAACAGTAAAACTTGTTCTTACTTTTCTCCATTGTCCGTTCATTGCGCCCCCTGTTGTGGGTCCGTGTACCTACACTTTCACAACACTCTGCTTATTTTATACTGGGTCCTTCAAACGCTGGTCGGTTCTCCGGGCTGCGTCCGACACATAACAGATGGCACAAATAAAAAAAAGACTAAAACATGTTTCCATTATTGTCCTCACAAGAACAATTCAAATCTATCACAATATACACTCAACAAAAATATAAACGCAACACTTTTGGTTTTGCTCCCATTTTGTATGAGATGAACTCAAAGATCTAAAATGTTTTCCACATACACAATATCACCATTTCCCTCAAATATTGTTCACAAACCAGTCTAAATCTGTGATAGTGAGCACTTCTCCTTTGCTGAGATAATCCATCCCACCTCACAGGTGTGCCATATCAAGATGCAGATTAGACACCATGATTAGTACACAGGTGTGCCTTAGACTGCCCACAATAAAAGGCCACTCTGAAAGGTGCAGTTTTATCACACAGCACAATGCCACAGATGTCGCAAGATTTGAGGGAGCGTGCAACTGGCATGCTGACAGCAGGAATGTCAACCAGAGCTGTTGCTCGTGTATTGAATGTTCATTTCTCTACCATAAGCCATCTCCAAAGGCGTTTCAGAGAATCCAACCAGCCTCACAACCGTAGACCACGTGTAACCACACCAGCGCAGGACCTCCACATCCAGCATGTTCACCTCCAAGATCATCTGAGACCAGCCACTCGGACAGCTGCTGAAACAATCGGTTTGCATAACCAAAGAATTTCTGCACAAACTGTCAGAAACTGTCTCAGCAAAGCTCATCTGCATGCTCGTCGTCCTCATCGAGGTCTCGACCTGACTCCAGTTCGTCGTCGTAACCGACTTGAGTGGGCAAATGCTCACATTCGCTGGCATTTGGCACGTTGGAGAGGTGTTCTCTACACGGATGAATCCCGGTTCACACTGTCCAGGGCAGATGGCAGACAGCATGTGTGGCGTCGTGTGGGTGAGCGGTTTTCTGATGTCAATGTCGAGTGGCCCATGGTGGCGGTGGGGTTATGATATGGGCAGGCGTCTGTTATAGACGAAGAACACAGGTGCATTGTATTGATGGCATTTTGAATGCACAGAGATACCGTGACGAGATCCTGAGGCCCATCACCTCATGTTGCAGCAGGATAATGCACGGCCCCATGTTGCAAGGATCTGTACACAATTCTTGGAAGCTGAAAATGTCCCAGTTCTTGCATGGCCGGCATACTCACCGGACATGTCACCCATTGAGCATGTTTGGGATGTTCTGGACCGGCGTATACGACAGCGTGTACCAGTTCCTGCCAATATCCAGCAACTTCGCACAGCCATTGAAGAGGAGTGGACCAACATTCCACAGGCCACAACTGACAACCTGATCAACTCTATGCAAAGGAGATGTGTTGCACTGCATGAGGCAAATGATGGTCACATCAGATACGGACTGGTATCCCCCCCCCCCCCCCCCCCAATAAAACAAAACTGCACCTTTCAGAGTCTAAGGCACACCTTTGCACTAATCATGGTGTCTAATCAGCATCTTGATATGGCACACCTGTGAGGTGGGATGGATTATCTCAGCAAAGGAGAAGTGCTCACTATCACAGATTTAGACTGGTTTGTGAACAATATTTGAGGGAAATGGTGATATTGTGTATGTGGAAAAAGTTTTAGATCTTTGAGTTCATCTCATACAAAATGGGAGCAAAACCAAAAGTGTTGCATTTATATTTTTGTTGAGTGTATATATATGCAGTAAAATGGTCAGCAGTAGTAGTTTCATACTGGCTGACTAGTTATCTTTTTCTCCCATTTTAAATTCAAATTTAGTCTCAAGACCTTGGAGATTAGTAGGCAAGTTGTGAAGTGGTGTGTGTGAATGTGAAGCATCATATACTTTTCTGCGACTCCAGACTTCCTCATGCAATACCACATCTCTTGTCTTGGCACCATAAGCTTTCTCAGCGTAACTCCTTCTGGACTTCTCTACACTTCATCAGTAATCTCAGAGCAAACATTGCATCTGTAGTGCTCTTTCTCGACATGAAACCATATTGCTGCTCACAGATCTTCATCTGTTTTCTAACTCTAGCTTAGAAATGGTAAACTGACTGCATTTATATTGCACTTTTCCATCTGTATCAGACAAACAATGCCTCACATTCACCCCGATGTGAGGGTGCTGCTATACAAGGTGCTCACTACACCCCGGGAGCAATAAGGGATTAAAGACCTTGCCCAAGGGCCCTTAGTGATTTTGTAGTCAGGCTGGAATTTGAACCGAGGATCTTCTGATCTTAAGCCCAACGCCTTAACCACTAGACCATCACCTTCCCTAGGTTCTATGAGTAAAATGGTTCTGGAGAGCATTGGCATGGCAATTGTGGTTTTAGCAACATGCTTAGCAACACTGGCGTCTGATCAGATGCAGAAGTAAACCGGAAGTGACGTTCTGTGACCAAATCTCTTTTTTTTTTTGCTACGACCAAATCAGTTGTTCCCCGACACTATTTTAGATCACACCATGTGACCTTTGGTTCTAGGGGTCCTTAAAGTGGATGAGGCAAACACTGATCTGATGGGAAACAAACCAGAAGTGACGTTCCGCAATCTGACATAGAAGCAAACTGGAAATGACACTGTCGCGACCAGGTCCTCATGGCGGATGAAATGGATGGCTTGGCACATATGACCATTCAAAATGACGGGGACCATGGTTTTTGGGGTCCTCATAGTGGATAGGTGATTGGCCCAGTTGGATTTATGTTTATTTATTTATATTTTGTCAGCTTCACTTGATGTTCGGTAAAAATAGGAACCAGCACACGTTATCTCCACTCCTCAGGCATCCTCTCCTTTTTCAAGATTTTATTAAACAATCTGGTTAGATACTCCACTGCCATCTCTCCTTGACATTTCCATGCCTCCACTGGGATGTCATGTGGACAACCTGGTCTCATGGCAAGTCATGATTCAGCAGCACAAAATATACATTAATCTATTGGTTTGTGATGTTGTTACAAAAACTGCCTCATTTTCATCACGGCAGCACAAATTCATTCTAATTCATTCCGTGATGGCTGCACGAAATTAAAAGTGAAAAAGTGTGGTGGGGGGGGGGGGGGTGGTCGGGGTGGTTATGGTTAGGGTTGAGGGAAGGAGTAGGATTAGGTTATGGTTAAGGTTAGGGCTGAGGGTGGGAGTAGGGTTAGTAATAATGAGTTTAAACAAGCCCCATCACAAAAATTTGACTCATTCGTGACGGCGCATGAAAAAAAAAAAAAAACATGAGACTGGGCTGCATCTGGACCAACTGCCTTCCACTCTTCATCCTTTTCATAGCTGCCCACACTTCATCCTTACTAATCGCTTGCACTTGGTGATTTAGATTAGATTAGACAATCCAGCACACAGGGTAAGTAGCACAAAGACTATTAAAAGTGAAAGTAAAAAGAAAAAAGTTTGCAAATATAAATATAAATACCCAATATAAATACCAGACATACTGATCAATACTGGTTTACTGGCTACTACTGTTCCTCTCGTTCCCGTCCTCTGTCGTCCTCCCCCTGAGTGAGGAGTTGTACAGTCTGATGGCCTGAGGGACAAAGGAGTTTTTCAGTCTGTTGGTCCTGCACTTGGGAAGGAGCAGTCTGTGGCTGAAGAGGCTCCTCTGGTTGCCGATGACGGTGTGCAGAGGAGGACTGGCATTGTCCATAATGTCCAGCAGTTTGTCCAGTGTTCTCTCCCACCATCACCAGAGAGTCCAGCTTCATGCCAACAACCCGTCTGATCAGTTTGTGCAACCTGGATGTCTTTTTTGGATGTTTTCCCAGATTCTTCTGAAGAGAATTAGATTAGATTAGACAGAACTTTACTGATCCCTTGGGAAGACTCCCTCAGGGAAATTGAGGTTCCAGCAGCATTGTATAGCAGCACACAGGGTAAGAAGCACACAGACCATCAAAAGTGAAAGAATGCTACGTAGCATAGACCAGCATCAAACGAGGGAGCAGGCATACTTAAGGGCAGGTTTCTCCACTGTCAATCATATTGACAGTGTAATGCACTCATGGTGCACTCTTTAAAAACCATAATTCACCCCACCTTGAAAATTATTTAAAAAATAACTAACACATTTATTTGTACCTGTATTGGGTGCAGGTGTAGACTGTGGTTTTTGCTCTGCACAAATACTTAGTCCTGCTCTTACATTATTGATTACTACATCAAACACCCAAAGACAGGTAATGGACTTACACAGAAAACAATTACCACCACACTTTTGGTATTGTGGAACCCAAGGACTGCAAATACATAAATGAAGTGTGGAATATGAGAAGCCAGCTTTACAAATTCTTGTTTTTTTTTTTGTTTGTTTTTCTATTCTCATACGCACTTTTTGCTTTGACATTAAGGGTAATGCTGCAGGGAGGAGAGCACATTTTACATTTTTCACAACAGCGCTGTAGCAGTGTAAGTTAAAGTAGCGTGGGACACCAAAAGTTCACGTCCACATAACGTAATACATCAGTTGATTGTTTTCTTCTGTTGATTTGAATCTGGCCGTCTGAGCAGTGATTTTTTTGGTGGAAGTTAATCTAAAACCTGTAGTTTAGTAAAATGAATATGTAAAGTAGGGCTGCAGAACTAAGGACCACTGATCCAGACAACAAGGACAGGATGTGGGTCCTTAAAAACTGATTCAGTAAAATTTATTCACATACACTCATTATCTCTAATCTGAACTTCGAAAGTTATATTTGTAACATTTGGGACAGCATTTTGTCCCTCAAAGAACTTATCTATTGGTGCAGGATTTATTTTTCAGCCTGACTCCCAGAAACTGGTTCATGCTTTCATCTCAAGCAGATTGGATTACTGTAATGCTCCATTTGCTGGCCAATCAAAGCAAAGCATGATAAGACTCCAATTCATCCAGAACACAGCTGCAAAAGTCCTTAAACACACATAAAACCAACACATTCTGTACCTCTGGTTCTTCATTCACAGCGTATTCACAGCACTTCATTTTTTTCATATTTTATGTTACAGCCTTATTGCAAAATGGATTAAATTCCCCCCCGCCCCAAATTCTACTCACAACATCCCATAATGGCAACATGAAAAAAGTTTTTCTTTTGAAATTTTTGCAAATGTATTAAAAATTAAAAACTAAGAATGCAATTCAAATTGACATATCCCATAATCCCTTGCACACCAGAGAGGCACTGCAATCAAAACAACATGGAGAAACCACATGACAACAATTGCAAATGAACATTATACTACCAAAATGTACATTTTGGTAGTATGTGCCTTTCATAACATTTATAGGAGACTTGGAACTTCATAAACCCAAATCAAATTTCAGACATCCGTCCATTTTCTTCTGCTTTATCCGGAGTCGGGTCGCGGGGGCAGCAGCTCAAGCAAAGCCGCCCAGACCTCCCGATCCACACACACTTCCCCCAGCTCCTGCGGGGGAACCCCAAGGTGTTCCCAAGCCAGCTGAGAGACGTAGTCCCTCCAGTGTGTCCTGGGTCTTCCCCGGGGCCTCCTCCCAATGGGACGTGTCCGGAACACTTCTCCAGCGAGGCGTCCAGGGGGCATCCGGAAAAGATGCCCGAGCCACCTCAGTTGGCTCCTTTCGACATGGAGGAGCAGCGGCTTGACTCCGAGCTCCTCACTCTATCTCTAAGGGAGTGCCCAGCCACCCTGCAAAGGCAACTCATCTCGGCCGCTTGTACTCGCAATCTCATTGTTTAGGTCATGGACCAGCTTTACACACTCCATCGGGTGCTCGAGGGTTCATGGGAGTTCGCCCAACCAGTCCACATGTGCTTTGTGGATCTGGAGAAGGCGTTCAACCGTGTCCCTCGGGGCACCCTGTGGGGGGGTGCTCCGGGAGTATGGGGTCTGGGGTCCTTTGCTAAGGGCTATCTGGTCCCTGTACGACTGCAGCAGGAGTTTGGTTCACATTGCCGGTAGTAAGTCAAACCTGTTTCCAGTGCACGTTGGCCTCCGCCAGGGCTGCACTTTGTCACTGGTTCTGTTCATTATCTTTATGGACAGAATTTCTAGGCTCAGCCAGGGTGTAGAGGGGGTCTGATTTGGGAACCACAGAATCTCATCTCTGCTGTTTGCAGACGATGTGGGTCTGTTGGCTTCGTCAAATCAGGACCTTCTTGAGCACTGGGGTGGTTTGCAGCCGAATATGAAGCGTCCGGCATGAAAATCAGTACCTCCAAATCCAAGGCCATGGTTCTCGACCGGAAAAAGGTGCCTTGCCCCTCTTCAGGTCGATGGAGTATCTTTGCCTCAAGTGGAGGAGTTTAAGTATCTCGGGGTCAAATTTCAGACATCTTGTGTATATTACTCTGGAACAAACAGCACAAGCAGTGTTGTAAAGGACAATAAGCTGGGAGTGAAGAGAGCAAACTTCACTTTCCACCACAATGAGAAGAAGAGGATGAAATCATGGCTCAAGGCAATTTCCGTTGTTAATAACAGTGAAATCACTTGAGATTCTCATGTGTTTACATAATACAAACACAATAACAATGTCTAAAAACCATGGTAATGCATTCACGAGAGTTTTACCTTGCAATGTTGATGTCATCTTGGTGCACCTATCTTTGGCCAGTTTTGCCCATTCCTCTTTGCAGCATCTCTCAAGCTCCATCAGGTTGGATAGGGAGTGTCGGTGCACAGTCATTTTCTGATCTCTCCACAGATGTTCAATCGGATTCAGGTCTGAGCTCTGGCAGGGCCACTGAAGGACATTCACAGAGTTGTCCTGAAGCCACTCCTTTGATCTTGGCTGTGTGCTTAGGGTCATTGTCCTACTGAAAGATGAAACATCACCACAATCTGAGGTCAAGAGCGCTCTGGAGCAGGTTTTCATCCAGGATGTCTCTGTACATTGTTGCATTCATCTTTCCCTCAATCCTGACTAGTCTCCCAGTTACTGCTGCTGAAAAACATCCCCACAGCATGATGCTGCCACCACCATGCTTGACTGTAGGGATGGTGCCAGGTTTCCTCCAAACGTGACACCTGGGATTTACGCCAAAGAGTTCAATCTTTGTTTCATCAGACCAGAGAATTTTGTCTCTCATGGTCTGAGACCCATTCAGGTGCTGTTTGGCAAACCCCAGGCAGGCTTCCATGTGCCTTTTACTAATGAGTGGTTTCTGTCTGACCACTCTACTAATACAGGCTTGATTGGTGGATTGCTCCAGAGATGGCTGACCTTCTGGAAAGTTGTTGTTTCTCCACAGAGGAATGCTGGAGCTCTGACAGAGTGACCGTCGGGGTCTTGATCAACTCCTTCATTAAAGCCCTTCTCTCCCAAACACTTGGTTTTGATGGGTGTTCAGCTCTAGGAAGAATCCTGGTGGATCTGAACTTCTTCCATTTATGATGGAGACCACTGTGCTCATTGGGATCTTCAAAGCAGCAGAAATGTTTCTGGGCCCTTCCCCAAATTTGTGCCTTGAGATAATCCTGTCTCAGAGGTTGACAGACAATTCCTTTGGCTTCATGCTTGGTTTGTGCTCTGACATGTGTAACCCAGATGAAAGAATAATTATAAATATACTTTATACATATGATATAAATATTTATTTCCCACCTATCTTATTTATTTAATTTATATAATTGCTAATAATAATATCTTTTTAAAGGATTACAGAATGCATGTAAAGAAAAATACACTATATAAAGAATTCATAAAACTAAGGACTAAGGAGGCAGGAAATAGATATAAGAAACATCAAAATAAGTTAACTAATATTATAAGGGTATGCAGGAAGGAATACTATAGTAATATAACAAAAACCAATATCAAAGGAATATGGAATATATTAAATAGCATTATTAAAAATGGTACCAAACAACAGAGCTATCCTCAATATTTCATTGATAACAATATTAGAAAGGAAAATATGGATGAGGTGGTTAATGGCTTTAATATTTTATTTTATTTTATTTATTTATTTATTTTTTTTGTAAATGTTGGCCCTAACTTGGCAGAAAAAAATTCCTGATTCATTGTTATCTGAGGACTGGAATGAAAATCTTATAGAGAGGAATCCCTGTTCAATGTTCCTCACAGAAGTGGAAGAAAAAGAAATAATAGATATTGTTAACAACTGCAAATACAAAACATCTACTGATTTAAATGAAATTGACATGATAGTTGTAAAACAGGTCATTGAAGGGATTTCAGAACCATTAACATGTATTTGTAATTTGTCATTTCACACTGGCAAATTTCCCAATGAAATGAAAATAGTCAAAGTTGTACCACTGTATAAGACAAATTACAGGCCTGTCTCTTTGCTTCCACAATTTTCCAAAATACGAGGTCTGTCCATAAAGTATAGGTCCTTTTTATTTTTTTCAAAAACTATATGGATTTCATTCATATGTTTTTACGTCAGACATGCTTGAACCCTCGTGCGCATGCGTGAGTTTTTCCACGCCTGTCGGTGACGTCATTCGCCTGTGAGCACTCCTTGTGGGAGGAGTCGTCCAGCCCCTCGTCGGAATTCCTTTGTCTGAGAAGTTGCTGAGAGACTGGCGCTTTGCTTGATCAAAATTTTTTCTAAACCTGTGAGACACATCGAAGTGGACACGGTTCGAAAAATTAAGCTGGTTTTCTGTGAAAATTTTAATGGCTGATGAGAGATTTTGAGGTGATACTGTCGCTTTAAGGACTTCCCACAGAGCGGGACGTCGCGCAGCGCTCCCAGCCTGTTTCAAGCTGAAGCATGTCTGACGTAAAAACATATGAATGAAATCCATATAGTTTTTGAAAAAAATAAAAAGGACCTATACTTTATGGACAGCCCTCGTATATTAAAAAAAAAAAAAAAATCAATAATAGATTAGATAAATTCATAAACAAACATAAATGACTTATTCAAAGTCAGTATGGATTTAGAGCAAATCAACATCACTGGCATTAATAGAATGAGTTGAGATCATAAATGCCATAAATCATAAATTACATTCAGTTGGAATATTCATATAGATCTTAAAAAAGCTTTTGACACAATCAGTGATATATATATATAGTCATGATGATCCCATACCGTTAAACTTGAACGGTATGGGATCAGGGGATCGGTGTTGCACTGGCTGAGAAGTTATTTGAGTAACAGAAAACAATTTGTGAAGTTGGGGGAATATACATCATCATGCTTGGACGTTGCTTGTGGTGTCCCACAGGGGTCAGTATTGGGTCCGAAACTCTTTTTACTTTATATAAATTATATTTTTAATGTGTCCAAGATATTAAAATTAGTATTATTTGCAGATGACATGAGTATTTTTTGTTCTGGGGGGGATTTGCAGAAACTACTAAGGAACATCACTACAGAAATGGGAAAGCTGAAAATGTGGTTTAACAGTAAGAAATTATCATTAAACCTAAGTAAAACAAAATATAAGTTATTTGGCAATTGTAATAAAGACAAACAACTACAGTTACAAGTTCAGGGGGTGGATATTGAAAGAGTATATGAAACTAAGTTTCTTGTGGTGATAATTGATGATAAAATAAATTGCAGTCTCATATAAAACATATACAGAGCAAACTGTCAAGAAGCATTTCAGTTCTGAACAAAGTTAAATACATTCTGGACCACAACTCACTCAGCATTCTCTATTGCTCACTGATCTTACCATATTTACACTATTGTACAGAGGTCTGGGGCAATAATTATAAACGTACAACACAACCATTATTCATATTGCAGAAAAGAGATACAAGAATAATTCATAATACTGGTTATAGAGACCACACAAATTCACTGTTCTTAAAATCAAAAAATTTAAAATTTACTGATCTGGTTCATTATCAAACAGGACAAATCGTGTATAGAGGGTTTTCATGTGACATATCGGTCACGTCATTTTGTGTCCTGCGGCCATTCTGGATTACGACGCGGTGGCTGCTGTGATACGCTACGTGCATTTGGCGAACAATTGCAGAAGCTTCAGTGTTAGTGTGAAGAAGCCTTACGGCACCGTGGCGCTGAGAGAGATCTGCCACTACCAGAAATCCACTGCTCCCAGAATTTAATTTTATTTTATTCGGCAATAAAATTACATAAGAATTCATAAAAATACAGATGAGGATAACACAAGAACGCTTCCAATACGGATGCTTATTTGCATTGTGGTCCTCCAGCACCGAGCTGCTGATCCACAAGCTGCCCTTCTAGCGCCTGGTGAGAGAAATCGCTCAGGACCTCAAGACGACCTCCACTTTCAGAGCTCCGCTGTGATGCTCTGCAGGAGGCCGGCGAGGCTGACCTGAACGGCAGCTTCCTAGTTCACAATATTGCAGTGTGACACTGTCGGCCAGTTCGTTACATCACCACTAAATTCACTATCTGGTATAAGATACGGATCCACTGAACCAACTGCTAGATATCTATCACGATAAATAGCTTCATCTCGAGGATTTAAAGCATCGTAATAACCGTGCATTCTCTCCATTTTTCTATCACGCGCCAGCCTCCTTGTAATCCAGAATGGAGACGGCACCTGTCCTGCAGCAAATCGGTCACGTGATTGAAAACCCTCTATAAAGCAATAAACAGTTTACTTCCTGGAAATATTAAAAACATGTTTTTTTAATAGAGTAGAGGATTACAATCTGAGGGGGGAGTTTAACTTAAAACATCACTGGGCACGTACAATATTAAAAGGTTTTTGTATTTCTGTTTGCGGAGTGAGGACATGGAATAGATTGGGGGTGGGGCTCAAGTAATGTCCAAGCATGAACCAGATAAGCAGCATTTTCACTCAAATAACTACTTTCATATTCTGGTCTTCACACGAATCATTATACTCTTTTAGTCCTCTTCTATTGCGGAAATTGGAGCCGCTTTGGTGTCGTGTGGGAGATATTGAAAGGAACTGGTGGGTCTGTCTGTCTGGTTGGTTGTTAGCATTAGCAACATTAGCATTTTGACCCAGACTTTTCAATGGACTGACTACGTAGAAATCTAGCCTTTTATAATGCTAATGTTGTCATGGATTTGAGTGGTTCGCGCCATAGCAATTGAATGTGTTTGAATATTGAATGTGTCTATTCAGAAAGTATTTATTTTGGGTTACAGAAGTATTGTAACTATGCTGATCTTGTAAATTTCACCAATGGTAGTGTATTGTATTTATTTCATTCACTCTGTTGAGAAGAGCTATTTATAACTTATGACTTTCTATTTATTTTCCCTATTGTTGTTTATGGGATAATATTGTGTACACATAATGAAATATTACTAGCTAGTGGATTTTTGATTTATTATGTTACTTATACATGGTCCTGTTTACACCATACAGGCCAGGTTTACCAGGGTTGGTAACCGATGGCGTGCTGAGCATTCCAGCCTGGAGCTTGAACCTGTCTATGCCCATGGTCAGGGTAGGAGGCTGTGGTTTGTTAACTGTTCACCAGACCACTCCTACCGAGAGGCAGACTGCTAGGAGGGTGCTAACTGGAGCACAATAGGTGCTAATTAGAGCTACTGTTTAGTCACTAGCCTAGAGGGGTCTGGTTGGGTTTAAAACTCCAGCTTTTGTGGCTTCTGTTTATTCTTCTCTACAACAGTCAAGACAGAAGTCAGACTACCAGAGCAAGAATTTTAGCTGAGGAAGCTTCTGCGATTTGAAGCGAAACGTCCTCGCGTCAAGCAACCCAGTCCAGTCGAAGATTCAAGCTTCTCTACTATGGAAACCACCTGGACAACTGAGAGCCTACACAGAATTCATGGCAAATGCTGTGAATACACATGATTTCTTAGGGGTTTTTTTATATATAAATTTGCTAAAATCTCAAAGAACTTTTTTCACATTATCATTATGGTATTGTTTGTAGAATTTTGAGGAAACAAATTAATTTCATCTCGTTTTGGAATAAGGCAGTAACATTACAAAAAGTGGAAAAAGTGAAGCGCCATGAATACTTTCTGGATGCACCCGGTCCAAAACCAGAGTCTTATTAAACATGAACATGTGTTCAAGCAAAGACTTGCTTTGTACCAACTGACAGAAAACCTTTTAAAATATCAGGAAAGTGATGTTGGCAATAATGATGTCAAAAATATTTTAGAAAACACTTTTTGTTTTGTTTTGTTTTTTGTTTTTGTTTTTTTTTTTACCTATTTTCTTGTTCAAATCTTGAGTATCAGCAGATAAATCAATGGAAAAATACTGGACATCCAATATGCAGACATCTGTTCAGTTACCATGCCAGCTCACAGTGTCTGTGTCCATTATCTACATTGTCTCAGTCCACCCAGCTGTACGTAGGTACTAACCTCAGCTGGGGAAAGTACCGTGTGTCTGACAGATGTCCCATCCAGGAGGAGTTGTAGACTCTCTCATCTGTTTCAAGCTATGCAGTCTGGAAAACAGCACCAATGGGCTTCAGGACCTATATTGAAATTACTTCTTCATTATGTTAAGGGTACATGTGTTATCCAAACCAATCTCACACAATTTCATGATGGAATCACGAAAAGTCATTTAATGTATGGTTCTTGATGCCTTCACGAAATGCGCTTTTTGTGAAGGGAGCACAAATTAATTTGATTATAGGGGTACGAAATGTGGGGTGATGTGCGGTGGGGTGGGGGTCTGTGGGAGATATGGTTAGGGGAAGTGAGAGGGTTAGCTTATGGTTAGAGTTAGGTTTAGGATTAGAAATAGCGACATTACAAAAACACATCATGAAAATGTGACTCATTTTGTGACAGGAGCACAAAAGAAAAGTGTGAGACTGTGCTGGTGCTATCATGAATTCATGCATTATTACACACATGACGTACATTACTTCATGCAGGCTCGAATGTGGTTGCCTGCCCTCTACTCTTGTGCCAGCTGTGCAAATAGCCCCACCTTTTCTAACTGCCCTGCGAGTGGTGTTGGATGTTCATACACAGACTACTGAACCTTTGGACTACTGAACCATTCCTGCGCTTAGCTTAGCCATCAGTTTAGCTGGGTGCTGGTCCACATCACGGCTGTCCTGTTAAAAGTGTCCACTCATTGTCCGTCGCTGTTCTGTCCAACTCCGTGATCAGCAAGACTGGCTGGTGTCCTGCATGTGGTATCTTAGCTTAGCATGGTGCAACATGACACCCTACAGCAACCTACAAACGCGGCCCGTTTCACACTTTTGGGAAAGGAAACACGCTTTGTTAAAAATTTTATGCTGGCCACACAAAAGGATAAAATCTGTGGTTTGATTCATGTTTTGAAGACCATTCTCACGCTGTGCTGGGCTTCACATACTGCTGTTTGTCTGAGATACACTATAAAAAAATCTCTCACTTTCCTCCTCAAAATATTATCTTTGGATCTGTGCATCCTCATGAAACCAAATGTTAACCATTTTAACAAATGCAATGTCAAAGCCCACAAAAACATCGATTTCACATTGTAAAAAAAATCTGGTTCCTCCCCCATTCATTTCTATTCACCCTATTCAGATATCCCATAATCCCTTGCGCGCAAGAGAGGCGCTGCAGTCAACACGTGGAGAAACCACATGATGACAACTGCAAATGAACATTATACTACCAAAATGTAATTTGTTATGCCTTTCATAACATTCATAAGAGACTGCATTCATGAGACCCCTGACAACTTGCTAAAACAAATATTCCAAATATTCCATGTGTGCTACCTTCATCCTGCGTGGAACTTCATAAACGCAATCCGAATTTAAGACATCTTATACAACCCCTGGCAATAATTATGGAATCACTGGCCTCGGAGGATGTTCATTCAGTTGTTTAATTTTGTAGAAATAAAACAGATCACAGACATGACACAAAACTAAAGTAATTTCAAATGGCAACTTTCTGGCTTTAAGAAACGCTATAACAAATCAGGAAAAATAATTGTGGCAGTCAGTAATGGTTACTTTTTTAGACCAAGCAGAGGGAAAAAAATATGGACTCACTAAATTCTGAGAAATAAATTATGGAATCACCCTGTAAATTTTCATCCCCAAAACTAACACCTGCATCAAATCAGATCTGCTCGTTAGTCTGCATCTAAAAAGGAGTGATCACACCTTGGAGAGCTGTTGCACCAAGTGGACTGACATGAATCATGGCTCCAACACGAGATATGTCAACTGAAACAAAGGAGAGGATTATCAAACTCTTAAAAGAGGGTAAATCATCATGCAATGTTGCAAAAGATGTTGGTTGTATACAAACAACATGGGAAGGTTGTTAAAGGCAAACATACTGGTAGACCAAGGAAGACCAAGGAAGACATCAAAGCATCAAGACAGAAAACTTAAAGCAATATGTGCACAACAAAACAAATGACAAATGAATGTGAGGAAACTGGAGTCCACGTATGTGACCGAACTGTAAGAAACTGCCTAAAGGAAATGGGATTTACATACAGAAAAGCTAAACGAAAGCCATCATTAACACCTAAACAGAAAAAAAAACAAGGTTATAATGGGCTAAGGAAAAGCAATCGTGGACTGTGGATGACTGGATGAAAGTCATATTCAGTGATGAATCTCGAATCTGCATTGGGCAAGGTGATGATGCTGGAACTTTTGTTTGGTGCCGTTCCAATGAGATTTATAAAGATGACTGCCTGAAGAGAACATGTAAATTTCCACAGTCATTGATGATGTTGGGGAAAGTGTAGTGACACGGACCCACAACAGGGGGCGCAAATGAACGGTCAATAGATGAGCCAAAAGGTAACAATTTAATGTTGTGAATGTGCACAACGATTATGCAGACAATCACAGAATCTGATAGCAGTCAATACACCAAGGTGACGTGTGGGCAGGCTTGAGGATAGAAGACGTCTGTCATGAGAAGAGCCGGGACCACACGATTTCCACCGCCACAGAACCTGGTGAATACTGGAGCCGCCAAGTCCCGAATTCCCAGGTGATCACCGTCCCCGACTGTCGGATCTGGTACTGCTGGCGAGGAGCACAAACAGTGAGATGTGGGTGTGTGCACACCCAGTAGCAAAAACAGTCAGAAGGTGGAAAGTCACCTCCACCTCTAATCACACACTCGTGCAGCTCCTGTCTAATCACTTATATGGTTGGAGTGTGAAGCAAAGCCTTCGCTGATCACACCAAACGCCAATTCCCCAAATAAGGCAACACCACAGGAAAACGGCTGCAAAAAGAGTTCAGACTATTTGTCAGAGTTGAATACAGCAGAGAAGTTACCTTCACAGGTAGATATCTCGGCAACGAGGTGGAGATGACATCCGGTCTTTATGGAGTGAGATGATGTAGTGTAGATGGGTGACAGCTGTCAAGAGATAATGAGTGACAGCTGTCACCCCCGGCTGTGTCCGTGGCGGCAGCGCCCTCTTGTGCCTGAAGCCCGCACTTCAGGCAGGGCGCCCTCTGGTGGTGGGCCAGCAGTACCTCCTCTTCTGGCGGCCCACACAACAGATGATATGGGGCTGCATGTCAGGTAAAGGCACTGGGGAGATGGCTGTCATTACATAATCAATATATGCACAAGTTTACGTTGATATTTTGGACACTTTTCTTATCCCATCAATTGAAAGGATGTTTGGGGATGATGAAATCATTTTTCAAGATGATAATGCATCTTGTCATAGAGCACAAACTGTGAAAACATTCCTTGCAAAAAGACACATAGGGTCAATGTCATGGCCTGCAAATAGTCCGGATCTTAATCCAATTGAAAATCTTTGGTGGAAGTTGAAGAAAATGGTCCATGACAAGGCTCCAACCTGCAAAGCTGATCTGGCAACAGCAATCAGAGGAAGTTGGAGCCAGATTGATGAAGAGTACTGTTTGTCACTCATTAAGTCCTTGCCTCAGAGACTGCAAGCTGTTATAAAAGCCAGAGGTGGTGCAACAAAATACTAGTGATGTGTTGGAGCGTTCTTTTGTTTTTCATGATTCCATAATTTTTTCCTCAGAATTGAGTGATTCCATATTTTTTTCCTCTGCTTGGTCTAAAAAAGTAACCGTTACTGACTGCCACAATTATTTTTCCTGATTTCTTATAGTGTTTCTTAAAGCCAGAAAGTTGCCATTTGAAATGACTAGTTTTGTGTCATGTCTGTGATCTGCTTTTTTTCTACAAAATTAAACAACTGAATGAACATCCTCCGAGGATGGTGATTCCATAATTTGTGCCAGGGATTGTATATATTACTCTGGAATGAATAGCACAAACAGTGTTGTAAAGGACAATAAACAGGGGGTTAAGAGAGCAAACTTCACTTTCATCCAGAATGACAAGAAGAGGATGAGATCACGGCTCACGGCAATTTCCAAAAAAAATGGTGAAATCACTTGAGATTCTCACATTTTTACGTAAATTAAACACAATAACAATGTCTAAAAACCTTGATAATATACTCACGAGAGTTTTAGGCGCAATATGAAAAGACTTGTACCTTGCAATGTTAATGTTGTCTGTGTGCATCTGTTAAATTGCAGCGTTATCAGACAGCCTCAGTGCAGTTCTCAATGTTGTTGAAATCTCGCTTGTCAGACACCTCTCTGAGATTTTGTGGGGTTTGAAACCTCAATTGGATGAACAGAGAGACTCGAGAGGTGGGACTTGACATGATGTCACCAAAATTCACATTCCTCACAGCTTGAGGTTTCTGATCATTTATCAGTGGCAGGTGAAATCAAGCTAATTTCCACGTTCATGACTTAATTTCTCTGGGCATATGGTACCAAAAATAAAATGAAATACATCAATATTTTTATAATTCTTTATTTATTTAGAATAGACAGCTCAATTGACATATGTACTAGAAATACACACTTTAAAGAGGTCATAATGTGCAAAGTATTTTTTTCATCAGCATTTATTTATTTATGTGTCTATTAGGAATACGTCAAAACTATCAATCAATCAATTTTCAATCAATCAATTTTATTTATATAGCGCCAAATCACAACAAACAGTTGCCCCAAGGCGCTTTATATTGTAAGGCAAGGCCATACAATAATTACGTAAAAACCCCAATGGTCAAAACGACCCCCTGTGAGCAAGCACTTGGCGACAGTGGGAAGGAAAAACTCCCTTTTAACAGGAAGAAACCTCCAGCAGAACCAGGCTCAGGGAGGGGCAGTCTTCTGCTGGGACTGGTTGGGGCTGAGGGAGAGAACCAGGAAAAAGACATGCTGTGGAGGGGAGCAGAGATCAATCACTAATGATTAAATGCAGAGTGGTGCATACAGAGCAAAAAGAGAAATAAACACTCAGTGCATTATGGGAACCCCCTAGCAGTCTAAGTCTATAGCAGCATAACTAAGGAATGGTTCAGGGTCACCTGATCCAGCCCTAACTATAAGCTTTAGCAAAAAGGAAAGTTTTAAGCCTAATCTTAAAAGTAGAGAGGGTGTCTGTCTCCCTGATCCGAATTGGGAGCTGGTTCCACAGGAGAGGAGCCTGAAAGCTGAAGGCTCTGCCTCCCATTCTACTCTTACAAACCCTAGGAACTACAAGTAAGCCTGCAGTCTGAGAGCGAAGCGCTCTATTGGGGTGATATGGTACTATGAGGTCCCTAAGATAAGAAGGGACCTGATTATTCAAAACCTTATAAGTAAGAAAAAGAATTTTAAATTCTATTCTAGAATTAACAGGAAGCCAATGAAGAGAGGCCAATATGGGTGAGATATGCTCTCTCCTTCTAGTCCCCGTCAGTACTCTAGCTGCAGCATTTTGAATTAACTGAAGGCTTTTCAGGGAACTTTTAGGACAACCTGATAATAATGAATTACAATTGTCCAGCCTAGAGGAAATAAATGCATGAATTAGTTTTTCAGCATCACTCTGAGACAAGACCTTTCTAATTTTAGAGATATTGCATAAATGCAAAAAAGCAGTCTTACATATTTGTTTAATATGCGCTTTGAATGACATATTCTGATCAAAAATGACTCCAAGATTTCTCACAGTATTACTAGAGGTCAGGGTAATGCCATCCAGAGTAAGGATCTGGTTAGACACCATGTTTCTAAAATTTGTGGGGCCAAGTACAATAACTTCAGTTTTATCTGAGTTTAAAAGCAGGAAATTAGAGGTCATCCATGTCCTTATGTCTGTAAGACAATCCTGCAGTTTAGCTAATTGGTGTGTGTCCTCTGGCTTCATGGATAGATAAAGCTGGGTATCATCTGCGTAACAATGAAAATTTAAGCAATGCCGTCTAATAATACTGCCTAAGGGAAGCATGTATAAAGCGAATAAAATTGGTCCTAGTACAGAACCTTGTGGAACTCCATAATTAACCTTAGTCTGTGAAGAAGATTCCCCATTTACATGAACAAATTGTAATCTATTAGATAAATATGATTCAAACCACCGCAGCGCAGTGCCTTTAATACCTATGGCATGCTCTAATCTCTGTAATAAAATTTTATGGTCAACAGTATCAAAAGCAGCACTGAGGTCTAACAGAACAAGCACAGAGATGAGTCCACTGTCTGAGGCCATAAGAAGATCATTTGTAACCTTCACTAATGCTGTTTCTGTACTATGATGAATTCTAAAACCTGACTGAAACTCTTCAAATAGACCATTCCTCTGCAGATGATCAGTTAGCTGTTTTACAACTACCCTTTCAAGAATTTTTGAGAGAAAAGGAAGGTTGGAGATTGGCCTATAATTAGCTAAGATAGCTGGGTCAAGTGATGGCTTTTTAAGTAATGGTTTAATTACTGCCACCTTAAAAGCCTGTGGTACATAGCCAACTAATAAAGATAGATTGATCATATTTAAGATCGAAGCATTAAATAATTGAGCAGCCTGGTAGGAATGGGGTCTAATAGACATGTTGAGGGTTTGGATGAAGTAACTAATGAAAATAACTCAGACAGAACAATCTGAGAGAAAGAGTCTAACCAAATACCGGCATCACTGAAAGCAGCCAAAGATAACGATATGTCTTTGGGATGGTTATGAGTAATTTTTTCTCTAATAGTTAAAATTTTATTAGCAAAGAAAGTCATGAAGTCATTACTAGTTAAAGTTAAAGGAATACTCGGCTCAATAGAGCTCTGACTCTTTGTCAGCCTGGCTACAGTGCTGAAAAGAAACCTGGGGTTGTTCTTATTTTCTTCAATTAGTGATGAGTGGTAAGATGTCCTAGCTTTATGGAGGGCTTTTTTATAGAGCAACAGACTCTTTTTCCAGGCTAAGTGAAGATATTCTAAATTAGTGAGACGCCATTTCCTCTCCAACTTACGGGTTATCTGCTTTAAGCTGCGAGTTTGTGAGTTATACCACGGAGTCAGGCACTTCTGATTTAAAGCTCTCTTTTTCAGAGGAGCTACAGCATCCAAAGTTGTCTTCAATGAGGATGTAAAACTATTGACAAGATACTCTATCTCACTTACAGAGTTTAGGTAGCTACTCTGCACTGTGTTGGTATATGGCATTAGGGAACATAAAGAAGGAAACATATCCTTAAACCTAGTTACAGCGCTTTCTGAAAGACTTCTAGTGTAATGAAACTTATTCCCCACTGCTGGGTAGTCCATCAGAGTAAATGTAAATGTTATTAAGAAATGATCAGACAGAAGGGAGTTTTCAGGGAATACTGTTAAGTCTTCAATTTCCATACCATAAGTCAGAACAAGATCTAAGATATGATTAAAGTGGTGGGTGGACTCATTTACATTTTGAGCAAAGCCAATTGAGTCTAATAATAGATTAAATGCAGTGTTGAGGCTGTCATTCTCTGCATCTGTGTGGATGTTAAAATCGCCCACTATAATTATCTTATCTGAGCTAAGCACTAAGTCAGACAAAAGTTCTGAAAATTCACAGAGAAACTCACAGTAATGACCAGGAGGACGACAGATAACAACAAATAAAACTGGTTTTTGGGACTTCCAATTTGGATGGACAAGACTAAGAGTCAAGCTTTCAAATGAATTAAAGCTCTGTCTGGGTTTTTGATTAATTAATAAGCTGGAATGGATGATTGCTGCTAATCCTCCACCTCGGCCCGTGCTACGAGGATTCTGGCAGTTAGTGTGACTCGGGGGTGTTGACTCATTTAAACTAACATATTCATCCTGCTGTAACCAGGTTTCTGTAAGGCAGAATAAATCAATATGTTGATCAATTATTATATCATTTACTAACAGGGACTTAGAAGAGAGAGACCTAATGTTTAATAGACCACATTTAACTGTTTTAGTCTGTGGTGCAGCTGAAGGTGCTATATTATTTTTTCTTTTTGAATTTTTATGCTTAAATAGATTTTTGCTGGTTATTGGTAGTCTGGGAGCAGGCACCGTCTCTACAGGGATGGGGTAATGAGGGGATGGCAGGGGGAGAGAAGCTGCAGAGAGGTGTGTAAGACTACAACTCTGCTTCCTGGTCCCAACCCTGGATAGTCACGGTTTGGAGGATTTAAGAAAATTGGCCAGATTTCTAGAAATGAGAGCTGCTCCATCCAAAGTGGGATGGATGCCGTCTCTCCTAACAAGACCAGGTTTTCCCCAGAAGCTTTGCCAATTATCTATGAAGCCCACCTCATTTTTTGGACACCACTCAGACAGCCAGCAATTCAAGGAGAACATGCGGCTAAACATGTCACTCCCGGTCCGATTGGGGAGGGGCCCAGAGAAAACTACAGAGTCCGACATTGTTTTTGCAAAGTTACACACCGATTTAATGTTAATTTTAGTGACCTCCGATTGGCGTAACCGTGTGTCATTACTGCCAACATGAATTAAATTCTTACCAAATTTACGCTTAGCCTTAGCCAGCAGTTTCAAATTTCCTTCAATGTCGCCTGCTCTGGCTCCCGGAAGACAATTGACTATGGTTGCTGGTGTCGCTAACTTCACATTTCTCAAAACAGAGTCGCCAATAACCAGAGTTTGTTCCTCGGCTGGTGTGTCGCCGAGTGGGGAAAACGGTTAGAAATGTGAATGGGTTGGCGGTGTACATGGGGCTTCTGTTTAGGGCTACGCTTCCTCCTCACAGTCACCCAGTCGGCCTGCTTTCCCGGCTGCTCGGGATCTGCCAGAGGGAAACTAACGGCGGCTAAGCTACCTTGGTCCGCACCGACTACAGGGGCCTGGCTAGCTGTAGAATTTTCCACGGTGCGGAGCCGAGTCTCCAATTTGCCCAGCCTGGCCTCCAAAGCTACGAATAAGCTACACTTATTACAAGTACCATTACTGCTAAAGGAGGCCAAGGAATAACTAAACATTTCACACCCAGAGCAGAAAAGTGCGGGAGAGACAGGAGAAGCCGCCATGCTAAACCGGCTAAGAGCTAGTAGCTGCGCTAAGCAAGCGGATTCCTAAAAACACGCAAAGTGAATAACGTGTAAATAATTTAGAGGTGATTCAGCAGAGGGAGTGCTTTCGTTAAGGCACGTGAAGATAACACTGTGAAACAAATCGTTATCTAGGTAACTAGATCAATCTAACTGCGCAGATTAAACAGCTAACAGATACAGCAAAACACCGCTGTGCTCCGGAACAGGAAGTGATACAATACCGCAGTGAGAGCCAACCACCAGTAGAGGCAAGCAAGAGCAAAACAATTTGCCTACTACTGCACAGATTTTGACGAAATCTTCACCACAGATAGATATTAGGCCATGGAAGACTCCATTACATTTTCAAGGTGATCTTGATCTGGATTCCAGATCAAGATTTCACTTTATTTAGGCTTTTAAGGATTATGTCAAAACTACTTCACGGATTCTCACCAAATTTTCACCACAGAATTTTGGAGGTGATCTGGATCTGGATTCTGGATTAGGATTTCAATTTGTCAGATTTTGAGGATTACGTCAAAAGTACTTTAAATTAAATTAAAATTAAATTTTCACCACACATTGGTGTTAGGCCTTGGAAGACTCCATTAAATTTTGGAGGTGATCTGGATTCTGGATCAAGATTTCACTTTGAAGATTTTAAGGATTATGTCAAAACTACTTATCACCTCAGTGATTATGACATTTTTCTCTCACACAACATTAATATTTACCTTTAAAAGTATCTACTGCACATATTGTTAAATGCAGGACTGGAGGTCAAATATGACAATGTACTTTTCACAGTGGGTGAGATTTGTAAAACAGACATTTATTCTTGAATCTGCACAGGCCCTTGGTGTTTGTGGAGGCTGACCATTAAAAAAAGTCAAGCTGGCTGGTCACATCGTTCAGCATGGGTTCTTGTTTTTATAGCCCTGAGATGGTGGATACAACAAGCTGAAGCCACCTCACTGTCTCAGTGTTATGGAAGGTGATCCTGTCAGTTTATTTTCCCATCTTCGCTTCCAAATATTAAAATTATACTGCTGAATACAGATACAAACCACAGTGTAATTGTTGATCTGATGTAATGCAGATCAGTGGTACCAACAGCTATTATTATTATTATTATTATTATTATTATTATTATTATTATTATTATTATTATTTTAATATTAATTAAGCATTGGCTTTTGCCTCTTCACAATAATAACTGTTAAGTATGAAACTGTAATAAGCATGTTGTAAGATGTGGAATTATGATGTTTGTGACCACATTTAAACTGTGTGACAGGAAATATGATTGGATGTATTATCAGGTTCAGCAAGAACTAAAAGAAAATAACATTCTTCTCTAGGAAACATACATATACAAATTTTTTGCTGTTGTTTAATCACAGCTCCTGCCAAAGACTGATGTAGTACAAACTCCTGATTTAACAAGAAGACAGTCGTTTTGTCATAAATACTTCAGTAATGAATGCAAATGTCTAAAATCCTGGAAAGCACTTAGGCATTTAGATAATGATGAAGAGCTACATACACAGTTTAGAAAGGAAAGCAAAATGACATTGCAGTAGCTTGTCTAAAATAGATTACCACCTATACATTGTATCAGCTACAACCAATTACTGCATTTAAACCAGACATGGGCTGGGATAGGATTGTGATAGTACACAGCCTTAGGCATAATACACCATTGGTTCACAGTATTGTGGTATTGCACACTCTCTCTCCACATAGCCACAATTTATGACTAAGAGAAAACTATCACTTTTTACATTTTTGATTACACTGTCTAGCTGCTGTCAGACTTTGGACTTGTTTGGGTATGTGTTCTGTTTTAGTCTTATTTTGGTTTGGTTTTGTTAGCTGTCTATTCTCTTGCTCTGTCTTTCTGCTTGGGTTGTCTCTGTCCTGCTCTTTCTTGTCTCTCTCTTGGTTCTTGGTGGTGGGCGTTTCCCTCTGTCTGGCCACACCCTGGTTCTGGAGGTTTCCTCACACCTGTTCTTGATTTGCAGTTCATCACCTGGGTGTGTTATAAGCCTCACTGTTTGCTCTTGTCTCTCGCCATATCGATATGCCTTGTGCCTTCCTTCCAGCTCAGTTCGTGTGTTTCCTTTCCCTTGCTCTTCTTGCCTCCTCGTGTTTTTTGACTACCTGCCTGTGTACCTCGACCATGAGCCTAAGCCTGATATTTTTTGTACTGTTGCCAAGCACACTAACACACACACCCCAAGCACACTAGTAAACGAGCAAGATCTTGGTTCCAAACCAACAAAATTAATGCCTCGCAGATGTGAAGAAATCATGAAAAACTGTGGTTATACAACTAAATACTAGTTTAGTGATGATTCACAGGATTGCTAAAAAGCAGTTTGAACATAATAGTTTTGAGTTTATAGCGTCAACAGCAGATGCTACTATTATTGTGAACACCCCCTTTTACTAATAGCCCAATTTCATAGCCTTAAGAGTGTGCATATCATGAATGCTTGGTCTTGTTGGATTTGTGAGAATCTACTGAATCTACTGGTACCTTGTTTCCCATGTAACAATAAGAAATATACTCAAAACCTGGATTACTCTTTTTAGTCACATAGCACTACTATTATTCTGAACACTACTGTATAACCTTTATTTAACCAGATAAAAAGCCCATTGAGCTTGAAACCTCTTTTACAAGCGTGACCTGGCCAAGAAAGGCAGCCCCACATGTCACAATAAACAGGTTAACATCATCAAGAGAACGTTGAAAACAAATTAAATACAAGCAATATACAGATAAAACAATCATCTTGGTCATTGTAACAATATATAAGACAAAACCAATTAAAATTTAGAAACATGGGCACTGTGCAAGGAGAACTCCGTTCGCAGTCTCTTAAAATAGCACAGAAGGCATTCAAAAATCAACTCGGACAGATTCAATTCAGGTTGGAGGGCATTCCAATCAGAGGGAGGAGAAAAACTAAAAGCTTTCTTTCCCATTTCAGTGCAAACATGAGGTACACAAAACCACATCTCATTCGAGCACAAAGCATAACTGCTGGATAAATAAATTTGAACCATCCCAATATGTTGTGTGGGCCGCTGAAGAGGAGGTACTGCTGGCCCACCACCACCAGAGGGCGCCCTGCCTGGAGTGCGGGCTCCAGGCACCAGAGGGCGCCGCCGCCCCACAGGAGCAGCCTCGGTAACAGCTGTCACCCATCACCTGAGACAGCTGACGGCAATTATCACTGGGGTATATCAGCAGGACGGCATCTCCACCTCATCGCTGAGATATCGTTTCTACCTACGAGGTAACGTATCAAAGCTGACGGAGTGTATCCTTTTGGATTAGTGTATAGCTTGTGGATTACTGTTCCAACGAGAGGTGGAGGTAACTTCCCTGCTGTTCGGAGTCTTGGGTGCAAACGCGCCCCCATCTAACTGTTCTTTGTTCCTCGCCAGCAGTACCAGGTCCGACACGCGGAGGCAGTGGCCACCTGGGAGTTCGGGACTTGGCGGCTCCAGTATTTCCGGGGTCCTGTGGCGGAGGAAGCCGTGTGGTTCGGGTCTTACCTTGGAGAGGCGTCTCCTATCTTCGAGCCTGCCCACACGACACTTTTGTGAATTGACTGTTGTCCATTTCGTGATTGGTTGTATTCGTTGTGCACGTTCACAACAGTAAAGCCTTGTTATTTGACTTTCTCCATTGTCCGTTCATTTGCGCCCCCTGTTGTGGGTCTGTGTACTGACACTTTCCCAACAGGATATCTCGGCCAACGTCATGGATCCCGAGGGGCGTCAACCGGCTGTTGAACGGACAATGGAAGAACAGGACGCGCAGGCATCCGCGGGAGGGGTAATCGGTGAGTTGCAGCGGATCCTCACCGCTTTCACGACTCGGTTGGATTTCATGACCGAGCAGAACGTCCTCCTGAACCGCAGGGTGGAGGCTCTCGCCGCGCCGCTGCTTCTCTCCCTCCCGTAGATCCTGTGCATAACGTTGACGTTCCACTGGTTGTTCAACGACCTCTCCCTCCTTCCCCGGAAGCATACATAAGCCCTCCAGAGCCGTACGGAGGCTGTGTGGAGAAGTGCGCGGATTTTCTGATGCAGTGTTCGCTCGTCTTCGCACAGCGTCCCGTTATGTACGCGACCGATGCTAGTAAAGTAGCTTATGTCATAAACCTGCTTCGCGGTGAGGCACGCGCCTGGGCTACAGCGCTCTGGGAGCAGAATTCACGGCTCCTTCTGACATACGATGGGTTTGTGAGGGGGCTCAGAACCGTGTTCGATCACCCTAATAGGGGCGAGACCGCTTCAACCGTGCTACTGTCAATGAGACAGGGGCGCCGGAGCGCAGCTGTTTATGCAGTCGACTTCCGCATCGCGGCTGCGAGATCCGGCTGGAATAACGCTGCCCTCCGCGCCGCCTTTGTAAACGGACTGTCTTTGGTTCTCAAGGAGCACCTGGTGGCTAAGGACGAACCGCGGGATTAGACGGGCTTATCGATCTTGTCATACGGTTGGACAACCGGTTAGAAGAACGTCGGCGGGAACGAGACGAAGGGCGTGGCCGGGCACGCGCCGTCCCTCTCCCTTCCGGTTCCGACCGCGCTCCGCCTTCCCCACGCTCCACGGCCCCTGCGCTCCGTGGGGCCACAGCTCCCCCTACTGACGAAGCTATGGACACGAGTAGGGCAACATTTAGGGCACCAGCTGCACAGAGGAGACGGGCCCATGGAGCTTGTTTTGTTTGTGGTGCACTAGAGCACCATGTGAGAGACTGCCCCGAGCGGTTACAACACCAACGCCCGCCCCTAGAGACTGGGCTAGGGGTGGGCCGAGACATTCACGTGGGACACACCCACATTGCTACACGGCTCCCAGTCACGATCCTGTATGAGGATTTAACCCTGAAGGCCCCAGCACTGGTGGACACGGGCTCTGAGGGGAATCTGTTGGACTGCAGATGGGCCAGGGAGATAGGGCTCCCTCTGGTGGCGCTCACCTCGCCTGTGCAGGTTCGAGCGCTAGATGGCTCCCTGCTCCCTCCGATCACACATAAGACACCACCTGTAACGCTGGTGGTGTCAGGAAACCACCGGGAGGTGATCGAGTTTTTTGTGACTCAGGCCACTTCCCGTGTGGTTTTAGGCTTTCCCTGGATGTTGAAGCACAATCCCCGGATTGACTGGCCGTCCGGGGTAGTGGTTCAGTGGAGCGAGACCTGCCATCGGGTGTGTCTAGGTTCCTCGGTTCCTCCCGGCTCCCAAGCTAAGGAGGAGGTCAGAGTCCCGCCCAATCTGGGGACGGTGCCGGTGGAGTACCACGACCTTGTCGACGTGTTCAGCAAGGATCTGGCGCTCACACTCCCCCCCCACCGTCCGTACGATTGTGCCATCGATTTGGTTCCAGGCAGTGGGTTCCCGTCCAGTAGACTGTACAACCTCTCACGGCCTGAGCGCGAATCAATGGAGACCTACATCCGGGACTCGTTAGCTGCCGGGTTGATCCGAAATTCCACCTCCCCGATGGGCGCAGGTTTCTTTTTCGTGGGTAAAAAAGATGGCGGACTTCGTCCATGCATCGATTATAGGGGGCTGAACGAAATCACGGTTCGCAACCGATACCCGTTACCCCTGTTGGATTCGGTGTTCACGCCCCTGCATGGAGCCAAGATTTTTACCAAGCTTGATCTTAGAAACGCGTATCATCTGGTTCGGATCCGGAAGGGAGACGAGTGGAAGACGGCATTCAACACCCCCTTAGGTCACTTTGAGTACCTGGTCATGCCGTTCGGCCTCACAAACGCCCCCGCGACGTTCCAAGCCTTGGTTAACGACGTATTGCGGGACTTCCTGCACCGGTTCGTCTTCGTATATCTAGACGATATACTCATCTTTTCTCCAGATCCTGAGACTCATGTCCGGCATGTACGTCAGGTCCTGCAGCGGTTATTGGAGAACCGGCTGTTTGTTAAGGGCGAGAAGTGTGAGTTTCACCGCACCTCTTTGTCCTTCCTGGGGTTCATCATCTCCCCCAACTCCGTCGCACCTGATCCGGCCAAGGTTGCTGCGGTGAGAGACTGGCCCCAACCCACAAGCCGTAGGAAGCTGCAACAGTTCCTCGGCTTTGCGAATTTCTACAGGAGGTTCATTAAAGGCTACAGTCAGGTTGTTAGCCCCCTGACAGCCCTGACCTCACCAAAAGTCCCCTTCACCTGGTCGGATCGTTGCGAGGCTGCGTTCAAGGAGTTGAAACGGCGCTTCTCGTCTGCACCCGTTCTGGTGCAGCCCGATCCTAGTCGCCAGTTAGTGGTTGAAGTGGACGCCTCGGACTCAGGGATAGGAGCTGTGCTGTCCCAGAGTGGGAAGACCGATAAGGTCCTTCATCCGTGTGCCTATTTTTCCCGCAGGTTGACCCCGGCTGAACGGAACTATGACGTCGGCAACCGAGAACTCCTTGCGGTGAAAGAGGCTCTTGAAGAGTGGAGACACCTGTTGGAGGGGATGTCCGTGCCATTCACGGTTTTCACTGACCACCGGAACCTGGAATATATCAGGACCGCCAAGCGGCTGAATCCCAGGCAAGCCCGCTGGTCACTGTTCTTCGGCCGTTTTGACTTCCGCATCACCTACCGGCCCGGGACCAAGAACCAGAAGTCGGATGCCTTGTCCCGGGTACACGAAGACGAGGTCAAAGCGGAGTTGTCGGATCCACCGGAAACCATCATCCCGGAGTCCACTATCGTGGCCACCCTCACCTGGGACGTAGAGAGAACCGTCCGGGAGGCCCTGGCACGAAGCCCGGACCCCGGGACTGGACCAAAGAACAGACTTTACGTCCCACCAGAGGCAAGGGCTGCAGTCCTGGACTTCTGTCACGGCTCTAAGCTCTCCTGTCATCCAGGGGTGCGAAGAACCGTGGCAGTTGTCCGGCAGCGCTTCTGGTGGGCGTCCCTGGAGGCCGACGTCCGGGACTATATCCAGGCCTGTACCACCTGTGCCAGGGGCAAGGCCGACCATCGCAAGGCTCCGGGACTGCTACAGCCGCTGCCCGTGCCTCATCGCCCCTGGTCCCACATCGGCCTGGATTTTGTCACGGGCCTCCCGCCGTCCCAGGGAAACACCGTGATCCTCACGATAGTGGACCGATTCTCCAAGGCGGCCCACTTCGTGGCCCTCCCGAAGCTCCCAACAGCCCAGGAGACAGCGGACCTCCTGGTCCACCACGTCGTCCGCCTGCATGGGATACCATCAGACATCGTCTCCGATCGCGGTCCCCAGTTCTCCTCGCATGTCTGGAGGAGCTTTTGCCGGGAACTGGGGGCCACGGTCAGTCTCTCGTCCGGGTATCACCCCCAGACCAACGGGCAAGCAGAGCGGGCCAATCAAGAAATGGAGCAAACACTGCGTTGTGTGACAGCCGCGCACCCGGCAGCCTGGAGTACTCATCTGGCCTGGATCGAGTACGCCCACAACAGTCAAGTGTCATCAGCCACCGGCCTCTCCCCCTTTGAGGTGTGTTTGGGGTATCAGCCCCCGTTGTTCCCGGTGGTTGAGGGAGAGGTCGGTGTGCCCCCGGTCCAGGCCCACCTGCGGAAGTGCCGTCGGGTGTGGCGTGCCGCCCGTTCTGCTTTGTTGAAGGCCCGGATGAGGGCGAAGACCCATGCAGACCGGCGGCGGACCCCGGCCCCTACGTATCGTCCCGGGCAGGAAGTGTGGTTGTCCACAAAGGACATCCCACTACAAGTGGCCTCCCCTAAACTACAGGACAGGTACATAGGACCGTTTAAAATCCTCAAGGTCATCAATCCCGCCGCAGTGAGGCTTCAGCTTCCAGCCTCACTGCGGATCCATCCTGTATTTCATGTGTCGAAGCTCAAGCCCCATCACACCTCGCCCCTCTGTACACCCGGTCCGGCACCACCTCCTGCCCGGATCATCGATGGCGAGCCGGCTTGGACAGTGCGCCGGTTGTTGGACGTCCGTCGGATGGGCCGGGGCTTTCAATATCTGGTGGACTGGGAGGGGTATGGTCCCGAAGAACGCTCCTGGGTGAAGAAGAGCTTCATCCTGGACCCGGCCCTCCTGGCCGACTTCTACCGTCGCCACCCGGACAAGCCCGGTCGGGCGCCAGGAGGCGCCCGTTGAGGGGGGGGTCCTGTTGTGTGGGCCGCTGAAGAGGAGGTACTGCTGGCCCACCACCACCAGAGGGCGCCCTGCCTGGAGTGCGGGCTCCAGGCACCAGAGGGCGCCGCCGCCCCACAGGAGCAGCCTCGGTAACAGCTGTCACCCATCACCTGAGACAGCTGACGGCAATTATCACTGGGGTATATCAGCAGGACGGCATCTCCACCTCATCGCTGAGATATCGTTTCTACCTACGAGGTAACGTATCAAAGCTGACGGAGTGTATCCTTTTGGATTAGTGTATAGCTTGTGGATTACTGTTCCAACGAGAGGTGGAGGTAACTTCCCTGCTGTTCGGAGTCTTGGGTGCAAACGCGCCCCCATCTAACTGTTCTTTGTTCCTCGCCAGCAGTACCAGGTCCGACACGCGGAGGCAGTGGCCACCTGGGAGTTCGGGACTTGGCGGCTCCAGTATTTCCGGGGTCCTGTGGCGGAGGAAGCCGTGTGGTTCGGGTCTTACCTTGGAGAGGCGTCTCCTATCTTCGAGCCTGCCCACACGACACTTTTGTGAATTGACTGTTGTCCATTTCGTGATTGGTTGTATTCGTTGTGCACGTTCACAACAGTAAAGCCTTGTTATTTGACTTTCTCCATTGTCCGTTCATTTGCGCCCCCTGTTGTGGGTCCGTGTACTGACACTTTCCCAACACAATAACCAGGTTCATTCAATGTGTATATCGCTTTACATTCACAGAGGGCATGCCAGCATTGGCATACAACTCACGGTGGTGGGTGAGGCAACGACAACCAGTGATGAATCTCAAAGCACAATGATACAAAATACACAACATCGCCGTGGTACAGTACAGGCAAGAAGGTCACAGTTATCAGGAGCTTGCGAGCGCTGAAGAAAAAAACATGACTTATTTCTATAAAGGAAGCCTAGTTTCACCCTTAATTTGGAGATTAAGTGTTGCAGATGAACTTTAAAAGAAAGCTCCGTGTCAATAATTAATCCCAAATACTTGTAACTGTTGACCAGTGGTGGGCACAGCTAACCAAAAAGCTAGCTTTGATAACCGCTAATCAGCTAACTGAAAAGTTATCTTTTATAATGCTAAACCAATAAACCACCAAAAAATTTATCGGAAGCTACAGCTAAGTGATAACTTTTAGTATTGTCTCCGATACACTCTCAGCTACTAACAAGCTGATTTTAAGTTTAAACACCGCCAGTGCTTTTGATAGAATCAAAGGCAATCACAAACCCAAACACAGCCAATGAGTCAGTGCTTCTGTCTTTGTGCACCCTGCTCACTGTAGGGAAGCATTGTTTACTTTGACAGCATACAGTGGTCTTCTTCTACTTCTCTCTTTTGACTGGAGGGTGGCAGCCATAAACTTAGGTCTATGTTGCTATTCTTCCTGTATGACCGTAGTTATCAGTGATTTTGCCACTCCTTTATCCGCCGGCACCCTAATGATGTTCGCTTCTGGTAATGTCAGCGCCTTCTTTGCAACGCTATCCACCATTTCCAGCTATACCAATTTGAGATGGAATCCACATACAGTGGTCCAGCTGTGAGGCAGACAGCTTGAAAAGGAAAGCAGGCTTGATTTATGGTTTTGATTTATAAATCAATTAATCCAGATAGAATAACTGCATTAATGTCAACTCTGTTATTTGTACAAAGTGAAAATATAACACATATCTGTTAATTTTAAAACAATGCACTAATTAACACACAGATGCCCAAAGGGATTATGGGTAAACTGAGTCTCCACTAACACTGATTGGTTGACTCATTCATTCTATGTAAAATCCAACACAAGTTAATGTAACGTGTGTTGGTGTTTACAAATAAATGTGCTTTTGTAAAATATGTAATTTTTTAATTTGTAAAAAAAAAAGACATTTGAAAAACCGAAAAGTCTGTTTGTCATGATTCAACAACCGTGTGATATAACTGGGCGCCAGTAGATGGCAGTGTTCTATGCATTTTGACCCATCTACTGGATGGCAGTGGGCATCTGTATGTGCTAAATGTTCAAAACTTCAGTATTAGTGCATTATTTTAAAATTAAAAGATATGTGTTATCTTTTCACTGTGTACAAGTGACAGAGTTGACATTAATGTAGTTATTCTATCTGGATTAATCTGATTTATAAATCAAAACCATGAGTAAAACCTGCTTTCCATTTCAAGACATCTGCCTCATGGCTGGACCGCTGTATGCTGTTAAGGAATGCTGTTTTTTTTGTGGCAGCTTGTTGGCCAGGCTGCCTTGCTGCTAGAAAATATATAGCAGGCAGAACTAAACCTATCGAAACTAAATCTATCAGAAGTTAATCGGTCCTCTGATGGTTTTTGAAGTTAGCTGAAAAGCTAAAATGCTAACAAGAAAGTTAGTTTGGTAATTAGTAGTTAGCGGATTCGCAGAACTGTGCCCACCACTGCTGCTGACTTGCTCAAGAGTTTTACCTGGAGCAGTTTTAATTGATGGTATATCCTCCAGGGAAACAGGTGACTTTAAAAAAAAACATTATTTTGGATTTTTTTTGCATTCAAGACCAATTGGAATTTCTCCAGATGGCACTGCACTATGTCAAAAGTGGACTGCAAAAATTCAAATGCCTGTGTCACTGAGTTTGAACAGCAGATTACAGTGTCATCTGCATAAAGATAACAGAAGGCATTTGATAGCTTTGCACACAGATGAGCATTATAAATTGTGAACAAAATAGTTCAGAAAACTGAACCTTGAGGAAAATCTTTTGTGACTTCAAGCAAGGTGGAATTAGCACCAGCCATCTGAATGCACTGCATCCCACTTGCCAAATATTCAGCAAACAAAGAGACAGCATGTGCGGAGACATGATGTTTGTAAAGAGTTTCTAACAAGATGACTGCAGGTCTTATCCAAGTGTCTTATCCAAGGACACAATCAGGTAGTGTGACCAGATCTACTTATTGGCAGCACAACCACTTATCTACTTATCCTACCTGCTTGGTGGGATAGAACTCAATGACAAGTATTCTCAGAATGAAACACTTGTTATTGCTCTTTTATTGGTTCAGTTTGAACAGAGTTTCATGAACCAAAGAACTCATGAACTCAATTAGCACATGATACAAATAGAATTAGGAAGAATGAATAGTTAACCACCACTTAATTCAAGAGCTCAGACTGGATCATTGATGGTTTCAACGCAGTCTGGTCCAGTCCGATCAAAAGGATGATACTTATCACCCTGTGCACTTCTATTCGAGTTTATGTTGGCACCTGACAATACTTTTCAAAATATGAACCACAGCCACGAGTTTTAGTCAAACACATTTATCCAAAAGAAATTGAGCACAGTTTTACAGTTTTAAACAGGTCAATCCTGAAGCCATTCTATTTCATTTCACATTGGTTGGAGAACTTACCTGCCAAATTGCTTTTCTGCAAATGGTGACAGTAGTTGAAGTGACATTAGTCTTTAAGTGAACCATTTTTTGTGCAGAACATTTGTAATTGTTGAGTTCCTTACTGCAGTATTTCAATAATTTCCAACTGTCGTTACGATTCTGCTCTGTCCCACATAGAAATGACATTGAAAAGGCTTTTTCTGCCATAAAGAGATGTTACAGTTTTCACTATCTGAACATATTCTGTTTAGAACTCCACTAATGTATCAAATGTAAATGTAATCTTTAGCCTCAGCTTTTATATTACTGACTAAATGGCCAATCCCAGAGAATGTCACACCATTCAAACTGGGCAATGATATGTTGGATTTTAAATAAAAATATGTACTTTTACTGTATGCTCTTTTTTTTTTTTTTTTTTCTCCAGTAACCTCCTTGCTGATATTACACAGTCAGCTGTCTACTTTTGAGGCCTTTCATTCAAGATATAAAACATGTTGATTCCATCACCTGTAACTCAGAACTTCAACTTTTAGTTTTATTCTGTAGGAGTCACATTTGTTCGAGGGTTGACTGAAAGAGTGAAACTAGTACAAGAAAAATCCTTTACTTCAATTCAGTTCAATTATATAGTATTAAATCACAACAAAGTCACCCCAAGGCACTTCACATGGGTAAGGTCTAAGCTTACCAACCCCTCCGAGTAATCGTATCCCATAGGCGAGAGTGGTAAGGGAAAATGCCCCTCCGCCGCACTTTTTTGAGGAAAAAACCTCAAGCAGACAAGACTCAGAGGGGTGGTCCACTGCTTCAATCATTCTAACAGTAACAGAGAGCACAAACAAAGTACAAATGAACAAAATGCAGACAAAAACAGAATGTAAAACAGTCCAGAACAGATCTAAAATGTCCCAATTTTAAATCAATGTGAAATGTTGTAGCTGTTGACAAAAATCCAGGTCTCAGGTCTAGTTTCAGCAACAGCACCTCAGACAGAGAGAAAAAGAAGCAGAATCAGTCGGGTGGAACTAACAGCACCTAAAGCACTAGTTCCCAGCAGTAAACCAACAGAGATGAACAGAGGGTACTAATATGGTCGCCGGCAGCTAGCCTTCTGCTTCACTTACACTCTCAGAATTTAAATATAATGAGGCTGAGACCTGCTCTATTTTTAAGAAGAGCAATCAGAGATTTCTAGATCCATATCACCTCCAAAATTCAGTTGAGGCTTCCATGCCCTAATATCTATCTGTGGTGAAAATTTGGTGGGAAGCTGTGAAGTAGCTTTGACGTAATTCTTCAAAACCTATATAAGGTGACATCTTGATCACGAATTTAGATGCGGATCACCTGCAAAATTCAGAGTCTTCCATGACCCAATATCTATCTGTGGTGGAAATTTGGTGAGAATCCATGAAGTTGTTTTATTTATTTATTTATTTATTTATTTATTTATTTATTTATTTTACGTAATCCATCAGAGTCTATATAAAGTCAAAATCCGGTACCCGGGTCACCTCCAAAATTCAGTGGATTCTTCGATGGCCTAATATCTACCTGTGGTGAAAATTTCATCAAAATCCGTGCAGCTGTTTTGACATAATCCTGCTAACAGACAGACAAATAAACGCCGATGATTTTATTACGCCTTTGGCGGATGTAATAACCAGTGGTGGGCACAGATAACCAAAAAATTAACTTCGATAACAGATAATCAGATAACTGAAAAGTTATCTTCGATAAAGATAAAACAGTAAACCACCCAAAAATGTATTGGAAGTTACAGATAACCGATAACAGATAAATTCCAATATTACCTCTGACACATGTACAACTAGTAGTAGAACACATTTAATAGCTTACAATAATATTAAAAATAAAAACAGACCCCAACAATGAGACCACACTTTTCTTTCTACATTCTGCCCCTGCTGGAAGCTCTTATTTACTACAGAGCTCCCAGCACAGAGGTACTTCAAGAACAGCCATAAAGCCAACTCTCTATCAATTATGACACTCCGGTCAGGCGCAGGTCTTGAAAAATAATGGTCGAACCTCGGATTCAGGAGGAACAGTGTGGTTTTCATTCTGGTTGCGACACACTGGACCACGCTCCATCGGGTGCTCGAGGGTTCATGGGAGTTTGCCCAACCAGTCCACATGTGTTTTGTGGATCTGGAGAAGTCGTTCAACCGTGTCCCTCGGGGCACCCTGT
Organism: Thalassophryne amazonica; assembly: GCF_902500255.1. Classification (NCBI taxonomy): domain Eukaryota; kingdom Metazoa; phylum Chordata; class Actinopteri; order Batrachoidiformes; family Batrachoididae; genus Thalassophryne; species Thalassophryne amazonica. Next base: position 66,766,282 of record NC_047109.1, on the reverse strand, counting down.
GGGGAGTGCTCCGGGAGTACGGGGTCTGGGGTCCTTCGCTAAGGGCTATCCGGTCCCTGTACGACCACAGCAGGAGCTTGGTTCGCATTGCCGGTAGTAAGTCAAACCTGTTTCCAGTGCATGTTGGCCTCCACCAGGGCTGCCCTTTGTCACCGGTTCTGTTCATTATTTTTATGGACAGAATTTCTAGGCGCAGCCAGGGTGTAGAGAGGGTCTGGTTTGGGAACCACAGAATCTCGTCTCTGCTGTTTGTGGACGATGTGGTTCTGTTGGCTTCGTCAAGTCAGGACCTTCAGCGTGCACTGGGGCGGTTTGCAGCCGAGTGTGAAGCGTCCGGGATGAAAATCAGCACCTGCAAATCCGAGGCCATGGTTCTCGACCGGAAAAAGGTGCTTTGCCCTCTTCAGGTTGGTGGAGTGTCCTTGTCTCAAGTGGAGGACTTTAAGTATCTCGGGGTCTTGTTCACGAGTGAGGGACGGATGGAGCGTGAGATCGATAGATGGATTGGTGCAGCATCTGCAGTGATGCAGTCGCTGTATCGGACCGTCGTGGTGAAGAGAGAGCTGAGTAGGGGGGCAAAGCTCTCAATTTACCGATCGATCTACGTTCCGATCCTCACCTATGGTCATGAGATTTGGCTCATGACCGAAAGAACGAGATCGCGAGTACAAGCGGCCGAGATGAGTTTCCTCCGCAGGGTGGCTGGGCGCTCCCTTAGAGATAGGGTGAGGAGCTCGGTCACTCGGGAGGTGCTCGGAGTCGAGACGCTGCGCCTCCACGTCGAAAGGAGTCAGTTGAGGTGGCTCGGGCATCTTTTCCGGATGCCCCCTGGACACCTCGCTGGAGAGGTGTTCTGGGCACGTCCCACTGGGAGGAGGCCCCGGGGAGGACCCAGGACACACTGGAGGGACTACATCTCTCGGCTGGCTTGGGAACGCCTTGGGGTTCCCCCGGAGGAGCTGGGGGAGGTGTGTGTGGATCGGGAGGTCTGGGCGGCTTTGCTTGAGCTGCTGCCCCCACGACCCGACTCCGGATAAAGCGGAAGAAAATGGATGGATGGATGGATGGAAAAATTGTTAGAAGAAAGCGACAAGTTAAGTAGGATGTCAACCCCACAAGGACATTACCAGCAATCCCAAAGCAGTTTCCAAGCCTTTCCAGTAGTACAAAGTGATCTACTATGTCAAACGCAATGCTAAGATCTAACATTAGTTGCATGTTGTGGAGTCAGTCAGAGTCCATTGCAAGTGTAATGTCATTTACTATTTTAGTAAGTGCTGTTTCCATGGAATGGTAGAGGGAGCCTGCAGTGGCTGAAAGAGGTTATTCTCAGTAAGCTGGTCCACAAGCTGCTGTGACACCACTTTTTCAAGGATTTTAGAGCAAAAGAGTAGGTTTAATATTGGTCTATAGTTTTTCAGGAAACCCGAGCATACATGTCAACCTATACGGATTGTCCGTAAATTATACAGATTTTTCCGAGTTTCAGAGTCATACGGACATACATATAAAGTCTTACGGATATTCAGGGTTTTCTGTTGTAAATTTATTTATTTTTTACTGTTGTTTTTCTTAACTCCGCGGACTTTCAGCCAGCCATCCACCATCTTTGTACTCCTCATAGAAGCTGCGCGATGACGTGCGCAATGTGAGTGTCCAATTGGAATTGGTTTACTGTCACATGGTTGTCCAATAGCCAATCATAGGGCAGAGCAGTCTCAGATGGTAGGGCAAAAGATTGTTAGGAGCAGTGATCTGTTACTCTGTGAGTTCTTGTTTCTGTAAAAATAGAACAGCTGTGTGACACTATATTCACGGGAAATGTATTGAGTTTATACATATTACCTTCAAAGTACTTGTAGACATTGATTTTATTGACAGCAAGCAATTTTATTATGGAGCAAGAGGATTTAACTGTGGAGGACTTCCACCATAAAAGAGCCCATGGAGATCCTTGGTGTTACTTATTAATATATGGACAAAACCCCAGTTATGGGATACCACAATGCGGTTGTGTGTACTGTAATAAAACTGATTTTATAAGGAGGTTATAAGGATTTTGTGTTGATTTTATGGATTTTATCACTTGGTTATACAGGTGGACCCTCAAAGGGGTTGACATGTATGCCTGAGTCCAGTTTAGATTTCTTCAAAATTGGTGTAATCACTGCAGATTAAACACATTTTGGAACAGAACCCAAGATTAATGACGGATTTGTTGTGTGGGCCGCCAGAAGAGGAGGTACTGCTGGCCCACCACCAGAGGGCGCCCTGCCTGAAGTGCGGGCTTCAGGCACGAGAGGGCGCTGCCGCCTCAGGAACAAGCCGTGGTCACAGCTGTCACCCATCATCCGTGACAGCTGTCACTAATCATCCAATCCACATCTGGAATAAAAGCAGGAAGACACCTCCACCACACTGCCGAGATATCATCTTCTACCAGAGGTAATATCCTCAGCCTTTTTGTGGTATTTTGTAAATCAGTTTATTGTGAGTGTTTGCAGGAGTACCGGTCCTTTTTGTGGAGGCTGTGCAAGACGGCACTCTTTTTCCTCTGAGGGATCGCTGCAACGTATTGAGTGAGAGGTGGAGGTGGAATTCCCACCAGGATTGTTACTGGGTGTTCACACACCCACCCTTGACTGTCTTTGCTTTCTGCCAGCAGTACCAGATCCGACACGCCGTGAAGGTGGCCACCTGGGGACTTCGGGACTTGGCGGCTCCAGTATTCCTCGGGTTCGGTGGCAGTGGAAATCGTGTGGTTCCGGTTCGTTTCCAGACGGGCATCTCCTATCGTCGAGCCTGCCCACACGACACCTTTATTGATTGACTTTTGCACATTCTGTAATCTGCTGTGTTTGGTTGTGTCATTCACAACAGTAAAGTGTTATAATTTGACTCCTTCCATTGTCCGTTCATTTACGCCCCCTGTTGTGGGTCCGTGTCACTACACTTTCCCAACAGGATATCTCGGCCAGCGTCATGGACTCCGAGGGGCGTCACCAGGCTGTTGAACAACCAATGGGAGAGCAGGGAGCGCAGGCGTCTGCAGGAGGCGTGATTGGTGAGCTACAGCATATTCTCACCGCCTTTACGGCTCAGATGGATCAAATAGCCAAGCAAAACATCCTCCTGAACCGCAGGGTGGAGGCTCTCTCCGCGCAAGTGGCGGCGAGCGCTCAGGGCGCTGCTGCAGCTCCTCCTCCTGCCGACCCTGTGCTGGATATAAATGTTCCAGTGGTGGTTCAACAACCCCTCCCACCATCCCCTGAAGCATACATAAGCCCTCCTGAGCCGTACGGAGGTTGTGTGGAGATGTGCGCGGACTTTCTTATGCAGTGTTCGCTCGTCTTCGCACAATGTCCCGTCATGTACGCGTCAGACGCAAGCAAAATAGCTTATGTGATCACTCTGCTTCGGGGAGAGGCACGCGCTTGGGCTACGGCGCTTTGGGAGCAAAATTCACGGCTCCTTCACACGTACACTGGGTTTGTGAGGGAGTTCAGAACTGTGTTTGATCACCCTAACAGGGGAGAGACCGCTTCAACTGTGCTGCTGTCGATGAGACAGGGACGCCGAAGTGCAGCTGCTTATGCAGTTGACTTCCGCATCGCGGCTGCGAGGTCCGGCTGGAATAACGCTGCGCTCCGCGCCGCCTTTGTAAACGGACTGTCGTCAGTCCTAAAGGAGCACCTAGTGGCCAAGGATGAACTGCGGGAATTAGATGGGCTTATTGATCTCGTTATACGGTTAGACAATCGGTTGGAGGAACGCCGTCGGGAACGAGACGAAGGACGTGGCCGGGCGCGCGCCGTCCCTCTTCCTTCCGGGTCTGAGAAAGGTCCGCCCTTCCCACGCTCCCTGGCCTCTACGTCCCATGGGGTGACAGCTCCCCCTGCTGACGAAGCTATGGACACGAGCAGGGCCACATTTAGACCACCTAATAGACAGAGGAGGTTTCCACACGGGGCGTGTTTTGTTTGTGGCTCAATGGAGCATCAATTGAGCAATTGCCCCGAACGGTTAAACACCAACGCCCGCCCCTAGAAACTGGGCTTAGGGTGGGCCAAGAAATTCACATGGGACACACACATATTGCCGCATGGCTCCCAGTTACAATCCTTAGTGGGGATTTAACCCTTCAGGCCCCAGCACTGGTAGACACAGGGTCAGAAGGGAATCTGCTAGACAGCAGATGGGCCAGGGAGGTAGGGCTCCCTCTGGTGGCGCTACCTACACCATTGCAGGTGCGAGCACTAGGTGGCACCCTAGTCCCTTTAATCACACACAGGACACCACCAGTAACTCTGGTAGTGTCAGGGAATCATAGGGAGGAGATTGAGTTTTTTGTGACTCCTTCTACCTCCTGTGTGATTCTGGGGTTCCCCTGGATGTTGAAACACAATCCCCGGATTGATTGGCCGTCCGGGGTGGTGGTACAGTGGAGCGAGACCTGCCATCGGATGTGTTTGGGATCCTCGGTTCCTCCCAGTTCCCAGGCTAAGGAGCAGGTCAAAGTTCCCCCCAATCTGTCGGCGGTGCCGGTTGAGTACCACGATCTTGCTGACGTTTTTAGCAAGGATCAGGCACTCATTCTCCCCCCGCATCGTCCGTACGATTGTGCCATCGATTTGTTGCCAGGTGTGGAGTTCCCGTCCAGCAGGCTGTACAACCTCTCCCGACCTGAGCGCGAATCAATGGAGACCTACATCCGGGACTCCTTAGCTGCCGGGCTGATCCGTAACTCCACCTCTCCGATGGGAGCAGGTTTCTTTTTTGTGGGCAAAAAAGATGGCGGTCTTCGTCCATGCATTGATTACCGGGGGCTGAACGAGATCACGGTTCACAACCGATACCCGTTGCCTTTGTTGGATTCGGTGTTCACCCCCCTGCATGGAGCCAAAATCTTCACAAAGTTGGATCTTAGGAACGCATACCACCTAGTTCGGATCCGGAAGGGAGACGAATGGAAGACGGCATTCAACACCCCGTTAGGTCATTTTGAGTACCTGGTCATGCCGTTCGGTCTCACTAACGCCCCCGCGACGTTCCAAGCTTTGGTTAATGACAGCTTGCGGGACTTCCTGCACTGATTCGTCTTCGTATACCTGGATAATATACTCATCTTTTCTCCGGACCCTGAGACCCATGTACGGCATGTACGTCAGGTCCTGCAGCGGTTGTTGGAGAACCGGCTGTTTGTGAAGGGCGAGAAGTGTGAGTTTCACCGCACTTCTTTGTCCTTCCTGGGGTTTATCATCTCCTCCAACTCCGTCACCCCGGATCCGGCCAAGGTCGCAGCGGTGAGAGACTGGCCCCAACCTACGAGCCGTAGGAAGCTGCAACAGTTCCTCGGCTTCGCAAATTTTTACAGGAGGTTCATTAAGGGGTATAGTCAGGTAGTTAGCCCCCTGACGGCCCTGACCTCACCAAAAGTTCCCTTCACCTGGTCAGATCGGTGCGAAGCCGGGTTTAGGGAGTTGAAACGCCGGTTCTCGACTGCACCGGTCTTGGTGCAGCCCGATCCTAGTCGCCAGTTTGTGGTTGAAGTGGACGCCTCTGACTCAGGGATAGGAGCCGTGCTATCCCAGAGCGGAGAAACCGATGAGGTTCTTCACCCGTGTGCCTATTTTTCCCGCAGGTTGACCCCAGCAGAGCGGAACTATGACGTGGGCAATCGAGAGCTCCTTGCAGTGAAAGAGGCTCTTGAGGAGTGGAGACACCTGCTGGAGGGAGCGTCAGTGCCTTTCACGGTTTTCACGGACCACCGGAACCTGGAGTATATCAGGACCGCCAAGCGACTGAACCCCAGGCAAGCCCGCTGGTCACTGTTTTTCGGCCGTTTTGACTTCCGGATCACCTACCGCCCCGGGACCAAGAACCAAAGATCGGATGCCCTGTCCCGGGTGCATGAACGGGAAGTCAAGACCGAGCTGTCGGATCCACCGGAACCCATTCTACCGGAGTCCACTATCGTGGCTACCCTAACCTGGGACGTGGAGAAGACCGTCCGGGAGGCCCTGGCACGGAGCCCGGATCCCGGAACAGGACCGAAAGACAGATTGTACATCCCACCAGAGGCCAGAGCTGCCGTTCTGGACTTCTGTCACGGGTCCAAGCTCTCCTGCCACCCAGGGGTGCGTAGGAGACCACCGTGGCAGTGGTCCGGCAGCGCTTCTGGTGGGCGTCCCTGGAGACTGATGTCCGGGCTTACATCCAGGCCTGCACCACCTGCGCCAGGGGCAAGGCGGACCACCAGAAGGCACAGGGACTCCTACAGCCACTTCCTGTGCCTCACCGCCCCTGGTCCCACATCGGTCTGGATTTTGTCACGGGCCTCCCGCCATCCCGGGGACACACCATCATTCTCACGATAGTGGACCGATTCTCCAAGGTGGCCCACTTCGTGGCCCTCCCGAAGCTCCCGTCGGCCCAGGAGACGGCGGATCTCCTGGTCCACCATGTCGTCCGGCTGCATGGGATACCAACAGACATCGTGTCGGATCGCGGTCCCCAGTTCTCCTCGCAGGTGTGAAGAAGTTTCTGCCGGGAACTGGGGGCCACCGTAAGCCTCTCGTCTGGGTATCACCCACAGACTAACGGACAGGTCGAACGGGCCAACCAGGAGTTGGAGCAGGCCCTTAGGTGCACGACCTCCGCACACCCGACGGCTTGGAGTGAACATCTGGCCTGGATCGAGTACGCTCATAACAGCCAAGTGTCCTCTGCCACCGGCCTCTCCCCGTTCGAGGTGTGTCTGGGGTACCAAACCCTTTGTTTCCTTTGGTGGAGGGAGAGGTCGGTGTGCCCTCGGTCCAGGCCCACCTGCGGAGATGCCGTCGGGTGTGGCGCACCGCCCGTTCGGCCTTGTTGAGGGCCCGGATGAGGGCTAAAGCCCATGCAGACCGTCGACGGTCCCCGGCCCCCGCATACCAGCCCAGGCAGGAGGTATGGCTTTCCACCAAGGACATTCCACTACAGGTTGAGTCTCCTAAACTAAAAGACCGCTTCATTGGACCCTTTACCATCCTCAAGGTTCTCAGTCCTACCGCAGTGAGGCTCCAACTCCCGGCCTCACTGCGGATCCATCCGGTTTTCCATGTCTCCAGAATCAAGCCGCATCACACCTCACCCCTCTGTGCACCCGGTCCGGCGCCGCCTCCTGCCCGTATTATGGACGGGGAGCCGGCTTGGACAGTTCGCCGGCTCTTGGACGTCCGTCGAATGTGCCAGGGCTTTCAGTATTTGGTGGACTGGGAGGGGTATGGACCCGAAGAACACTCCTGGGTGAAGAGGAGCTTCATCCTGGACCCAGCCCTCCTGGCCGATTTCTATCTTCGCCACCCGAACAAGCCTGGTCGGGCGCCAGGAGGCGCCCGTTGAGGGGGGGGTCCTGTTGTGTGGGCCGCCAGAAGAGGAGGTACTGCTGGCCCACCACCAGAGGGCGCCCTGCCTGAAGTGCGGGCTTCAGGCACGAGAGGGCGCTGCCGCCTCAGGAACAAGCCGTGGTCACAGCTGTCACCCATCATCCGTGACAGCTGTCACTAATCATCCAATCCACATCTGGAATAAAAGCAGGAAGACACCTCCACCACACTGCCGAGATATCATCTTCTACCAGAGGTAATATCCTCAGCCTTTTTGTGGTATTTTGTAAATCAGTTTATTGTGAGTGTTTGCAGGAGTACCGGCCCTTTTTGTGGAGGCTGTGCAAGACGGCACTCTTTTTCCTCTGAGGGATCGCTGCAACGTATTGAGTGAGAGGTGGAGGTGGAATTCCCACCAGGATTGTTACTGGGTGTTCACACACCCACCCTTGACTGTCTTTGCTTTCTGCCAGCAGTACCAGATCCGACACGCCGTGAAGGTGGCCACCTGGGGACTTCGGGACTTGGCGGCTCCAGTATTCCTCGGGTTCGGTGGCAGTGGAAATCGTGTGGTTCCGGTTCGTTTCCAGACGGACGTCTCGTATCGTCGAGCCTGCCGACACGACACCTTTATTGATTGACTTTTGCACATTCTGTAATCTGCTGTGTTTGGTTGTGTCATTCACAACAGTAAAGTGTTAGAATTTGACTCCTTCCATTGTCCGTTCATTTACGCCCCCTGTTGTGGGTCCGTGTCACTACACTTTCCCAACAGGATTAATAATTTCCAGCACAGTAGGCCCAAGTGTAGCTCACAGATCCTTAAACAGTTTACTCTGTATCGGGCCAAAACACAATGATAGATTGTGCTTTTAGCAAAAGTTACAAGTTTGGTAAGCATACCCAGCAGAACAGTATCAAGTTTTGTAAGTCTCAGCATCCTATCAGGAATGGCACCCACATCAGGAGCAGGATACAGTTGTGGAAACAGAGCATGGTGGGATATATTTGACCTAATATCTTCTATTTTGTCATCAAAATAAGAAATCCTGAGCAGTAAATGGAGAGAGGCTTACAGATGGCTGTCCTTGAATAAGTGTTGCCACAGTGTTGAACAAGAATGCTGAATTGTGGTATCTACTGATTGATGATTTCCAGAAAGCAACACTAATATATCAGGCAGTTTGGCATCAAGTTCATTATGGCTGAGGAGTTATTGTCATGCCGAGATGATTAATAAGTATCTATTCATTTTAATCTGATGAATAACCATGAGGACAATTACCACTAATGCACATCCCCATGTATACAAACAAAATAAACCCACACTGGCATGATAGCATGACCAGGAATCAGACCTAGGTCCATATATGGTATGTGAAACTGCTTATCCCCGTTCTGCATAAAACTGATCAGGTGTTTTTGTCCAATAACAAAATTGAAAAGAAAATGAAAACTTTTGCCAAGAATTTGGATGTAATGCATAGGAATAAGTGACATGATTTTTTGGCAGGGACTTAAGGGGAATTTACCTATCACGAGTGATTCTGAACAGACATCACTCTGCCTATTAACCTCTACACTGGCAGTGATTAGACTCTGACCTTGTTGCTATGGCTTCATCCCTCTTCATCACAGCTGGAACTGAAATCCTCCAAAACTTTAGAGTGTCAGCATAACCTTATTCTTTCATGAATGTTACTATAATTAGGTATTCTCTATCAGTTCATTCCAGTCTTATTCACAGTGTTCACATATAATTAAAATAAAGACTTTTATTTCTCTCAAGCTCTCTCTCTCACACACACACTGTGTGTAGAAATAATTGCTGAACAAATACAGTGCTCTCAGTCATTCCAAAATGTTCAACTTCAAACCTGAATGTTAAACATGTTTAGTGAGTTTTGGCTTTCTCGGGTGAACATATACGGGTGCCAGAGATGTTCACATATGGAGTTAAATTAGTGCTGTTGCCACTACTCCCCTGCTATGAGGAGATCACAAGACTTGACCATCTTGTGAGCAGCAATTGGAATCGTGGAGTGAGAGGACTGGAGCCATAAAGATCATTTGAGAGAGTTTTCAACTCCTACTCAGGCCGTCCAGTCACGGAGTAGCAGAACAACGGAGAGTAACCACTGGCCTTAAGTCTGAGTGGGGAATGTTCAACGATTTCTCTCTCAAGGAACATCATCGCATACCAGAATGGATTAGATCAACTTTTGGTTGATTGAAGACGGAATAAATTCTTATGTGGATTAACTTCCTGAAGGATTATAACATCACACAAGGATTGTGGTCAGCTAACAATTAACAGCTGATGAAGAGGAAATCAAGTTCATCGAGCTGGGGACCCTAACCTCAAAAACCTCCTTCCCTCACTCCTAGAAAAAATTGTTAAGAAGTCAATCCAGTCCCAGTCAAAGTAAGATCAGTCAGAATTATTGAATTAAAAACAAAAATCTCTGCCAATCATTATTCTAATTATACTTGAATTACTGTTGTGAAATTATCACCATATAATCTATGTTGATTATGTTATTGGCACTTGCAAAACCTGCAATAAATTTCCAAGTATGCAGTTAAAGTGTTAAGGCTCGGACATTGGATTATTGATGCTTCTTAAGGTGTAAAAAGTTAAAGTTTATTGGGTGTACAACATCAAAAAGGCTCTAAAAGGTTAGTCTTAAAGGTCTAAAAGGTTAGTTTTCATTAAAAAAACAACACATCCTGGGGACTCGCTGTACGAGTCACTAAATTCAAAATCTAGCAACATTCCAAGAGCCCTGATCCATAAGAGGAGAGCTGCCGTTAACGGGCGTGGCCGGTTCGTATCCTGGTTCCAGAGAAGGCTATTCGACCGGGGTGCGAGATCAGCTTCAGCGGGGTGGACGTCCGGATGGAGGCAGTTAGCAGCTAGACGAATCTCCTCGCCACCAGCTTGAACAGCCTTTGTGCAGCCCTGCCGGGTAATACCCGTGGAGACACGAAGGTCGGACCCCAGAGACGGAGAGCTGATTTTGTACACAAACACTTATCGGAGGGTGAGCGTGTGCCATGTATCTAAAAAAGCGGGATCTGAGACCCCAGGAAGAGTAGCTGCAGCTTTGCTGGACCTAATGGGGATCCAAATAAATAAACAAACAAACACATGCTGCCATCCAAGCAACGTCTTTTTCAGGGACGTCCCTACTTATTTCAGCAAGACAATACCAAGCCACATTTTGCACGTGTTACAACAGTGTGGCTTCGTAGTAAAAAAGTGTGGGTACTAGAATGGCCTGCCTGCAGTCTAGACCTGTCATCCACTGAAAATGTGTGGCACATTATGAAGCGCAAAATATGACAACGGAGAGCTCGGACAACTGAAGTCGTACCTCAAGCAAGAATGGGAAAGAATTCCACCTACAAAGCTTCAACAGTTTAGTGTCCTCAGTTCCCAAACGCTTATTAAGTATTATTAGAAGGAAAGGTGATGTAACACAGTGGTAAACATACCACTGTACCAGCTTTTTTGAAAGTGTTGTAGGCATCCATTTCAAAATGAGCAAATATTTGCGCAAAAACAATAAAGTTTATCAGTTTGAACATCAAATATCTTGTCTTTGTGGTATATTCAGTTGAATATACACTCAGCAAAAATATAAACGCAGCACTTTTGGTTTTGCTCCCATTTTGTTTGAGATGAACTCAAAGATCTAAAACTTTTTCCACATAAATGTATGTGGATGAATGTTCATTTCTCTACCATAAGCCGTCTCCAAAGGCGTTTCAGAGAATTTGGCAGTACATCCAACCAGCCTCACAACCGCAGACCATGTGTAACCACACCAGCCCAGGACCTCCACATCCAGCATGTTCACCTCCAAGATCGTCTGAGACCAGCCACTCGGACAGCTGCTGAAACAATCGGTTTGCATAACCAAAGAATTTCTGCACAAACTGTCAGAAACCGTCTCAGGGAAGCTCATCTGCATGCTCGTCGTCCTCATCGGGGTCTCGACCTGACTCCAGTTCGTCGTCGTAACCGACTTGAGTGGGCAAATGCTCACATTCACTGGCGTTTGGCACGTTGGAGAGGTGTTCTCTTCACGGATGAATCCCAGTTCACACTGTCCAGGGCAGATAGCAGACAGCGTGTGTGGCGTCGTGTGGGTGAGCGGTTTTCTGATGTCAGTGTTGTGGATCGAGTGGCCCATGGTGGCGGTGGGGTTATGGTATGGGCAGGCATCTGTTATGGACAAAGAACACAAGTGCATTTTATTGATGGCATTTTGAATGCACAGAGATACTGTGACGAGATCCTGAGGCCCATTGTTGTGCCATACATCCAAGAACATCACCTCATGTTGCAGCAGGATAATGCACGGCCCCATGTTGCAAGGATCTGTACACAATTCTTGGAAGCTGAAAATGTCCCAGTTCTTGCATGGCCAGCATACTCACCGGACATGTCACCCATTGAGCATGTTTGGGATGCTCTGGACCGGCGTATACGACAGCGTGTACCAGTTCCTGCCAGTATCCAGCAACTTCGCACAGCCATTGAAGAGGAGTGGACCAACATTCCACAGGCCACAATTGACAACCTAATCAACTCTATGCGAAGGAGATGTGTTGCACTGCATGCGGCAAATGATGGTCACACCAGATACTGACTGGTATCCCCCCCAATAAAACAAAACTGCACCTTTCAGAGTAGCCTTTTATTGTGGACAGTCTAAGGCACACCTGTGCACTAATCATGGTGTCTAATCAGCATCTTGACATGGCACACCTGTGAGGTGGGATGGATTATCTCAGCAAAGGAGAAGTGCTCACTATCATCTCATACAAAATGGGAGCAAAACCAAAAGTGTTGCATTTATATTTTTGTTGAGTGTAGGTTGAAGACGATTTGCAAATTTTGTTTTTATTTACAATTGCACAATGTCCCAACTTCACTGAAATTAGGGCTGTACCAGCAAATGCACAGTGGGTGACAGGGTCGGACTAGGAACAAATTTCGGCCCTGGCATTCTTCCTCTGGACCAGCCCACTATTGGCCCGACGAATCCACCCCCAAACACGCACACCCACCCGTCCATACCGAACCCCCAATGAACAAATACTATACACCTAAACACCATGAACACACACTTTCACTGTCATTTCACCTTGATCATAGTACAAAACGCGTTCCCGGCGCCACGAGGGGGCATCCTGATAACATTGAAGGCAATTAGATATTTTGACAAAATTACAAGTTTAAATGACTATATATATATATATATATAACATCATGAGGTTTATGTCACAGAAATCCTACTTTACAATCATACTGCATTGTTAAATCATTTCCTTTTGCATTTATAATAAACATTTGTATTTATTTAGTGTTTGTTTTTCTGGTTGAAATAAGATAGATAAATAATCTACCAGACTTCAAAAAATATACAAGTTTCCATGTTATTTTATTTGTCTAAAAATAAATGTCTGAGGTTCCTTATGTTAAACAAGAAATTATCTAATCTGAAATAACAGGTGGTTTTAATACAGATGAAAGGTTTCTAAAGAACCATTTATTGATTTATTTACCTATTTTAATTACAAGTGTTCTAAACTTTTTTTAACAGTAATCAGAAATTTTGAGGTAACAACATCAAAAAAACATTTCCAATGATTTTTCTTCAGAAAACTGCTCTATAAATGAGCAGTCCTGTCACACGTTAATGTTTTGTACAGATCAGTGGTTTCTGCACCAATCGGATTGGTCCAATCCATTTTGTAGAGATCAGTGGTTTCTTCCACAAGTCTTCCGTGTTTTGGCCCGACGTGTCGTTCCTATTGGACAATGCGAAGGTACATCACAGCTCAGAGTGTCGAACGTTGGCGCACCTCATCTCGACAGAACACCGGCTCTGTGTGGAATACAGGAGATCACTTAACCGAGTGTCTATACGTTCAAATAATAATTAAAAAATACTGTCATCATTCTTCACTCTTAGTCAGTCTCTTACAACGGTGCAGCATAAATACACGAGCTTTACAGGAGCGCACGTCTCCTGCGCGCACTTTTTTTTTGGGGGGGGAGGGGGTGATGATAAACTCATCGCCCCCTTAATATTTTTTTTTCTGGCGCCGGGTCTGACAAAACAGAAGCAAAAGCAGCACACAAGCGGAAAAAAAGTTTTTGTGTCTCCAAAGTGTGTGTGTGAGTGAGAGAGAGAGAGAGAGAGGGGTAATGTGTAACCACTGCTAGGATTCACACAGCAGTAAATTAAGGAGCTGAAGTCCGTAGCTGTTGCATTTAAAGATTAACAAAAGTAAAGCACAGTTAATTAGGATAAAAGAAACGATTCCAACCTTGTATCAGTAGAAGAGCGGAGAGAAGTCCAAGCGCCGAGGAGTCAGTCCATTCACAGGGGCGGGAGCAGCCGCCTGCTCTTCTTGCAATCTGATTGGCCACCCTGTATGCTTCTCCAATTGTCATTGGCTGTTGGTCATGTCAATCATTGTGCTCGATGTAAGTCTCCGTTGTGTGATCAAACGGAAACAAAACTGAAACCTAGAATAAGACTGCACCGTGTATGAAACACTACAGAACTTTTATTTTGACACAAATTCAGGAAGTGGTTCTGCAGCTGCGCCGATTAAATGCTGTAGCTTCACCGATCATGGACTTTCCTCGTGTTAACAGCAGCGCGCAGTTCGAGAACACTGTATATTTCCATAATCTCTATAAATATGGGAGGGCCAGCCCACGCACGTCTAAACGTGCAGCGGCCCACCGGGCAAATGCCCAAAATCACAGATTATCAGTCCGAGCCTGGTGGGTGATCTACAATTTATGCTCATGTCAAAAGTGCATGTACACACACACGCAAGGCCTCATGCAGACGCATTAAAACGTAAATATTGTTTTTGATTGATTGATTGATAGAGGGGTTTTATTTAATATGTACAAATTGTAAGACAATAGGATCTTAATAACTGAGAGATAAGATATACTTTATTGAGCTCACAGTGGAGAAATTATGCTAATTAATTAAACAAGTGTAAATTATAAAGAACACAATGCTCATATGGCCGAGGGTATTTTAGCATTGTATTATATTTACATTTGTAAAACACAAATTGCATTTGCAAAACTGAAAATTCTGTTAGTGAAGTGTAATTCAGCATTTGTGGATTACAGATCACAAGCATTAATCGCTTTGCTCAGTTACGGAATTTTGAAACATTCTTAGCACAAAACTGCACAGATCCACAAATAAATGCTGGCAATTCACACAAAGCAACACTGATCTTCAAAAATCCTTTGATTTGCATACATGTTTGGCGATCAACAAACACAAATTTCCCAAACACAAATGTGTATTTGTAAATATATAATTTTTCATTTGTGTAATGTGTGATAACCCTGAGGTCATATTTAGTATTTTTGTGGTGTGTTTTACCCTCCCCACCTAGGTGAGGTGCTGTTTATTTTGTGTGCTTTGTGTGTGAGTCTTCTTTTCGATGAGCTTGTACAGATGGCACTGGCTGATTGGTCCAGAACTCGGGGCCCCAGCTTTATAAGGAAGGCTGAAACCAATATCCAGTGTTACACCTTCTTCCTGCTCCCAACAGATGCTGTGATTGTGTCTCTGAGGACATTGTTTTTTATTTTGGTTTTACTTTTGAAATGGTTGTAACCATTTGTTGTTGTAAAGCAGCCCAACCATTTTTTCAGAGGTGAGAAGCTATTTTATTTTGACCCCTTTCTCTCCTGTTTATCCATTAGGATTAATAGTAATCTTTTTGTTATATTATTTGTTAAATAGGAAAGATTAGAATTTGTAAGGTTGTTTTGTTTGTTATTTTGGCCTTTTTCACCCTGAAGGCTTTTTGTTAAGAACAATACATTTGTTATATTTTGGACTGCAGACTTGATGGTTGGTCATCCTTTGGGGGCTGGAAGGAGAGGGAGTCACTTTTATGTTATGCCTTGGTTTACCCCTAGGTTTGGGCGTAACAAATGTCTTTTGCCACACGTGCCAGCTAATGTGCAAACCTTCAGAAATAGTGCGTTACTTAAAAATATGTGTGATATTTTCACTTTGTGAAAATGACAGAGTTGCAGTTAATGTTGATAAACTGTCCAGAACTGATTTATGTTTATATAAATGAAACCATGAGTGAAACTGGTTGGATGTTCTCTCAGAACAATCGTGATGCATTTGTGTTCATCGTCTAATTAGTGTGCAAACCAAAATCAGGTTTATAGGTGGGTTATTTTTCCTCCATAAATTTAAACCAGCTCTTTGTCCTTTCCAAACAGAAAGCGTACGTGGTCTGTGAGAAAACTATCCAACCTTTTTATTTTTTTTCAAAAACTATATGGATTTGAATCATGTGCACTTGCATCAGACAAGCTTGAACCTTCGTGCGCATGCGTGAGGTTTTTTCACGCCTGTCAGTTGCGTCATTCGCCTGTGGGCAGGCTTTGAGTGAGCACTGGTCCACCACCCTCGTCGGATTTTTATTGTCAGGGAAATGGCTGAGAGGCTGTCGCTTTGCGCCATGAAATTTTTTTCAGAAACTGTTAGAGAGCCAGTTGGAAACCATTCGAAAGATTCAGATGGATTTCGGTGAAGATTCTGTCGGCGTCACACGGATTAAGGAGTGTTAAAATCTTTTTAAAGATGGCCCACAGCGGCGGAGGGCGCGCGGCGCACCGAGCGGCCATCGACAGGCTGAAACGACCAGATCATTTCTAAACTGAACGCTGTGTTGATCTAGGACATCGTGTGACTACCACAGAAATGGCAAGAGAGCTGGACATAGCACTTTTGCGACACATTCCACTGTTACAGGAGATTTTGTAATGAAAGACATGCAGAGGATTTCGACAAAATGCTCAACAAAAAAACACCTCCGTGTTGGAAACCATTCGTAAGATTCAGATGGCTTTCGGTGGCTTTTCAGTCAAGTGAGTATCCGAGAAATTGTTTAACAGCTGGGCATGTTCCAACTTGTCCTGTGAGACTTCCAACACGGAGGTGTTTGTCCAGCGCCATGAGCGGCTGCGTCTCGACGCGCGAATCCGTCAGCACGTCTTTCATTACAAAATCTCCTTTAACAGTGGAATGTGCTGATCCCAACCTCTTCTGAAACTTCTCTGCTAGTCACACGACGTCCTGCATCAACAGAGCCTTAAATTTGGAAGTGATCTGTTCGTTCCAGCCTGTCGATGGCCGCTCGGGGCGCGGTGTGCCCTCCGCCGCCGTGGGCCGTTTTTAATCCAGTTTTAATGGTCCTTAATCCGTGTGATACCAATAGAATCTTCACCGAAAGCCATCTGAATCTTCCAAATGGCTTCCACCTGGCTGTCTGGCAGAGTTTCATGGAACAAAGCGGCAGTCGCTCCGCCATTCCTAAACAATAAAAATCCGACGAGGGGGGTGGACCAGTGCTCACTCAAAGCCTGCCCACAGGCGAATGACGCAACCAACAGGCGTGAAAAAACTCATGCATGCGCACGAAGGTTCAAGCTTGTGTGATGCAAGTGCACATGATTCAAATCCATATAGTTTTTGAAAAACATTAAAAGGTCGGATACTTTTCTAACAGACCTCGTAAACTCAGTACAGAACAAACTTCCCATTTTGTGACACCAGGTCAGACAGAACTGGAATGTGTCTTTTCATGAATAGTGATGCATTAAAGTTGCCTTCACACGCCCAGGAATATGATGCTCAGAATTTCTATGGCACCAAATGGAGCAGACAATTCATAATGAAACATTTAATGGCCTTACGGCTTCGACACAAACTATTCCTGATCTGACACCACTCTGTGACTTTTCTCTCTGTTGTAAGCCAAGAGAAATGAAGCAATGCTTCGTAAGAGTTAGTCTTGGCTAATACACACTTCAGACACTGAACTGCAAATTAATTCTAGCTGCAGCAGATGAAGTTGACAGAGCAATTATGAATGGACTGAAATCAGTCTGTAAACAGAGATCTTGCACATAAGGCATAATAACTGCACATATAAATGTGCAGTTATTTTTAAATCAAGAGTCTCTGCACTGATGCTGTTTGAGTCTTGAACCTCCAGTGCGAGTCAAGTCTTTGAGGTTGATGAGTCACAAGTCCAAGTCTCAAACTCGAGTCCCCATGTCTGACAGGTGCACAATTACAATACAAGTAAATAGAAAAACTAAAATTTACATATTAAAGTATAGCAAATCTGACTTACTCGGCTACTCCCGTTAGGGGTCGCCACAGCAGATCAGTCATTTACATCTCACCCTGTCCTCTGTATCTTCCTCTGTCATGTCAACCACCTGCATGTCCTCCCTCAATACCTCCATAAACCTTCCGTCCTTCTCCCTATACTGTATACCCTGGGTCCCTCCTCTGCACATGTCCAAACCATCTCAGTCTTGCTTCTGACTTTGTCTTCAAACCGTCCCACCTGAGCTGTCCCTCTATGTTCATTCCTAATCCTGTCCATCTTCATCACTCCCAAAGAAAATCGCAACATCTTCAGTTGTCTCCTGTCTTTTTTTTTTTTTTTTAGTACCACAGTCTCTAAGCCGTACAGCATAGCTAGTCTTACTGCGGTCTTGTAGACTTTCCCTTCACTCTTGCTGATATTCTTCGGTGACCCACTTCACCTTGCCTGCACTCTATTCACCTCTCTACCACACTCTATTACTTTGGACAGCTGACCGCAAGTACTTAAATTCATCTTCTTTCACCACCTCTACATCTTGTAACTGCACTTTTCCACTGGGGCACCCTCTCATTCACACACATGTACTCAGTCTTACTCTACTGACTTTCATTCCCCTGCCCTCCAGAGTATATCTCCACATTTCCAGGCTAGACTCAACCTACCCTCACTCAGTCATCTGCAAACATTATATTCCATGGAGATTCCTGTCTGAGCTCATCCATCAATCTCTCCATCACCATTGTGAACAAGAAAGGACTCAGAGCTGATCTTTACCTCCATTTTGAATGAATCTGTCATTCTTACTGCGCATCTTACCACTGTCGCACTATCCTTGTACATGTTCTGCACTACCATCACATTCTTCTCTGCCACTCGAGACTTCCTCATACAATACCACAACTCTTCTCTTGGCACCCTGTCATAAGCTTTCTCTAAACCCACAAACACACAGTGTAACTCATTCTGGCCTTCTCTATACTTCTCCATTGTACTATCAGAGCAAACATTCACTCTGCAGTGCTCTTTCTCAGGATGAAACCATATTGATGCTCACAGATCTACACCTGTTTTCTAAGCCTAGCTTCTACAACCCCTGGCAGAAATTATGGAATCACCGGCCTCGGAGGATGTTCATTCAGTTTAATTTTGTAGAAAAAAAAGCAGATCACAGACATGACACAACTAAAGTAATTTCAAATGGCAACTTTCTGGCTTTAAGAAACACTATAAGAAATCAGGACAAAAAAAAAGGTGGCAGTCAGTAACGGTTACTTTTTTAGACCAAGCAGAGGGAAAAAAATATGGACTCACTCAATTCTGAGGAAAAAATTATGGAATCATCCTGTAAATTTTCATCCCCAAAACTAACACCTGCATCAAATCAGATCTGCTCGTTAGTCTGCATCTAAAAAGGAGTGATCACACCTTGGAGAGCTGTTGCACCAAGTGGACTGACATGAATCATGGCTCCAACACGAGAGATGTCAATTGAAACAAAGGAGAGGATTATTAAACTCTTAAAAGAGGGTAAATCATCATGCAATGTTGCAAAAGATGTTGGTGGTTCAGTCAGCTGTGTCTAAACTCTGGACCAAATACAAACATGGGAAGGTTGTTAAAGGCAAACATACTGGTAGACCAAGGAAGACATCAAAGCGTCAAGACAGAAAACTTAAAGCAATATGTCTCAAATCGAAAAAGTGCACAACAAAACAAATGAGGAATGAATGGGAGGAAACTGGAGTCAACATCTGTGACCGAACTGTAAGAAACCGCCTAACGGAAATGGGATTTACATACAGAAAAGCTAAACGAAAGCCATCATTAACGCCTAAACAGAAAAAAACAAGGTTACAATGGGCTAAGGAAAAGCAATTGTGGACTGTGGATGACTGGATGAAAGTCATATTCAGTGATGAATCTCGAATCTGCGTTGGGCAAGGTGATGATGCTGGAACTTTTGTTTGGTGCAGTTCCAATGAGATTTATAAAGATGACTGCCTGAAGAGAACATGTAAATTTCCAGTCATTGATGATATGGGGCTGCATGTCAGGTAAAGGCACTAGGGAGATGGCTGTTATTACATCATCAATAAATGCACAAGTTTACGTTGATATTTTGGACACTTTTCTTATCCCATCAATTGAAAGGATGTTTGGGATGATATCATTTTTCAAGATGATAATGCATCTTGCCATAGAGCAAAAACTGAAAACATTCCTTGCAAAAAGACACATAGGGTCAATGTCATGGCCTGCAAATAGTCCGGATCATAATCTAATTGAAAATCTTTGGAAGTTGAAGAAAATGGTCCATGACAAGGCTCCAACCTGCAAAGCTGATCTGGCAACAGCAATCAGAGAAAGTTGGAGCCAGATTGATGAAGAGTACTGTTTGTCACTCATTAAGTCCATGCCTCAGAGACTGCAAGCTGTTATAAAAGCCAGAGGTGGTGCAACAAAATACTAGTGATGTGTTGGAGCATTCTTTTGTTTTTCATGATTCCATCATTTTTTTCCTCAGAATTGAGTGATTCCATATTTGTTTCCCTCTGCTTGGTCTAAAAAAGTAACCGTTACTGACTGCCACAATTTTTTTTTCTTGATTTCTTATAGTGTTTCTTAAAGCCAGAAAGTTGCCATTTGAAATGACTGTAGTTTTGTGTCATGTCTGTGATCTGCTTTTTTTCTACATAATTAAACAGAATGAACATCCTCTGAGGCCAGTGATTCCATAATTTTTGCCATGGGTTGTACTACTGTTTCCCATAACTTCATGCTGTGGCTGATCAGCTTAATGCCTCTGTAGTTATGGCAGCTCTGGGCATCACCCTTGTTCTTAAAAACAGAAACCAGCACACTTCGTTTCCACTCCTCAGGCATACTCTTACTTTCTAAGATTTTAGTAAACAATCTGGTTGGAAACTCCACTGCCTAAACATTTCCCTGCCTCCACTAGAATGTCATCTGGACTGACTGCCTTTCCACTCTTCATTTTTTTCATAGCTGCCCTCACTTCATCCTTACTAATCTCTTGCACTTCCTAATTTACCCTCACCACATCATCCAGCCTTTTCTCTCTCTCATTTTCTTAATTCATCAGCTCCTCAACATACTCTCCTCACTTGTCAGCACTTTACCATCTGTATCCTTTATTACCCAAACCTGCTGTACATCCTTTCCAGCTCAGTCCCTTTGTCTGGCCAGTCGGTTCAAGTCCTTTTCTCCTTCCATACTGTTCAACTTGTTGTACAGCTTGCTCTATGCTTTTTTCTTAGCTTTTGCCACTTCTCTTTTCACCTTACGCCACGTCTCCTTGTATCACTGTCTACTTTCTTTGACTATCCTAATTGTTTTTGCCAACTTCTTTCTCTTTATACATCCCTGACCATCTTTGTTCCACCACCAAGTCTCCTTGTGCTTCTTTCCACTGTCCAGATGTCACACCCAGTACATTCCTAGTTGTCTCCCTCACCTCATCTGCAGTACTTTTTCGAGGTGTCCAAAGTTGTTGCTACCCCTTCATCCACTGTCTGTCTCACTTGCTCACTGAATTTCACAACAGTCAACAGTCTTCCTCCTTCCGCTTCCATCATCTGATCTTTTGTTGAGCTCTGACTATCTTCCTCTTCTTCACCTCTGAAGTCATCCTACAAATGTGTAATGTGGAGTTGCATCAGGAAGGGCAACCATTGTTAAACCTATGCCAAATCAATATGCAGATCCACCTTGGACTCTCTGTGGTGATCCAGTATGGGGCCATTACTGTAGCAAAACTATTTGCAAATGAGTATTTCTGTGTGTGTGTGTGTAAGCAGATCCAGAAATGTGTAAAAAAACAAAAAGTGTGTGTATCCATGTGTCTGTAAAAATTGTGCGTGCAATGATTTGTACGTGTCTGGAGACATCTATGTGCCACCAGGAGGCGCAATCACCAATGATATCAGTCACCACTGCCATTTTAAGCCCGGCTGGGCCCGCAAAGCACATCATTTGATTCCATTTGAACCATCATTTCAGTCTTATCAGAGTTGAAAAGTAGGAAGTTTCTAGATATCCAACTTCTCACTGCTGCAAGGCAATCTTCTAAGGATTTTATGTGAACGAGATTACCAACAGTTATCGGCATATATAACTGAGTATCATCTGCATAGCAGTGGAAGGTAATCCCAAAACGCTGCAATATGTGCCCAAGGGGTGCTATATAAAGGGAGAAAAGCAGGGGGCCTAAGACAGACCCCTGTGGAACCCCAAATTTCATGTCACTAAGGTTAGAGGTAGTGTTACTGTACAAAACAGTGAGAATGACTTTCGGCTATTTCATTTAGCAAACACTGCCCAGTTGATATTCAGTTTAACAAAATACACCACTTTTGTACTGCTACAGTGCCCTCCAAAAGTACTGAAGTACTTGGTATTTCACACATTTTAATTTGTTTATGCCATTTAAAATACAAAAAAAAAGAATCTAATTTTATCTTCCTTAAACTCAAACTGAAAGCACATCTCTGCAACTATATATAAATTAATTAAAAATATAAAAGCCAAGATTTGGGGCCCAATACTTATGCAACCCATTCTGTCATCTTTGAGGCCTAGTCAAGTGGTGGAGTACATTTGATGGCGTATTATCTATCTTTTTTTTTCCTCCACATACATAATGATTACATGTTTGCTTTATATTTAGTCACCAACTTATTTAATCAATTTAAGTTTCCAAGGTGAGCTACACATTCTTCTTCAGTGTCATATCTACTGTGTCTTACTGTATTAGTCGCCCATCCATTTTCCATACCCACTTTTTAAGGGCCATGAGGTCTAGAGCCTATGCTATCAGTCATAGGGCATGAGTACATCCTAGACAGGATGCCAGTCTGCCACAGGGCCACATGGGTGATTCTTAAACTACGGGCACTTATGTCCTTTGATCATATTGTATGAAAAACAGAAAAAAATGGGAAATTTCACACTTTTATAGTTATCTTTACAATGAAAGTGTTTTAAGAAATTTGTTCTAGTAGTCTGACTTTTTCACCTTTTTTCAGCATCATTATATGCAAATATTACCGTTTTGTGCTTGTCCCACACCCAGACTTTTGATCTTCAATGATAAAAATGAATGGGGAAAAAAAAGTTTTTTCTAATGTTTTAAAATATCTCTGAATAAAATAAGTAAAATAATCAAAGCACATGCAATCTCCACACAGAAAGGCCACAGGAGGGAATTGACCCCATGACCATCTTGCTGTGAGGCAACAGTGCTAACCACTAAGCCACTGTGCTGCCCTGTATTATATTAGTGGTAAAAACATTTTTTTTTTTTTTTTTTTTTTAATCTGTGGTTCTCTGTATCAAACTAGCATTGATGGAACTGTGGTTTCAGCTGAAATGACACATGCGAGCTGTGCTGTTAGTTAATGCTACTGCTGAACTTTCCATCTCTCCTAAATAAAACAAAATTCTTCTGAGTGCCAAAGCTTCAAGCTAAAAAGATATTGATATGCTCCACATCTTCATCGTTGTGATATGTCAGAGTGAAGCGGTTGCCACTGACATGAAGTCTTTAGGGAGCCAAGAAGCACATTCTGGGATAGCAGAGGAAATTATATTTCCCCAAATTATATTGAGGCTTTGCTCATCCACGTCTTGATTACAGTGCACTTTATAAAAAAAAAATGGCGGAGTCGAGTCTGGTCCCGTTTTTTTCCGCCACGTGGCACACAGTCAACACTTAAGTCTGCATTGAAGGTTATGCATTATAAATGATTCCTTTCATCACTGTTTGTATCATATCTACAGATTTACACTTTAGATTTGTCTCATCTCAAAAGAACACAACAAAAATATAAATGAGATGAATGTTGACTGAAGTATTCAAGTAAAGAGTCAGTGCTTTTGCAGTCAACGCTCTGCACTTATTTTGGGTTGAACTGCTTACACACACATACAGATGGAAACTAAAACTATAGTAATTGAGTTTTTTTTAATCACATGAATACACACATCACAGTCGGGCAGGACTGCTGGAGTGCAAACGCAGAAAGGAAAGAAAAATTGCTACTAT
This sequence comes from Thalassophryne amazonica, assembly GCF_902500255.1. NCBI lineage: Eukaryota > Metazoa > Chordata > Actinopteri > Batrachoidiformes > Batrachoididae > Thalassophryne > Thalassophryne amazonica. The sequence goes on along the minus strand of NC_047109.1, from coordinate 66,742,645 downwards.
GTGTCTGAGTAGTGTCCTGCAATTACTTACTGTGATTGACTGTGCAGATAACTTTCAGAAGCAAGCTGCAGAGGTGAATAATTCATATGGTAGATATGTAGTACAAAAAAGAATAATTAATAATAATAATAAAATTAGGGGAGGTGATGGTCTAGTGGCTAAGCGTTGGGCTTGAGACCAGAGGATCCTCTGTTCAAATCCCAGCCTGACCGGAAAATCAGTAAGAGCCCTTGGGCAAGGTCCTTAATCCCCTAGTTGCTCCCAGTGTGTAGTGGGCACCTTGTATGGCAGCAGCCTGACATCAGGGTGAATGTGAGGCATCATTTTAAAGCTCTTTGAGCATCTAATGCAGATGGAAAAGTGCTATATAAATGCAGTCCATTTAATAACCATGTTGCAGAGGTAATTGTGTGCATTTATAATACTGAATTAGAACATTGACTAGGAGCTAAAAAATATATAAATTTTCTGTTAAACAGCTGCTGCATGCCTGTAAGAAAATTAAAGAGGTGCCCTACATTACACCACGCCAGCAGTCAATGCTTGTTTCTGATCAACACAGTTCAATTCAGTATGTTAATACAGCACCAAATCCTAACATGTCTGTGGTTCCCAAAGTGGGAGGTATGGGGGGGGGGGGGGTGCATGGTAACGTAAATGAGTATCCTATAGGATGTTTATGTATGCTTTGGCTGCCTTGCTTTTTATGATGCACTCAACCAGGAGTGTTTCAAATATTTATATTTATTTATATTTGCGCACATACCAGGGGTGGTGGCCAAGTGGTTAATGCACTTGGTTTCAGTTCAGAAGGTTCCAGGTCCAAATCCCACCCCTGCCACATTTTTCCATGTAATGTGGAGTTGCGTCAGGAAGGGCATCCAGCGTAATACCTGTGCCAATTCAACATGCAGATCCACCTTGGATTTGCTGTGGTGACCCCGAGTGCAAAAACAAGGGAGCAGCCGAAGGGACTTACATTTATATTTGCACACACAAGCGCCTGAAAGACAAAGTGTGCGCTGTGCAAACCCATTACACCCTCTCGCAGCAGGTGCCCAGCCAAATTCCAGGTGACATGCACAAACATCTAACACCGCTCACATGGCACTTAGAAAATGTGTGGCCAGTCGCACTCTTGGCATTACAACAGACTGGAGACAATCACTTTCGTACTCACAGAGAAATTTTTAGAAGTCCCACAAGAGTGTGGCTTTGGTGTGTGCGCTGAGATGACAGGTGTGTCCTCCCACTGAAGCGGCTGTGGAAATCTGTGGCTCTGGACATTCCAGCTGGCCACCATGTACTGTGGACGGACATGGACAAACAACTGCCCACTGTGACGTGCGTGTGTCTGTTTGCTGTTATTAAGTGGACATAAATAAACATATCACTGTGGCAACATGCTGCAGCAAACATGTGTGCGCACATGCACAGGCTGCTTCGAGGTTGAAATGGACGTCAGATCAGAAAATGCAGCGGGCGATCTCACTGTCACGTCACCCACGTGAGCTCTGTTCCACATGACGCGGTGTCGTACCGCGCATCATCCACAAGACACGTGCGCACGGCTGGTTGGAGACGCGCCAGCAGATGTGGACATGAATGAGACGAGTGAACTGCTTGTCATTCATGTCATTTCATGACTGTATGTCTGTGACCATGGGTCATTTACACAGAAACAGAGGGATCATGGGGGAGGTGATGGTCTAGTGGTTAAGGTGTTGGGCTTGAGTCCAGAAGATCATGGGTTCAAATCCCCACCTGACTGGAAAATCACTAAGGGCCCTTGGGCAAGGCCTTTAATCCCCTATTGCTCCCGGTGTGTAGTGAGCGCCTTGTATGGCAGCACCCTGACATCGGGGTGAATGTGAGGCATAATTGTAAAGCGCTTTGAGCGTCAGATGCAGATGGAAAAGCACTATATAAATGCAGTCCATTTACCATTTATCATATTTGTATTGCTCGCTTGATAAATGCGGCGTTTTGATATGGTGTGTGATTTTCTTTTTTTTTTGTAATACTTCCATGTCCTTCCTGATATGAGGCAGATTCCCGCAGCTTTCAAAGAACAGCCCCGTAGCTCAGTGGTAAAGTCTCTGACTGGTAACCACAGCTTTTGGACGGCACAGGTTCATGTCCAGTGGGTCATATGATTCCCCCCCCCCCCGCATAAGTGACACGATGTGGTCCCACAGATACTGGCTGGTTTTTCATATTTCGTCCACTTAAGTGGCGCGATGTGCCACAGCTGGCGCTGTGTGTTCCTGCCCGAAAGACATCGTGCATGTGCATGAACTCTCGCACTAGGTTCGTGCGCGCCTGCCCGTTGGCGCGATATTTCATGGTGCCCTAATTCCGAACTGTTTTGTGCTGTTGCTCTGTTTTCGTCCAAATGCCGTCCAAACTTCGCTCTATGTGAAGGGGCCATAAGTTGTGACCCGATCACAGATAAGTGGTGGAAGATGCATGTACAGAAGATGTGCTTCTCAAGAGAAATTGCTATCATCTGTCCACATAGCTAAACATTCCACATTCTCAAACCCAAGAATTGTAAAACTTTCAAAAATTAAATTGTTTTACACTGATACTGGGAGCTCAAAGTTCTTCCTGCCAACAACAAAAAAAATGCATTTCTGACATTAACAAATGCCTTTTTTTATTATTATTATTTTTTACAGAATTTTGGGTTTCAAGTAGGAAATATACCAGTAGCCCTGAAATACTCATATTGGCCACTAGATGGCGACAAAAGCTTCTCAAAAATGTGGGAAAGACTTGAATGCTTATTCTTCTGAGAAGTTAACTTTTGCTAAAAATAAGATGGGCTGACAGCCCATCTCAAAACCTTTTTTTTTTAATTACCAGGGGTCCTGCTGACAGGGCAGTGCCCACGTATAGTTTACCAAGTTGATGACTCAGGAGCACAGAAATAAAATTCATATATTACATTTAAGTACTCATAATAAAACTGGAGTGTTGTAGCTTATGAACCTGCACCTCACAAGACTTAGATGGGAGGAGTTTTACAGATTTGAACAGCTGCCTGTGGAGATTATCCTTCAGAAAAAACAACTTGATGTGCAATAAAATCCGGAGGGTTTTGCATTGACATACATCACACACATCTTGGCTCAGTCCACATTCATTGATCTATCTGTAGAAAGGAGTTTTGTCCTTTGAGATGGGTATGTTTGTGATGCCTCAGACATCACAAAAGCACTTTAAAAATGCACTAATTGTTCTTTTGTGTCAGTGTCACCGCATCAAATTATGAATGACAGGATTATTTCTCTTTTACACCAGGATAGGTTCCCTTCCAATGATTCTCCCAGTAAGAACTAGGACTCAGCTGACCTTCAGACTGCTGTTCTAATTGTTATTCCCCTCTCAATACTGTTAAGTACCTCTCTGCAGTGGGAAAAGCTTTTCAGCATTGATTTAGCATATTTAATCCACAGAAATAAATGACATACCACCTCCTAGGTGCATTGTAATCATGGATTACGCTCACTAAGAAAACACTAAGACATGTAAGGGATTTGGTCAACAGCCCAACACATGTAGCATATCTTCCTATGTACGTAAGTGCATAGATTTTTATTTCATCCGTAAACCCATTTCATGGTTTTGATAGATTTCTCGATGAGCAAGATTGTTTTTTTGCATCAGTTATTTTGTCTGCCAGGAAAGAGAAAAATACATTTTCTACCTAAGTAATCAATGTGCCGGCCAAATTAATCTTCAATTGTATATTCCCAAGAATACCTCTGTGAATTCAATCCGACACATCCTCTTGCTCCAATCATTTTAAATGATACAGATAATCCAAGTCTGCGAAACACTGTTGTTGGTTTAGTTCACTTTAATGCAATGATGTTAAAATGGTTTAACAGTTGAGTATAAGGAGAAGGCAAAGAGCAGAGCGTCTCATAATAATTTAATGGGGTCCGCTGCAGTGAGGTAGTTATTCATGTAAACCAGCAAACTGACTTTGATCCACAATGTCACACATCTCATAGTACACATCACACAGAAGAAATCCTTGTCTCTTCAAAATGCAAATCCAATTTCCAGGGACAGGAGAAGCGTGAACGCAAACGTCAACCTATGCCAGTGATGACACTCACATAGTGTTGTATGACAGAGCTGTTGGCGCATCGAAAGGCAGGTTCTTCCATTCAGCTTGTCTGTCATCCAGCCCCTCTGTGACCAGTTCAGTGGTTTGAGAGCTCTTGCATCATCATCACAACTTTGGTAGTTGCATAACCATGGTAGACTTGGAGAATATATGTATTATATTGGCCAATAAAAAAAGCCAGAATTCACCACCAAGTACCATATCACTATAGCCTTTTTTTTTTTTTTTAAATGGGAACTTAAATATTTGCATTTGTCAAAGAAAAGAGATAACCATTGGTAATATACAGATAATGTATTTATATAGTCTTGCATACAAAGACTAGTCACATTTTTTTGGTGGGGGGCAGTCATCCAATGCAATATCCTGTATATGTTTCACTGTGCAGTGCATTAATATTTTATACACAGTGTAAAATATATTACCAAATAAACAATGATCCCAATCCATGTAATTTGGTTGCTGAGCAAAGGGAAATTGTGGTTTTGTGTGGAGTGAAAAGTAGAAAGCCATCACTTTTGAAAGTTGTGTGTTATTTGCCATGCTTGGAGTCTCTTTTAGTGTGTGTGGTGGAGTGTTTTAGCATGTGGTGTAGTTTTATTATTATTACTATTATTTAGTTAGTGCATCAAAATAATCAGGCATCTTGGAACAGCACATCAAATCTCTTTTTTTTTTTTTTTTTTTTTTTTTTTTACTGTATGAAGACGATCGAAGCGTGGAGCTCGTCATAAGAGGCTGAACCACTGATCAATCCGCTGATGAAGTGGACTTTAATGTTCTTGTCTGGACGAACGAAAGCAGGTGGACATACAGATCAGCTCAATGGATCGGACCACGCGCTTCTGTTCCATGTCTCCAGGACTCATGTACTTCTGTTCCAGCGCGGAGTCCTGGAGCACATTAGGGTGGAGACACACACTGCACCAGCAGTAGGCAGGCTCCAGGGGTGGAGAACACAGGAGTTCAGGTAGAGACCCCCCAAAACACCTTTTTTCTTTTTTTTTTGCCACTAACATAACCAGGACAGCCTGTACCAACACCAATAAAAATGGTACAAAAAGAGGGAATTAGGGAAAAATACACATGGATATTGAGGTGGAATATCTGTACAAATTTAGAATATCTGTATACATTTTTGGAGCTTCTGATGTGCATTGAACAGGAATTGTTTTTTTCTAAGTGGCACAAATATACAAGGTCTGTTAGAAAAGTAATGGACCTTTTTATTTTTTGCAAAAACTATATGGATTTGAATCATGTGTGATTGCATCAGCCAAGCTTGAACCTTCATGCGCATGCGTGAGTTTTTTCACGCCTGTCGGTTGCATCATTCGCCTGTGAGCACGCCTTGTGGGAGGAGTGGTCCAGCCCCCTCGTTGGATTTTCATTGTCAGGAAATTGGCTGATCGACTGCCGCTTTGCTTCATCAAAATTTTTTCAGAAAGTGTGAGAGACAGCCAAGTGGAAACCATTTGGAAAATTTAGATGGCTTTCAGTGAAGATCTTATGGGGATCACACAGATTAAGGACAATTACAACTGGATTAAAGACGGCCCACAGCGGTGGATGGCGCACCGAGCGGCGATCGACAGGCTCAGATGACCAGATCATTTCCAAAGTGAACGCTTTGTTGATCCGGGACGTCGTCTGACTACCAGAGAAATGGCAAGACAGCTGGACATAGCACTTTTTCGGCACATTCCACTGTTACAGGAGTTTTTATAATGGAAACAGGAGCAGAGAAATTCGCTCGTCGGGACGGAGGTGCAGGGCACAGAACAAAAAGCAAGCTGTCTGAATTTTCCGAATGGTGCAAGAGCTGGGCATGTTAGGGCTTGTCCTGTGAGACCAACATGGAGGTGCTTTCGTCCCGCGCCATGAGCGGCTCCGTGGCGAATTTCTCCGTGTGTATCATCTGTGGTTGACTAGTTTTTGATGAGGGTACCACAGCATCATGGAGTACAGGAAGTAGAAAATCACTGCTGCTGTAGTTTCCTTAGATTTAGTGGAAATACAACATGTTAGTTTAAAAATAAGTGTAATATTATTACTGTTAAGTTGGATGAGATGGACAACTTTGCAAATACCGTAAATCTGTTGAGGAAAAACTCTGCAATAAAAATGACTTGAGCAGCTGTACATAACAATAAAATATAAATGTCACTCACTTGTTGTCTGGGCCATTGTGAGGTTTATTCCTAGTGGGTATAGCTGGCAGACTCCAGCGCCGCTGACACCATCCAGCCTTCCCTCTGCATCTGAGCCTGTGGGACTTCCTGCCAAAACCTGCTGTCCTTGACAGCTGGCAAAAATGAAATAATGAAATGAAAGATGATCAAACAAGCGCAAACATACACATTATATCCATAACTTCTACACATGTAATGAGTTTTGCTGTCGAAGGGGAAAAAGGGTGTACGGGTGTAAAATTTAGCAAAATTTTGACAGATGGAATATTCATTGGACATATATTAATACATAAAAGTATGCACTATACTGTATATTATAAAAATGAAAGGTGTGTGTAATCTGGAGTAAAAGCTGACAAAGTGATTCTTTGCGTGAAATACACACTGTATGCACAATTAGTAGGCAAGCTGTGTTTCTGGGAATTTTATTGTTGAGCAAATGCAGTGCTCTCAGTCAAACCGAGAGAGAGAGAGAGAGAGAGAGAGAGAGAGAGAGAGAGAGAGAGAGAGAGAGAGAGAGAGAGAGAGAGAGAGATGCGGAAAGCATTCACAGGGCTTCACTTTTTCAGCATTTTGTTATGTTACAGCCTTATGCCAATTTTTTTCCCCTCAAAATTCTATTCACAACACCCCATAATAACATGAAAATTTTGTTTTTTGCAAATTTATTAAATAAAAAACTAAGAAGTCACATAGATACAGTAAGTATTAACACGCTTTGCTCAATACTTTGTTGATGCAGTACATTGTACATTTCTGCATTCATCTTTGCCTCACCAAAACCACCACCATGCTTCACTGTAGTGATGGTGCCTGGAATTCACTCAGAGTTCAAACTTTGTCCCATCAGACAGATTTTTTTTATTTTTTCTCATGGTCTGAGAGTCCTTCAGGTGCCTGTTGGCAGTCTCCAGGTGGGCTGCCATGTGCCTTTTACTAAGGAGTGGCTTCCGTCTGGCCACTCTGCAATACAGGCCTGATTGGTGGATTGCTACAGAGATGGTTGTCCTTCTGGAAGGTTCTCCTCTCTCCACAGACAGTGGAGATGGTTGCTGACTTCAGGAAGAACCCAGTCCCGGCCAACACCATCACCCTGTGTGACTCCCCAGTTTCCATTGTAGAGTCCTTCCGCTACCTGGGGATCACCATGAGAGCACAACAGAGAATGTACTTTCTGTGGCAACTAAGGAAGTTCAACCTGCCAAAAACAATGATGGTGAACCTCTACACTGCAATCATTGAGTCCATCATCTCATCCTCCATCACCATCTGGTATGCTGCTGCCACTGCTAAGGACAGGAGCAGACTGCAGCGTATCATCCACGCAGTAGAGAAGGTGATGGACTGCAATCTGCCATCCCTTCATGACCTGTACGCCTCCAAGACTCTGAGGTGAACAAGGAAGATAATGGCCGATCCCTCTCACCCAGGACACAAACGTTTTGTTACCTCCCCCTCTAGCAGATGGCTGAGGTGAATCAGGACTAAAACCCCAAGACACAAAGAGAGGTTTTTTCTGTCCACAGCTAGACATAAATAATACCAGTCCCCTATTTATCCCCCACCCCCACAAAGTACAGGCTGATCATCCCTGTGCTTTTCATCTGCATGCTTGCACAGCCCCATTCCAGTATCTGTTTGACAATAAACTTAGCTTTGCTCATTTCTCTATTTGACTCCTTTACTTCTTACACAAGTATTTTTACCTTTTTATTGTTTATGCACCTATTACTTCTTACAGAAGTATTGTCTTTTATTGCTGTTTTTGCACCAATGACACCAGATCAAATAACTTGTATGTGAGAACGTACTTGGCAATAAATTTGATTCTGATCGATCAAGAGTCACTCACTGCATTTGTCCATAAATCTTTGGAAAATGTATCCAGATATTTCTTGGGCTAATCTTGACGTTTCAACTTGTCAGTTTTGTTCAGTGGTGGTTACGTTTCAGGATTCCTTACCTTGGCCATGTTCTTTAAGCACTGAACACCTTGTACTTCTGGACATCCCAGGTAGGCTGCCGTTCTGGTATATGGTGTTGCTAGAGGACAGTGTGTTCCTGGTAGTGTCAGATTTACTTCTCAAATCTTTTGCAATTAATTTGCATCTTTTCTTCTCTGCATGTTTCTTGTGACCGCGTTGATGATTTGCAACAATATCCCTAGTAAAGGCATTTCAAAGGGGGGGCATTTTCCTGAGGTAAAGAATAATTAAGCATATATTCATCACTTTAGGCCAAACCCTCCATTATACAAATACATATAACCTGAGAATAAGTATTAGCAATAAGTATTCAGGATTATATAGCTTGGAGTTGGAAAATATGCATAGAAAGGAAAGAAGACACTTGTCTAATAATTATGCATACTGTGACTAATTTGTATGCATAGTTAATGTATCTGACAGTATTACTGTTGTATTTGTTCACATTAGATTTTGTAACATTAAGAAGACATACTAATGAAAGTACAATCGGTCCTATACCAGATTGACTTAATTACTACACTAAAAAAAACAAAAAAAAAACTGACTCATTAGATTGGATTTCTATCTAAATATATTTAGTACCAACTAAATTTAATTATCTTCAATGATGTGCTTTATTTGATTTGGGGCTACATATATTTAGATGGCAATCCTGTACATAACTGAATTGACTTAATCCAATGAGTCTTTTTTTTTAGTGCATCAGATTGACTTATTTAGTTCCGTTTCGTCTCACATTTCTAATGTTACTGGCTCTCACAGATAGGGGGAGCCCTCCCTGTATCTAAAACTTAGACATAAATAATGGAAATAAAACGTAATGTTTAAACGTTAAACCAGATCCCAGAGACTTCAAATAGCGAGAGCAAACACTTGATAACTAACATAAAATAAGGACTTGGCACAGATATTATCTAACAGTTAGAAAATAAAACATGTTATAGTTGTACAGCTATATGCTATCTGGCTGTGCTAATTGGCCTATGCTAGGTTACCAGAGTTTTGCGACATATTTATATTGCACCTGTTATTTCAACATATTCTCATGATGCATTTTGTGTGATATCATATGAAAAGTAAAGCATGATATTTTGTGCATATTCCTACAAATGTCCAAGTGCCTCAGCAATGTGCTTTTCATGTTAAACATGTTAGTATTTTGGTTATGGCTAGGATTAGAATAACATTAAGTTTTAATTTGTTTTTTTTATTTATTTGTTGTTTGGTTTAGGGATTTTTGTTTATCCAGACAATCTGCCAAATTCTTTTTGTTACCTTCATCACCACTTGCTGGCTAATGAATACATGTGTATGTACAAATTTTTGTGCATTACATTTCATACATTTTCCAACAAATTTCTCATGAGCACAGCTTGGTTATTTATTGGTTACACCAAGCAAGATGTGATGGATGTGGTCCAACAAATTAAGAACTGTAGACTTTGACCTTCGTGATTAAATCAAGCAAAATAAAGGAGCTCTGTGTGCATCAGTGAAAAGTGACTGAGACATTTTCAAAGAACACTCAGAAACAAATTATGTAGCACACAGGGTGGAATAGTATAATTCCTCACATTCACAGTGAGTAATGCTAAGTGCATATCCTCCCATCTGTACCACTGAGAGTTGATACATAATGAGACGTGCAGAAACAAAGTGTTGAGAGGCTTTGCGTGTCAACATCATTGGTCCAACTTTGAAGGGTATTTGTTCCATCCTTTCCCTCCAGCTGGTGCCTCATTCCCTCTGGCACTGCTGGTACCGGTCTGGGGCTCAGGGTTATGGCCTCAGTCATTGGCATCGCACACAGGCAACAGATGAACCAAGTGCACACACAAACGAACAAATGTGCACACACTCACCATACATGCATGCATGCACTCACACAGCATATGGTTTGTTTTTCATTTTCAAAGCATTTTGAAGAGATGTGGAGCCCTGTGGGGCTTTAGGTGAAGATTTTGATTGTGTACATCTGTGTCTTTGTGTTTTATGAGGCCAAATGCATTAGCAAAGATAAGCAGATGACTTATAAGGGAAGAGCCCACAGTAACACAACACATTTGCTGAAAAACAAATTTGAAAGGATATTTCATTATGGCATTTCATGTGCACCCATGTTGCTATGATCCTGTTAGATATCAGAAGTTAACCAGATTAGGTCCTGATAAGTACCGGCTGGAAGACCAATTAAGGTATTATGTCATTGGCTGTGACAGCTTGCAAACGGCATTTGGGAGGGAATTTGCGAGAGCTTGCGTGACGTTTGCTGGGTGTCGCTGTCCCTTGTATGAGTTGCAAGGCATCGCACCTGAATTTTGAACAGTTCAAAGTTGGCGATGCAACAAAGATTCTCACAGAGCATTTGCGGACATTGAGAAGCCCTCTAAATGTGCTCTCTGCAATGCTTAACTTGCAAGAATTATGAGAGAACTTTGTGAGGTGTTGATTACAAATGAAAATACATTTTGAGTAACTGGGGGAAAAAATGAGGATCTGATATTCCTTGTGGGAGACACACACGTGTTGCCCTGGGAACACATCAAAATAGCTGAGATGATCGGAGAGGAACAGCACTTCTGGAAGTAGCCAAGCAAATCCAGTCGTACCTCTGCTGTGTGATCTGGGCTTACACTTTTAATTTATTTTATTGTGAGTAGCACAATGGGAATACATTCAATACTTTGTTTTATCTTCTGCAATTTGTGGACAGAGAGGTGGCCATTCCAGCCAGTGCATGGAGAGGTGGTCAACCAGAGAAGCCCAGCAGTTTGTGTGCAGAGAGAGGAGCACATACTGGTCCCAAAGAAGCGAGAAGGACATATACGAGGGTAGGCTGAAACGTTCTAAGGCTCCCCATGAAGGAGTAATGCATTAACTGCATTATAGTGAGCCTTAGAACGTTTCAGCCTACGCTCGTATATGTCCTTCTCGCTTCTTTGGGACCAGTATGTGCTCCTCTCTCTGCACACAAACTGCTGGGCTTCTCTGGTTGACCACCTCTCCATGCACTGGCTGGAAAGGAAGGAAGAGATAAGAGTGGATTTCTGGACCACACGGATTGGGAGGGGTGGGTGTCACTCTGCTGTCATCAGTGTGTTGCCACCACAAAAAACATTTATTATTATTGTCATTTGTTTATCATTTTATGTTTTATTTATTATAATTTTGTTATTAATGTTATATATATATATATATATATATATATATATATATATATATATATATATATATATATATATATATATATATATATATATATATATATATTAGTGTTTTTTTTCTGTGCCTATGTAAAAAAGTCTGGAGTCTTGCCCCAGCCTATTTTTACATAATATCATCATATTATAGCACACAGCCATCATGAGCACTTTGTTTGCAAACATGTCATTTCAGTGAGATACCAGCTGAAAATGTTTGACTCACATGTTTTGTCACAAATTTGCATCTGCTACTCTCCAACCAGTCTCGGCCCAGTGAGATAGTACCCTGAGCAAAACTAGGAGCTACATACATTTCTCCTTATACAACTGCAGTTGTGACATAAGGAGCATCTGGCGTAAAATTTGTGCCAGATCCCAATGCAGATCTTTCCCTGATCTGCTGTAAATTTCTGACCAACAGGGGACAGCCAAAAGCAAAAACATGAATTATAAAATATATAAAAATGCATGTTCTTGCCAATATCACTTTGAGTTATTTGCACATTCGAATTGTACCTCTTTCAGCTTTTTCTTTCTGACTAGTTACCTATGTTACAGTTTACCCGTGAGAGACTGGCATCATGCTCTGTTACATCAACCTGCCTCATCACATCCATATTTAACTTAATCATCAGCAGCCTTAGCCTGATATACCTCACATCTGTGCTATGCCCAACCCATCTCAGTTTCATCACTTTTTTATCACTGCCAGGTTCACCTCCTGTCTGTTTCAGCCCCACAACATCCCAGCCTTACAACATACCATACCATCTTGGAACCCATCTCTTTGTGAAATGCTTTTATCACAAATCACTCCAGTCACTCTTCTCTGTCCATTCCACCCTGCATCCACTCTCTTCTACACCACTCTATCACAATTTCCATGAATTTCAACAAGAGGCCTCAAGTATTCACCCATACTGACTTTCATTTGCTTTCTTTCTGTCTGTACCTATACTTCTCCATCTCAACTAAACCTGCTTCCTACTCTCATGACAGATCACAATGTCATCTATTCCACAAACATTATACTCCATTGAGGTTACTATCTGGTATCATCTGTCAACCTATGGAATTCTCAGAAATAATCCTATATGCAATTTCACCTCCATCTTGAACCTGTCTGTCATTGCCCTGTCTATGCTTTAGATCACCAAAAACATGTTCTAAAGTCTAGCATTGTCTAGTGTTGTACAAAGAGAGCAACAGTTAGATCCACACTACATAAGCAGGCTGACAGGCCTAATCTTGACGTTTCAACAGGCACATACACTCTGCCTGTACATATCACCTGTTGTAATAGTGTAACATTAATATTATGGCCACTGCTGACAAAGAAAATAATGGAATGGGAGAAGGGAGAAAAACTAATATTTTATGAAGGATCTCTCTCTTTCTCTCTGTCTGTCTGTCTTTCTCTCATTACACAGTTGTATGCAAAAGTTTGGGTACCCCTGATAATTTTCATGATTTTCCTTTATAAATATATATATTCCTTTATAAATTGGCTGTCTGGATCAGAAATTTCAGTTAAATATATCATAGAGCAGACAAACACACTGATATTTGAGAAGTGAAATAAAGGTTCTAGTATTGATTGAAAATCTTTAATGTCCCCGAGGGCAATTTAGTATTTACAGAAAGTGTGCAATAATTATTTAAACAAAATTGGGCAGGCGCATAAATTTGGGCACCCTTGTTATTTCATTGATTTGATTACATTTACCACAAATTACTGGAACACAAAATTGGTTTGGTAAGCTCACTGACCGTTGACCTCCATACACGGGTAAATCCAATCATGAGAAAGGGTATACAAATGTTTCCCCTCTTTGCATCTCTTCTAATGAGTGTCAACATAGGAGCCTCTAAACAACTCTCAAATGACCTGAAAACAAAGATTGTTAAACATCATGGTTTAGGGGAAGGATACAAAAAGCTACCTCAGAGATTTCAGCTGTCAGTTTCCACTTTGAGGAACATAGTGAGGAAATGGAAGACTTCAGGCACAGTACGAGTTAAGGCCCAAAGTGGCAGGCCAAGAAAAATCTCAGATAAGCTGAAGCGACAAATGGTGAGAACAGTCATAATCAACCCACCCACAGACCTGCTCCAAATACCTACAACATGATCTTGCTGCATATAGTGTCTCTGTGCATCATTCAACTATACAACACACTTTGCACGAGGAGATGCTGTAAAGCAGAGCAGTCACTTGAGCCAGCTTCATTTTGGAATAAGGTGCTGTGGACTGATGAAACTAAAATTGAGTTATTTAGACATAACAAAGGGCAGTATGCATGGCTGAAAAAGAACACAGCATTCCAAGAAAAACAATTGCTACCTACAGTAAAATTTTGGAACTGGTTACATCATGCTGTGGGGCTGTGTGGCCAGTGCAGGTACTGGGAATCTTGTTAAAGTTGAGGGTCACATGGATTCCACTCAATATCAGCAGGTTCTTGAGAACAATGTTCATGAATCAGTGACAAAGTTGAAGTTGTCAAAGTACAATGTGTGGTGTGATTTTTAAGCAGGCTGTCCATGCTTGGAAACCAACAAACCTGACTGAACTGGAGAAGTTTTGTAAAGAAGAATGGTACAAAATACCTTCAACCAGAAACCAGATTCTCATTTGAAGCTATAGGAAGCATTTAAAGGCTGTTATTTCTGCAAAAGGAGGATCTACTAAATATTGATGTATTTTTTTCTGTTGGGGTGCCCAACACCTGCCTAATTTTGTTGAAAATTATTGCACACTTTCTGTAAATTCTAGAAACTTCATTTCACTTATCAAATATCACTGTTTGCTATATGATATATTTAACTGAAATTGCTGATCCAAACAACCAATGATTTATAAAGGAAAATCATGGAAATCATCAGGGGTGCCCAAACTTTTACATACAACGGTATCTGTAAAATACATGCGCCAAGAGAACTGAAAGCAGCCAAGCAGTTAGTGTGTTTGCTTCTGAAGCAGAAGACACCTGGTTCAAGACCTCCGCTGCCTGTATTCCATGTTACATGGGGATGTGTCACATAGGGTATCCTGCAATAAACTTTAGGTTAGCCACAACAGATCTGAGATGGATCTGCATTTGAATTTGGCATTAAAAAACAGAAAAAAATGGGAAATGGGAGAAGCCCAAAACAACTTACTTCTAATTTTGACAAAAATAAATAACTAAAAAAATAAATAAATCGCTTTATTGCAGGGAGCTTTGGTAGTCGCTGTCCACTTTGACAGGTGGTTGGGACTAATGTGTTAACATGTCAGAAATCCTTTCATTGTGTCTGCTTGCTCAATGCAACAGTGCACTGTTGTATTGAGCAAGCAGTCTAAAGGGAACAAAAGGTGGCACTCTGAGTTGATTAATATCATGTTCAACATTCCATGCCTCTTGAACATGGTAAATCCAACCTCATGACCTGGTTTGGCCTGGTAGTATTTTCTGATACTAAAATGGACTTGCATCCTTGGTGCAATTTCTTTCTTTCTTTCCGCAATCAAAATAGGCAGACAGTACATCTTGAGGTGCATCAGGAAGAGTGTTGCCACAGTTTCTTAGAAAAGTTATTAAATTGGCTACTATTTACATTTTACAGTTACTTCATTAGCAGCTGCGGACAACTTGTCAGCAAACTCAAAAAGTAACTTTTCAAGGTAATGGTGGCAACACTGTTCAGGAAGGGCACTCATTTGGATACATTGTGCCAAAGTAAGATGAGATGCGGGACACACTGGATTCATTGTGGCAGCCTGAGCAAATACACCGGAAGAATCAAATGCCTGAAACATGGAGAACTTTTATTGCTCACCAGGGCTGTCCATGATGCTAAGGTACTGGTGTTTTCTGCCATAAATTTGACTTAAAAATACATGATACATTCTATTCTGAATATCCAAGAAAATAACTGTGTAAATATTGACATTATAATAAAAATGTGAGGCATGCAGTTTAAAAATTCAGAGGGAATTGTATGTCTGAATTTCACACAATATAGTATCAAAACATCATCTGTCAGACCACCTGGAGGTGATGCATTAAGCTCGTAGAAACCAAGCAAATGACTAGAAACCAGATGCATGTACATATAAAATTCAGCATATACCTGAGCTAATACAGATAAGATCACTAATGGCACATACATATTTTTTTGTCTGAAAATAGGAAATGGTAGAGCAAACACTTCCAAGAAGCACATCTTTGTTCCATTAGATTATTCACAAAGCATTCTCAGTCATTACACGTAGGAGGATGTCCTGTCTAATCCTAGTCTACATGACAGCACACAAAATCAAAGATATTCTTCACCAGAAACCCATCAGGTTTGAAAACACTGGCATATAATGGGAAAAACAGGTGCTGAGTCAAACATGAAATAAAAGGAAGATGTTACCAAAAACAAAACATGACTATGGTTCCTATGAATCTAAAACAGAGACATGCTTATACAACCCCTGGCAAAAATTATGGAATCACCGGCCTCGGAGGATGTTCATTCAGTTGTTTAATTTTGTAGAAAAAAAGCAGATCACAAACATGACACAAAACTAAAGTCATTTCAAATGGCAACTTTCTGGCTTTAAGAAACACTATAAGAAATCAAGAAAAAAAATTGTGGCAGTCAGTAATGGTTACTTTTTTAGACCAAGCAGAGGGAAAAAATATGGACTCACTCAATTCTGAGGAATAAAATATGGAATGACCCTGTAAATTTTCATCCCCAAAACTAACACCTGCATCAAATCAGATCTGCTCTTTAGTCTGCATCTAAAAAGGAGTGATCACACCTTGGAGAGCTGTTGCACCAAGTGGACTGACATGAATCATGGCTCCAACACCAGAGAGATGTCAGTTGAAACAAAGGAGAGGATTATCACACACTTAAGAGGGTAAATCATCATGCAATGTTGCAAAAGATGTTGGTTGTTCACAGTCAGCTGTGTCTAAACTCTGGACCAAATACAAACATGGGAAGGTTGTTAAAGGCAAACATCCTGGTAGACCAAGGAAGACATCAAAGCGTCAAGACAGAAAACTTAAAGCAATATGTCTCAAAAATCGAAAATGCACAACAAAACAAATGAGGAACGAATGGGAGGAAACTGGAGTCAACGTCTGTGACCGAACTGTAAGAAACCGCCTAAAGGAAATGGGATTTATATACAGAAAAGCTAAACGAAAGCCATCATTAACACCTAAACAGAAAAAAACAAGGTTACCATGGGCTAAGGAAAAGCATTCGTGGACTGTGGATGACTGGATGAAAGTCATATTCAGTGATGAATCTTGAATCTGCATTGGGCAAGGTGATGATGCTGGAACTTTTGTTTGGTGCCGTTCCAATGAGATTTATAAAGATGACTGCCTGAAGAGAACATGTAAATTTCCACAGTCATTGATGATATGGGGCTGCATGTCAGGTAAAGGCACTGGGGAGATGGCTGTCATTACATCTTCAATAAATGCACAAGTTTACGTTGATATTTTGGACACTTTTCTTATCCCATCAGTTGAAAGGATGTTTGGGGATGATATCATTTTTTCAAGATGATAATGCATCTTGCCATAGAGCAAAAACTGTGAAAACATTCCTTGCAAAAAGACACATAGGGTCAATGTCATGGCCTGCAAATAGTCCGGATCTTAATCCAATTGAAAATCTTTGGTGGAAGTTGAAGAAAATGGTCCATGACAAGGCTCCAACCTGCAAAGCTGATCTGGCAACAGCAATCAGAGAAAGTTGGAGCCAGATTGATGAAGAGTACTGTTTGTCACTCATTAAGTCCATGCCTCAGACTGCAAGCTGTTATAAAAGGTGGTGCAACAAAATACTAGTGATGTGTTGGAGCGTTCTTTTGTTTTTCATGATTCCATAATTTTTTCCTCAGAATTGAGTGATTCCATATTTTTTTCCCTCTGCTTGGTCTAAAAAAGTAACCGTTACTGACTGCCACAATTTTTTTTTTCCTGATTTCCTATAGTGTTAAAGCCAGAAAGTTGCCATTTGAAATGACTTTAGTTTTGTGTCATGTCTGTGATCTGCTTTTTTTCTACAAAATTAAACAACTGAATGAACATCCTCCAAGGCCAGTGATTCCATAATTACCAGGGGTTGTATGAGTGAAGCGTCGCGCAATGGCGTGAAGCTCACTCATGGTACGTGGCATCCTAAACAGGAACTGCCAATTTTCAAATCCACAGTGAAACAGGAAATGTTCAAATGTCAAACACTTCCTGGATTGACAAACGAGATCCCTTGGAATCTCATGGGAACTCACTGGCAAGCTCACACTCAAACAGGAGGTGCCAATTTATCATAGTGAAACAGGAAATGTTGAACACTTCCTGGCATGGGTGGTGCTACAGCAGAGGCAAGGGTTTCACTGGACTCCCCTGAAATCTGATTGGGCACAGATGATTGACATGTCACAGCACCGCAGGTCTGGTTGAAAGACCTGCATTTTCAAATCAGTGAGTCACATTGACTGCTAGGTTCCTCCTGTCCAGTAGTTTGTTCTGTGTACCACAAAAAGTTATAATCCACCTTAGTAGAAGAAGAAAAATGTTTGCTTCAGATTTGAACTGAACATATCATTTGAACTATGGACTTCTAATCACACCAAACTTATATTGGTGAGTAAACGACTGTATTTTATGTCAGAAATGAGGTCCAGGTTGTTAAAAGCAGCATTTCTCCTTTAATTCAGGTTGACTTATATACACATGTTTAAGCTAACAGACAACAGCTCTGTTGGCTTATTAGTGCAGCAGATAACTGAAACAATCCTTCAAATGGTGATACAAGCATCAAATTCAGCATAAATACAGCTGGAGCAAAATTAATGGAGCAACTTTAACTTTTGATGACTGTACAAACTGAAACTGACCTTTGTCACCATTCTTGCTGCTTTTACCTCATAACTCCATAACATTCAGTCACATATTTTCCAAACTACACCTTTTTTGGAATCTTTATGATCAGGCAAATAATGTGGTGTAGTTTTCTAGATGATTGGAGCATAATTTTGACCCCTGTGTAATTCTTCAATTGACCACTACCTGGCTGCCTACTGAAAATTCAAGTGGCCAATCAGTTTTTTTTTTTGTTTTTTTTTTTTATAAAAAGTTCATGTCTATGGATTATTTGTGCTGTATGTGATGCTTGTATCACCAGTTGCAGGATGCCACTCTCAGTTGCCTTCAAAAGTATTGGAACACTTGGTATTTCACACATTTTAATTTGTTAATTTTATTTCAAATACATTTTTTTTTCTAAAATTATCTTCCTTAACTCAAACTGAAAGAAAATCTCTCCAACTTGATATAAATTAATTAAAAATATAAAATCCAGCTTCCTGATGAAGTGGTGTAGAGGAGGATTTTCTTAAAAAGAAGACCTGATAGTTCAGCTACAATTTGGCAGAAAGAACATTTGAGATGAAAGCCTAGATTTGATGTTTTGGTGAAAGAAAATTTTGTATTTCTTCATAATTGATGTAAATAAAGTCCAAGGCATATTCAGTGACTTGGAAATGTTCATGTTTCCATCCCCTGACTTGTCGAAAGAAAACTGGCAATAAAACTGATTATTTACAGGTTTTATCAAGTTTTAGAGATGTGATTTCAGTTTGAGTTTGAGGAAGATAATTTTAGAATTTTTTTATTCTTTATTTTTTGTATTTCTTGTATTAAAAATGGCATAAACAAATTAAAATGTGTGAAGTTCCAAGTGTTCCAATACTTTGGGAGGGCACAGTATCCTAACTTTATGATGAATGCAAAATGACTGTGGTATTATTACTGTTTTGTTTAAGAATATTTAATTTTCACTGTTGCTGCACTTTGTGTCAAATCATAGTAATTTCATCTATCATATTGATATAAAAATTCAGTAAGGTATATCTTCTATTATACATTTCAAATCTAAGGTGGAACTCTACTAGTGTTTACTAAGGTACACCTAAATATCTTTAAAAAAAGAGAGAGTAGAGCCACTTAGGTGCCTGGTCTTGAGAACCAGGGATGGTAGGTTGAAAAGCTTTTTTCATCCCATGGGAACTTTCCCTACCCACCTAAGCGGCTCAAGAATATGGACAGCATGTATATAAGTGACATTTACATGACAATTTATGACAATATTGAGATACGATAATTTGGACATATTGTGCAGCCCTACTGTCAACTTGCTGAAAACTTTGAATATTAATTACTTCTACATTAAAAAAAAAATGCTTAAAGTGGCAGGGGGTTAAGAGGGCTGTATTTAGGGGGGGTCAGCTGAAAAGCAACAAAAGAAAATGCTTACAAGGGTTGGGGGGTGTGGGGGGGGAGCAAAATAAGGAAAATGCTTAACCCTCTGGGGTCCAAGGGCATTTTTTGGACAGTTCACTCGCCTAGCATTAATGTTTGATTATTGCTGTTAACAGCTCTCCCTGCATCCCACAATCAGGTTTTATGTCTCTTTTTCCAGCACAACCTGTACTTTCAGAATATATATGCTATAGTTGTTTTATAAGTGCAATAAAGGTTTACAATTAGAAATAAGAAAGGAAAAAGTAAAGCGGAAATAATTTTCCACAAACATTTATTCAAAACACACAGCAAACTATAATAAACAACTGACTTCACACTTTATAAAGGTAATTTGGGCTCTTGTGTGAAAGACTGTACAACAAAGGTTCAAACAATGAACACAAATGCACATTTTGAACAATCTATACAAAATGGTCTATGCGTTTTATTTGTCTTCATCTCAAAGCAATTTCTGTCTGCTATTACACAAAGGTCACATCACAAACTTCTACTGTGTTTTGGAGTGTTCTGTCGTACTCTGAAAGCAGCTTTCACACTTTGGCCCACTTTGGCTCCTTACACTCTGAGGAGCGGCCCCTCCCCCTTGCTCCATTGATATGGTAAACAGTGCTTTACGCCGGTGTGAGAGAGCTTACCACAGGCTTATTCAATAACATTCACAGGTAATGAGGAGTGGAGGATGTTTGAAACTCACACATCCTGTGTTTGAGCACGTGAGACTGTCATCAGGGGCTCTCTGTCTGCTCACTTTCACTGATCGCTGTGCATAATGGCGCAGGGTACATTGAAGCCAACAGCCAGATGGCTATTCAAACAGGCCAACTGGTAACACATCACTCCTAAAAACGATCTTTGGTTTTTCACGTGAGGTAAATCTGCCCTACGATTGGATTTTGGAAAACCAATAAAAGCTAATTGATGGTGCTACTTCTTCGAACACACACACACTCTCACACACACAAAACAAATCCACTGTACTGTAACCCATCTGGAAGAATGAAAAGCTGGACTAATTTCTGACATGATTTTTTTTCACTGCACTAAGTACACTTTTTTTGGGGGGGGGGGGGGGGGGGGGGGGAGTACACAAAGTCAGTGCAGTAACGCACCAAAATGTAAGTCCCTTTTCTGCTGTTTATAAATTAATATAATATCAAATGACAAGGATCTGTTTTACACATTATATAAAACAAATAATGGATGTTTTTACATTCTTTCAATGGAACAAATATTTAATTAAGTGAAAGCTGGAATGTACCCTTAAACTCGGCTTTGCCTCATTCAGTGGTATGTTCCAGCTTTCACCTCATGAAATATTCGTTCCATTGAACTCATAAATATTCATTATTTGTGTGCCATCAGATGACAAAGTAAAACCCCTTTAATCATTCTAAAGTCAGTTTTAAGCAAAAACAAAGCTGGTTTTAAGCAGAAACGAGGTGATAATCAGTGAGTCGCTGCTGACACTCTGAAATGACGCATGCACAGTGAAGGCGAGGGGGTCTGTTTTTAGGGGGTCGTCCAGTTGGCGACACTGGTGTATGGAAACCCCCCATTTACACTAGTGTAGCTCGGGAAATGCAGTCAGGCCTGGAGGCAGTGCAGGGCCCAGTGTCATCGCCCCCTCGAGCTTGCACTTTCAGCTTGCTTCATTGCATGAGATTTGTGTGGATGGGATGTCAGAGAAGGCATTGAAAGTGCTTCTTATAGCTGTGGAGGGGACATTCCATGATTCACACTCAATGGGACTGACTGCTGAGCCTGAAAATTCCACTGTTTTACAGCCAGTGCCAAAAAGCTAACAGAACTAGCCTATTTAGCTTATGCCAGTGTGAAAACGCTAAGCCACTGGCATTTGACGTGTAAAGGATTACACAATGACAACAAAAAAACTATTGAATTTCCTGCTGAAAATGTGATCATATTGGAAATTTTCATTCATTTAAACTCATTAGCTAGTTAGTGGCATTGATGCTCTTTCGTAAGAATTGTCACTCTTTCAATTTCATACAGTTAAAAAATAAATATTTTATCTTGAATGTGTTTGTCCTGGCTTGGATTTCATGTCAAATGAGGCATAATCTGTGCAAGTTTCCTTTTTCCTTGTGCCAAACATTTAATTTGTGAATTGCTGCACTGAAACACAGAACAAAAGTCACTTCCTGAGTGATTTTTTTTTTTTTTTTAACTATTTCTAATGGTCTCTTTATTATACTCCATTGGTTCTGAAAAAAAAAAGACAATTGTTTCCTCATACTCTCATGAGCACCACTAACTTAGCTTACGGCAAGCTAAAAGTGGGTGCTCTCATTTTGGCCAAACAACAACCCAGTTTCTGGATATTCTGTGTTAGTATGAGCCCGGGCCAACATGCTTGATGAATTCCTGCACAAAAAGTAGTTCCTAAACAATGCTGTATTTGTGATGACAGTGCATTTCATGGGTAACAAAAACATAAGGAGTATATTTGGCATGAGAACTTGTGTGTCTCGTGTGTTTTTACACCTAAATGATCGTAAGTCAATACGCACACTCATCCAGCAGCATCTTCTCATGTCGGCAAATTCAGCACTGGGTCAAGTGAAAGTAGTCCGGCAAGTTATCCCACAATTCCAAAATAGCAGAGATGTCGCTCCAAAGAGAGCGGCATGTTGAGCAGTGTGTTGTTTCCTTTCAAAAAGGTGAATTTACGTTGTATCCAGAAAGTATTCACAGCGCCGTTTTTTTTTTTTTTTTTTGCAAATTTGTTAAAAATAAAAACAAACAAAGGAACAGATAAGTATTCACAGCCTTTGCTGTGAAGCTCAAAATTGAGCTCAGGTACATCCTGTTTCCACTGATCATTTCAAGGATGATGAGTGTGTGGACTGGGTGGACTGAGACAATGTAAATCATTGTTCCAGACACTACAGTCCTCAGACAGGTACTGTGAGTTGGCATGGGTATTGAACCTATGTCTGCATATTGGTAGTCCAGTTGTGTTTCCATTGATTTATCTGCTGATATTCAAAATATTAACAAAAAATAGGTTAAGAAAAAAAACCTGTTTTCTAAAATATTTTTTATTATCGTTGTTGACATATATTGTCTAAAAGTGCTGCCAACTTCACTTTCCTGATATCTTTGAAGTTTCTCTGTCAGTTGGTATAAAGCAAGTCATTACTTGAACATGTGTTCAAGTTTAATAAGACTTTGCTTTTGGGTAGGGTGCATCCGGAAAGTATTCACAGCACTTCACTTTTTCCACATGTTATAATGTTAGTCTTATTCCAAAATGGGATGAAATTTTCCTCAAAATTCAACACACAATACCCCATAATGACCATGTGAAAAAAGTTATTTGATATTATTGCAAATTTAGCAATAATAATAATAAAAACAACTAAGAAATCACATGTACATAAATATTCACAGCCTTTGAGATGAAATTCAAAATTGAGCTCAGGTGCATGTTCTTTCCACTGATCATCCTTGAACTGTTTCTTAATGCTTACCTGGAGTCCACCTGGGGTAAATTCAGTTGATTGGACATGATTAGGAAATGGACACACATGTCTACATATAAGGTCCCACAGTTGACAGTGCATGTCAGAGCACAACCCAAACATGAAGTCAAAGGAATTGTCTGTAGACCTCAAGGCACAAATATGGGGAAGAGTACAGAAACATTTCTGCTGCTTTGAAGGTCCCAATGAGTAGGCTGGCCTCCATCATCCATAAATGGAAGAAGTTCGGATCCACCAGGACTCTTCCTACAGCTGGCCACCCATCAAAGCATACAGCCAAGATATCAAAGAAGTGGCTTCAGGATAACTCTGTGAATGTCCTTGAGTGGTCCAGCCAGAGCCCAGACCTGAATACAAGTGAACATCTCTGGAGAGATCTGAAAATGGCTGTGGGCCGACACTCCCCTTGAGAGGTGCTGCAAAGACGAATGGGCAAAACTGACCAAAGATAGGTGCACCAAACGTAGGCATTATATTCAGGAAGACGTGAGGCTGTAATTGCTGCCAAAGGTGCATCAACAAAGCATTGAGCAAAGGGTGTGAATACTTATGTACACGTGATTTCTTAGTTTGTCATTTTTAATAAATTTTGCAAAAATTTTAAAAACTTTTCATGTTGTCATTATGGGGTGTTGTGAGTAGCATTTTGAGGGGAAAATGAATTTACTCTATTTTGGAATCAGGATGTAATATAAAAATTTAGACAAAGTGAAGCACTGTGAATACTTTCCAGATGAACTGTATAGTTTCCTGCTGTGGTAACATCTAGCTGCTTTACCACTGTGTTGATAAAAGCATATTTGTGATTGTGTGATCATACTGAAACCCTGCTCAGTAGGTTTGTGCAGCTCAGTTGCTGGGCTTTTATTGTGTAAGCTAATAAAAAATGCTTCAGATGTTTATTTGGGAAATTCTGTCTTGGTTGCATTGATTACTTTGGCGTCCAGGCAGCTGCTGTCTGTCGTGCTGGTTTGCAGTATAGTTGCTGAGTGACGTTCTCTTTGGAGTGTGTGTGTCTGGGGGAGTGGGGGTGCAAGAAAAATATGTGCATCTGGTCCCAGATTAACTACGTTACAACACTGACCATGAACAGACCCTGCAATCAAGATGCACTTGCAGTCTAGACATTCACTCTTAATTCAGATCCTTTAAGTTAAATACAGCACATTAACCATTAAGGTATTACAGCTATTTTGGTGCACTGGAAACTACCTTCATTTTCAAAGTCCATGACAAGAGGCTTCATGGCAATGTGTGGCTTGTTTTCTCATTATTCCAAGACAGATAAAAGGACTGGAGTTGATACCAAGTGTTGAATTGGCATTTGGTTGCTGTTCATTTGAACTCTCATTAAAAGGAAATCAGAATTAAGACTGCATCTTATTGAGCAGTGATTTTCTTATAAGGACTCTTCCTTGAGGTTCTTTAGCACATGGTCTAAAACCAACCCAGTCTCACGGTATGATACAGCAGCACGAAATATACATTAATGTACTGGTTCGTGATATTGTCACGAAAAGTGCAAAATATTCATCATGGGAGCACAAATTTATTCTAATACATTCATTGACAGCTGCACGAAATTAAAAGTGAAGTGGGGGGTCGGGATGGTTATGTTTAGGCGAAGGAGTCGGGTTAGGTTATATTTAAGGTTAGTAACTGAGTTAAAAAAAATGTCTCAAAATGATTCAAATTTTCATGACAAAAAAAAAAAAGACGTGAGGCTGGGCTGCCTAAAATACTGTGAAAATTCATCTGGAGTATGGTTGAACACATTGGTATCTGTAGCGTGCATATTCTCAGTGTGAATCTGAGTGTAGTGAGAAAAGGGAATGGTGGAAAATGCTGGAAGTTCCCTTGACAGTTGGATCAATGCATTTGTAAATACTGCATCCTGTAACACCCTTTTCTCCACTGTGTGAGTAATGCCAGCTCCAGTGTTGTAATGTAACGGAGTAGAAATACTTTGTTACTGTACTTAATTATTTACATTTCTGTTGACTTTTGCTCCGCTACATTTCGACAATAAAATGTATACTTTTATGCCGATACATTTCTTTTAAACATCTTCGTTACTCATTACTACAATATAAAAGTAGAAGAAATTTGATTAGGCAATGCATGTCTGCAGAGGTGAAAGTAAGCTGGAGCGCAGCTGTACACCGGGAAGAGATACAGTCCTCCACAGCCGGAGCGCAGCACCTTTCACCCCTGCAGCATCAAGTGTCATGTTTGGTATAAAACAGTTTAAAAGACAAAAAATATAAAAGATGACAGTTGAATCTGTGCTCCCACTGAGGAAGAGGAATACTGTGGAGGGTGAAAACCATCTGCGCATTAGACTACAAATGCGCACACACTGACACACACACACAGATCGGCTCCCACTACAGCGCCGCACACAATTGGGAAAACTTCAGTACCAACCAAACTGGACGGCGTGGCTGTTTCGTTTCATTTATTTGATTTGAAATGTTGGTGGAGAAGCGCTGCGTAAAAGCAGTGCCACACTTTGGATTTGAGAGCGCAAAGAGCGCTGCATTGATGGCTTTGGAGTGGTTGGTGGTGGTGATGCTTGCATTTTTTTTTTTTAAACTATTCCTTAAATTTGGCACAACTCTGTCGCTATAAATGACGTTTCTGTTTCACAAGAGCCTGGCTGTTGTGTTTAACAGTTATGTACATGGGGTCTTCCAGGAAAAATACTGTCTTCAGAAAAAGAATAGCAACTTTATTTACAGCTATATACATCCACCAGTTGCTCACTCATCCCGTCACCAACACCAACTGCTCCGCCAAAGGCAGATCCTGCCTTTTATAGGGGCTGAGGCCCCCTGCTGGTTTATCCAAACACCACACTGGCTTTATTTTCGTGTTGCTGTTTCACTCTCCACTCATTTTGGATATTACTTTTACTCAATACTTTTACTTAAAGTACATTTTATATGAGAAATTTACTTTTGATACTTAAGTACAGTAAATGTCAGATACGTTAAGACTTTTACTCAAGTAATATTTATAAAGGAGACTTGAACTTTTAGCAAAGTAGTTAGGTACTTTATACAAGACTGGCCAGCTCTTGCATACAATGATTTTTATGTTAAGTTACGAGCTGCTCCTGTCTTTTGCTGTTACATGCTCAATCTGTACACTGTGATGCAGTTGGAGTGATCATTCTTTATCTGTTATAAGGCTGGAGTGTGTGGTTTGTATTTGTAATGCTTTTGTATCAAAGCTCAGGTTGTTATGCAGCTTAATGAGCAAATATATTTTTATCTCAATGTTTAACAACCAGACCAAACATCCACGAACATCTCCTAACAGCCAGATTGTATGAGTTGCCACCTCACTCTCTAGTGTTCTGTGTTGCAGGGTATTTTGATTCCACATTACTGACCTTTGCTTATCACTCCTGTTTTCTTGCCTTCTGCTATTTGCTGTGTTTACAGTGTTTGGTGCCTTTGTTTTACTCAATAATGTGGAGTCACAAACAGCTAAAGTGGACCCACCATCTGATAAAAGCAAAGCAGCATGATGATCAGGATCAGGAGGAGTCACGTGAGAGTGTGTAAAGAACTGCACATGTAATATAAAAAGAAACAAGTGCAGTTAAAATCTACAGGGGAGGACTGTAGTGTCTGGAACATTCTGCAGTAACTAAGGTTTCCTGCAAGGGCACTAGGTGTATATAAAAGACTCATGCGCAGTCAGGCACAGAAGTAGAGAATGAGGGCAAGAGACAAGATGGTTGTTTTTGTAAGAGTATTCCATGATGCATAACACAAAATGGCCGACGCACATCCAAAATGTCCTTGTAACTATCTATTTTTACGTAACTGCTTTTCAAAATGGCTGACGCACAAAATGTCCTTTTATTTGGTAAAACTATCTGATCTTTTTACAGCTGTCTAATTGATAAAACCATCTGATCTTTTTATAGATATTTAATTGATAAAAACCAAGTATTCACATCTATTTGGAGAGCAGGGGTGGTGGCCAAGTGGTTAATGCGCTTGGTTTCAGTTTAGAAGGTTCCGGGTTCAAGTCCCACCCCTGCCACATTTCTCCATGTAATGTGGAGTTGCGTCAGGAAGGGCATCCGGCGTAAAACTTGTGCCAATTCAACATGCAGATCCACCTTGGATTTGCTGTGGCGACCCCAAGTGCAAACAAGGGAGCGGCCAAAGGGACTTACTATTCACATCTATTTGGAAAAGAATCTGCATGATGGGATACGCAGACACACACTATGAGTTTTACATAACAACCTTGAATGCAACGTGAGCAGACACCCTCCTATAACCGCCAACTTCACTTTTGCAGCCAATCACATAGACGCTGGTTCATGACAGGCTAAGAGCCGCCCACATGGGGCCGGCTGGAGGAACAAGCGTTAAAGGACAAACGCAATCTGGGTCTTTGTCCAGGTGGTTGCATGTGATCTGTTCATAGATCTGAGCGCTGTTAGATGACTATCTGTATCAGGATTTTAACTTTTCAATACAACATCTAAACTTTGAAGTCCGTTTCCTGTCCATTTCTTTTTGAGATCACTCACCACATAAAAGAACCTAACATTTTATTTGAAGTCCTGTAAATAAATGTGCTTTAGTTCCAGTGAGGCTTCATTGTTTTTTCAAGCTTATGAACCTAAACTGAGCGGTACATACCACTTGCCTAGAGTCATTATAATTATTTCTGGATCCAAATGTACATTTATCCAAAATGTACCCAATAAAGTACATAAAAGGACCTTGGGTTGAACACTGTGGGCCACTGTTTCATTTATCTTTGTTGATCATGTTTAAAGGTACACTGGCATGACAAAGCATTGTACCCATTTAGCTCTATTTCTGTATGTTAATTTTTTCTTAGTTGTGTTTTTCCTGTATATTTTTTTCCTTCATGTTTGTGTTCAGTTCCAAGAACCTGTTGTAGCTGTATTGAGAGAGTATGTGTGTGGCAAGTTCACTTATATAAGCTGTGCTTGAGTGCCGCACTCTTAAAATACCAAACACCCACTGTGGTAGACTTTAGGCAAGCTTTTAGGTCATCAAAAGCGTGGAGTCTTTTTTATGCAGGTGACAGAAATGTACCAGTTTTGTGCCTGATTGTGCTTAATTTGGTGGACTGGTAGAAGAGTCCTGAAACTCAAGTAACAAGGTCACAAGGCCACACGTCCCTGTGGGTAGGATTTTTAATGAATGTAGCCGAAGCAGGCACTTTTTCTTTGTCTTTGTCTCTCTTCATATGTGTGGTTTTAAGTTACGTTGAGCTTGGAATGAGCATGTTTGTCCAATCAGCTGGATAAATTAGCCATCCTTTTTCCATTTGTTGATGTACCGTGGCAGCCTAAACTGAACATGCTTAAAAAGGCTGTTTCTTTATCCTGATATATTAATGTTCAATAGCCACTATATCACAGTGATGCCTTTCAAAATGAAATGTTCACCACTAAGTGCACATGTGCCATTTTCTTGAATAGAAACAATTATAGTCCTATAATTTCCATTAGTTTTAAAATAAAGCCTCACATCTCTATGCTCTTGCTTGACAAAGCAAAAAGGCTGACAAATTAAATGTAATTGTACATTCAAATACAGGATATGACATGACTCATGCTTTAGCACCTTTAACAGAAATGGAGAGGTGGCGTTTGGGGCCACCTGCAGAAAGCTTTGGAAATGAAAGAAGCTCATTTCAACCCAGGTGTAATTTTAGAACAACATATGTTTTGAGCAGAGGTACACAAATGCTTTCCTTTGAAGAGTCACAAATTAATCTGGATGAAGACCCATGGGCCAAACATAAATGTTGTGTGAATTACATACATACATACATACATACATACATTTTCTATGCCCGCTTAGTCCAATTAAGTGTCAGGGTGGGGGAGCCTATCCCAGCAATCACAGGGTGTGAGGCGAGGTACTCTTAAGACAGGACACCATTCTGTTGCAGCACCACAAACAGACAAACGCATTCACACCCACACCTACGGACATTTTAAATATTCCAGTCCACCAAACCTGCATGTCTTTGGATGTGGAAGGAAGACAGAGCACCCAGAGGGAATCCATGCAAACACAGGGAGACCATGAAAACTCCACACAGCAAGAGCGGGATGCGATCCCATGACCTTCTTGTTGAGAGGCATCAGTGCTAAGCATTAAGTGCTAACCATAGTGTTAACCACGAAGCCACTGTGCCGCCTATGAACATACAAGTATTATATTTTATGGAAAACTGAGATTCCAAATCTGACATAAAATTTTTAAAGAATAAATACTCCAGTTTGCAGCCAGTCTACTCTTTTGATAGTCTAGTTAGTAGATTAATACAAAATATTGGATTACCTTGTTATCAGTGTGATTTCATATGGGTTGTTTAAGGGATAATCAGTTATTTGTTTGTAGTTTTGTGGATAACGCTAGAGTGGTGCTACATGCTGACTGTGAGTCTGTGTACTGAGATCTTTGTTCATTTCTCTGTGAGAGACACTAAGAACTCATTGATTTCTAACAAGAAGAAGGTTACAGAGAGAAACAGAAGACAACTTCTGGGACTAGTTCAATATCACCCCCATCCTTCCTCCATCCGTGGTACACTTCTGAAGATGATCTCCGAGCTGGATATTTTTGTCCATTGTTGGTGATATGAATAGAATTGCATTCAGCAGAAATGGAGACACAACACTATTATGTCACAGACTGTGTGGAGTTGAGGGGGAAATCCCATGACTTAAGCACACTTAATGCTGAACAGTTAAATACTACAAATAAAAAAAAATATATATATATATATATATATATATATATATATACGAGGTCTATTAGAAAAGTATCCGACC
Source organism: Thalassophryne amazonica (assembly GCF_902500255.1). NCBI lineage: Eukaryota > Metazoa > Chordata > Actinopteri > Batrachoidiformes > Batrachoididae > Thalassophryne > Thalassophryne amazonica. The sequence goes on along the minus strand of NC_047109.1, from coordinate 66,712,441 downwards.
TTATTATTTTTTTCAAAAACCATATGGATTTGAATCACGTGTGATTACATCAGACATGCTTGAACCCTCGTGGGCATGCGAGAGTTTTTTCACGCCTGTCGGTTACATCATTCGCCTGTGGGCAGTCTTTGAGTGAGGAGTCGTCCACCCGCTCGTCGATTTTTTTCATTGTTTAGGAATGGCTCAGAGACTGTTGCTTTGTTTGATAAAAATTTTTTCAAAACTGTAAGGCACAACTGAGTGGACACCATTCAATAAATTCAGCTGGTTTTCGGTAAAAATTTTAACGGCTGATGAGAGATTTTGGTCTGGTAGTGTCGCTTTAAGGACGGTCCACGGCGCCTGACGGCGATCTGCACTTCGAGGCGGCAGCGTCTCGCCGTTTCAAGTTGAAAACTTCCACATTTCAGGCTCTGTTGACGCAGTAAGTCGTCAGAGAACAGAGAACTTTCAGAAGAAGTCGGCATGAGGAGTTTATTCGGACATTCCATTGTTAACGGTCATTTTGTAATGAAAGAACGTGCGGGCAGAGTCGCATGTCGGGCTGGACCCGACCGCGGGGGGTCGCGGCAGGAAAAACACCTCCGTTGGAAATCTTAACGGGCAAGTTGGAACATGCCCAAGCTGTTAAACAATTTCTCAGTTACTCACTTGTTGAAAGCCATTAAAAGCCGCCTGAATTCTACAAATGGTTTTCAACACGGAGGTGTTTTTCCTGTCGCGGCGCACACAGATTTGCCGAGTCGTCACGGAAACGACTCGGCGAATTTGCGCGTACGTCTTTCATTTAAAAAAATGTCCTTAAACAGTGGAATGTCCACATAAATTCCTCATGCCGGCCTCTTCTGAATCTTCTCTGTTCTCTCACGATGTCCTGGGTGAATTAAGCCTTAAATTAGGATGTTTTCAGCTCGAAACAGGCCGACAACATCGCCTGGAAGCGCTGCAGGACGTCCCGCTCCGTGGGAAGTCCTTACACCGACAGAAACACCCCATAATCTCTCATCAGCCGTTAAACTTTTCACCGAAAACCAGCTTAATTTCTCGAATAGTGTCCACTCGGATATTCCTCACAGGTCCAGAAAAAATTTTGATAAAGCAACGCGCGCCGTCTCGAGCAGCGTGTGAAACAAAGGAATTCAGCCGAGAGGGCGGGATCACATCTCACTCAAGGCCTGCCCACAGGGAAATGACGTCACCGACACGCGTGAAAAAACTCACGCATGCGCACGAGGGTTCAAGCATGATTGGTGCATGTCATTCAAATCCATATAGTTAAAAAAAAAAAAAAATAAAAGGGTCGGTTTCTTATCTAAGAGACCTCGTATGTATGTATATATATATATATATATATATATATATATATATATATATATAGTGAGGAAAATAAGTTTTTCAACACCCTGCAATTTTGCAACTTCTCCCACTTAGAAATCATGGAGGGGTATGAAATTTTCATCTTAGGTGCATGTCCACTGTGAGAGACCTAATCTAAAAAAAAAAAAAAAAAAAAAATCCGGAAATCACAATGTATGATTTTTTTTTTTTTATATATAATTTATTTGTATGTTACTGCTGCAAATAAGTATTTGAACACCTGTGAAAATCAATGTTAATATTTGGTACAGTAGTCTTTGTTTGCAATTACAGAGGTCAAACGTTTCCTGTAGTTTTTCACCAGGTTTTCACACACTGCAGCAGTGATTTTGGTCCACTCATCCATACAGATTTCTCCAAGTCTTTCAGGTTTGGAGTTTCAGCTCCCTCCAAAGATTTTCTATTGCGTTCAGGTCTGGAGACTGGCCAGGCCAATCCAGGACCTTGAAATACTTCTTACGGAGCCCCTCCTTAGTTGCCCTGGCTGTGTGTTTGGGGTCATTGTCATGCTGGAAGACCCAGCCATGACCCATCTTCAATGCTCTTACTGAGGGAAGGAGGTTATTTGCCAAAATCCAATACATACATGACCCCATCCATCCTCCCTTCAATACGGTGCAGTCGTCCTGTCCCCTTTGCAGAAGAGCACCTCCAGAGTATGATGTTTCCACCCCCATGCTTCGGGGTTGTTCTCATCCTCTAAACATGGTAAGTGGAGTTGATTCCAAAAAGCTCTATTCTGGTCTCATCTGACCACATGACCTTCTCCCATGCCTCCTCTGGATCATCCAGATGGTCACTGGTGAACCTCAAACGGGCCTGGACATGTGCTGGCTTGAGCAGGGGGACCTTGCTGCCCTGCAGGATTTTTAAACCATGACAGCATCATGTGTTACTAATGTAATCTTTGACTGTGGTCCCAGCTCTCTTCAGGTCATTGACCAGGTCCTCCTGTGTAGTTCTGAGCTTTCTCAGAATCATCCTCACCCCACAAAATGAGATCTTGCATGGAATCCCAGACCTAGGGAGATTGACAGTCATCTTGTGTTTCTTCCACTTTCTAATAAATAATCATAACACTTGTCTTCTACCAAGCTGCTTGCCTGTTGTCCTGTAGTCCATCCCAGCCTTGTGCAGGTCTACAGTTTTGTCCCTGGTGTCCTTAGACAGGTCTTTGGTCTTGGCTATGGTGGACAGGTTGGAGTGTGATTGACTGTGCGTGAGAACAGGTGTCTTTTATACAGGTAACAAGTTCAAACAGGTGCAATTAATACAGGTAAAGAGTGCAGAATAAGAGGGCTTCTTAAAGAAAAATTAACAGGTATGTGAGAGCCAGAATTCTTGCTGATTGGCAAGTGTTCAAATACTTATTTGCAGCAGTAATATACAAATAAATTATTAAAAAAAATCATACATTGTGATTTCCAGATTTTTTTTTATTTTATTTTTTTTTAGATTGTCTCTCACAGTGGACATGCACCTAAGATGAAAATTTCAGACCCATCCATGATTTCTAAGTGGGAGAACTTGCAAAATCGTAGGTTGTTCAAATACTTATTTTCCTCTCTGTATATATAAACAAAATACACAGATAGTATGTAACTATTTTTCAACTTTAAAAAATACATAATTTCTCTTTGGTGATGTTCTGTAGTTCATACGATAAGCAGGTTTTATTTAGTCAGGCTTTGACAATGATTTATTTTACAACTATTTGAAATGTTTCCAAGCATTTATTTTGAGACACTTGGTGATTTGTCGACTCCTCATTTTGCATACCTCGTGATTTCTTCTGTGGCAGTGTTACAAGTTATTCGTCACTAATTTGCAGGGCTGGCAAAATGTTTCGGCCACATGTTCTATCTATTCATTAATTTTTTGTTTTTCTTTGTCATTCTGTTGTATATTTTGTCACCTATTTGTCCATATGCTGCCCATCATGTTTGTCCCCTTGATTTCTTGTTGGGCAGAGAAGAGTAACAAGCACATAACGTCTGAGAGAGTGACTCAGAGTAGACAAACTACATGTTCATTTCAACCACAGCTATTTGTACTTTTTGACAATTTATTCAACATCCACTTACCATCCAGCAGGTGGCAAACACATCTGTGCAATATTACACAAGAAAAACAAGTGGCTTTTTTGATCAATGTGGTGAATCCAAGTTCACCAGATAAAACGAAGTTTGTCCTCATTATATGTTCTTTGAATCTTTTGTGTTATAAGATGATTGCAATGTGTTGACCTCTGAGCCCACAGCATGGAACCACACGAAGTACAAGTACCAAAAAAAAAAAAACTGCTACCAGAATTCTGTGCAGGAAAAATAAACCAAACAATGAGTTACATCTGACATAGTTGTTGCAAGGCTTCAAGTCGAATCAATGGTATTCAGTCCAGTAAAGTAACAACCTTTCATGGGTCCAAAACACAAAGAGACAGCATACCATGTAGCTAATTTAAAAGTGGCAGGCAAAAACTCTGGGGTGTCAAACTGGCAGCAAAGACAGTCACAAACAAAACACAAGAAAAGGCACTTGAAAATGAACATGTGAGAACTGGATCAACCTAGACAATCTGGCAATTAGAGCATGTTACAACTGTTCTCATAAAGATGCTAAAACACATGTGGAACCTAGAAGTCCAGTGGACACAGAAATACAAAAAAACCTATAAGTAAACTTGCACCGAGAGAAAGCAGAGCAAATGTGAAAATAAAAGCACTCTGAGAGATAATAACAAAAGAAATTACTAGACAGTTATAAATCTGAACAGACAGACTGAAAAAAATCAGTAACAAAAAAAACTAACAGAACCCAAAGAGTGAACTGTGATGGATCATAGCATTTATTATTCTTGAGGCTTACTGGGAACGACTAACTCACACCATGCCGCCCATGGTTTAGTGGTTAGTACTGGTACCTCAGAGCAAGAAGGTCGTGGGATCGATTCCCGGCATTTCTGTGTGGGGTTCGCATGTTCTCCCCGTGTCTGTGTGGGTTTCCTCCGGCACTCCAGTTTCCTCCTCCAATTAAAAACATGTTTATTTAGGGTCTGTTCCTTTCTCTGCCCCTGACCAAGGCAACATCTAGATCCGGAGTTGGTCCCCAGGCGCTGGACTGTGTGGCTGCCCACTGCTCCTAATGGTAAGATTGTGTCTAACTGTAATTAGGATTGGTTAAATGCAGAGGACAAATTTTGTTGTATGTATATATGTGCAATGGCAATAATGGCTCTATTCTATTGTATTCTATCCTATTCTCTGGCCAGCAAAAATATTTACAAGAAATCGTTCATCCCCTCTGCTGTAGCAACTCTCAATAAGACCAGAGAGACACTTGTGTTGTCAACTGTTTTTTTATTTTAATTATTTATTTATTTTTACAGTGTATAGTGGATTTTTGTGCAAGCATTTAATGTGTTTTTAATTGAGCTTGTCGAAGAAGAATTTCTGTGACTTTTTAGGGACTATTCTTTTCTAATTGAAGGAAGGATAAATGTAAAAAGTACCAAGACATTCTTGATAAAAATCTGCTGCCATGATGATGAAATGAGGATGGACATTTAAGCAAGACAAGGATCTCAAACACACAGCCAAGGTAACTCTCAGTTGGTTTCAGAGAATGAAAACGAAGCTGTAAGAATGGCCCATCCAATCAGCTGACTTGAATCAAATAGAAAATCTATAGAAAGAACTAAAGCTCAAAATTCAAAGTAGAGGTCCACAGAACCTTCAAGATTTGAAGACTCTGGAAGAATGGGCCAAAATCACACCTAAGCAATGCCCATGACTAGTGTCTCCATACAGGAGGCGTCTTAAAGCTGTCATTACCAACAAAGACTTTTGTACAATATATTAAATACATTTCAGTAAGCATTTTCAATACTTTTTCCCTGTGTGATTTCATTTCATTACACATAACTTTATTTCTGTACTTATTTGTTTTGGTTTCTTTGCATGTGTGGCTTACTTGGGTTGTAACTGACATCTGGTGAAAATTTCTTTTAGAAATATATTTAATGAGAAAATGGTGACTTATTCAATACTTATTTTACCCGCTGCATAAGCACAGTGGGAAAGTTTTACTTTATGTGATAGTGTGTCTGAGTTCGTCATGGGTCCACTATTTTTGTCAAAAGTATACTGCTGTTTGAAAATGCCATCAATCCAAAATGGCCAAGATCTGATATGAGCTTTATACAAAACCTGGCATTATGCCACATGGTTCACAAAGGTTTCTTTGCCAAAAACCCAGGTGTCATGGCCGAACATAGTCCATTAAACAGCAGCTGTCTTTAATGCATCATGGTCTGTCACTTACCTTTGTTTTTTCTCCCCATCTTTGCTATTTTGTCTGAGAAAAGAACAACCCCAATTCCAATGAAGTTGGGACACTGTGTAAAATGTAAATAAAAACAGAATACAATGATTTGCAAATCCTCTTCAACCTATATTCAACTGAATACACCACAAAGACAAGATATTTAATGTTCAGACTGTTGTTTTTGTGCAAATATTTGCTCATTTTGAAATGGATGCCTGCAACACATTTCAAAAAAGTTGGGACGGGGCAACAAAAGACTGGAAAAGTTGTTGAATGCTCAAAGAACACCTAATTGGAAACAGGTGAGTGTAATGATTGGGTATAAAAGGAGCATCCCCAAAAGGCTCAGCTGTTCACAAGCAAAGATGGGGTGAGGATCACCACTTTGTGAACAACTGTGTGAAAAAATAGTCCAAGAGATTATAACAATGTTTCTCAATGTTTAATTGCAAGGAATTTAGAGATTCCATCATCTACAGTCCATAACATAATCAGAAGATTCAGAGAATCTGGAGAACTTTCTACACATAAGTGACAAGGCCGAAAACCAACATTGAATGCCAGTGACCTTCGATCCCTCAGGCAGCACTGCATTAAAAACCAACATCATTGTGTAAAGGATCTTACTGTGTGGGCTCAGGAACACTTCAGAAAACCATTGTCAATTAACACATTTCATCGCTACATCTACAAGTGCAAGTTAAAACTCTACCATGCAAAGCGAGAGCCATACATCAACAACATCCAGAAACACTGTCACCTTCTCTGGGCCCGAGCTCATTTGAAATGGACAGACGCAAAGTGGAAAAACATGTCTTGATTGGACAAACACTATATCTGCAGTGTAACAGCCCACCCAATCTCACGCCACTTTGTGATGACATCACAAAAAGTGATTTAATCTATTAGTTTGTGATACCATATGAAATGCATTGTAATTTTTTGACAGCATCACAAAATTAATTTGTTAGGGTATCACTACATTTAGGATGATGCGGAGTGGGGGAGCATGGGGGTTAATGTGCGCTTATTGTTAGGGCTAGGGGAAGGGGTCAGGTTAAAAATAGTGAAATATACTTGTCTGCGTCACGAAAATATGGCTCGTGTTACTTGACCAGTCATTCACACTTTGTTTATCACGAAAAACAAAGTGGAGACTGGGCTGGTAACAGACCACTCAGTTGTAAATGGATACTGGCCTTTGCTGGGGAAGTAACCTGCGATGGACTAGTGTCTTGTTCAGGGAGAGTTTTAGACTCTTATCTGTTTCCCACTATGATATTTGGGGATAAGCACCAGTTCAATGGGCCTCTGGGCCTATATAGGACTTCTTTTCTTTCTTCCTTCTTCTAATATAAATGTACTATATCAACTGTATTCAACTAAATTTGTTTTGGATACATAAACACAATAGGAATTTGTGCAGAGTGGAAGACAGCGCCCAAAAAAGTATTATTAACCTTTGTTAGGTATTTAAAATTGTCATAATACCCTGTTACCTACATACTTGAAATGCTGATCACTGCCTTGTAGCTATTTAATAATGAACACTGTTTTTGAATGGAGTTTTATATTCTGTATTTTACTCTAAAACTGTATGTCAACGTCTTGCAGTTTCAAGAAGTGGTATTTATATGCACCCTGCCTTGCATTACCTCAGCCTTGTCTCTGTTTTCTTGCCCTGAGGCTTCTGCTACTGAAGCTTGAACTTCATGCTCAGCGAACATGACAGGTCAGCACAGAATATTTATATATGATGTAATATGCTTGTGATCTCAAATTTGCAACTAGCGTTCCCACAGCTATTGTCAAACAAAAGTGGCATACAGAAGTTCAGTGTTGCCAACTTGGCAACTTTCTCACTAAATCTGGCGACTGTCTAAACCCTCTTGACGACTTATTTTCTCAAAAGCAACTAGTGACAAATGTAGCTACTTTTCCTGGCATCACTAAAGACTTTTCTGGTGTTTGGCGACTCAAGTGTCTGTTCTCACAGAGCGGCAGCAGGTCCCCCCACCTCCTCTGCAGCCTGCTTCTGCAAAGCTACAGAGGCCAAAGGATTGAGCGGAGGGATATCTACAGTCAGCCTGGCCTTGAGAAGTTATTTTATTTTGAGGAGTGATAGCCAATTTTAATGGCCAAATAAATAAACTAACCAAGAATCACTTTTTTGTCTCTCCCATAACGCTTTTTTTTTTCAAAACTACATTTCAACAAATACATTAACAGTAAACGAACAAAGGACAAGGCCACAATAGAAAGAGACAGAAAAAACAAAATAAATTGTACAATAACAAAAGTAAAGGGTTTCTTTAACATTTATTCTCTTTAAAAATTCCCTTTATAGAGCGTGACAGTTGTATGACATTTGAGAGTGTCTATAGCTTAATACTGCTTGTTCAAATTCAGCCAAAAATATGAATATGGAATTTACCAAACAATATTAAAACATTGATAATGTATTCAGTGATGTCTCCCACACTGATGTCATAATATGCAAATATTATGCAAATTAGCCAATGACACCATTTAGCAACTTCTGGTGACTTTTAGGACAGCCAATAGCTACTTTTCTTATTGAGGAGTTGGCAACACTGACTTCAAAGACCGTGCAGCACAGGTCACTGACTGTCCACACTTGTAACCCAGTTAAGATGACGGCCAGAATAACTTTTATTTTGTTAGTGTTGATACTATTTCATGTACTGTACTTGTGTACTAATACTTAAATTTCAAATTCATTAATTAATGTAGCGCCAAATCTCGACAAGTCACCTCAAAGGGCTTCACAGACATCACTTACACTCAACAAAAATATAAACGCAACACTTTTGGTTTTGCTCCCATTTTGTATGAGATGAACTCAAAGATCTAAAACTTTTTCCACATACACAATATCACCATTTCCCTCAAATATTGTTCACAAACCAGTCTAAATCTGTGATAGTGAGCACTTCTCCTTTGCTGAGATAATCCATCCCACCTCACAGGTGTGCCATATCAAGATGCTGATTAGACACCATGATTAGTGCAAAGGTGTGCCTTAGACTGCCCACAATAAAAGGCCACTCTGAAAGGTGCAGTTTTATCACACAGCACAATGCCACAGATGTCGCAAGATTTGAGGGAGCGTGCAATTGGCATGCTGACAGCAGGAATGTCAACCAGAGCTGTTGCTCGTGTATTGAATGTTCATTTCTTTACCATAAGCCGTTTCCAAAGGCGTTTCAGAGAATTTGGCAGTACATCCAACCAGCCTCATAACCGCAGACCACGTGTAACCACACCAGCCCAGGACCTCCACATGGTCTATAATGTCCATGTGGTCTTGGATCCATTGTTCTATATGTTGCATACATTTCTATTTTTGCAAACCTGCAGACTGCTATAATTTTTTTTCAATTCTGGTATGTATTTCACACTCCCAAATGCTTTCATTTTTCTTGTTTCACGCAACAGTAAAAGCTAAATGTGTAAAGCTACTAATTTGTCTGAATCTGCTGCTTCACAATGAAATTATTTTCACCTCAAAATGGAGGCAACAGAGTGAAAGCCAGTGCTGTGCCTAACATTAGTAGGCTTTGTATTTCCTTCAAACATAAATCAAAGACAGAGCCTTGCAGGGGTAAGTGAACATTAGTTATAGTTTACTTAAAGGCAAACTTAATTATTTGCAACACATTTTGGGATGAAGTTTCTTTGTCTGTTTTGGATGTTGCATTTAATAATCAATATTTTTTTTTTCTTGCATGGTTTGATGGGGAGATCTTCCATCATAATGGCAGTAGTCTGTCAATTTGGATTATGTTATGTGTATGTGTTAATTTTTTTCTGATTTGGGTTTTATGTCATTGCTTTTTCTTGTATGTCATGTTGGTTCTTGGTGGTGGGCAATTCCCTTTTGCTTTCCACTCCCACACTCGGGCTTCTTCCCTCACACCTGTTTCCCATCACCTTATCATCACACTTGGTATTTAAGTCTCCCTTCTCTGCCAGATCATTGTGCTTCACTGCCTTTGCATCCAACCTGTTTCATAGTCCTTGTTTTTCCATTGCCTTGCTGTGTTTTGTGACCACCCTGCCTGTTTTTTCAACCTCGCCTTTCGCCCAGTGATCTTGATACTTTTGCCAGTTTTGGACTGCCTTTTGGTGTACTGACCATTGCTTGTTAACTCACTAAAGCCTTTTGAACGTCAAATCTTGGTGTCTGTGCTCTGCCTGTGTGTCGAGCCATTCCTGGTTACAGAACCTGACAGTCATTTCCTTGGAGATGTGCCACATTGGCTACAAACAAACTCATAAAGTATACAGCCTATACTTGTGTGCTGTTAATCACAAGTGGGTTGTATCCGCTCCTTCAGACTGTTGTAATGTACATGACATGTCAATTGTCTTTGTGCCGATCATGGTTTGATCCACTGGAGAAGACATATAAACAAAAACAGAGTAAGATTATCACAACACCATACCCAGGTCGTAATTTACCAAAGTATCATAGCTTTCATCTTTTTGGCTCACTTGTACTTCAGTGTCCCAGTCAGTATTGCCACAGTTACTCTGGAAAAGAAATCTGGTTACTGTTTACCCCTTTGATAAAGTAAGATAGTTACTTTCAATTTGTTTAGTTTATATAGCACCAAATCACAAAAAAAGCTGCCTCAAGGTGCTTCACACAAGTAAGTTCTAACCTTACCAACCCCGAGACCAGACTCAAAGAGGTGACCCCTGCTTAGGTCATTCCACCAAAAAGGTTTACAATACAGAACACAGCAACAATTGAGTTGTGGTTTTACAGCAGCTTGTGGACCACCTTTAGTGAGAATAATCTTTTAGAGCCACTGCCGTCTGCTTTAAGAAAATATCATTCGACAGAGACAACTGTCACTAAAGTGGTAATCTTCTGCTTCCAATGGATTCAGACACCGCTACGGTTCTGGTGCTGTTAGATCTCAGTGCTGTGTTTGATACAGGGGATCATCATATTCTACTCGATAGACTGGAGAATCAATTTGGGATTACTGGGAGTGCCCTTGCGTGGTTGACGTCATACCGGACCAGTCATTCTCACTGTGTTTTATACAGTAACACAATCTTTAACCTTAATGACATGAAATTTGGGGTTCCACAGGGGTCTGTCTTAGGGCCCCTGCATTTCTCCCTTTATATAGCACCCCTTGGACACATTGCATCATTTTGAGATTACCTTTCACTGCTATGATGATGATACTCAGTTGTACATGCTGATAACTGCTGGTAATCTCATCCACATAAAATCATTAGATGATTGCCTTGCATCAGTGAGAAGCTGGATGTCTAGCAACTACCTACTTTTAAATTCTGATAAAACTGAAATGATGGTTATTGGTCCAATAAGACATCTGCATCAATTTGACCAGCTAACTCTTAGCCTTGGCTTGTGTGTCATACATCACACTGACAAAGTGAGGAATCTTGGGGTAATTTTTGATCCTATGTTGTCCTTTGACATTCATGCATTTGTCTCTTCTAGATTGGACTACTGTAATGTTCTATTTTCTGGTTTACCGTAATACAGCATTAGGGCTCTCAAACTGGTTCAAAATGCTGCTGCCAGACTTTTGACACGAAGCAGAAAGTTTGACCACATTACACCCATTTTGGCATCTCTTCACTGGCTTCCTGTCCCTGTGAGATCAGATTTTAAGGTTCTGCTACTAGCCTATAAAATTGTTCACAGACTGGCACCTCCCTACCTAGCTGACCAAATTAAACCCTACGTACTGGCCCGGGTTTTACATTCTCAGGGTGCAGGATTACTTTGTGTTCCTATGGTGAATAAAAAGTCTGAGGGTCACCGAGCTTTCTCTTATCGTGCCCCTGTTCTGTGGAATGATCTCCTTGCATCAATAAAACAGTCAGATTCTGTAGAGACTTTCAAGTCCAGACTTAAGATGCACTTATTTTCCCTGTCGTATGGCTAGCATACTGGCATAGTATGTTACTATGCTTTTTACTCTTTTAATTAATTTTATTAGGAAATGGAGTGGGCTACGGCCTCAGCTTTGTCTAAATTGTGGGTGTTTTAGTGAAGCTTAGGGCTAGTGGTCGGCGATCACCTTAATATTTCTTTTGTTTTTCTTGTTACTTAATTCTGATAAATTATACTGTGTTTGTTGTCTTTGTGATGACTCATTCTTTTCTTTTTTTTTTCTACCTGTTTGAGGTGCAGCTCCATCCAGAGATGGGTGTGATGTCTGTCTGCTTTCGAAACCCTCCTGTCCTGTGCACCAGCAACATTTCCTCTATATTGTTTTGTAATTTATTTCTGTAAGATGGCCTAAGTAAAGGGTCACCCCTTTAAGTCTGGTCTGCTTGAGGTTTCTTCTTCAGAGGGAGTTTTTTCTTACCACTGTTGCCTGTGTGCTTGCTCTGGGGGTTGGTAAGGTTCGACCTTACTAGTGTGAAGTGCCTTGAGGCAACTTTTTTGTGATTTGGTGCTATCAATCAATCAATTTTTTTATATAGCGCCAAATCACAACAAACAGTTGCCCCAAGGCGCTTTATATTGTAAGGCAAGGCCATACAATAATTATGTAAAACCCCAACGGTCAAAACGACCCCCTGTGAGCAAGCACTTGGCTACAGTGGGAAGGAAAAACTCCCTTTTAACAGGAAGAAACCTCCAGCAGAACCAGGCTCAGGGAGGGGCAGTCTTCTGCTGGGACTGGTTGGGGCTGAGGGAGAGAACCAGGAAAAAGACATGCTGTGGAGGGGAGCAGAGATCGATCACTAATGATTAAATGCAGAGTGGTGCATACAGAGCAAAAAGAGAAAGAAACAGTGCATCATGGGAACCCCCCAGCAGTCTACGTCTATAGCAGCATAACTAAGGGATGGTTCAGGGTCACCTGATCCAGCCCTAACTATAAGCTTTAGCAAAAAGGAAAGTTTTAAGCCTAATCTTAAAAGTAGAGAGGGTGTCTGTCTCCCTGATCTGAATTGGGAGCTGGTTCCACAGGAGAGGAGCCTGAAAGCTGAAGGCTCTGCCTCCCATTCTACTCTTACAAACCCTAGGAACTACAAGTAAGCCTGCAGTCTGAGAGCGAAGCGCTCTATTGGGGTGATATGGTACTACGAGGTCCCTAAGATAAGATGGGACCTGATTATTCAAAACCTTATAAGTAAGAAGAATTTTAAATTCTATTCTAGAATTAACAGGAAGCCAATGAAGAGAGGCCAATATGGGTGAGATATGCTCTCTCCTTCTAGTCCCCGTCAGTACTCTAGCTGCAGCATTTTGAATTAACTGAAGGCTTTTTAGGGAACTTTTAGGACAACCTGATAATAATGAATTACAATAGTCCAGCCTAGAGGAAATAAATGCATGAATTAGTTTTTCAGCATCACTCTGAGACAAGACCTTTCTGATTTTAGAGATATTGCGTAAATGCAAAAAAGCAGTCCTACATATTTGTTTAATATGCGCTTTGAATGACATATCCTGATCAAAAATGACTCCAAGATTTCTCACAGTATTCCTAGAGGTCAGGGTAATGCCATCCAGAGTAAGGATCTGGTTAGACACCATGTTTCTAAGATTTGTGGGGCCAAGTACAATAACTTCAGTTTTATCTGAGTTTAAAAGCAGGAAATTAGAGGTCATCCATGTCTTTATGTCTGTAAGACAATCCTGCAGTTTAGCTAATTGGTGTGTGTCCTCTGGCTTCATGGATAGATAAAGCTGGGTATCATCTGCGTAACAATGAAAATTTAAGCAATACCGTCTAATAATACTGCCTAAGGGAAGCATGTATAAAGTGAATAAAATTGGTCCTAGCACAGAACCTTGTGGAACTCCATAATTAACTTTAGTCTGTGAAGAAGATTCCCCATTTACATGAACAAATTGTAATCTATTAGACAAATATGATTCAAACCACCGCAGCGCAGTGCCTTTAATACCTATGGCATGCTCTAATCTCTGTAATAAAATTTTATGGTCAACAGTATCAAAAGCAGCACTGAGGTCTAACAGAACAAGCACAGAGATGAGTTCACTGTCCAAGGCCATAGGATCATTTGTAACCTTCACTAATGCTGTTTCTGTACTATGATGAATTCTAAAACCTGACTGAAACTCTTCAAATAGACCATTCCTCTGCAGATGATCAGTTAGCTGTTTTACAACTACCCTTTCAAGAATTTTTGAGAGAAAAGGAAGGTTGGAGATTGGCCTATAATTAGCTAAGATAGCTGGGTCAAGTGATGGCTTTTTAAGTAATGGTTTAATTACTGCCACCTTAAAAGCCTGTGGTACATAGCCAACTAACAAAGATAGATTGATCATATTTAAGATCGAAGCATTAAATAATGGTAGGGCTTCCTTGAGCAGCCTGGTAGGAATGGGGTCTAATAAACATGTTGATGGTTTGGATGAAGTAACTAATGAAAATAACTGACAGAACAATCGGAGAGAGTCTAACCAAATACCGGCATCACTGAAAGCAGCCAAAGATAACGATACGTCTTTGGGATGGTTATGAGTAATTTTTTCTCTAATAGTTAAAATTTTGTTAGCAAAGAAAGTCATGAAGTCATTACTAGTTAAAGTTAATGGAATACTCAGCTCAATAGAGCTCTGACTCTTTGTCAGCCTGGCTACAGTGCTGAAAAGAAACCTGGGGTTGTTCTTATTTTCTTCAATTAGTGATGAGTAGTAAGATGTCCTAGCTTTACGGAGGGCTTTTTTATAGAGCAACAGACTCTTTTTCCAGGCTAAGTGAAGATCTTCTAAATTAGTGAGACGCCATTTCCTCTCCAACTTACGGGTTATCTGCTTTAAGCTACGAGTTTGTGAGTTATACCACGGAGTCAGGCACTTCTGATTTAAAGCTCTCTTTTTTAGAGGAGCTACAGCATCCAAAGTTGTCTTCAATGAGGATGTAAAACTATTGACGAGATACTCTATTTCACTTACAGAGTTTAGGTAGCTACTCTGCACTGTGTTGGTATATGGCATTAGAGAACATAAAGAAGGAATCATATCCTTAAACCTAGTTACAGCGCTTTCTGAAAGACTTCTAGTGTAATGAAACTTATTCCCCACTGCTGGGTAGTCCATCAGAGTAAATGTAAATGTTATTAAGAAATGATCAGACAGAAGGGAGTTTTCAGGGAATACTGTTAAGTCTTCTATTTCCATACCATAAGTCAGAACAAGATCTAAGATGTGGTGGGTGGACTCATTTACTTTTTGAGCAAAGCCAATAGAGTCTAATAATAGATTAAATGCAGTGTTGAGGCTGTCATTCTCAGCATCTGTGTGGATGTTAAAATCGCCCACTATAATTATCTTATCTGAGCTAAGCACTAAGTCAGACAAAAGGTCTGAAAATTCACAGAGAAACTCACAGTAACGACCAGGTGGACGATAGATAATAACAAATAAAACTGGTTTTTGGGACTTCCAATTTGGATGGACAAGACTAAGAGTCAAGCTTTCAAATGAATTAAAGCTCTGTCTGGGTTTTTGATTAATTAATAAGCTGGAATGGAAGATTGCTGCTAATCCTCCGCCCCGGCTGGTGCTATATAAATTGAAATTGATGACTCCATGCAGGTGTCCAGTCCACTGTCGGGGGGGGGGTCATTGAGCCACTTGTTGGCTCTGTTCCTACAGCAGAGTCCATCCCATGTCTGCCACAGGAATCATCCAATCCAGCACATGGATCCAGCCGCATCTCGGACAGAAAGAAAAAGAAAACAGAATCGGTCGGCCTGAAGACCTACAGTAGTGTTCAGAATAATAGTTGGTGCTATGTGACTAAAAAGATTAATCCAGGTTTTGAGTATATTTCTTATTGTTACATGGGAAACAAGGTACCAGTAGATTCTCACAAATCCGTCGAGACCAAGCATTCATGATATGCACACTCATAAGGCTATGAAATTGGGCTATTAGTAAAAAAAAAAAAAGTAGAAAAGGGGGTGTTCACAATAATAGTAGCATCTGCTGTTGATGCTACAAACTCAAAACTATTATGTTCAAACTGCTTTTTAGCAATCCTGTGAATCACTAAACTAGTATTTAGCTGTATAACTACAGTTTTTATGATTTCTTCACATCTGCGAGGCATTAATTTTGTTGGTTTGGAACCAAGATTTTGCTCATTTACTAGTGTGCTTGGGGTCATTGTCTTGTTGAAACACCCATTTCAAGGGCATGTCCTCTTTAGCATAAGGCAACATGACCTCTTCAAGTATTTTGACATATCGAAACGGATCCATGATACCTGGTATGCAATATATATATATATATATATATATATATATATATATATATGCCCAACACCATAGTAGGAGAAACATGCCCATATCATGATGCTTGCATCACCATGCTTCACTGTATTCCCTGTGAACTGTGGCTTGAATTCAGAGTTTGGGGGTCATCTCACAAACTGTCTGTGGCCCATGGACCCAAAAAGAACAATTTTACTCTCATCAGTCCACAAAATATTCCTCCATTTCTCTTTAGGCCAGTTGATGTGTTCTTTGGCAAATTGTAGCCTCTTCTGCACATGTCTTTTATTTAACAGAGGGACTTTGCGGGGGAGTCTTGAAAATAAATTAGCTTCACACAGGCGTCTTCTAACTGCCACAGCACTTACAGGTAACTCCAGACTGTCTTTGATCATCCTGGAGCTGATCAATGGGTGAGCCTTTGCCATTCTGGTTATTCTTCTGTCCATTTTGATGGTTGTTTTCTTCCACGTCTTTTTTTTTTTTTTTTTCCATTTTAAAGCATTGGAGATCATTGTAGATGAACAGCCTATAATTTTTTGCATCTGCATATGTTTTCCCCTCTCCAATCAACTTTTAATCAAACTACGCTGTTCTTCTGAACAATGTCTTGAACGTCCCATTTTCCTCAGGCTTTCAAAGAGAAAAGCATGTTCAACAGGTGCTGGCTTCATCCTTTAATAGGGGACATCTGATTCACACCTGTTTGTTCTACAAAACTGACAAACTCACTGACTGAATGCCGCACTACTATTATTGTGAACACCCCCTTTTCTACTTTTTTTTACTAATAGCCCAATTTCATAGCCTTAAGAGTGTGCATATCATGAATGCTTGGTCTTGTTGGATTTGTGAGAATCTACTGAATCTACTGGTACCTTGTTTCCCATGTAACAATAAGAAATATACTCAAAACCTGGATTAATCTTTTTAGTCACATAGCACTACTATTATTCTGAACACTACTGTACACTGAAGGTATAATTCATCAGCATTAAGCAACAGGAAAGCAGAAGAAATACTAAGGCAATTTCTGGCCACATGCCCTAAGCTTCACTAACAGACCCAGACTTTAGATAAAGTTGAGGCTGAGACCCACTCTTTACTAATAAAATGAATTTAAAAGGGTAGGAAGCATAGTAACATACTATGCCAGTATGCTAGCCATACTCTACTAATTACCCAATTATAAATGTACCTAAATTAGATTACTAGTTACCTTTTTATAGTTTATAGTTACATTCAGCAGCTGCTGACAACTTGAGATAGGGCCTGACAGCCCCCATTGTTTGTTGGATCTATTTACCACTTGAAGGTTAACACTACAATACAATGTATGAGGTTGTATTTTATGCCACCACCTGAGGTCATTTCCATAGAACAGAGGGGAAAAAAGAATCCAGCTGACATAAATAGAATTTTAAGGACAATACTAAATGGCTTTGAGCACAGTTTGAGTGCACATTTTATGGAGGGAGACATTCGTGTGAATATGTGACGGTGGCCAGATGGAATGAAGCTGAACGAATGAATGTGGAAAAGGCTTTATCAAAGAAGGCAGTACTGTGATTGAAAATTCTTATTGAAGCATTTAAACAGACTGAGTTATTAATCAGATGAATAATGTATCATGGGTTACAGTATTGCAATTGTGTATCAATATAAAATGGGAAATTAAAGAAAGACATAAAAGCTACCTCTCCCACAAACAACAACTGCGCTTAGAAACTGTGGAACTGGATTCAGTTGTTAATTTCTGCTACTTCCTTTCATCTCCTCTGCACTTGTCAGTCAGTGTTACTTTAAAAAAAAAAAAATCTCCACAGGAAAGAGATTATTGATGGTAATGCAAAATCCAGATGTGTCAGCAGCCGAGCTGCTGCCTCTGGCTCCTTGTGGAACTCTCTGCTCAGCATACATTATGTCTCAGACACCTTGCACTTAAGTTTAAAATTTCCTGTTGGCAGGTTTAAAGCATGAATGAGACTTTGCATGTGGGAAAGACATTGATTCAGCTTGTTACAAACAGGTATTTGTGTTGTACTGTGTGCCCTAAGGAAATATAAATGTGTAAATTGTACCTCACACCATAATAAGTCAGAGTTAGAGCTACAGTTTACACTTAATGTTGCTTCTCTATATTTTAACAGCACAATCAGAGATACAGCATTAAACATTCACAAATAATACAAGAAATCAAACTCATTTACAGATCTGCCAGGATCACTTGTGCTTGTGTTCACGCATCAGCATGATCTCCTCCACCCGACTGCTACAGCCGGCATTAAGCAGCTGATGTTTCTCCCCAGCAGTTCTATTTAAAGAATGGATCCACATTATACAAACTGCATTCAAAAAAGAATCACACCACGCTGTGCACCGTGTACTTCTGCCATGATTGTCCCCAAAACTGTGCACCTGCTCCTCGTTACTAACAACTACTTTATGGAATCAAGCCTGTTTCTCTCTCTCTCTCTATCTCTCTGTGGTTTTATAAGTATTGTTTTCAAATAAAGGCTTATATGAATGATGAATGTTTATGACTTCAATGGTAAGAATATTTTACTAAATGAAATATTATTTCCATCAGTCCAGCGAAAATTTGTGACAGAAATTTGTTGAGCTCCTCATCCAATGGGTCTACTTAGCTAGAGACATCCCAGTGAATATTGCAAATGCAGATGATGCCATAGTGTCAGGGTTTGAGTCGTGTTTGGTTATCTGTTTTGGGTTTTGGTTTGTTTATTCTCTTGCAGGGTTTTCTGGTTGGGTCTGTCTGTCTCGGTTCTTGGTGATGGGTGTTCCCCTTTCTCTGGCCACGCCCTGTTCTGGTGCTTTCCATGCACACCTGTTTCTGATTTGCTGATTATCACCTGGGGCTATATAAGCTCACTGGGTGTGTTTCCTAGTTGCCAATTTGTCGTGTCTTGTGCCTGCATTGCACTGCATTGTTTGTCATGCTCTGTGGTTGCTCATTTCTTCTGCCATGTTTTATGTTAGTATTTATTTGGTGATTATGTCTTCTGTGTGCCTTCCCTGTCTCTTGCTGCTAGGTGGTGGGCGTAGCAGAGTCTTGACCACACCCACTTCTGGATCCTTTTGCACAGGTGTTTACTATCAGCTGCTCATCACTTAGGTGTATATAAGTGTCACTGGTTGCACTAGTTATTCGCTCGATCGTTGTGCCTTGTGCCCTCGCTTCTTGCTCTGAGTTGTGTGTATCTTCCAAGTCCTGTTTCCACATCCTGATACTGTTGCCTCGACCACGCCATTTGCCTGATGACTTTTGTACTGCTGCTTGTCTGGACAGTAAAGCCTTTTTACAACCAGAGCTGTCTGTTCGAGCCGTGCATTTGTATGCTGCAATTCCTGACCATCCAGCCTGATACATAGTGGATTTGTTTTTTTCTTTTGTGTTAAAAGAATGAACAGCATCAATAGCTGTAGCCGCTAGTGTGCACGCACGGTGAGCGCATGTGGTGGTCACAGTGTGCAATAGTACAAACCATATAGTAAATGGACTGCATTTATGTAGCGCTTTTCCATCTGCATCAGATGCTCAAAGAAAATCACTCCGAAAAATGACGTTTCCCCCCCGTGCTTCACGGTTGGGACTGTGTTCTTGGGGTTGTTCTCATCCTCCAAACATGGCGAGTGGAATTGATACCAAAAAGCTCCAATTTGTCTTCATTTGACCACATGTCTTTCTCCCATGCCTCCTCTGGCTCATCCAGATGGTCACTGGTGAACTTCAAACAGACCTGGACATGTGCTGGCTTGAGCAGGGGTACCTTGCTGCCCTGCAGGATTTTAAACCATGACAGCATAGTGTGTTACTAATGGAATCTTTGCGACTGTGTGGTCCCAGCTCTCTTCAGGTCACTGACCAGGTCTTGCCATGTTGTTCTGGGCTTTCTCAGAATCATCCTTACCACACAAGGTGAGCAATTGCATGGAGCCCCAGACCGAGGAAGTTGGCAGTCATCTTGTTTCTTCCATTTTCTAATAATTAAGCAACTTGGTGAGAAGGCAACAACTGTTGGTGTACCTATTGTCCTGTAGGTCTACAATTTTGTCCGTGGTGTCCTTGGACAACTCTTTGTCTTGGCTATGGTGGATAGGTTGGAGTGTGATTTATGGTCTGGACAGGTGTCTTTTATACTGGGAACAAGTTCAAACAGGTGCAATTAATACAGATAAAGAGTGCAGAATAGGAGGCTTCTTAAAGAAAAACTGACAGGTCTGTGTGAGCCAGAATTCTTGCTGGTTAGTAGGTGATCAAATACTTATTTCATGCAATAAAATGTAAATTAATTATTTACAAATCATACAATGTGATTTTCTGATTATTTTTTTAGATTCTGTCTCTCACAGTTGAAGTGTACCTACAATAAAAATTGCAGACCTCTCCATTCTTTTTAGGTGGGAAAACTTCCCATATCAACAGTGGGAGGCAAATTCTTATTTGCCTCACTGTATACGAGTACATACACACCCAACACATAACCAAATTTTAAATATAAATTAAATACTATATATTATTGTATCACCATAAAAAATAGTAACCCATTCCGGCTTCAGCAATACATATACATAAAGTTACGCTCAAGCAGAGCAGCAGGAGTTCATCAGGACATTGAAAAAGAACCAAATTTTGGAGCCTGTGGCAAGGCTTCCTATTACCTAAACTGACAGCGATGGGAAAGCCTCTGCAATAACACCAACCACCCTGCTCTGTGCAGATGCAATGTAATTAACCCATCTACTTATTATGTCTTAATGGTTGCTGGCATGTAGCCATTTATTAATCAGGAGATTTGCTTTGTTGACTCATTTGGGAGGAAACCGATATGAGTTTTTGATGCAGTTACTCATCATGAAGGATTTGGCTGTTGACTCTTATGAAGTCTTACCTAAGAGGAAGACTAAGCAAGATTTTATTTTTAATTTAATGAGGCAAACAAAAACAATCATTGTGATGCTGAAACGTGTGGGGTGGGGGCAAATGGGAGTCAGAACTGAGAGTCAGAACTGACACACACTTAAGATCTGGCAGGAATAAACCAAAATCAAGCCAACAATATAAAATTTTGAAAAACAAAATCATGCTGCTCGAGGTGTTAAAGATGTTCTGTTGCACCACTGCTTAACAATTCACATTAGAGAGAAATCCAACTTTGCATCTTGAACTTTGAGTAGATTCTTGAATTAGCATTTTCTTTCAGCTAGCCAAAAGTGGCAACACCTTAAAACTACAATTAACGCAAGTTCTCAGTTCCATTGTATGTACGCCATAATGAGGATGCTGAATGGGCTCTACCTTCTTTTTCTTCTTTTTTTTAACCTGCATAATATGTATATGTGACGGACTTGATGAGTGAAGCTCTTCAGCATCTCAGAACTTTTTTTGAGTAAATGCTTTGGTGTATCATGAGCATGGCTAAAACCTTTCAGCTTCCGGGGGGGTCTCCGCCTACCCAGACTGCCCACCTTTTAAAGCATTTTTTGTTTTTTGCCTACAATATTGCCAAATTATCATATTGCAATATTGTCATATCAATATAAGATATGACTATGATTTCACACAAAGTGCAGTGTTTAAACATTCTTAAACAAAACAGTAATAATACCACACTCATTTTGCACTCATCATAAGCTTAGGATACAGTGCCCTCCAGAAGTAATGGAACACTTGGTATTTCACACATTATGTTAGAAAGATTAAAAAAAGAAAATAAGGTTATAAAATCAAACCTTCACTGTGCCTTGTGACAGAATCACTACAATGACCGATCCAAGATGGCGGCCGCATTTCTTGCGCCTCAGCAACCAATGCGGCGTCTACTCCTCTTTATGTCTGTTTGTCTACCGGCGGCCTTGTGATAGAATCACTACGATGACCGATCCAAGATGGCAGCTGCATTTCTTGCGCCAGAGCAACCAATGTGGCGTCTACTATTCTTTATAATGTCTATGTTCATCTACTGTCGGTTTGTGGCTTTTTCCCCACTGCGGAAATTTTTGGTGCTATTTCCGGTTTCTGCCTTCGTCTGCCATCAGTTTATGGCTTTTTACGACAGCTGTTTGTGGCTTTTTCCCCACTGCGGAGATTTTTGGTGCTTTCGTCTACCATAGAGCGAGCCTCGTATTACAAATTAGTAGCTCTTCAAAACACATTTCTGGAGGAACTGTTGGTTATTTTTGATTCCTGCAGGAACTGTTGGTTATTTTTGAAGAAAACCATAATTCCATTGAAGAGAAGTTAGTTATTTGTAACAGTAAGAAATTATTACCACTGGCATATGTGTAGTCATGTAAGTGTGACCTGTGTGTCATTCACACTGTAGAGGTATAATTAATACTTTAATCACACAATACCCCCATTTATATTCAATAATTGGAAGTGAATAATTCTGAATAGCAGCCAAATCACTGCAGTATGTAAAGGTTTATGAACTAATTACTTTTCCTTGTATGCCCATCGAGAAATACACCAGAATGAAGTGTAACAGCAGAAAACTTAAATGACTTTCCCCAAGGACTGGTTCAACAATCGTCACTTATACTTTTCTTCGCCGTGCCTCTGAGTTCACTGCTTTCCACCAAATGAAGTCTGTGTCTTTATTCGTTTCTGTGCCGCTCACCGCCGTCTGACTCACAGAGTGTGGCCTCAGCTCTGACGGCGGGCACACGCCACCACCGGAATGTTAATGCGGCTCCACGTTACAGATGAAGAATGTCATAAACTCACAGCTCATATTTTTAGAAGCACATTTGACTGTTGCTGCAGATACTAAGAAATCAGCTGCAAGGAAGACATATCACCTCGGTTACGGGAGGAGGAGGGGGATGATTACTTATACAAATTTACTCTCACAATGTCACCTGCTGTTTCGACAAATCATCCTTTTCTTGGTGGATGCGTCCCTGGCGAAATCACTCTGAAGGCTTGCAATGTCGACCGACGATTGAAAATTCCATGCATAATAAATATTGATCCGGCGGACGTGTAATCAATAAACCGTGATTAGGGAGCGATAAAAGCAGGTGAGGCATATGAAGCCTGTCTCCTCACTGATTTTGTACGGTGGGGTTGCATGCATAATGTGTGCTAACCACAACACAAGCGTGCAAACAGCAAATAAGACTACAGAGACACAAATAATCCACAGGTAGAAATAAACGGGGGAAAATGCATGAGCATGAAATGGAAAGAAGGAAAAACAGCATGCACAACAGCTCACCTTCATCCGTTACAGTGGCACGGTGACCTTTCAGACATATTCCACACACAGTGAGACAGAAGAAAATGATCAGCAGCTGCACAGGATGAAGAGAGATTACGCGCTCTGCACTGCTAATCAAATAAAGAGCAGAAAAAATTGTATTACCTAGGACAAATAATCTGGTTAGTCATCGAAAGACACTCAAGGAAACAGCTGCATTTTCACTGCTAATGCAGAGGACGGTGCACACGCAGTTTGTAACACCTCACAAAGACCTAAATCATGAAAGTGTGTTCTTTGTTCAACACAGTGGACTCATATCTTGATGGCAGCTGCAACAACTCATGTAGGGTGGTGGAAATGCTTTTGGGGTGTGATCAAAGTCAACTTGCACCGTACAAGTGCAAAACCGGACACTGGATGTAAAGGGGTTGAATTTGTTGGGATTATTTGCCGTGAGCATATTATAGTAAAACTGATTGCATCCAGTCAGAGAAGCACCTGCCTTTCCCTTTAAACAGGACTGTGCCAGGAGCACAGTGAGAAAGCAGATGCAACTAAAAGGATTTCTGGGATGTTTCTAGATTTCCACCAACCTATCAGATTTCACAGTAGACAAAGGCAACCAGAGCTCCCTGAGGTGAAGCAGTGCAGTAACAAGATGAGGTTTGGGATTTTTCCATGAATTCTTGCTCTTATTTTGTTGAATGGTTGCTTTCCATTCACTTTCATTGTGTTTTTTATCTGTATACCATATATTTCAGAGTATAAGTTGGACCATTTTTCTCTGTTTTCAGCTCTTTTGTTTGGGAATTTTGTGCATTGTTATAGTGTGTTTTGTCACTGGCATTTATTATTTTATTATTCGAATTGATTTTGTTTTGTGCTATGATTCCTGGGAGCACCCTATATAAAAAGTTGTTGTTAATAGCTTATGTGCAATTTTGCACAGGAGTATAAATTGGAGTTTTACTACTAAACCTGCAAAAAAATTATAACTCAATTTATACTCCAGGAAATGTGGTAATTCCTCGTGTCTCTGAGAGAGAGAAACTCATACAAAATAGGTTTTTCCCCTCACCCTTCACTTGCTATTACCTTTCTGTTCCTCTCCACTATGAAGATGTGACTATTGGTACAACAGACAAAATGTTTACCATAAACACACACAGTTTGTCCAATCACACCCACAGAAATCTAGAACTTTTTCAGAGGGATCAAGCCTGTTTTTGATCCTGCGATCATCTCTTTCAAATATGGGAACACTTTATGAAGATTGAAGTTTTTCTAGCTTAGAATTTCACCCTTTTCCAATTACCTAATCAATCGTTCATAAGTTACCATTTTCCAGATATCTGGAAACCCATAGTCAAACCCACTGTTTTTTGTTGTTGTGTGCGAAGCAAAAGTTCACCATGGCTGTATCCTCTTTGTGCTGTTTCCCCACACTTAAACGGACCACTGTCTCATATCCAGATAACACATTAATGCTTTCTATTTCTGTGCCGGCAGACACATCCTCATTATGGCATGACATGTCGTATGTTGTTGGGTAGTCCCACAGTAGAGGCCTGTCAAGTCACTACTTTTGCTTTTTGTATCCATGTTATAGAATGTCATAAGGTGGCTGTGTTTATAAACAGAGGAACAAGTTAATGCCTTGCAATATGAAGCGCCTTGGGGCAACTGTTTGTTGTGATTTGGCGCTATATAAATGAATGAATGAATGAAAACTGTTTATTTCGAACATTTGATACAACAACAATTACAAGATAGATCAGTAAAGACAACAAAAAAGTTCCTACTGTGTACCCAACCTGTCCGAAAAGGGGTAGGGTGAAGCATCAGCTTATTTATCCCTACCCCTTCTTCCCCACAACCAGTAATACCCTTTGCCACATATACACATAGATTCCTACACACCTAAACCGATATATATTGATATCAACATACATACACATATATATACATATACACACACATATACATATATATACATACACATATATATACACAAACTTAAATATACACCTACACATACCTACTTACATACAAAATACTATATATTTACAAGCCGAAGCAAAAAACAAAAACACCCTAACCCTCATTACCCTTCCTCCTCCCTATACCCAGAAAAAAAACATATTTTTGTACCGCTGTTTGAACTGGTTCATGCTTGGACATTGCTTGAGCCCCACTCCCAATCTGTTCCACATCCTCACCCCACAGACAGAAATACAGAAACCTTTTAATGTTGTTCGTGCCCACTGATGCTTTAAATTAAATTTCCCCCTCAGACTGCAATCCCCTGATCTGTTAAAAAACATATTTTTAATATTTGCTGGAAGTAAATTGTTTATTGCTTTATACACGATTTGTACTGTTTGAAAATGAACCAAGTCTGTGAATTTTAAGAATTTGGATTGTAAAAATAGTGGATTTGTATGATCTCTATAGCCAGTATTATGAATAATTCTTATAGCTCTTTACTGCATTACTGATAGTGATTGTGTTGTACCTTTATAAGTATTACCCCATACCAATGCACAGTACTGTAAATATGGTAAAACCAGTGAGCAGTAAAGAATGCGGAGTGAGTTGTGGTCCAGAATGTTTCACTTTGTTTAGAACTGAAATGCTTCTTGACAGTTTACTTTGTATATGTTTTATGAGTCTTCCAGTTTATCTTATCATCTATTATCACCCCCAGAAACTTATTTTCATGTAACCTTTCAATATCTACCCCCTCGACTTGTAACTGAACCTGTATGTCTGTATTACAATAGCCAAATAACATGTATTTTGTTTTACTTAAGTTTAATGATAATTTGTTTCTGTCAAACCATATTTTCAATTTTCCCATTTCTATACTGATCCTCCTCAGTAACTCCTGCAAATCCCCTCCTGAACAAAAAATGCTTGTCATCTGCAAATAATACTAATTTTAATATTTTGGAAACATTGACAATATCATTTATATAAATTAGAAACAGTTTTGGACCCAATACTGACCCCTGTGGGACGCCACAAGCATTGTCCAAGCATGATGTATATTCCCCCAACTTCACAAACTGCTTCTCACCCAGTGTAACACCAACCCCCTAATCCCATACTGTTCAAGTTTACTGATTAATATGTCATGATTGATTGTATCAAAAGCCTTTTTAAGGTCTATAAATATTCCAACTGAATGTAATTTGTGGTCTATGGCGTTTGTAATCTCCTCAACTGATTCTATTAATGCAAGTGATGTTGAACTATGTGCTCTGAATCCATATTGACTATCAGTAAGTAATTTATGTTTATTTATGAATTTGTCTAATCCATTATTGAATAACTTTTCTAATAATTTGGAAAATTGTGGAAGCAAAGAAACAGGTCTATAATTTGTGAAGTGGTGTCTATCCCCAGTCTTATACAGCGGCACAACCTTAGCTATTTTCATTTGATTGGGAAATTTACCGGTTTGAAATAAGTTACAGATGTATGTTAATGGTTCTATAATCCATTCAATGACCTGTTTTACCACCACCATATCAATTTCATTTAAATCTTTAGATGTTTTATATTTACAATTATTCACAATGTCTATAATTTCTTTTCCATCCACTGCTGTGAGGAACATTGAACAGGGATTTCTTTCTATGAGATTATTATCCCAATCCTCAGGTTGGGAATTGGGATTTTTTTCTGCCAAGCTTGGTCCAATATTTACAAAAAAATTATTAAAACTGTTGACTACCTCATCCTTATTTTCCTTCTTGACATTATTATCAATGAAATACTGAGGGTAACTCTGTTTTTTATTACCATTTTTGATAATGCTATTTAATATATCCCATATTCCTTTAATATTGTTTTTGTTATTATATATGTTACTATAATATTCCTTCCTACATACCCGTATAATATTAGTTAATCTATTTTTGTATTTCTTATATCTATTTTCTGCCTCTTTAGTCTTTAGTTTTATGAATTCTCTATACAGTGTATTTTTCTTATTACATGCATTTCGTAACCCTTTCGTCATCCATGGTCGATCTTGGATTTTTTGTTTTCTGTAGTCTTGTTTAATTGGATAATTTTTATCATACAATGATGTAAATATTTGTAAAAAAAGTTTCATATGCACTATCAACATCACTTTCACTGTATACCTTTTCCCAGTTTTGCTCCTATAAATCCTTCTTTAGTGTGTTCATGTTTTCCTCTGTCCGCACTCGCCTGTATTTTATTTTCTCCTCTGGCTGATTCCGCCGATGGTTTCTATTATAAACGATGAAAACTGGTAGATGATCACTAATGTCATTGATTAATAATCCACTCAGTGTTATTCTCAATATCATTGCTGAATATATTATCAATTAAGGTAGCACTATGGGATGTAATTCTGCTTGGCCTGGTGATTTTTGGATATAAACTCATACTGTACATTATACTGATAAATTCATCTGTTATTTTATGCTTATTTGGATTGAGCAGATCAATATTTAAGTCACCACAAATGAACACAGTTTTTTGATTAGTTTTTGAGAACATTTTTCCCATACAGTCAGTGAATGTTTCAATACTAGATCCTGGTGCTCTATATATACAGCTGACTAATACATTTTTGCTTTTCTCTTCACATATTTCAATAGTTATACATTCTAATAAGTTATCAATCACAGTTGTCATATTGTCTACTATTTTATAATCCATGTTCTTATCCACATACACAGCCACTCCTCCTCCACTCTTTCTGTTTACACAATTAAATTCATATCCATCCAGTTCAAAATCCATTCCTTTATCTTCATTGATCCATGTTTCTGATATAGCAATTATGTTAAATATTTTTTAAATTGACTTAAATATTCTTTAATGTTGTTAAAGTTTGCATATAGACTTCTGCTGTTGAAATGGATTATTAATAATTTGTTATCCGTTTTAATGATCCGATTAAACTGTTCATCTGTATAATAGCAACAACTGTCATTGATATTTGAAAGAAATTATTGTCCGGGTCTATATCGTGCTCCAAGTCCAGTACATTGTGGTCTGTGTATTTTAATGTTCTCAGTTCTACTTTTCCATGATCAGCAATCCTTTGAGTTATATCCTTCTTGTCTCCAGATGTAGATGATGTAGTAGATGAATAGGTTCCTCTGATCTGTGTCATGGTGTTGTGATGTGTTTGTGTCCTCATACCTTATTGGTCGTATTTGTCCAGATCCTCGATGTTCCTGATTACCATAACCTTCGCTTGTTCTGGTGTTCCATTCAATTTGATAAATGTTTTGCAGTTGGATGTCCATGTCTGTTGAACTTTTCCCTGCTTTTTTAAGAAACGAGCTTTCCTGGCGATGTCTGCGTTTCTTTTGGTCAGATGTTCATTGATGAATACGTTTGTTCCTTTAAGTTTCCGTCCCTGTTTTAACAATGCCATTTTATGTTTTCTGTTGACAAACCTCATTATAACTGCTCGCTTGTCTCCATCCTCTCTCCTGGGCAGGGGGTGGCACGCTTCAATGTTATTACAGTCCATTTGAATACCTTTAGATTGCAGGAAGTCAGCCACCTGTTGTTCCACTGAGCTGGCCTCCTGCTCTCTGGCCTCCCCTCCGCTGTCCTCTGACACCACCCGTGCGTAGGATCGAGGTTTAATATGAATTCCTGTAATAATAACGTCGTTCATCCTTGTGTACTGTTCCAACTCCGCAACACGGTTCTCCAGGTACACCAGACGCCGGTCTTTCTCAGCATTCTGGATCTGGAGAGCCTTCACTACTTCCACCAGCTCCATAATGGATTTCTGCTGCATTTTAACAACAGAGATTTCCTCAGACAAAAAGTCCAGGAACTTTTTGATATCGTCTCCCTCCTCCGCCGTCAGTGCCTTCTTCGGACCCATGGTCAGATAACTCCGCGCTGGCGCCTCGGGCCTCGGTAAAGCCGCGCCGGTGGAACTGCACTGACGCCTCGGGCTTCAGGTGTAGCCGCGCTGATGGATGTGCGCTGACGCCTCAGGCTTCAGGTGGAGCCGCGCCGGTGGATGTGCGCTGACGCCTCGCGCCTCGGTAAAGCCGCGCCGGTGGAACTGTGCTGACGCCTCGGGCCTCGGTAAAGTCGCGCCGGTGGAACTGCGCTGACGCCTCGGGCTTCAAATCAATGAAATTGATTTGATTTGATCATTTGGCAAATGTGTATCAATATACAAATTGTATGCTGCAAACTGTCATGTTCCTTGTCTAGTTGCGCTTAGTATCTGTTTTTACTTGTCTTTTCTTGTGAAGCTGTCCTAATTTACTTAAATCCATTATTGTGTATCTGTTGTTGTGTATGCTGTGTTGTTTTTAGTTTCTTGAAACAAACACAAAAACAGTAAAGTCTTAAACTATAAAATGAAGTGTTCAAATAAAACCCTGATATTTAAGATCTTTGGAGCAACCAACTAATCAATGACTATTTTCAAAATATATAAATAAATATTTTAAAATACTTTGTTCATATTCAAATTAAGCTGTGGGGGAGATCAGTGTGTGTGTGTGTGTGTGTGTGTGTGTGTGTGTGTGCTCAACAAAAATATAAACGCAACACTTTTGGTTTTGCTCCCATTTTGTATGAGATGAACTCAAAGATCTAAAACTTTTTCCACATACACAATATCACCATTTCTCTCAAATATTGTTCACAAACCAGTCTAAATCTGTGATAGTGAGCACTTCTCCTTTGCTGAGATAATCCATCCCACCTCACAGGTGTACCATATCAAGATGCTGATTAGACACTATGATTAGTGCACAGGTGTGCCTTAGACTGTCCACAATAAAAGGCCACTCTGAAAGGTGCAGTTTTGTTTTATTGGGGGGGGGGGGATACCAGTCAGTATCTGGTGTGACCACCATTTGCCTCATGCAGTGCAACACATCTCCTTCGCATAGAGTTGATCAGGTTGTCAATTGTGGCCTGTGGAATGTTGGTCCACTCCTCTTCAATGGCTGTGTGAAGTTGCTGGATATTGGCAGGAACTGGTACACGCTGTCGTATACACCGGTCCAGAGCATCCCTAACATGCTCAATGAGTGACATGTCCGGTGAGTATGCCGGCCATGCAAGAACTGGGACATTTTCAGCTTCCAAGAATTGTGTACAGATCCTTGCAACATGGGGCCGTGCATTATCCTGCTGCAACATGGTGATGTTCTTGGATGTTGGCACAACAATGGGCCTCAGGATCTCGTCACTGTATCTCTGTGCATTCAAAATGCCATCAATAAAATGCACCTGTGTTCTTCGTCCATAACAGACGCCTGCCCATACCATAACCCCACCGCCACCATGGGCCACTTGATCCACAACATTAACATCAGAAAACCACTCACCCACACGACGCCACAAACGCTGTCTGCCATCTGCCCTGGACAGTGTGAACCGGGAGTCATCCG
The DNA here is from genome assembly GCF_902500255.1 of Thalassophryne amazonica. Classification (NCBI taxonomy): domain Eukaryota; kingdom Metazoa; phylum Chordata; class Actinopteri; order Batrachoidiformes; family Batrachoididae; genus Thalassophryne; species Thalassophryne amazonica. Next base: position 66,681,807 of record NC_047109.1, on the reverse strand, counting down.
TGAAGAGAACACCTCTCCAACGTGCCAAACACCAGCGAATGTGAGCATTTGCCCACTCAAGTTGTTTACGACGATGAACTGGAGTCAGGTCAAGACCCCGATGAGGACGACGAGCATGCAGATGAGCTTCCCTGAGATGGTTTCTGACAGTTTGTGCAGAAATTTTAGCAGCTGTCTGAGTGGCTGGTCTCAGACGATCTTGGAGGTGAACATGCTGGATGTGGAGGTCCTGGGCTGGTGTGGTTACACGTGGTCTGCGGATGTGAGGCTGGTTGGATGTACTGCCAAATTCTCTGAAATGCCTTTGGAGACGGCTTATGGTAGAGAAATGAACATTCAATACACAAGCAACAGCTCTGGTTGACATTCCTACTGTCAGCATGCCAATTGCACGCTCCCTCAAATCTTGCGACATCTGTGGCATTGTGCTGTATGATAAAACTGCACCTTTCAGAGTGGCCTTTTATTGTGGGCAGTCTAAGGCACACCTGTGCACTAATCATGGTGTCTAATCAGCATCTTGATATGGCACACCTGTGAGGTGGGATGGATTATCTCAGCAAAGGAGAAGCGCTCACTATCACACATTTAGACTGGTCTGTGAACAATATTTGAGGGAAATTGTGATATTGTGTATGTGGAAAAAGTTTTAGATCTTTGAGTTCATCTCATACAAAATGGGAGCAAAACCAAAAGTGTTGCGTTTATATTTTTGTTGAGTATATATATATATATATATATATATATATATATCATGTTGTCATTTAGTGTAATTACCACATGCAGTCATTAAGAAACACAGTTCAATATACATTTTAATTTGGAATCAAAACAAAATCGGTGCCCTAACCTTTGATTAGTACTGCATCTTTAAGTCTAAGTCACACTGTGACAGACAAAAGAGACATATGAGTAACGAATATAAAATTTCAATATCCATTTTTGTCCTGTACAAATCATTTTTTCTCATTCATTAAAAGCTTCCTTGTTAGCTGAGGCCTGGTGAGTCCATTAGAAAGTTTTGTGCATGCTCAAAACATTGAGCAGACATCTGACAGAAACATCAGGCAGGGGTTGCAAGATTGTTTACCATTTTGTCCTGTATTTGTCTGTTAGCTTGTAAGTGGAAGTCCCCTAGATGTTCATTTTATCTATGCATTATCTGTTCATCATCTGATTGCATCCAGAAGTGCTGCGCACCCACATTCAATGGCTGATCACTCATTTTATTACAGTCACTAATCCACCCCAGACCAAAGGATTAGGTGATATTTGCCACCGGACAAATAATTTAAATCTGTTACTAATCAGTTTACTTACACCTTTACAGTAGTCTCCTTTAACCCTCTGGGGCCGACGCCATCATATACGGCGGCTGAGACCAAGTTTTACTAAATTCTAAATAACTTTTTAATGATATGAGATAGATTTTTGCTGAAAAGTTAACTCCGTGGACTTTCGAGCCAGCCGTCCACCATCTTTGTACTCCTCATAGAAGCTGTGTGATGACGTGCACAATGTGAGTGTCCAATCGGAATTGGTTCACCGTCACGTGGTACTCGCAAATCCAATTGTAGGGCAGATTTACCTCACGTGATAAACCAAAGATTGTTTTTCGGAGTGATGTGTTACTAGTTGGCCCGTTTGAATAGCCCCCTGGCTGCTGGCTCCAATGCGCCCTGCGCCATTACACACAGCGATCACTGAAAGTGAGTAGACGGAGCAGACAGAGGGCCTCTCATACAGTCTCACATGCTCAGAGTGTCAGGATTGCTCCACTAGTTTGCGTGTGAATGTTATTGGATAAAGCCCCTTTCACACCTTGGCTGCTCCCAGTTGCGTTGTGTGTCGTCATGACGACACCACGTGGAAGCAACTCAGTGCCGAGACGATGCAACTCGGCGCCACAACAGGACGAGGGGCACGAAGGATGAAGCAAATCGGACGCCAAAAATTAAACATGTTTAATATTTGTTTGCGTTCTCTACTCGATGCAGAATTAAGTGGTTTCAGTGGCCAAGTGGTTAATGCGCTTGGTTTCAGTTCAGAAGGTTCCGGGTTCAAATCCCACCCCTGCCACATTTCTCCATGTAATGTGGAGTTGCTTCAGGAAGGGACATGCAGATCCACCTTGGATTTGCTGTGGCGACCCCAAGTGCAAACAAGGGAGCAGCCGAAGGGACTTACAGTGAAAGTCAGAGCAACAGGACGGTACTCAGTGTGACTGGAAGCCACACCCTTACAAGGCAACGTTACCTGATGCCAATTTGATTCCCGCTGTGTCCCATTGTTCCCAAAGTATAAATCACGCAGGATTGTTTTTATACTGTGTACACAATGCAGTAAAAACTACACGCTCAAAAAACAGCACAGAAAAAAAAATGCAGATTACAGCTGCAGCAGCTCCTCGCTTTTCTCTCACAAATATGTTTGTATAAAGTCCATAAAAGTCCTGCTCACAGACTGATTGCCAGAGACAGGACATGTCCACATCAAGTATAACTCCAGACATCTCCACATTTACTCACAGACAGTTTGTTCATGCACGCACATGTGAACAATTAAAAGAAAGGGGAAAAAAACTGTCTGGCTGCAGGCAGTTAGTTCCTTGTTCTCCCCTCAAACTCTCATCACTGTGTTTTAAAAAAAAAGGACAAAAAGGACCTAAGTCCTGCTCACAGACTGATTGCCAGAGACAGGGCATGTCAACATTAAGTAGAACTTCAGACATCTCCGCATTTGCTCACGGACAGTTCGTTCGCGCGCGTGCAGTGTTGCCACAGGTACTTTGAAAAAGTAATCAAATTACTGATTACTCCTTGAAAAAGTAACTTAGTTACTTTACTGATTACTCAATTGTAAAAGTAACTAAGTTAGAATACTAGTTACTTTCCCCAGCTGCCGACAACAATCCTCTGCCACCTCAACATGACAATGATACTTGTTTTGCCAAAACTCACTTTATAGTCATCCTTTCTTGACTTCAACGAAAATAAATACTTGTTTTATAAAAAGTAAAATAAAGACCTCTTTCTTGACCTCATATTTAACTGATGACAGCACTGTAACAGTAAAACTTGCTATTTCGAACCTACATTGTTTATAAATGTAACTATTAAATTATTTCTAACATTTAAATTCTCTCTAAACATTTTACTTGTCGAAATTATTATTATTATTATTATTATTATTATTATTATTATAAGTAGTATAAGTAGTTGTAGTAAAAAAAAAAAAAAAAAAAGGCTTCAAAACTGGACCTTTAATCTAGGGGTGTTGTGGGGGGAGGGCACATCCTTGCCCCACACCCCCATTCCATCTGGATTCGCCCCTGCTTTGGCGTTTGAGCACAAAGAATGGATAACATTTATTTATGCAGAAAACATGACCAGATTTACAGGTAAGAAAGTTTTATTGCGTCGCGGAGGATCAGCTATTTTTAGCGCTCAGATACGGAGCGGCTCAGCTCAGAATTCTAAATAAAGGAGGAAAAAAAGCATAAAAATGTCTTTGTAAAGCTCAGTGCAGGTGTGCTGTCACCGTGCTTTAAGAGGTGAGGACGAGTTGTAGCTGCTGCAGAAAACCGCAGACGAAAAGCTCACAGCTCTCTTAAAGTGGGCAGTTCAGTCGAACCCCGACCCCCTGCCCACGGACCAAGTTTAATGCTGCTATCGACCCACAATGAAAAAATAGTAGTAACGCACAGTGACTTGGAGAAGTAACTTTAATCTGATTACTGATAACGCACAGTGATTTGGAGAAGTAACTTTAATCTGATTACTGATTTGGAAAGATTAACGCGTTAGATTACTCGTTACTAAAAAAAAGTGGTTAGATTAGAGTAACGCATTACCAAGTAACGCGTTACCGGCATCACTGTGCACGCGCATGCATCTCGCAGTCAAAGGAGGAAAGATAAACTATAACAGAACTCAGCGCAGACCTGCAACTCAGCACAAGAACAAATATAAACTAGAAGAGAAATCCAAGTGCACAGTGTGGCTGCAGCCAAAATGTGCACTTTGATCCCTCTGTGCAGAGAACCTGCAGGCTGCGTTCTTACCTCCTCTCTGCTCCCTGCTGCGCGCACCTGATGCAGATATTCCTGAGTCGTCATGACGCAATAGGAAGCAATTGGAAGTGGGCCCGGTGTGAAAGGGGCTTAAGCCTGTGGCAAGCTCTCTCGCTCCAGCATAAAGCACAATTTACCATATCAATGGAGCGAGGGGCCGCTCCTCAGAGTGTGAATGGGCCTTGAAGTGTGAATGTTGCTTTCAGAGCAGGAGAGAACAAACACACAGTCAACTTCAGAGAAGTAGAAGTTTGTGATGTGACCTTTGTGTAATAGCAGACAGAAATTGCTTTGAGCGGAAGACAAACAAAACGCATAGACCATTTTGTATATATTGTTCAAAATGTGTATTTGTGTTTGTTTGACCCCAGTCTTTCACACAAGACCTCAAATTACCTTTATAAAGTGCCAAAACAGTTGTTTATTATAGTTTGCTGTGTGTTTTGAATAAATGTGTATGGAAAATTATTTACCGCTTTACTTTTTCCTTTCTTATTTCTGATTGTAAACCTTTATTACACTTATAAAACATCACTATAGCATATATATTCTGAAAGTACAGGTTGTCCTGAAAAATAGAGACATAAAACTTGATTGTGGGATGCAGTGAGAGCAGTTAACAGCAATAATAAAACATTTAAGCCAGGCGAATGAACTGTCCAAAAAATGCCCTCAGACCCCAGAGGGTTAAAGAAGTTATATTGTGCAAAGTTGCTTCTGTCAATGAAATATTGGATGACGTCTGAATTTTACCTTCCGTCAAACCCTACAAAAATTCCTACAAATTCTACTCAGTGCATGTGTCTTGTACCCTGGCAGGAACATTTAAGTATTTGGTTTGTCCATTTATTTATGGGCTCTGAAAATGATGGCTGAAATGTATACAAATGGCCATAATTTCTCAATTCTGAATGTGTTATTTCTAAATTCTGAATGTGATATTTGATAAAGCTAACAGTATTTTGGCTGTTTCACTTTAACTCCATTGTGGTGGTGTACAGAGGTAGATGAATAAGTCTTATATAGGCCCTTAACCCCCCCCCCCCCCCGTTGGTGCTGGTGCTTATTCTCAGATTCCATAGCATGACGTGGATGAACATCTACAACTTCCCGTGGGCAGGATACCAGTACTTGCACAGTCAAAGTCTACTGTCAAGTACCCATTTACAGCTGGGTGATGCAGTCAAAGCATCTTTTTAAAGACACAGACAGGTAATGTGACCAGGAATCAAGCCCAGATCTATATATTTGTAACCCAATTACTTACCCACTGAGCTACCTGCTTATCTTTACAGAGGCAAAATTGCAAAAAGTGTGTCAGTGTTCAATTACGTATGGCCTAAACTCTATATTGTCTTTATATATATATATATATATATATATATATATATATATATATATATATATATATATATATATATATATATATATATATATATATATATATATATATATATATATATATATATATATATATATATATATATATATATATATATATATATATATAAGACATAACCTCTTGCTTGCCTCTACTGGTGGTTGGCTCTCACTGCGGTATTGTATCACTTCCTGTTCCGGAGCACTGCGGTGTTTTTCTGTATCTGTTAGCTGTTTAATCTGCGCAGTTAGATTGATCTAGTTATCTAGATTACGATTTGTTTCCCAGTGTAATCTTTACGTGCCTTAACTAAAGCACTCCTTCTGCTGAATCACCTCTAAATTATTTACACATTATTCACTTTGCGTGTTTTTAGGAATCCACTAGCTTAGCGTAGCTACTAGCTCTTAGCCGATTTAGCATGGCGGCTTCTCCTGTCTCTCCCGCACTTTTGTGCTCTGGGTGTGAAATGTTTCGTTATTCCTCGGCCTCCTTTAGCAGTAACGGTACTTGTAATAAGTGTAGCTTATTCGTAGCTTTGGAGGCCAGGCTGGGCGAATTGGAGACTCGGCTCCACACCGTGGAAAATTCTACAGCTAGCCAGGCCCCTGTAGTCAGTGCGGACCAAGGTAGCTTAGCCGCCGTTAGTTACCCCCTGGCAGATCCCGAGCAGCCGGGAAAGCAGGCTGACTGGGTGACTGTGAGGAGGAAGCGTAGCCCTAAACAGAAGCCCCGTGTACACCGCCAACCCGTTCACATCTCTAACCGTTTTTCCCCACTCGACGACACACCCGCCGAGGATCAAACTCTGGTTATTGGCGACTCTGTTTTGCGAAATGTGAAGTTAGCGACACCAGCAACCATAGTCAATTGTCTTCCGGGGGCCAGAGCAGGCGACATTGAAGGAAATTTGAAACTGCTGGCTAAGGCTAAGCGTAAATTTGGTAAGATTGTAATTCACGTCGGCAGTAATGACACCTGGTTACGCCAATCGGAGGTCACTAAAATTAACATTAAATCGGTGTGTAACTTTGCAAAAACAATGTCGGACTCTGTAGTTTTCTCTGGGCCCCTCTCCAATCAGACCGGGAGTGACATGTTTAGCCGCATGTTCTCCTTGAATTGCTGGCTGTCTGAGTGGTGTCCAAAAAATGAGGTGGGCTTCATAGATAATTGGCAAAGCTTCTGGGGAAAACCTGGTCTTGTTAGGAGAGACGGCATCCATCCCACTTTGCATGGAGCAGCTCTCATTTCTAGAAATCTGGCCAATTTTCTTAAATCCTCCAAACCGTGACTATCCAGGGTTGGGACCAGGAAGCAGAGTTGTAGTCTTACACACCTCTCTGCAGCTTCTCTCCCCCTGCCATCCCCTCATTACCCCATCCCCGTAGAGACGGTGCCTGCTCCCAGACTACCAATAACCAGCAAAAATCTATTTAAGCATAAAAATTCAAAAAGAAAAAATAATATAGCACCTTCAACTACACCACAGACTAAAACAGTTAAATGTGGTCTATTAAACATTAGGTCTCTCTCTTCTAAGTCCCTGTTGGTAAATGATATAATAATTGATCAACATATTGATTTATTCTGCCTTACAGAAACCTGGTTACAGCAGGATGAATATGTTAGTTTAAATGAGTCAACACCCCCGAGTCACACTAACTGTCAGAATGCTCGTAGCACGGGCCGGGGCGGAGGATTAGCAGCAATCTTCCATTCCAGCTTATTAATTAATCAAAAACCCAGACAGAGCTTTAATTCATTTGAAAGCTTGACTCTTAGTCTTGTCCATCCAAATTGGAAGTCCCAAAAACCAGTTTTATTTATTATCTATCGTCCACCTGGTCGTTACTGTGAGTTTCTCTGTGAATTTTCAGACCTTTTGTCTGACTTAGTGCTTAGCTCAGATAACATAATTATAGTGGGCGATTTTAACATCCACACAGATGCTGAGAATGACAGCCTCAACACTGCATTTAATGTATTATTAGACTCTATTGGCTTTGCTCAAAAAGTAAATGAGTCCACCCACCACTTTAATCATATCTTAGATCTTGTTCTGACTTATGGTATGGAAATAGAAGACTTAACAGTATTCCCTGAAAACTCCCTTATGTCTGATCATTTCTTAATAACATTTACATTTACTCTGATGGACTACCCAGCAGTGGGGAATAAGTTTCATTACACTAGAAGTCTTTCAGAAAGCGCTGTAACTAGGTTTAAGGATATGATTCCTTCTTTATGTTCTCTGCCATATACCAACACAGTGCAGAGTAGCTACCTAAACTCTGTAAGTGAAATAGAGTATCTCGTCAATAGTTTTACATCCTCATTGAAGACAACTTTGGATGCTGTAGCTCCTCTAAAAAAGAGAGCTTTAAATCAGAAGTGCCTGACTCCGTGGTATAACTCACAAACTCGTAGCTTAAAGCAGATAACCCGTAAGTTGGAGAGGAAATGGCATCTCACTAATTTAGAAGATCTTCACTTAGCCTGGAAAAAGAGTCTGTTGCTCTATAAAAAAGCCCTCCGTAAAGCTAGGACATCTTACTACTCATCACTAATTGAAGAAAATAAGAACAACCCCAGGTTTCTTTTCAGCACTGTAGCCAGGCTGACAGAGTCAGAGCTCTATTGAGCTGAGTATTCCATTAACTTTAACTAGTAATGACTTCATGACTTTCTTTGCTAACAAAATTTTAACTATTAGAGAAAAAATTACTCATAACCATCCCAAAGACGTATCGTTATCTTTGGCTGCTTTCAGTGATGCCAGTATTTGGTTAGACTCTCTCCGATTGTTCTGTCAGTTATTTTCATTAGTTACTTCATCCAAACCATCAACATGTTTATTAGACCCCATTCCTACCAGGCTGCTCAAGGAAGCCCTACCATTATTTAATGCTTCGATCTTAAATATGATCAATCTATCTTTGTTAGTTGGCTATGTACCACAGGCTTTTAAGGTGGCAGTAATTAAACCATTACTTAAAAAGCCATCACTTGACCCAGCTATCTTAGCTAATTATAGGCCAATCTCCAACCTTCCTTTTCTCTCAAAAATTCTTGAAAGGGTAGTTGTAAAACAGCTAACTGATCATCTGCAGAGGAATGGTCTATTTGAAGAGTTTCAGTCAGGTTTTAGAATTCATCATAGTACAGAAACAGCATTAGTGAAGGTTACAAATGATCTTATGGCCTTGGACAGTGAACTCATCTCTGTGCTTGTTCTGTTAGACCTCAGTGCTGCTTTTGATACTGTTGACCATAAAATTTTATTACAGAGATTAGAGCATGCCATAGGTATTAAAGGCACTGCGCTGCGGTGGTTTGAATCATATTTGTCTAATAGATTACAATTTGTTCATGTAAATGGGGAATCTTCTTCACAGACTAAAGTTAATTATGGAGTTCCACAAGGTTCTGTGCTAGGACCAATTTTATTCACTTTATACATGCTTCCCTTAGGCAGTATTATTAGACGGTATTGCTTAAATTTTCATTGTTACGCAGATGATACCCAGCTTTATCTATCCATGAAGCCAGAGGACACACACCAATTAGCTAAACTGCAGGATTGTCTTACAGACATAAAGACATGGATGACCTCTAATTTCCTGCTTTTACACTCAGATAAAACTGAAGTTATTGTACTTGGCCCCACAAATCTTAGAAACATGGTGTCTAACCAGATCCTTACTCTGGATGGCATTACCCTGACCTCTAGGAATACTGTGAGAAATCTTGGAGTCATTTTTGATCAGGATATGTCATTCAAAGCGCATATTAAACAAATATGTAGGACTGCTTTTTTGCATTTACGCAATATCTCTAAAATCAGAAAGGTCTTGTCTCAGAGTGATGCTGAAAAACTAATTCATGCATTTATTTCCTCTAGGCTGGACTATTGTAATTCATTATTATCAGGTTGTCCTAAAAGTTCCCTAAAAAGCCTTCAGTTAATTCAAAATGCTGCAGCTAGAGTACTGATGGGGACTAGAAGGAGAGAGCATATCTCACCCATATTGGCCTCTCTTCATTGGCTTCCTGTTAATTCTAGAATAGAATTTAAAATTCTTCTTCTTACTTATAAGGTTTTGAATAATCAGGTCCCATCTTATCTTAGGGACCTCGTAGTACCATATCACCCCAATAGAGCGCTTCGCTCTCAGACTGCAGGCTTACTTGTAGTTCCTAGGGTTTGTAAGAGTAGAATGGGAGGCAGAGCCTTCAGCTTTCAGGCTCCTCTCCTGTGGAACCAGCTCCCAATTCAGATCAGGGAGACAGACACCCTCTCTACTTTTAAGATTAGGCTTAAAACTTTCCTTTTTGCTAAAGCTTATAGTTAGGGCTGGATCAGGTGACCCTGAACCATCCCTTAGTTATGCTGCTATAGACGTAGACTGCTGGGGGGTTCCCATGATGCACTGTTTCTTTCTCTTTTTGCTCTGTATGCACCACTCTGCATTTAATCATTAGTGATCGATCTCTGCTCCCCTCCACAGCATGTCTTTTTCCTGGTTCTCTCCCTCAGCCCCAACCAGTCCCAGCAGAAGACTGCCCCTCCCTGAGCCTGGTTCTGCTGGAGGTTTCTTCCTGTTAAAAGGGAGTTTTTCCTTCCCACTGTAGGCAAGTGCTTGCTCACAGGGGGTCGTTTTGACCGTTGGGGTTTTACATAATTATTGTATGGCCTTGCCTTACAATATAAAGCGCCTTGGGGCAACTGTTTGTTGTGATTTGGCGCTATATAAAAAAAATTGATTGATTGATATATATCCCCTTAAGAATTTGTACATTGTGGTGTAAAACATAAGTTGTTCTTCGTATATGTTATTTTCTGAAATTTTGGCTGCCATGTAAATATCCGTAGGAGGCTAAAACAGGCAAAGCTGCTTGTCTTTTAGCCAACATCCATTTCAGTCATTTTGTCTCACTCTTTTCACTTTGTCACCCTCATGCCCTCCTTTCTCCTCCTGTCCACTCCTGTTCCTCCTCTTTTCCTTCTTCCCCGGCTGTCTTCCTCACTTTGCCATCCCCTTAATCTCCTCCTCGCCCTCTCTCCCTGATGTTGTTGCCCTCTCCGGCTCTGTAATGGGTGCTGTCATCTAGGACGATGTGATGAGGTGGCGGGACAGGGACCAAGATCTTCCTGTGTCACCACTCATGCGATTCTGGTGTTTATTGGAAAGGAGGGGATATTGTGAAACCATTCCCATAAACTGATTTATTTTAACTTTTTTTGCTGTTCAGCACTTTGGTGGCTTTCTTGTGGCTGCAAATAACTCTATGCTGTGAGACAAATCCTTTGTGGACTCGAAGGAAAAATGACACAAGCACAGTCTTAACATGGGCAAATGGCGAATGAATGAGTGCAATGAGTTTTATTTGGAGGCACATTAAAGCAGCCATTTATATGTTTATATGCCAGCGTGCACTTCATATGCCATTGTTACTAGTGCTTGTTATTTGACGTCTTGTGTACTGCTGGGTGATCGGTCACTGTTTGCTGTGATGCATGGGCCCCAGAGGATTCCAGTGAAGCTGAAAATACCTTTGGTGCCTCAGAGCCTTTACAAATGTCAGCACGATTCATTTAAAAAAAAAAAAAAAAAAAGCCCTGCTAAACACAGCGGTGTCACTTATGGCTGGAAAAATGGCAGCGTTGTAATGCAACTTTGGAGGAGGAGACAGAAACAGGCCAACTTTTGTTGTGACATTTGTCTTGAAATGTCTTCAAATTTAATATGTATGAGAAGCTCAAACTGCTCATGTACGTGCACAAGGATGCTTCTGAATTTTGAAACTGGAGAAACAGGCTACAACAACCATCGGAAATTACATATTTTAATGTCAAATGCACTGCCAGAAACTGTGGTGTTATTTTAGTTCAGATCTTAGTTGTAACTTTCACATAAAGTCAACAATTATGTTTGCATCTACCACCTCGAAATATACTACAATTTCAGGCTTTGTGTCAAAACAACTTGGAGACAGTTCTCCGGCGTATTTATTTTTAGCAAATGGGACTATTCATTCTTTTCTAGTCTTCCCAAGAAAATTTTAAAGCAGCTGCAGCTTGTTCAAAATGCAGCATTGAGGGATTCAATAAAAACAAAGAATTTTTAAATGTCTGGATGGGCTGACTCTTGCAGAGCTGACTTTAGGGTCATCTGATTTTTCAGTGTTTCAATATTGTTAGGCAAAAATATGTTCATACAATATGCACTCTCTAATACACACACACACACCAGTGAGAACTTAGGCCACTTGGGGCTTGTTTGGTAATTGTTCTGGAAGTAAACAAAGCAAGCTGGAGCATCTTTTATTTGCCACTAGTAGAGGTGTTAAGAGGTTTATTGTATGTTTTGATTATTCTATTTGTCATTATTGTTTCATGTTCTGTATTGACTTAGAATAATTCATGCCATGATTCCACTGTGATACAGTAGGTGGTAGTATGCACCTCTCAGGGCCCCTTCACACATAGTACTAATAAGCACAACTCAGGGCGACTCACGGTGGAACAGCTCATATGAGTGAACCACAAAAACATTGAGCCGACTAACAGGCATGCATGATGCTGCTGTGAAGGAAAAAATACATGCTGCGATGGTTTTATGCACACGGGAACACAGTGGGAGCAGCTGCACGATGTGTAACCACATCGTGAACACATCATGATGTGTAACCACATCGTGCAGCTGCTGTGAAAATAGAAAATACATGTCACTCACGGGATTCTGCCAGCCAAAAACATTACCACTGAGCTACCATCACTGTCCTGTAAAAGGTACAGGAAAATGCCTGATATCAAGAAGGACATGGACATATTTAAGGAAAAAAATAAAACCACACACCATATAAAAACACCACATTTTATTGAATCCCTCTTATCAAGGGGGCAATACAAGTATGAATCGTCTGTTCCTCTGTAGATGACGCATGGTCACAGACGTACAGTCATGAAATGACATGAATGAGAAGCAGGGCGCTCTTATCATGTCCACATCTACTAGCGGAGTGTCTAGTGGGCCCCGCGCGTGTCCTGGCTGGCACGCATATCTTGTCAATGGTGCGCCGCCTGACAGACACCACGTCATGTGGAACAGAGCTCACGTGGGTGACGTGACATTCAGATCACCCATTGCGTGTTATGATCTGTCAGTCCGTTTCACCTGGGGTAGTCTGTCAATTTGCGCGCCGTGTGGGCACTCACTGGAGTCCATTTCAACAGCGATATATGTATTTATGCATGTCCATGTGAGGACAGCAAGCAGACACACGCGCATCACAGTGGACAGTTGTTTGGTCATGTCCGTCCAAACACAGTACATGTTCCCAGTCGTGACGTCCAGAACCACAGATTTCCACAGCCGTCTGTGGGCGGACACACCCCTGTCAGTTCAGCACACACACCGTGTCACTGTGTCTGTTTGCAAAGCCACATTCGTGGGAGCACTTAGACAGATTTCACATCTAGCTCCACAGTGATCATCTGCTGTCGTGCTAATAGTGCGAATGGCCACACATTTTCTAAGTACTAAGCGAGCGGTTTTAGATGTTTGTGTGTGTCAGCTAGAATTTGGAGGACACCTGCAGTGAGAGGGTTAGATGGGCTCTTACAATGCACACTCTGTCTTTCAGCCACTGGTGTGTGCAAATAGTTGTAGCAACAGGTGTACGAGGCGTTGGAGGCAGTTACGATTTTACACGTATTGCACACGATTCCTGCTTCATGCACAATTTGACCAAATTCGCACTATGTGTAAAGGGACCCTAAAGCTGGTTTGATCTGCCGATTAATAAAACAGACATTTTAGTTTTGCTATTAATTTTTTTATGCTCAGTTTATTTTCAGACTGTGGGTGATGACATGACCAAGGTGAGTGCCTTAAGTAAATGTAGGTGAATACTTGGGATCAGCTATCCAGTAATGGAGAGTGTGATAAAAAGTTGAAGAGAAGCGTGAAGGCAAGGTGGAGTGGGTGGAGATGGTTGACAGTTGAGTGATTTGTGAAAGGTGAAGTTCACAGGACAGTAGTGAGACCATTGTGGTATATTGCTTGGAGGTGGTAATACTATCCAAAAAACAGGAGACAGAACTGAAAGGTGGAGGAGGCAAACAAGAAGATGCTGCAATTGTCCTTGAGTGATAAGTATAGACTAGATTAGGAATGAGCATTTCACAGGGACCATGCAGGAAGGATGGTTTGGAGACAAACTCATGCAGGTGATTAGGTGAGAGATGATTTGGACATGTGCAGAGGAGGGAGGTATGGTGTATAAGGAGATGGATGCTAAGGATGGAGCCAACAGCTGGGAGCAGCTGAAGGCCAAAGATGAGGTTCATCAGTGTGTTAATGGTGGACATGCAGATGGTTTGTGTGAGAGAACATGAGGTGAAATTGCATAATTGGCGATGGCGACCGCAATTGGGAGTTGCAATAAGAGGACCACAATACAACAAGGAGTTTATAAATGAGTTTTCAAACTTCCTTGCAGGACTGTTGCCCTACTATGATCGTCTTCTTCTTGTTGGCGATTGTAATATCCATGTCTGCTGCCCTGACAAGCCCATGGTGGAAGATTTTTTAAACTTAGTGGACTCTTTTAATTTGAAGCAGTGGGTGTCTGGCCCCACACACCAACATGGACATACATTAGACTTGTTTTTTTTCCCCATGGCCTGCTTGTGTCAAACTTAGAAATCGGTGACTTTGTTTTTTCTGATCATGCACCAGTCTTTTTTAGTGTTGAACTCTCTTGTGTACCTGAGAAGTGCTGCGCATCTGTCAGACTCCGTCGGGCTTTTAACCCCCTCACTGCCGAACGTTTTTCTGCTGCCTTCTCTGCTGCTTGTGTGCTCCCCGTTTCACCCGCGCCTGATACGGAGGAGCTGTGCTGTCGGTTTAATTCCTCCTGCCTTTCTATAATGGACTCTGTGGCTCCATAAAACCCAGGCGGTCTAAGTCTAGATCTGAACCCTGGCTTAATGAGAGAACCCAGACAGGAATGCCGCAGAGCTGAACGGAGGTGGAAGAAGGACAAGCTGCAGCTTTCATTTCTAATTTTAAAGAACCGTTGGGGCCACTATCAAAGCACTGTCAAAGAGTCCAAAAGAGAGTATTTGTCACACATTGTAACGGAAAATTACAAGAACCCCCATGTATTGTTCAGAACAATAGCGGCCCACGAAGATGACGTCACGGTTACCTGGGATAACCCCCGCAACACCGCGAAAGTCCCGTATGTCAGGCAAACAAAGCAGCAAACAATGGTGACTTCTAATAGTTCTTCAGCTTTTGTCAACGTTATTTTAACAGAAAATGACGTCCCAGGCGCTAAAATTGACCTGGATTCTATTGAATCGTGTAGTAATACACAGATTAAACGCTGGTTGCAGTGCAGAGGATTGAAACTTAACGGCATTCGAGCCGAACTTACTGAGAGGTAAGCCGAGATACCTATCATGTTCTGTACGTCTATAATAGCTTTGGGGCTAGGCTGGTGGCGAAACCTCCTGAGGGCAAAACCACCTACATTCATGTATTAGCCTATAATATGTTTAGGTTAAATAAATTTGAATATTATAATATACATAAATACATTATCTGTACATGCTGTATTTCCTATTTAAACCTCTGTCAAGTTAAAAAATATAATTTTCTTCCCCAATGCCACAACTCTCCGGCCCAAAATATTCATTTTGGGAACAAAAACATTATTTTTTTGCATAAATCGGACAAAGTTCTTTTTAGAGTAGTGTGAAGAGATTAAGACAAAAATACCAAAATACAAGGTAAAAAATTAAATAAAAATGTTCTTCAATTCATTTTATTTTAAATTTTTCTCATCTTGTGGATTTTCATTTTTAGCATGCCTAGTGTTGAGTCTGTTTTACTTCAATAAAACAAAATTGTTTAGCTTACTGAAATTATGAAGAGAATACAGTTGGCTCACTTGCATATAAAAATGTTATCTTTTGTTAAATTTTAATTAATTTTTTTGCAGGTGCAGAACATGTTTCGCCACTGGGGACTACAAGAAGCTTGTCATAACAGTGGATGATGGCAAGTGGTATGCTCTGAAGGTTTCACAGATAAACAGCCAAGGACCACTTTCTAATCCGAATGTGCCGTTGCTGCCAATAAATAACTGGAATGATTTCTCATCACACGCAGTTCCTGGTTTATTCAACTATGGACATATATATCACTTTTTGTTGGTGTCAATCTGGTTTGGTTTGTCTGATACTGCAGAGGAAGACGCAAGTGATAATGAACTAAACAGTGACTTATCCCATATGACTGGTAAGCCCTTGCAAAAAGGGCAGCAGTATATTGACTCTGGTCATGTTTTTAATGTGCAGGACAATGTTACCACTGGACATTACTTTAAGGCAGATGTTCAAGTCAATGGGTTCCGGTAATCCGTACAAAGTTACAGCCACTATTTCTGCTGCTAGTGGTTCAGTACTAGACACTAGCTGTGAGTGTAAAGCGTCAGCTTTAGGCCGCTGCAGTCATATTGCAGCACTTCTTTTAACTGTTTTGAATAAACATGGACATGATGCAACAAAAAGCTGTACAGAAAAACCATATACCTGGAATACTGGAAAAAAGAAAGATAAATTCCCCAGAGAGGTACATAAGGCTATCTATGATAAGTTGGGATCAGGAGGGAGATTCAATACCATCTATTGTGACCCAAGGCCAGTTTCTCAGCGGAAAGTTACAGCTGAACAGATCAATATGTTTATCACAGACTGTCAGTTTACATCAAGCCAGTCAAACACTCAGGGTCCTTCAATGTGGGAGACAGTTCTTAGAAGAACATATGAGGATTATACTCTGGAAAATTCGCGCAAGGAGGAATTAACCTTGCTGATTGATCAGTTACACAAGAACTTTTGTCTGGCAGGACCACATATTATCAACATGGTTCCAGAAACCAAATTACAGAGTCATTCATTTGCCTGGGGACAGAATAGATGGTGCAGAATAACAGCATCTTTTGCCAAGGAAGTAGCTTCTCTCGGTAAAATAGTAAAAAGTGGCTATGTTCGAAAAAATGTTCTGGTGACTTTTACAAATTTCCTTAAGCAGTATTTATGGAATATGACTTATTCTAGTGCAAGAAAATGGATGCAGATTGGTTTAGATTCTGAATCAAAGGCTAGAGCTGATCATGCATCTCAAATGAGTGCCAAGATACCAGGATTTTCAGTACACGAGACTGGCTTGTGGGTGAACAACAGAATGTCAGAGCTACGCTGTAGCCCAGATGGATTGGTTACTGATCCATCAGAGACACAGAGTAAAGGCACTCTTGAAATTAAAACTCTGAAAATTTTTCAAACCCTGGCCCCAGCAGATCTTAAGGAAGCTGTTGAGACTGGGGTCTGCTCGAAGAAGACTCTTGCTAATGCCTGCTTTACACTTCAGGAGGATGGTTCACTTAAACTAAGGAAAAACCACGCTTATTATTATCAGGTCCAGTTCCAGATGTTCATTTTAGAGTTAGAATGGTGCGATTTTGTATTATACGCCCCAAAGGGTAAAATAAGCATTGAGCGCATCAGAAGGGACGATTCATTTATGAAGACAATGATCTGTCCCATTAAAGATCTGTGGCACAGGTTGATGGCTCCAGAAATTTTTGAAATGCGTGTTCCAAGGGAGCTCCCTCCATTCTAATTATAACATAATCCCAGAGTAGA
The DNA here is from genome assembly GCF_902500255.1 of Thalassophryne amazonica. Taxonomy (NCBI): domain Eukaryota; kingdom Metazoa; phylum Chordata; class Actinopteri; order Batrachoidiformes; family Batrachoididae; genus Thalassophryne; species Thalassophryne amazonica. Next base: position 66,664,629 of record NC_047109.1, on the reverse strand, counting down.
CACAGCACATTTTCTCAGTTGTGCGAGTACATGTGGCAGTAGATAAGGAAACTTACCATTTTACACAGCAATGAATGCCTGTAAAATTTTCAATTCACATTTCTTATAGCTATGCTGACCTGCACTGTATCAAAAATAATTTTTGACTGTATGCAATAAGTTCACAAATGCCAGCATAATGACTTTTATTTGTACATGTGTATGCATTTTTAAACACTTTTAACAAATAAATCACATTTTGTCCTCAAAAAGTCTTTTATTTACAAATTACAGTTTAGATGTATATCTCATGTATCTTGTCTGCAAGATGTCAAAAAATTGATTTACTAGCATTGATATGTTGACAACCTTATCTTTAATAATATTTGACGTGCTCTCTGTTTTCATTGAAGTGTATATAGTATATGGAAATCTGGAAATTGTACACAGTATAACTACCATATTTAGAACCCTTTCTGTCAGGTTATTAACACACTTAAATGATGTGAAGCCTCTTGGACTATTGCTGAACAAGTTGATCCTGGAAATTAACTAAATGGCATGCAACGAATACTGCTTGATTAGCAATGGGTGCTATGCTAAGTGGAATGATACCAGAAATCAATTTGAATTTGTTTTACTCTCTCATTGTATCTTTCAACATGAATACAAACTTGCAATCCGCCTAGTTAGCAGCTCTTCCTGAGGAGTGGGTTTCTCCCTTCCCATTAGTAATGGTGGTATATTGAGCTCCACCTGCTTCTTTTGCAAAAATTCCTTGATAGTGAAACCTCGATCAGCCAAAACTGTTGTGTGTTGGGGGGGTGTGGCTGGACATTTTGGTGTTCTTTTCTTTTCTTTGCTCTCCAGGTGGCATGAAAACTGATTTGTCTGTGGAGAAGGTGCTGGCTGAAGAGTCCTTCACCCTCATCAGCGTTATGTGCAGCACCTGTGGATGGTGCTCAAGTGCAACCTTAAAGACTTTCAGCTGAAGCAGATAATGAGATGGCGTTCTGCATTTAAGCCATGTGTGATTCAAGCAGAATTGCCGGGAACTCGACCTTGTGATGTTCGTTTGTGAGACGCTGAGGACCGCGCCTGGGTTTGACACATCGTGCCTGTGAAGGAAGAAGGGTGAGGGACACATGCTGTCAGCACACATCCGAGGTGATTAATTGTTTGACTAATTGTTGATAGTAACTTGGTATTTTGTTACGCAGTAGATTTGAATTGTGATGAGAATTGTGCAGCTCGCTTCTCACTGCCGTGGCGTGCAGAGTGGTAATCCTCCACCTGTTGTGAGAAGCTGCTCATTTACATAAAGCTTAAATACAGACCTGAATGTGTTGCTGATAGTGTGTGCCTTTTGAAGGATATTGGTTGTAGCTGCTGACTTACGTCACCTTTTCTATCCTTCGCAGAGAGTCGGTTTGTCGTGTCCACCTGGGGGGTGTTTGGCGGTAAAGTGAGTCCAGAAGTGCCGGGCTTCGATCCTTTTAGGCGCTGGAGAGCGTGCCAGCCTTCACTCCACCAGACTGACGCATCTTTTGTTCATACACTTTGTTATGCACCAGAGGGTGGAAAAAATAAATTGTTTTGTTATTGGAACCGCTTTCTGGTTATTTTAGCGCTGGGTTCCGTCAGACGCAGGTCCGCTCCTCAACCCGCGTCGACACATAACAAAAACAAGATCACCTGGTTCTAAATAATCAATTATGCCACATTTTCCAAACAAGTCTTTGTCACTTATTGCCCCCTCATAAAGATCAGAAACAAATACGCCTGTTCCATTTGGGGCAACTGCTATTAATGCCTTAAAGGTACAGTGGTGTTTATAACTTGAAAATAAATTACCCTGTCTAGAAAAATTCCTTGGCATTTGCACAAAAAACTCGGTACAGTCCACTACACATCTAATATTTCTAAATGAGAAAAAAGGCTTAGGCATGAACTTTTTCATGTGCTGCCTTGATGGAAACATGACGGTACGCAGGTCATTGAAATGACAGTACAGTAGTTGCAACCAGGTCGTAAATATCATTCGATATTGTGTTTCAGAAATTTTGCAAAAATGATTTAAGGCATAAAAAGAATATCCTTGGCGTAGTCGAAGCAATGTAAGAGAGTTCCTCAATTTTTTATGTTGCTTTGCTAGGGCCAGGCTTGGCCTTCTCTTCAGTATTTTCAGCAGACTCTTCCTTGTCACTTTTTTTCCCACTTTTAATGTATTTCAGGTTGTTCACCGCATCTCCAAGGAAACGGAAAAGTGCCATAAACTGCAAAAGTGACAGCCCAGTGAAAAAAAATCATGTTTCTGTCATCCGTTTTAACAGAGTCAAAACTTAATATTGCTCCATTCACACCAGTTTGTGAATTTTGAAGTACTTTAGAATCTTTCAGGACTTGTTCATTTTTCATAATCATTGTATCAATTTTAGCACCAAGAGTGTACTTATCATACACTGTCTGGGTCCCTTGTTCTCTAGTCTCTGGACGGTTTCCACATGTATGACATAAAGAACCACAAAAAACACAAGCATTTTGGTTAACAACTGGGGTGCACTTTTGCACATCTGTCATGTCAGTTTGAGTACATGTAGGTTCTGATAACTCCAAACTTGGAATGACATCCGGATGCACATCCCCACTTAATATGGAATATGGAGCCTCACGCGTCAGATCAAGCAAGGAATGTGCAGCATCCATCTTCTCCTTCTTTGAAACAGGTTCGGCACGAGGAGTTGGTGCTTTACGTTTCCTCTGAAGACGCTGAACCTGAAACAGATATTAAAAAAATATTTAAATTTTTTTTCAAGTTTGAGAAGTCAATGTCTGAAGTTGAATTTACTCCTACGACTAGCAGCCCAATATTTCCAGGATACTTCTGTGATATTTGCAGCAAAGCAAAGTGGATACATGGCATGCATAGTGAAACGTGCCTTTAACCATGCCTTTTAGTTTTTCTAAAGGATCCAACTGACACTGAAACAGAAAATAGTTATGACACAGATGCCACAAGATGTCCTTATTGTGATTGGCCCAATGGGTCATTGTGGCTGACGCTGAGTGCATCAACAAACCAAATTTTTTTTTTTAAATGTTCTTGTTGTTAGTTTTAATTATTTACTTATAAACCACACCTTTAAATTTAAAAAAAATTCCCAAAAAAAGCCTGAAAGTGAAAGTTTGCTACATTAGTGTGTGTGCAGTTTTCGTATGCAGCCATGGATTATTTCTTAACAAACCGTGCGAGACAAAAAAGTAGGAATAACATGGGTTAAAATATACAGATACCTGCTCGGGGACTGCGGTGGCCGGTATAGGATCAGGGTGGTCCTCTGTAGGCCCATTTCCTCCAACGAAGTGCTTGGAACAGATGTATGTATTTCAATTTACACGGTGCCGATCAAATCCAACTCTACCACACAATCGAGCCCAACGATCGCACTTTTCCCCCTGAGTTGTCGGCTTCGGAAACATCAGAAACCATACTCCTTGCATGTGAGACTTGTCTGCATATCGACTGTCACTGTTACACGTCCCGTAGCAACAATGTTTTTTAGAAACCATAATTATCTTGTGCAAATCGAACAAAAACACAGACTAAGTTGTTTGTGTTCACCATATATCCGGCATGTACTGCTAGTTCCGCTTGCCTGAGATCCGGGTACCCGGTGACGTCACGCTTAATCCACAAAGCTATTTATAGGATCTTCGCGGAACGCTATTGACTCTGTCCTGAATGTACCACAGCCTGTTTGTCTGGAAACATCCACTGACTTATGTAACAGTTTTCTACATTTTTTTATTGACAAGGTTGCTTCTGCAAGAGCTCTCATTTCTCCACCCAACTTTGACCCCTCTGTCTCTGCTCCCTGCCCTGCGGTTTTTAACAGAATTGAACCTGCGACTCTGTCACAGTTAGAGGATGTGGTGACTCATTTGAAACCATCGGGTTCCCCTCGTGATGTAGTCCCCCCCCCCCACTTTTTTAAAGAACTTTTTCCTACCTTAGGGCAGTCTGTTCTGACCATTATAAACAGCAGCCTATCCTCCGGTGTTGTCCCTGTTAGTTTTAAACATGCTGTCGTTCAGCCTTTGTTGAAGAAGCCTGGCCTCGACAGCACTGAACTATCAAACTTTAGGCCTATCTCCAAGTTGCCGTTTGTCTCCAAGATTCTGGAGAAAATTGTCTATGCACAACTTTTAACTTGCCTTGATGAACATAACATTTCAGAGGTTTTTCAGTCTGGTTTTAAAATGTTGCATAGCACAGAAACTGCCCTTTTAAAGGTTTTTTGACATTTTAATGGCAAATGATAGTGGTAACCATGTCATTCTTGTCCTGCTTGACCTGACTGCTGCTTTTGATACAATTGACCACAACATACTGATAAATCATTTGCAGCAGCTTGTGGGCATCGGTGGTAGTGCCCTGGACTGGTTCAGGTCCTACTTAACTGGTAGGACTATGTGCGTTGGCCTCAGGGTTTGTGAGTCCTCCTCCGCTCCACTTTTATATGGGGTTCCACAGGGTTCAATTCTTGGACCCCTACTCTTCTCCCTGTATTTGCTTCCCCTGGGGTCCATTCTCAGAAAGCATGGCATCAGCTTCCACTGCTATGCTGATGACAGCCCTAAAGAAAAATGATGCCTCTTGTCCCATCTTGAGGATGTTAAAGCCTGGATGGCATTGAATTTTCTTAATTTTAATGAAAAGAAAACGGAGGTGATTGTTTTTGGCCCGAGCAGCTCCTGTTCTTCCTCACCTGTCGATCTGGGGCCTTTGTCAGCCTTTTCGAAATCTACTGTCACAAACTTGGGTTTTAAGATGGACAATGATTTTAAACTGGACCACCAAATCAGTGCAGTATTCAGATCAAGTTTCTTTCACTTAAGGCAGCTTGCTAAGGTTAAGCCTTTTCCTGCACATCAGCACTTTGAAACAGCAATCCATGCTTTTATTACCTCCCGGCTGGATTACTGTAATGCACTTTATTATGGAATTAGCCAGTCCTCCCTTGTGTGTCTCCAGCTAGTTCAGAATGCTGCTGCCCGTCTGCTAACTGGTGCACATAAGAGGGAGCACATTACACCTATCCTGGCCTCCCTCCACTGGCTGCCTGTGCATTTTAGAATTCATTTTAAGATTCTTTTATTTGTTTATAAATCTTTAAATGGCCTTGCCCTGTCCTACCTCTCTGAGCTGCTTCATTGTTATGCCCCTGCTCGCCACCTCTGGTCAGCTGATCAGCTCATCCTGAAGATGCCGAGGTGCAAGCTTATGCTCAGAGGGGATCAAGTTTTTTCTGTTGTGGCTCCAAAGATGTGGAACGAGTTACCGCTCGACATCAGGCAGGCCTCTTCACTTTTTTTGTTTTTAAAACTAATCTTAAAACCCACTTTTATGCATTGGCTTTTAACCCGGAATGAGATCTTGATCTGTTTTGGTTGTTTTAACTGATTTTACTTGTTTTAGTTAATTTTTTTTTTGGTGGGGGGTGTCTTGTTTTTTTTAGAGTACAAAACAGAGAAGTTTCAGAAGAAGTCGGTTTCAGCATTTTATCCAGATATTCCACTGTTAAAGGAGATTTTTTTAATGAAAGACGTGCGGACGGGTCCGCGCGTCGGGACGCAGCTGGTGCGGTGCGGCGGCACAGGAAAAACACCTCCGTGTTGATAACCATTTGTAAAATCCAAGCGGCTTTTGATGGCTTTCAGTGGAGTGAGTATATGAGAAATTGTTTAACAGCTGGACATGTTCCAACTTGTCCTTAAGGCTTCCAACAGAGGTGTTTTTCCTGTGGCGGAGCGTCGCGGCGGCTGCGAGCCGACGCTGCAATCCGCCCACACGTCTTTCATTAAAAAAATCTCCTTTAACAGTGGAATATCCAGATAAAATGCTGAAACCGACTTCTTCTGAAACTTCTCTGTTCTCTCACGACGTCCTGGATCAATAGAGCCTGAAATGTGGAGGTTTTCAGCCTGTTTCAAGCTGACGACGGCGCCTGGGAGTGCTGCACGATGTCTCGCTCCGTGGGAAGTCCTTAAAGCGACAGTACCACCTCAAAATCTCTCATCAGCCGTTAAAATTTTCACCGAAAACCAGCTTAATTTTTGGAACCGTGTCCACTTCGATGTGTCTCACAGGTTTAGAAAAAATTTTGATCAAACAAAGCGCCAGTCTCTCAGCAACTTCTCAGACAAAGGAATTCCGACGAGGGGCTGGACGACTCCTCCCACAAGGAGTGCTCACAGGCGAATGACGTCACCGACAGGCGTGGAAAAACTCACGCATGCGCACGAGGGTTCAAGCATGTCTGACGTAAAAACATATGAATGAAATCCATATAGTTTTTGAAAAAAATAAAAAGGACCTATACTTTATTGACAGACCTCGTATATCCTTTTTTGACAAATAAACTCGGTCACAGATTCAATACAAATAATAATAATAAAATCAAGGTTGTTCGTGGTTGCGCAAAGGTAAAGTAATATTACAGCTCAGGTACTTATTCATGGTTGTTATCTTGAAATAAGTCAAATAGACAGTTATGAAAAATGGGGACACAGAAGGACATTTGTTTAATTTATTAGCTTTTAAAACCTAATTATTTTGTGTATATACTGCATGTCAGCACCAAAAATTATGATTTTTTTTTTTCTGTTGTGTACATCATTTGTTAACGTGAAATACACAATGCACCCCCCCCCAAGCACCCGCCAAACACTCTTTTTAATGAATCTTCCTTAAACACACACCGTAAATTAGATAATTTTTGATTAAGTGCCCACCTTAAATAAATTTTTTTTATTACAGTTGATTAAAGCCCAGCCTAAATTAAATTAATTTTGTGACCCCCCCCCCCCCCAACATATCATAAAAAGCAAAAAATGAATTTGTTTTCATAAAGTTTTTCCTCATCATTTTCATGTCTTACTTGTGATGATATCATCAGTGTGTGCTGGTCTTGACCCACTTCCAGAAATGTACTCTTTGTCTACACATGCATGTTTTGTTTTTTTTTTTTCCTTTTATCAGTCACATGACAATGATGTTATTTTGAGAGTTTGCGGTACGAGAGTTACAGAACGATCTGGCACCATCTGGCACTAAACAGGTGAGTTATTTGTGGGAAAAAAAATGGACATTTTATAGAACAAAAAGGAAAGGTGGGCATTCTGACGAATGTACAGTGCAGCCAGAAAGTATTCACAGTGCTTCACTTTTTCACATTTTATGTTATAGCCTTATTCCCAGTGGTGGGCACAGTTCTGCTAATCCACTAACCGCTAATTAGTGATGCTAACTTTTTTGTTAGCTGATTAGCTGACTTTGAAAATGATCAGCGGACCAATTAACTTCTGCTAAATTTAGTTTTGATAACGTTTAGACCGGTAACATATTTTTGCAGGCATAGTGAATAAAGCTTAACAGTTAAACACATTTCTAAAGCCTGAAATCATACATTTTAGGGTCAGCCTGTTACATATTTTGTAGCAGACAGACAGCTATGAGAGGTAGAGCTCAAGCCTCTGTCAGCAGAGGAGACCTGGCTACCAGAGAAAAAGGGAGAGGGAGAGGGGGGAAAAAAGATAATTTATTTTTTTACACCACACAGACTTGCAGACATATCACAGGAGTCATAGACAGCAAGACAGTTTTGACATATGGTTAAAATTTTGGGAAAATTAGTTTCCTGTCAGTCGTGGTTGGTTGGTATATGTAAAAAACCAACACACAAGTAACTGTGTGTGTTTTGTTTTTACAAATAAATCTGAATTTGTAATTGTCTTTTTTTCATTTGTAAAAAAAAAAAAGGCAATTTGAAAACTGAAAATTCTGTTTAAGTAATTCAGCACTTTTAGCGACTTCACACTGCCATGAACACTGCCATCCAGTAGATGGCAGTGAGAATACCAGTGGCAGTGTGAATTTTTCCATAATGATTTTCGGCATGTGTCTGTAAAACCCTAAAACCTTCTAAATTAGTGCATTACTTTAAAACTAAAACATATAGCTGATATTTTCACTTTGTAAAACGACAGAGGTGACGTTCATTTCAATAACTTGTCCGGAATTAGTTTGTTTAAAATTTTAACCATAAGTCAAAATTGTCTTGCTGTGCATGACTGTTTTTTTTTTTTGTTTTCTGTTTTTTTTTTTTGCAGCCCTTCTTTTCTCTCTGATCACCAGATCGCTTTTGCTGAGAGAAGGCTGATCTGAGACAGATGCACTGGCTCGCTGTTGTGTCAGTAGCTGCCAGTGTACTGGAGTCAATATTAAAAGTTGTCGGTTTAGCTTTTAGCTGTAACTTCTGCTAAATTTTTTTAGGGATTTATTGGATTAGCTTTATAAAAGTTAAATTTTCAGTTAGCGGATTAACAGTTAGCGAAGCTAACTTCTTAGTTAGCTGTGCCCACCACTGCTTATTCCAAAATGGAATAAATTCAATTTCTCTCTTTTGGAAATTTTTGCAAACTTATTAACAATAAAAAAAATACTAAGAAATCACATGTACATAAGTATTTACACCCTTTACTCAATACTTTGTTGATGCACCTTTGGTAGCAATTATAGCCTCAAGTTTTCTTGAAAATGATGCCACAAGCTTAGCACACCTATCTTTGGGCAGTTTTGTCCATTCCTCTTCCCAGCACCTCTCAAGCTCCATCAGGTTGGATGGGGAGCTTCGGTGCACAGCCATTTTCAGATCTCTCCAGACGTTCAATTGGATTCAGGTCTTGGCTCTGGCTGGGCCACTCAAGGACATTTACAGAGTTGTCCTGAAGCCACTGCTTTGACATGTTGGCTATGTGGTTAGGGTCATTGTCCTGCTGAAAGATGAACCGTCACCCCAGTCTGAGGTCAAGAGCACTCTGGAGCAGGTTTTCATCCAGGATGTCTCTGTACATTGTTACATTTATCTTTCTCTCAATCCTGACTAGTCCCAGATCCTGCCACTGAAAAACATCACCACAGTATGATGCTGCCACCACCATGCTTCACTGTAGGGATGGTACCTGGTTTCCTCCAAATAAGACGTCTGGTATTCCCACAAAAGAATTCAATCTTTCTCTTATCAGACCAGAGAATTTTGTTTCTCATGATCTGAGAGTCCTTCAGGTGCCTTTTGGCAAATTCCAGGTGGACTGCCATGTGCCTTTTAGTAATGAGTGGCTTCCGTCTGGCCATTCTACCATACAGGTCTGATTGATGGATTGCTGCAGAGATGGTTGTCCTTCTGGAAAGCTCTCCACTCTCTACAAAGGAAAGCTGGAGCTCTTGATGGGTTTTAGATGGGCAGCCAGCTCTAGGAAGAGTCCTGGTGGTTCCAAACATCTTCCATTTGCAGATGATGGAGGCCACTGTGCTCATTGGGACCTTCAAAACAGTAGAAATGTTTCTGTACCATTCCCCAAATTTTGGTCTCGAGACAGTCCTGTCTCAGAGGTCTACTTACAATTCCTTTGACTTCATGCTTGGTTTGTGCTCTGACATGCACTGTCAACTGTGAGACATTATATGTAGACTGGTGTGTCTCTTTCCAAATCATGTCCAATCAACTGAATTTATCCATGTGGACTTCGGAAAAAGGTGTTGAAACATAATCTTGATCTTCATGGCAAAGGCTGTAAATACTTATGTACAATAAATTTGAAAAAAAAAAAACTTTTCACATTGTCATTATGGGGTATTGTGTGTAGAATTTTGAGAAAAAAAATCTTTATTTATTTATATACGAGGTCTGTCAATAAAGTAACGGTCCTTTTTATTTTTTTCAAAAACTATATGGATTTCATTCATATGTTTTTACGTCAGACATGCTTGAACCCTCGTGCGCATGTGTGAGTTTTTCCACACCTGTCAGTTACGTCATTCGCCTGTGAGCACGCCTTGGGAAGGAGTGGTCCTGCCCCCTCGTCGGATTTTCATTGTCTGGAAATGGCGGAATGATTTGGACTTTTTTTCCATCAGAATTTTTTCAGAACCTGTTAGAGACTGGCACCTGGAAACCATTCGAAAAATTTATCTGGCTTTCGGTGACAATTTTACAGGCTTCACAGAGAATAAGGACTGTTACTACAGCTTTAAGGACGGTCGGCGCACCGCGCTCCAAGCTGCGACGACACGGCACAAGCCACCGGATCATTTCTAAACTGATGGCTCTGTGGATACGAGACCGTCGTGTGCTCTTTCTCTGGTTATCACAAGAGCTGGACATCAGCCATTTTCCGGCAGATTTCACTTTTAACAAGAGATTTTGTCATGGAAAGCCGCTCGGAGGCTTCGCGCATAAAGACCGATTCGCTTTGGAAGCGAGACAAAGGAACACCTCCGTTTCGGCGTGTCAGAGGACAGGTTTGGACATGCATATCTCGGCTTTCAATGCTTACCAGTCCAGTAAGTATCAGAGAAATTGTGGAGCGCTGGACATGTCCAAAATTGTCCTCTGACACGCCAAAACGGAGGTGTTCCTTTGTCTTTCTTCCAAAGGGAATCGGTCTTTACGCGCGACGCCTCCACGTGGCTTTCCATGACAAAATCTCTTGTTAAAAGTGAAATCTGCCAGAAAATGGCTGATGTCCAGCTCTTGTGATAACCAGAGAAAGAGCACACGAAGGTCTCGTATCCACAGAGCCATCTGTTTAGAAACGGTCCGGTGGCTTGTGCCGCGTCGTCGCAGCTCAGAGCGCGGCGAGTGTCCTTTTAGGGGTCCTTAAAGCTGTAGTAACAGTCCTTATTCTCTGTGAAGCCCGTAAAATTTTCAACGAAAGCCAGATAAATTTTTCGAATGGTTTCCAGGTGCCAGTCTCTAACAGGTTCTGAAAAAATTCTGATGGAAAAAAAGTCCAAATCATTCCGCCATTTCCAGACAATGAAAATCCGACGAGGGGGCGGGACCACTCCTTCCCAAGGCGTGCTCACAGGCGAATGACGTAACCGACAGGCGTGGAAAAACTCACGCATGCGCACGAGGGTTCAAGCATGTCTGACGTAAAAACATATGAATGAAATCCATATAGTTTTTGAAAAAAATAAAAAGGACCATTACTTTATTGACAGACCTCGTATTTTTTTCATTTTTGGAATAAGGCTGTAACATAACAAAACATGGAAAAAAGTGAAGCGCTGTGAATACTTTCCAGGCGCACTATAATTGTGGCTGCACACTTGTGCATCTGACCACCCCCCTCACTGATGACCTACAAGGTCAGTGGTCACACAGAATAAAATCAGTATTTAACTATGCACAAACTAAAAAGTCTGCCATCATTTTAGAGATATGGGAGTCTGGGTACCTGGTTCAGTGCGCGTTTTGACAAACCTGTTCAAGTTAGTACTCTAAATGGCAGATTTATTTTTAAGGAGTCACTGTTCCCACATTTACTGCCTCAGGGAGTTTCAACTTTAACACTTTTCCACATTTGGCAGCTGTCATTCAACAAATCGGAAATGTCAGATGTGAAAAAAATCTACAAGGTAAAGCAAGAAATACAACAGTTGTAGAGATGGTGAATTTTGATTACCTCTGCATGTCTTCTTTATCTCTCTACACCTTTCCACACTAAATAATTGTAGGTAATGTTAACATTATCAGTTTGTAGTTCAATGCAATCTGAGAATTTTGAGCTTGAATGTGAAAGAAGAGTCTGTGATTGAAAACATTTGAATAGAGCAGGGTACGTTTTCTTTTTGTTTTTCTAAAAAAGTACACATTGTCTGTGTAATATTCACTGGGCTTTCAGAGACATTAACCAGGTCAGGATTTAAAAATATTCACTTGGTAATTTCAGTACGTAGTGGCCTAAAAGCCTTTTCCAGTGGTCACACAGACCTGCATTAATCAAGACCATAAAACTGAGTGAGAGGCACATTATAATGGTGCTGCAGCTTTGTGCTTCCATTAAAAAATGATCAAATGAAAAGATTGCTGCCATTTGACACATGTTCAGACATTGTGCATTGATCAGGATGAATATAAATGCAAAATTACTCTGTCGGTGTTGCACAATTTTAGTTATATTTTAGTTATATTTTAGAGACTTCAGAAAAATACCAAAATTGTTGCAACTACATTCGTCATTATTTGTCCCATTTCTAATAGTATTTGTTTCTGTCTGAGCAGGTATTAGTTCACCAAATCTAAATTAGAATCTGAAAATAATTTGTTTCACGGTGTTTGTATGCTGGAGTCACTTACACAAGTCTGGGTCAGATATTGTACCCTTCTTAATAAATAAAAGAGAATACAGTGAAATGGTTTATAGTGATGTATTTCACACCTATACCAACAGCATCTGCATCACACTGGCAACTTTCTCATTAGTTCAGTACTCTAACTTTGCAACACTGCTGTGTAGACAATGGAAGCACAATTATTAATTAGGCATGTGTAACAAAGGATTTCAGAAGTAAATTTTGTGTTGTGTTGCTCTTTAGACTCAGTAAAGTGTGCGATTAAAATATCAAGCCTGTTTAAAACAGATCCAACAATATGTGATAACAAATGACAGCAATGCAGCATGTGCAACCTGTGCTGTTCATCTTCTACTGTGGGCCATGCTGGTTCCTAATTCTCTGATATTTAGGTGAAATGAGGTCAGCCAACTCATTTTTCTGTGTAGTGCTGCTGAACCTGCACCAACCAAAATAGGTGAAATGGGAAACACCCACACAGCGTTGCACAACCCCTGAAAAATTGTTGTTGCACTTATGCCATTAAAACATAGCCCATAGTGTTCATATGTTAATTCTCCAACATGAAATGTCTTTGTCAAACAAGAGTAACTTGAATGCTTGTACAGGATTTCAATTACAATGCAATGCTTGCACATAAGCATCATAATTATCATGCAAATGTGTCATCGTATCTGTTTGTCTCTCATTCACACACACGTGTATATATAGTCCCTTCGGTTGCTCCCTTGTTTTGCACTCGAGGTCGCCACAGCAAATCCAAGTTGGCTGTAATTTTCACAAGATGTCAGTAACAACCCAAGTAATACACACACATACAAAGAAGCCAAAACAAATAAATACAGAAATTAAGTTATGTGTAATAAACTGACAGAGGAAAAAGTATTGAACACCTGAAGAAAAAGCGAGGTGCAAAATGACATGGAAAGTCAGTGCAAATTAATATAAGCTGCTTCAGTCCCAACTGATAGCCTACAAAATATGTCTCATTACCAAGGTGTCACACAAGAAACTCATCTCATGATGTTTTACCCATCTCTCAAGAGCTCTCTCAAGTTCTTTGCAACCTTATTGTTGCAAAACATACTGATGGCATTGGTTACGGAAGGATTTCTAAAGTTCTGAATGTTCCAGTGAGCACTGTTAGGGCCATAATCCAGAAGTGGAAAGAACATAATTTCACCATAAACTGGCCACAACAAGGTGCTCCTTTCAGGATTTGAAATTTTGAGTCAAAAGAATTATCAGAAGAGTTGTCCAAGAGCCAATGTCCACTTATGGAGCGCAACTGAACAATTGATTCAAAGAAAACAAGTAATGCACTCAACTGCCATGGCCTGTATGCATGCTTACTACATAAGACTCCAATGCTGAATAAAAACCATGCTGAAGGTTGTTTAAAGTTTGGTGCACAACATTTAGATAAGTCTGTGAAATACTGGAAGAACATAGTCTGGTGAGGTGAAACCAAAATTGATGTCATTGGATGCCATAAAACACACCATGTGTGGAAATCCAATGGCCTTGGAGGTCTGCCTGTCTATTTGTTGTTCTGCAAGCTGCCTACCATTGACCATGAGATCAGCTTGACCCCCTGGTAATGACCCAGATCTGTATATCAACCATTGGATACATTTTACTGATCAGACAAACCACTGTACTTAATACCGTGAGCCTGAATGCAAAGCACAGAAATTTAAAAGCGGAAGGATTAACTTATGTCTGCATATTAGTGAATAGGATCAGTTCTGTTTTCTCAGCCTGCTTGAATACTCACTCTGACACTCACTCTGACTGGATATCTTGTGTGACTGCTTCTCCCTTGTGCCCAGGATCTAGCTGCTCATCCATTCTCTGCAGCCTGATCCAGCCTCCCTCACAACTCCCTGGAGTTGCTACAGCTGCTTGGACCCATCAACTCCTCCGAGTGGTGATGGAGTTCTGTTGCTGCAAAGGTCTTACAAATAAAATCTCTGTATACTGCTTTAGTGGTTTACTCTTGTTGATTGTGACATCAGGAGAGACTTTTAAAGAGAGCATCATCATCAGATGAGTGAGTGACGTGTTACTTCTACATCAAACGGAGGAAAAACTGATGCAGCATTTTCTCAGTGGTCTGTAACCAGTTTCAGTAGACTCCCTCAGCAGGAACTGTTGTTTCTGGCTTTCAAAATGGTTAAAGATTTTTCTTTAATATTTATTTATTATTACTTTAGTGTCTTAAAATCTCCAAAGCCGCTTCCCTCATCCCCTCACAAGAATCTCTATGGACTCTTTTGGCAATTTACCCATCAGAAAAGTCCTGGGTGAATGTCATCAATCTTTTGTCATTACGCATTATGTGGTGAGCAAGAGAGAGGTAGGCCAGTTTACACCACTGTTTTATGCAACTTCACGTTTTCCCCCACCTCTTTCAATATTCTTTCTTTTAGCATTATAAATAACCTTCCTTAAAAAAAAAAAAACAAGATTTGAGGCCTACCCAAGTGTGCAAAATACTGGGAGAAAATGCAAATTAAATGAACACACACAATGTGATTTATCAAACCAGCAGGGCAGTGGCCAGGCAGTTGCTGCACTTGTTTCCAGAACACAACATTTCTGGTTCCAGATCACCCCTGCCCATTTTCCACATAATGTGGAGTTGTCAGGAAGGTCCTCCAGTGGAAAAACTTGGCCCAGAATGGAAGAAGAGAGAAACTGAAGGGACTTACAATGTGATTTATCAAGACAAAATAAATTTTAAGGACAAATGATTGCATCTTATTGCTGCATTTCATACAGTAGATCACCGTGTTGTACTTGATAGGCTGGAGAATCATTTTGGGATTGCTGAGAATGCACTTGCATGGTTGACATCATACCTGACCAGTCGTTCTCACTGTGCTTTGTACAACAACACTACCTCTAACCTTAGTGACATGAAATTTGGGGTCCGTCTTAGGGCCCCTGCTTTTCTCCCTTTATGTACCACCCCTTGGGCATATATTGCGGTGTTGTGGGAATACCTTCCATTGCTATGCTGATGATACTCGGTTATACATGCTGATAACTGCTGGTAATTTCATCCACAAAATTCTTAGAGGAGTGCTCTGCATCAGTGAAAAGCTGGATGTCTAGCAATACTAATTTTAAACTCTGACAACACTACGAGGTCTGTTAGAAAAGTATCGGACCTTTTTTATTTTTTGCAATAACCTTATGGATCTGAATCACGTGTGATTGCATCAGCCAAGCTTGAACCTTTGTGCGCATGCGTGAGTTTTTTCCCGCCTGTCGGTTGCGTCATTTCCTTGTAAGCAGCCTTTGTGTGAGGACGGGTGCTGTGCGCTCCGCGGATTTTTATTGCGAGGAAAATGGCCAAACGCTTGGAGCAATGCTATTGCATCAAATTCTGCCAGAAACTTGGCAATAGCCAGGTGGAAATGATTCGGAAAATTCAGATGGCTTTCGGAGATGAAGCTATGAGCATCACACGAATTAAGGAGTGGTACAACCGGTTTAAAGACGGACACACAACCGTGGAGAGCGCGCCGCGCTCCGGTCGGCCTTCAACAATGACGAGATCATTTCCAAAGTGCACGTTGTGGTTATGCGGGACCGTCGTGTGACTGTCCGAACAATTGTGAAAGAGGTGGGCATTAGTACTTTTTCGGCACATTCCATCGTGACAGAAGATTTGGGCATGAAACGAGTGGCGGCAAAATTTGTGCCAAAGTTGCTGACGGCGGAGCAAAAGCAACGTCGTGTTGAAGTCTCACAGGACATGCTGGACTCCATACAAAGTGATCCCAGCTTTATGGACACCATAATCACCGGTGATGAGTCCTGGGTGTACTGGTACGACCAGGAAACCAAATTCCAGTCGTCACAATGGAAGCATTCCATGTCGCCACAACCGAAGAAGGTGCGCCAAGTGCGCAGCAACATCAAGGTCATGCTGACTGTTTTTTTTTCTTACTCCCGTGGTGTGGTACACCACGAGTACGCACCACAGGGTCAAACAATAACGAAGGAGTATTACAGGGATGTCCTCCATCGTCTACGTGATGTGTGCGGCGCAAGAGACCGGAGTTGTGGGCCACAGGAAATTGGCGCATCCATCACTACAATGCTCCAGCTCATTCCTCTCACTTAATTCAGACTTTTTTGACGCAAAACCAGACTCCGGTGGTTCAACAAGTGCCTTACTCTCCTGACATGGCCCCTTGCGACTTCTGGCTGTTCCCAAAACTTAAAATACCATTAAAAGGAACATGATTTGAGACAAGAGAGGACATTATGGCTGCAACGATAGTGGAGCTGCACTCCATTCCAAAAGAGGCTTTTTTGGAATGCTTCCAACAGTGGCGACACAGCTGGGAGAAGTGTGTGGAGTCCCAACGAGACTACTTCGAGGGTGATTAGGTTTCCAACACTCCAAGTAAGCCAGTTTTTTTTCTCAGCCAAAGGTCAGATATTTTTCTAACAGACCTCGTACGTAGCACATGGCCTTGATTTCCCCTAATTAAATAAATACATTAATGCTGTCTCAACAAAAACCTGAGTTTTGAACTACAGACAAAGACTGTGTTTTCCCTCTCACTTGAGAAATTCTTAAGCCATCTGGAGATCTTAAGATAAGCTTGGAGACATCCCCCATGGGCCAACACTGGGATTCACAGCAAAACAAAACTGTAATTCAAAGTTCTTCAAAGGGGAGCCCTTGCCTTTTTATCAGTGAATTTTCGGTCATTCTGAATTACATGACATTATAATGGCTTCACGTCAGAATCTGAGTTTCTCCAGGCCAGGAGAACCCAAATTTTATGACCTCACACCAAGGCTAGACCCTGTCAAGACTGTAAGATGATATCCCTTCCACAGCACAGGGTCATAAAACTTTGTCTTGACAAGCAGCTATTATATTTAGGTTTAAGTGAAGAAAGACATTCTTTTAAAATAAAATAATTGCATCAGTATTTATTTTATTCATATCTAAAAAGAAAAACTTCTATTGGTGTTTGTATTGATTAATCAAACAAAATGCTTTGCATATAATCATTCCATTTTATTGACATGTGTTCCTGTAACTAATGTGGGTTTAAATGTGATCTTTCTGCTTTATCAGTATGTTGATGGTGAAATATTCTGTTATCCAAAGGATGTGTTTAAGTGACGATTAATAATGTGTACCCATTCGAGTGTCTTCGAACAATATTATACCGAAATAGTTAATGTGTTTAAATAGTTGAATCATTTGAGTCTGCCCTGCGAAGACATGAAGCTTTCTGCAAAGTTACACACCCTAAATGGGTGGAGTTTGGTGACGTCAGTCCCCTTTAAAAAGTTAGAACATACTCTTGCTCTGGCCTCGCCTCTCTTCTCTGCCGGTCAGGCTTCTTCTTTTTCTTTTCTCTCTAATTTGTTAAACTCTTAATTTTTATTCTTGGGCCAAAGCTACCACGTGGCATTCATTCTTTGTTCATTTTTGATAATTTTAACAAAGTTTTAACCTGACGCTTTAAGGTGCATCAAGTCTTTTGAATTTTTAAGAGAACTTCTGAGCTGAACTTTTCAAATTAATAGCAAATTTACAGAAAAGCGACTCTCCTTTTCTGTTGGCTATTTTGTTTTTTTAACGCTTTTAAAGTTTTAACTTTTTTCCTAAATTCACAAAGATTTTTAATCTGGCTCCAACAAACTTTTTAAAAGCTACCAGAAACCATTTTCAACAAACACCTTCCACCTCTGGGTTCCAGCAGCTGACGATGGAGCTGATTTCAAACCTGACTGCAAGCAGCCATCCTGTCGGTAAAGCCAGCCAACCCAAGCCTTTAGGATCACACGGGGAGACCACTGAGTTAATCCCTGACCCAAGTGAGCACGTTGCAGAATCTACATCAATGACAGACGGACGGGCCATCCGAACCATCTCCTTGAAAGACCAGCTCAGTGACCCAGTTAAAGGTTCCAGAAATAGGTTTGTTGTTAATGGATACAAAGTGGCTCCTCCTTATTATTATTCTTCCTTTTAAGCATATTCATATGTTTGTTTAATATTTTTCATAATTGGCTTCAAATTTCATCTCTAAATTCTAATCAGATTTATTTACTTAAAGTCTTTAAGCTTCATCTCTTTTCCTTTCACGTCTCATGAGTGCGTAAGAAAATCATTTCCATGGATGAACTTATTTAATCACTGTCCACAAAAATGCTAGTAAACTGTTCATTTTTATATAATTGTGAATAAACTGTAAATATGTCTGCTGTGGTTCATTTTGTGTTCAGAAGGAAACCTTGGTCAATCGTATTATGAACTCACTTTCAGATTAGGGTGCTGTGTGGGCCGCCACCACCAGATGGTGCCCTGCCATGCGGGCACCTTTTTGCCCTGAAGAGGGCGCACTGGTCTGTTGGCCTCTTTTGGCACCACCAGGTGTGCACCGTTAGGCTGTCAGCTGTTTTTCATCATCATCATCCACACCATAAAAGCCTGGGAGAGACACCATAACTCTGCCGAGTTATCAGCTTACCTCACAGGTAAACCAACTCAGCCTTTTGTGCCGTACGCACATTCAATGTTACTGAAGTTTGGAGGAGCTGGCGTCTCCACTCCTCACTTCTTATTTACTAAATATAACAATTGACACTGCACGTTTTCAAGTTTTCCTCTGCACTCTGGGAGTTATTGGATTGTTCCCGCAGGAGGATTACTGTGTTTGCTGACTGTTTGCTGGGTGTACACACACCCACGTTAATCTGTTTTTGCTCCTGCCAGCAGTACCGGTCCGACAACCTTGAATGGTGGCCACCTGGGGTTTCAGGTCTTGGAGGTTCTGGTGGATTGCGGACCTCCGGCTGGCGGTGGGACTACGTGGGTCCCGGCTCTTCTCTGGATAGGCGTCTCCTACCCTCGGGCCTGCCCACGTGTCACCATTATTTGTAAATTGGACTTTGCATATTTGAACCCTTGTTTGCACCTTTGCATAATAAATTGTGATTTATTTGTATCCTATTGACCGCTCATTTACGCCCCCTAACGTGGGTCTGTGCATTCACTTTCCCAACACAGAGACTGATTTAATTAAATTGAGACTGATTAATTAGTTTGAGACTGATAAATTAATGAATGTTTAAATTAAAGTACCTATGCTATAAATAGGTGGTGCTCCGAGTAATAATTAAAGAATAAGTATTAAACCCTAAATTGTTAATTATTTTGGTGACTCATCAGATGGGGCCTAATCCAATATAATTCAATTTGGGAGTTTAACTGTTTATTCACTATATTTTATAATGGTGCTCCAGTATGAACTGATCCTGAATATTTGTAAATTTTACATAATTCTTTATGGCATGCCCGTGTGAGGCCTAAAATTTGTAAATTTGCTACAACTGAAATCATGGTTCTTGGTCCAGTGAGACAACGGCCTCAATTTGACCAACTAACACTTAGCCTCGGCTCGTGTGTCTACATCACACTGACAAAGTGAAGAACCTTGGGGTAATTTTTGATCCTACGTTGTCCTTTGACATATTTGAGATATTACAAGGACTGCTTTCCTCCACCTGCAAAATATAGCGAAGATTCGTCCCATCCTGTCTATTGCTGATGGTGAGACCCTGATTCATGGATTTTTTTTTTTTCTTCTAGATTGGACTACTGCAATGTTCTATTTTCTGGCTTACTGCAGTCCAACATTAGGGGTCTCCAACTGGTTCAAAATGCTGCTGCCAAACTTTTGACAGGAGGCAGAAAGTTTGACCACATTACACCCATTTTGGCATCTCTTCACTGGCTTACTGTCTGTGTGAGATCACATTTTAAGGTTCTGCTATTAACCTATAAAATCATTCACTGACTAGCACCTCCCTACTCAGCTGACTTAATTAAACCCTTCGTACCGGCCTGGGCTCTGCGTTCTCAGGGCACAGGGCAACTTTGTGTCCCAAGGGTGAATTAAAAAGTCTGTGGGTCACAGAGCTTTCTCTTATCATGCCCCTGTTCTGTGGAATGATCTCTCCGCATCAATAAAACAGTCAGATTCTGTAGAGAATTTCAAGTCCAGACTTAAGATGCACTTATTTTCCCTTTCGTATGGCAAGCATACTGGCATAATATGGTACTATGCTTCCTACCCTTTTTAAATTCATTTTATCGGTAGACAGAGTGGGCCGTGGCCTCAACTTTATCTAATGTCTGGGTCTTTTATTGAAGCTTTGAGCTCGTGGCCAGTATCACCTTAGTATTTCTTCTATTTTTCTTGTTGCTAAATGCTGACAAATTATGCCTTATTTGTCATCTTTCTGCTGCCTGATTCTGTTTTTTCTCTCTGTCCAAGGTCCATCCAGAAGTGGAAGTGTATGTCTTCTTCCGCAGTGGTCATGAAATAGACAGGATCTGTGGACCCAAACCCTCCCCCCTTCCCTCCCCAGTCAGCCTCCTGTCCTGGACACCAGCATGGACTCCCAAAATTTCCTGTACATTTGTATTGTCAAATGTGTTGGTAGAATGGCTCAAGCAGAGGGTTACCAGTTTGAGTCTGGTCTGCTTGAGGTTTCTTCCTCAAATCATGAGGGAGTTTTTCCTTACCTTTGTCGCCTGTGTGGTTGGTAAGATTAGACCTTACTTGGGTGAAGTGCTTTGATTTGTTGTGATTTGGCCATATGTAAATTAAATGAATGACATTAAATCTGCATGTTACACATTTGAAAGTAAGGCATTAATCTTTGCAGGATTGCAGACACACAAATCTTATTCAGTCACTTCCCGTGAACTCTGAGTTACATATTTTTTTTTTATTTTCAAAATTACACACTTAACGCAAACAGAAAAATATGATATTTATCATGTCATTATACTTGTATTTCGACTATGTTGCATTTCTAAGAGGCTTTCTTACACACAGGATCTGAAACAGTTCACACCAAGTCAAGCGCTGAACAGCTCCACCTACAAATGAAACACATACTGTACATATTGTTCTCATTCTATGTACTGTTCTTCCAGTTATGTGAATGTGAAGAAAACATTAACACCGGAGTCAGTACTCTTGTGATGAAAAGCAACTCCAGCGCAACAACACTCATTTGAAAATCATCACCTTACACCGGCAGTTTAATGTTCTACTTATTCAGGATATCCTAGCTCATAACAGTTTACAGACAAAAGGAAAAGACACTTATTTGATGTGGAGTGAGTTGGAGTGAGTAAAATGAATAAAATTCAACATCATTATTCATATGGGGGGGGTCACAGCAGACAAAACGTTTTCAAGCCACATTCTTTTTTTTAATTTGGTAAATGTTGAGTAAATGACATTTTCAGTTACACGTTGTGCATTTGTCTCATTTTGCACGTACCTGCAAGTGGTTGATTGAATTTAATTTTGCAGTTACGGGCATTAACATGCAAAATGCTCATTTACATACTGCTGTCTACGTCACATTACCAACTGCTGTAATTTGAACACTTAGTCCTTAGGCCTAAATTGCCTGTGAAATCATTCACCAACCCAAACTGCAATATTGTCAAATTTGGATGTTATTTAGTACTAGTTATTTGGAATCTTAGTAAATCAGGCCCTTGGTCTTCAAAAAAAAAGGAATCTGACAAGTTCTATATTTGCGCCAATAGTATGTGTGTGTGTGTGTATTGGGAGAGAGGGGGCGTGAAGCGTCAGTTTCATTGTACAGCACTCTGAGCATCTGTATCTCATGGAAAAGTGATAGAGAACCGCCGCCTGTTGAACTAATAGCAAAACCACTTCAAGTTGTATGTAAAGATAAATGATGTGGAGCTGATTCTACTTTGTGTGTCATCTTTGGTATCGTTTCCTGAGACCCTTGAAGTAGACTTTAGTTGCTCAAATGTAAAAACTGATTACATCCAATTCTGACTCACTCTAACAGTGGAGATCATACTTACAGACCTGACATTTATAAAATCAAAACTACATCTGTCAACAATATGATGAATCTGACCATAAATGGTGTGCATGCTGCCTTTTTTGTTTTGTTTCATTTTGTTTTTTACTCCTGAGTCACCACAGTTTCATGCATCTAGCCTCAGATGATAAAATAAATCTCATCACAAGTGCCCTCTTAGACCTCTATTTTCTTTCACCTAAAGCAACTTTCAAACTTCACCAAACATTCACTCCATGCAAGCATCTGGAGAAAATTATCTTTGATCTGAAAAAAAAATGTTGCATCCAAACAATTTAAAAAAAAAAAAAAAAAAAAAAAAGAGACTTCAGTGGAAAACAAAGACTCATCAGCAAAGAATATAATGTCACAGGTCATATGTAGTAAATAAGTAAACAATTAGTAAGTATACAAATTGCCAAGTTACGGATTAACTTTAGGGCCCTGTCCGACTGGGGAGAGGATTAATTGCGCATGAATTGAGTATACAAATTGTTCATTGTCGTCCGCAACAAAAATGGCCAAAAATGACAAATGTCCCAGTATGAATTACAGATATATTAATAATATACAGTGAATCTATGATGAACAATCACGGTTATATAACGCATGTAGTGAGGAAACTGATCCGACACATTGAGATTATGATGGCAGTATTACGGGTGTATTATGAATGCATCGCACACGTTTTGCACGTGCACGGCATCTGCATTGCGGTCATAAAAGAAGCGCACTCGGGCCATCGGCATCACTATTCACACAAACAATACAGCCTCTGGAGCATTTGCTGGACTTCCACAAGTTGATCACAGAGTTTGTTCATGTTGTCATGCAAGGGTTAACTGTTCATGAGTTTGGGGAGCGGGAGGGGGGAAGCAACTCGGGATGTGAGACGGTGTGTTTTTTTTTTTTTTTTTTTTTTTGAGAGTGTCACAGAAAACAGACTTAAGCGTGAGTTGTGGCTAAACAGCAACTCTTCCTTTTGTTGGTGTTAAATAAAAGTCCTGGATTGCAGCAGCTATTACGTCTTTGTGGATTTACACAGCCGGACTGTCACTGACTGGCAGGTATGTCGCTTTCTGCCACATATAATACTTTGAGTTTACATGACGTGTTTGTTATGCATTCACAGATTGTCCGCAAAGCAGATGTAATAAAAATGCTTTATTCGTGGCCAATTTGTATACATTCGCTACAACATATTTTAGTTTGTGATGTGGACATGATGGGCACGCAATATATATGTTTTACACACTGTCCCTGCCACGCTGCCAAGCCGCAAATCCCCGTCAGTTGTGGATATCAGCAGTTAATGGTAGATACATAGTGCAGAGTGAGTATGTATTGTGTATGAATTGAGTATATATGGAGTCTGTAAGGCAGATGTTATCCGCATTCAGATTTTTGAACAGCTCAAAAATCCTGGCTGTGGACATGCATGCCTCTGCGGATGATCACGGGCGTGTTCGGATGACGGCCGAATCATACAGGCATGTTACATGGATATTGCAGATGTTTGGTGAATATGGGCCACTTTTGTGCACAATCCATATGCAAATCCTCCTAAACGCCAGTGGGACAGGGCCCTAAACCTGAATGTCTGAAGCTGGATGGACTGTTCCCAAACGGCCAACAAATTGTTGGAGCCATCAGTCACCTGTTAAAGTAAATCAGACAATATGATGTAAATGTGACTACAGCTTTACTTTCGCTGAAGCCAGACTTTACATAAGCATTTCTAGTGTGACTCATATTTTATACACATCATTTATTCGGTGATGTCTGTCAGGCGGCTCGACTGACGCAAGCAAACTCTGTTTATACCCAGACTCTGTGTTATGGTTTAGTTACTGCACAATAAAAATAAAGGTCATGCCAAACCTTGTAAAATCTACACAAACAATTATACAATTAATTATACTGCTGTAATACTGTTAATTACCTTAAGCTTTGTTATTCAGAGTGAGTCTCTCTTCTCTCTTAGTGTTGTTGTTATGTTTGTTAAGGAGGTTGTTTTTCATTGTTTTTTTTTTTGTTTGTTTTTTTTGCCAACAGGCCCCTTGGTGGGACTTGGGGAAAGTCAAAGTGTAATTTTTGGTTTGATGTGTTTGATTGTTGAGCTCTCGTTCTCTGATTTCTTTTTATCGTAATTAAAGATTGAAAATAATCAGCAATTCTGCATTCATTGATCCAGATAAAAGCTCAGCAACCAGGATCTTGATTCAGTGATCACGACCAAAAGGTCAGCTATCAGTGATTAGCATCAAAGGTCAACAAATAGATTAATATTTACTGATCAGGATTAAAGGTCAGTGCTGAGGATCAATGGCCCGAGTCATACATCTTCTTGTCTCACAGAATTTGGGGAGTGTTTAGTTACAGGACCTACCAATGTTCTCAATATCCAGGTTAACTGTGTGTTTCAGCAGCAATAAAGACTTAAGCAGGGAACCTGCCATTCTCATATTGTGTTCTATTTCTGTGCAACAACGTGACTGCTGAGATCAGATTGTCAAATTATGTTGTGTATCCACTTTTAGTTAAATACAACTAGTTACCCAGTGGTTTTACTAATTTTTTTTTTTTGTGGTTCATGTACCAATAATTGAGCGGGTTATGTTTTCATTTCCACTTGTCTGTTAGTCTCTCTGCCTGTCAGCAGAATATCTTAAAAGGACATGAATGCGTTTCAATTAAATTTGGTCGGAAATTATACCTTGAGTAAGACCTGATTAAATGTTGGTGTGACTCTGGATGAAGGGGCATATATTTCCTTTGATCACTGATCCTAGTTCATTTTATCCTGATTGACACTCCTTCAATCTTACCAGCTGTGCCTATTGTGGACTTGCATCAGGAAGGTTTTCAAGTGAAAATCAACATGCAAATCCATATCAGATCTATTGTGGCAACCCTGAGTGAAAGAGAGTCACTAAAGGAATTTAATAGCCTTTAAAGGGTTTTTTCCCTCAAAATCTGCTTTGCATTTTGTGACGATTTCCTATTTCTTGTAAACAGATATGTCATTGTGCAAAATCAGTTTCATGCATGTTTTAAATTTAACCCCTTATGCCCTAGAGCCTATTTCACCAAAATCACATAC
Organism: Thalassophryne amazonica; assembly: GCF_902500255.1. Classification (NCBI taxonomy): domain Eukaryota; kingdom Metazoa; phylum Chordata; class Actinopteri; order Batrachoidiformes; family Batrachoididae; genus Thalassophryne; species Thalassophryne amazonica. The sequence goes on along the minus strand of NC_047109.1, from coordinate 66,639,436 downwards.
CCATGCATTTATGAGTTATTTCTCAGTTAGTACAAGGTTAAAAATGCAAAAGTTTGGATCAGCTAAAAGACAGGTCCTAGGGGACGTTGTGGATGCAAAAAAATTGAAAGTAAATACTTGGTAGGAGTAAATGAGGGTTTTTTTTCCCAAAAAATGAATTCCGATTTATGTCTTTATTTGCTTGGCGTTTCAGCTGTGGTTAGTTGATATGTGATTGAAGTGGATACTTTTTTAGAGGAGACTTCGCTTGACATTTTGATGTATAATAAGTGTATGTTGGTGTCAGCATTGGTTAGTTATGAGTGTTCAAATGTTCCAAAACAGGGCAAGTCCCCAAATTTGGGGACTCTAGGGTTTAAGAGGTTAATGGTTGGGGTTTTATTTAACCTTTTTTAAAATGTATTTATTAAGATTAGTCCCACTGAGATCGAGACCTCTTTTGCAAGGGAGACATAGACAGTTATAAAATTTCCAATCCACCTAACCTGCATATCTTTTAAATCAGACATGGTCAAATACTTTGCATTGTATTTAAATACAAGTACAAATACTTTAGATTTTCAAATTCCAAATACAAATACAAATACTTTGTACTTTTTCAAATACAAATACTTTATATTTAGAGTATTTCAAATACAAATACTTTCTATGAACTATAAACAACAAATCAACACAAAAACTGATAAACCGGTGACAATTTATTGTGAAAATAGCATGACCAAATACTATTGATAAGTAAAGGATTGAATGTTTTATCACAAATTCACTATTATAATATCACAGGCAATAATCAAACTATCACAATCTATATTCAACACGGTGTCACAGAGATTCCCAAGTTTGTAAAGTATTTGTAAAAGTATTTGGAAATACTTGGGATCGGCAATGTATTTGAAATACAAATACTTTGAATTCAAAATCAGAAAATACAAATACTCCAAAAAATGTATTTAAGTATTTTCAAATACAAATACTTTTGTATTTGGCCCCATGCAGGCCCGGCGCCAGAAAAAAAATATTAAGGGGGCGATGAGTTTATCACAGGGGGCGGGGTCGCCCCCCCTCAAAAAAAAAGTGTGCACCGGAGGGGACGTGCCTCTGAGCGTGCGTAATGAATTGGGTGCGCTCCTGGAAAGCTTGTGTATTTAGGCTACACCATTGTAAGAGACTGATTGAGTAAGAGTAAAGAGTGATGACAGTATTTTTTAATTATTATAGACCTTCGGTCAAGTGATCTCCTGCATACCACAAAACCAAACCAACAACTGATCTGAGAAACGACACGAGACAGTAGATTAACCCCACATACAACCTTCCATCACAAGCACAAACACAGCGCAATTGGGCATGACAGTCACACAACGGGTCAAAGATAAACCTTTCATGTAGATATATTTACAACAATACATAACTTTTATCTTACCATAAAAGTCCATATCTTAACATAAAATTCTGTGTGGAAACTGGATGCTAGCCTACCTCAGAAGAGTTGAAGCCTTCGGTTGGATACCGCGTTGAATCTTCTGAGAAGGACATCTCGCCACTCTCCATTGAATTTCCTGGTTAGGTCATTCTCAAATGCCAGCCTTATTAACACCCGTCGGCCGTCGTGGCTCGTGAGGGTTCAAGCGTCTACGCACCGATTACCTCGCGCACTGTTGATGAGCAAACACCAGAGAGAGTAAACAGTTCTCTCATGTAAAGTTTTATTTTTTTGTGTGTGTTCCCTTGCAATAACCTAATATCATATTTAAGTTCATGCCAATCAGCGCGCACAGTGAGTGGAATCAGGCGGTGGGAGACTGAACGTATATGCGCACACAGCAGACAACAGCAGGATTTACAAGAGATGAGGGAGTAAGTTGCTGCACCTTGCACAGCTGTATGACTCTGTATGAAATATAATTTCTGACACTGACACTGCTTAAATAAATCGAGCATGCTTTAATTCGTCCACCTGACCTTGCCATAATCGCTGGACTCAGGATCCTTGCCCTCTGCTGCACTGACAAGCGCAACCCTCAACCTATCAAATCGCTTGAACACAGACAGACGCCATATCCGTTTGTTTTAAAATGAATTACTTTAGTTAATTAATTTGGTTTATTTGTTAAATACGTGATATTATTGAATAACTAATTTTTCTATATTTTCCAGTATTTCTTTTTCTTTCTTTTTTATTTTTATTTTTTTGATAACTCTCACATCCGAGGGGGCGGGGTTGATGACGTGAGGGGGCATCGCCCCCATACGCCCCCTCGTAGGGCCGGGTCCAGCCCCATGTCTATTTTAAATGTGGGAGGAAACCGGAGAACATCCATGCAAACTTAACACAGAAAGGCCACAGGTGGGAATCAATCCCAAGACCTTCTTGCTGTGTGGCAACAGTGCTAATCACTAAGCCACCATGCTGCCTTTATAGTTACATGTCCTCAATACCCTACGATTCCAAGTGTGTTGATAAAGTACCAAAAATCAAAAATACACACCTAGTTTTCGGCATGTACAGTATAATGTACATTAACAGATAAACTCCACTATACAATCTGAAGTATTTTGTTTTTTATTATATCTGAGCTTTGACTTTAACTAAGACAACTGCATTTTAATATTTGATCATTGTTACTCTGTGGATAAAAACGTGTTCATTGCATTTTTCACCCTACACATTTAAAAATGCAATGTCTGTCTGACCTACAGGGGGCAGTGGATGTGTGCAAACGAGACAAAGAAGAAGAAGTTTCATAAGCACGCTCATTCTTTACAAAGCCAGTTAAAGCTTTGAAACATAATCACAAATCTTCCAGGGTCACTCAGACAGAGATAATTCGGATTTAATCCATGAAATATTTGAAGTGATACTTTTTCTGTCCATACCTCAGAGTGACACAAAAATTAAGCTCTAATGTTGCATGACTGTACCTATTGTTTACATGCTTAGGTTAAAGTGTGAGGAAATATTGTACTTGTCTGACTTCTCAAACACAACATGCCACACAATGTACTTGTGTTGGCATTTCAGGCTATGTTTCCAATCCACTTTATTTATATAGCACATTTAACAACAAAAATGTTCCAAAGTGCTGCACATACAATAGAATCACGATAGATAAAACCCCAGCAGTCAAAAATTAAAAATAATAAAATTAACAATAAAATTAACTAAAATATGCAAGATAAATAAATAAATACATACATGTAAACACTGCATGTTTGCAGTGACTCCTGCTCTGTAATAATCTAAGTTCTGCAAGGGATGTGGTCATTATTAGTCAAAGAGCAAGTTCACATTTTTGCAATTTCAGACATATTAAAATGTCAGCAATCAGACCTCTGAGTCTCTACTCGCCTTTGACATATGCGTCATGAAAGAAACCTTGTTTTCCACAAATTATTGAAAAGGAAATATACGAATGGCAATAAGTCAGCAATACTGGAGCATGTGATGGTGCCGCACTTTGCGGCAACCATCGGATAGCAACCAAACAAATCGCTCTCCCCATGTCTTAAGAGTAATCATCTATCTGCCCCAAACAGGTGATACGTGGGCATCCCCTTGATGAGCAGAGTTAGCTTCTAACAGTAATGCAGGGTTATTTATTGTCATATTCTGGAAAAAAAAAAAAAAGTAACTGGCCTCATTTCTTCAGATGTTGTTGGACGATTGTCTGGTTTCAGAAAAAAAAGGTGGATGTCATAAAATTTCTACTTTTAAATTCTGAAAAGACTAAGATGATGATCACTGGTCGAATGAGACAGACACGATCACTGGTTGCATGTGTCATTCACCATAGTTAAGTTTAAAATCTTGGGATGACTTTCAATCCCACTTTTAAGGTACATATTAGAGAGATAACAAAGAATACCTTTTTTTCTTTTATTAAACATAGCAAATACTCTGCCTGTTCTGTCCTTGGCTAATGCAGAGACATTGGTATATGCTTTGTTTCATCTGGAATGGATTAATGTAATGTTTTGTTTTCTGGATTACTACATCATTTGATGTCTTCAAGTGGTTCTGAATGCTGCTGCTAGAGTTTGAACCCGGAGAAGGAAACTGCACCATTTTTACTCCAATTTCTACCTGGTCTCTCTGGTTAGACCTTATGTACTGGCGTGTGCTTTGCATTCTCAGAATATAGGATTACTGTGTGCACCAAAGGTCAAGAAAATGCAACCAGACTGAAAACCTGTTCTATAGAACTGTGTGCCAGATGAGATAAGACTGTCTGTCTGATTCACTTGTAACCAGACAGGTGGCAATCAAACTGTATAATCCCCTGCAGGATGAATACATAATGAACAGAGTTTTTCAGTTGCTCAAAGTTGTGTGGAATATTGTCAAATATCTTGTGCAATGTCTTAAAAAACATTGAGCCTCATTCATAAACCGTTCTTAACCCCTTAACGCCTGAATTTATATAGCTGAATATAAAAAAATGTTTTGTGTGTGTTTTTGCCTTTAAGTAGATGGTAAATAATGTTGAGATTATTAATTACACTTTTGCACAAAAAAGTTATTTTGGTAATAATTTATGTTATGTTATAATAATAATGGTATGTTGCAAATTTGCGACAACAGGCATACTGGTCAATTTGGTATGTTGCATATTTGAATCAAATATTGTAGCATATATGCGACAATAGGCGTTAAGGGGTTAAGAACAAATTTGTTCCTAAGTTCTGCTTATGAAGTTTTTACAGTGACTGTGGCATTCATGAATGTTTTCCTATCATTTGTTCTTAGGTTTATTCTTAGGATTTGTTCTTACTTAAGATCAAATCTTACAAACACTCAGGAGTACTCTTACGCACATTTCAGTTCCGACATGTCACATTAGTTGCGTTGTCTGCTTATGTGAAGGTCATTAAAATATGATATTGCAATGATATTTTCGTGATATCTCTGTCCATTATTATACATTACATTTTGGTAATTTACAGAGTATTTTTTAGATTAACCATTAAATTAAATGGACACTGTAAAAAATGATAGTCCCATTAAGTTAACGTTTGTCTTCTCATTTACTCCACTTGTAATGGCAAGTTTAGGATGTTAGACGCAAGTTTATATGTTTTGAAAATCTGAACTTAAAGCTATCCATTGTCTTCACTAATTGTGAGTTGAAATGAAGCTTATCTTTAAGGTGAGTTAACTGATATTCAGTTGAATTAACTCACATTTTCAAGGCCGCTGGTGAACTTCAGTTTTTACAGTGTACCAGCACTTAAACATTAATCAAGTGGCGCAGCCTCACAGGGAGGGGATGGACGTGTTGCCTCAGGGCTCAGGTCTATATCCAGACACTCAGTTGATGGTACTCCTAAAAATTAGGGTGGGGAAAAATTAAATATAAAATGACAGATTTTTCCCATAGCCTACCTGAGAGTGCCATCTCCCTGATGGTGGCCCCAATGCGCTGGTCCAACACAGACAGCTTTTGGGTGTCTGTTGTTCCCGCTCCAGTCTGCTGCATCTCCCGTTGAGATTTTGAGATGTGTGTGTGTGTGTGTGTGTGTGTGTGTGTGTCGTATATTAAATCAAAACATTTCTAAGTTGGCACCCAAGTTGCAACATATGTCCTATATGGATAGACTTGATGGACTCAGTTTAACTACTTTAGAAGATAGATGCACTAGAGGTGACTGAATTGAAATGTACAAGATCTTACATGGACATGAAAATATTCATTTTGAAATGAGAAGATATGCTGGCCTTAGAGGCCATGGGCCGAGCCTTCAGGTTGAAAGGTCTTGATTGAATATAAGGAAAAAAACATTCAGCAGTAGAGCGATTATGTTGTGGAATAATTTGCCTTATGTGGTTTCCTCAGTTTCCTCACATGGATGCTTTTAAACAAAATTATGATTTGTATTATAGTAACACCACTAGGTTTTAATGTATTTTTATTCCTTGTTTGTTGTTGTCATGATGTCTCTATATATACAAATTTATATACATTTTTACACAATAAAATAAATTCTAATTGTAATTATGCAGCATTACCTCCTCCTCTGAATTGCCTGTCTTGCTGAAATTAATTTTCTTTTTGCTTTTGGCATTTTGTTTCCTCTTTCTCCATCTGGAAATGGCAACGCAGTAGCAGCCCTTGTATGGGCATTGATGGCCTTTTACTTATGCTTATCATATGTTAATTAGGCTCACCAGGCACAGGCTTTCAGTTTATGAGATGGGATTCATCAACTTAAGAACACAGCTGCAAACAATTCTGCAATTTAAGGACTCATTGATGAATCTGACCTTCAGTTTTCTTAAAGAACATGTCACACCAACATCATAACAATTTAGATTTAGGCTGTTAGTGACCATCCGATGATCACTACGTTGGATTATGTTGTGCACTTTCATTACCGGTTTCAAAGTATACGGCATTCGCAACAAACAGCTACGGAGATGTCTGAAAACAAAGTACTCGTGAGTACGCTGGTGTTTCCGACAAGCAGATGAGAGTAACGCGTTACTTAGTAATGCGTTACTCTCATCTGACCACTTTTTTTAGTAACGAGTAATCTAACGCGTTAATCTTTCCAAATCAGTAATCAGATTGAAATTACTTCTCCAAGTCACTGTGCGTTACTATTATTTTTGCATTGTGGGTCGATAGCAGCATTAAACGTGGTCCGTGGGCAGGAAGACTGAACTGCCCACTTTAAGTGAGCTGCGAGCTTTTCATCCACGGTTTTTTGCAGCAGCTCCCGGGCAGCAGCTACAACTTGTCCTCACCTCTTAAAGCAGTGACAACAGCACAAATGCACTGAGCTTTACAAAGACATTTTTATGCTTTTTTTTTTTTTTTTCTCTGAGCCGCTCCGTATCTGCTGCTAAAAATAGCTGGTCCTCCGCCACGCGTCAGGCACGTCAATGATTAACACTATTTTCCACTCAAATACACCTAAACTCTCTTTCTGAGGACCACATGATGTGAAAGCACAATAAAACTTTCTTACCTGTAAATCTGGTCATGTTTCCTGCGTAAATAAATGTTATCCATTCTTTTTGCCCAAACGCCAAGGCAGGGGCGAATCCAGATGGAATGGGGGCGTGGGGCAGGGATGTGCCTCCCCACAACACCCCTAGATTAAAGGTCCAGTTTTGAAGCCGTTTTTTTTTTTTTTTTTTTACTACAACTACTACTACTACTACTACTACTACTTAAAATAATAATTTCAACAAGTAAAATGTTTAGAGAGAATTTAAATGTTAGAAAAAAAATTAATAGTTACATTTATAAACAATGTAGGTTAGAAATTTCAAGTTTTACTGTTACAGTGACGTCAACAGTTAAATATGAGGTCAAGAAAGAGGTCTTTATTTTACTTTTTATAAAACAAGTATTTATTTTCATTGAAGTCAAGAAAGCATGACTATAAAGTGAGTTTTGGCAAAACAAGTATTACTGTCATGTTGAGATGGCAGGGGGTTGTTGTCGGCAGCTGGAGAAAGTAACTAAAAAAGTAACTAGTAATCTAACTTAGTTACTTTTCCAACTGAGTAATCAGTAAAGTAACTAAGTTACTTTTTCAAGGAGTAATCAGTAATCACTAATTGGATTACTTTTTCAAAGTAACTGTGGCAACACTGCCGACAAGTGACATCCCAACTAGAAGCGTCCCACAGCGTGCTTCAGTGGAATGTAGCTGCTAACATTAAGAACAGAGGCACAGATTAATTCCAAAGTTGACATAAGTGTGATGTCGTGTTATGATGATTCGTTTGTGATAACTGTGATAAAAGTGATAACTGTTAATTCTGATGGCATCACAGTAAAATGTGTGGCTCCAAGAAGGTTGATGTGCTCCTACAGCCACGAGTCATAAACAGCCTGTCAATAACAATCTCTGCTCCAGGATCAGTTTTGTGCTCAATTAATTATGAGTGGTGTTATCAATAAAATCTAAAAAAAATACATATGCTCCCGGGGGAACCGAGTGTTTCATCAGCTGCATAGCGCACATGCGCGCACGCACATACACACACACACACACACACACAGCGAGCTTTGCCACACATACACACATACACACACATTCCAACTCCAAATTTACTCTCTCTCACAGTAAACAAAAGAAAAACAAATCTAGCCACAAAACACAAAAGGGGAACATGCCACACTCACTCTCGTGTTGTGGATTCATTTCCAAATGTAAACTTCACACGATTAAAGAAGCGCACACGTGTGAGATCGCCGGCTGCAGCTCTGCCTCTCTCTCGATCGTTGCACGTAAAATAACATCCATGAACTCCTGGAAGTAATGCATTTTGACTTTTTCCAATGTAACAAATCCATCTCTGTGTCCAGGCAGTCTGTTAAAAACAGTGTCAGATGTCTCGTGTCCATGTCCCAGCTTCAGTAAACCATGCAGCATCCACACAAACAGTGCGTCTCCATACTTTAGGCTCCAAAATCCAACACTCTGAAAAAGTTAAGAGTTTTGGGGTGAAGCGTGTCATGTCCTCTCTGTAAATCTGAGCCAAGAAGCTTAATTTTCAGACGGCGCAGGTTCTTTTTCCTCTGTCTGTCAGTCATTGGGATGTTTCTGTTTTGCTTATAAGTGCGTCACACACTGAAAAATGCAGAGAATGGCCGAGTGAAACATTTTCCGGAAATGCACCTGCTAACCTGCTCAGAGTGAGAGGAATAAAATACATCAGAGATCACTAATTATTAGCACGTGTGCAGAGACACAATCGTGTACTTTTATGTTGTCTTACTAACTGGGGCATTAAAAAACGTGAGACATGTCTTTTAAGAACCTTCTTAGGGACCCCTTAAGAAGGAATTAAGATTCTTAAGAAGATATTGGTGAATGAGGCCCATTCACTGTTTACTGACACTGTTTCAGTACTCTGGCAAAAGTAGAGAAGCTTGAATGTTCGACTGGACTGGGTTGCTTGATGCGAGGACGTTTCGCTTCAAATTGCAGAAGCTTAGCTGAGGAAGCTAAGCTTCAAATTGCAGAAGCTTAGCTGAGGAAGCTTCTGCGATTTGAAGCGAAACGTCCTCGCATCAAGCAACCCAGTCCAGTCGAACATTCAAGCTTCTTTACTATGGAAACCACCTGGACAACTGAGAGCCTACACAGAAATACTCTGGCAAAACTATTTCCTTCAGGATAAATAAAGTTGCTCTTAATTTGTAACTTAATAGGTTGCTAGAATTATTTTGTTAGAATTTTAGTTTTAGAGTGGAGATTTGTAATTTCGACCCCCGTTCATTTGCATTCATCCATTCCCAAACTAAGTTTACAAAACAAAGAATTTCTTTGCAATGAAACAGTTCTAAGTGGTGAGTACAGTGCTCACAGGCTTGACGTATGTGTGATCACTAACACTGCAAAATATATTTCATGTCCTTTAATCCAATAGTTCCCAAACTTTTTCCTGTATTTCCACCCTTATTTAGAAATGAATATTTTTGAGACTTTCCACATCCTGCCCTGCAATATCTCTGTACCCCCCGCTCCTCCAAAAATAAAACTGACATATAGATAGATGGGTGGATGGATGTCCTTTCATCAAGTTATATGGTGCATCTGAAAAGTATTCAGCCCTTCACTTTTCCACATTTTGTTGTTACAGCCTTATTCCAAAATTGAGTAAATTAATTTATTTCCCCTCAAAATTCTACTCACAACACTTTTGAACTTTTTTTTTGCAAATTTATTAAAAATAAAAAAGAATACATTCACATCCATTGCTTTGTTGATGCACCTTTGACAGCAGTTATAGCCTCAAGTCTTCTTGAATATGATGCTACAAGCTTGGTGCACCTATCTTTGGGCAGTTTTGCCAATTCCTCTTTGCAGCACCTCTCAAGCAACATCATGTTGGATGGGGAGCTAATGTCCTGCTGAAAGATAAACCGTCAGCCCAGTCTGAGGTCAAGAGCATTCTGGAGCAGGTCTTCATCCAGGATGTCTCTGTATATTACTGCATTCATCTTTCCCCAATCTTAACTAGTCTCCCAGTTCCTGATGCTCCCATCACCATGTTTCACTGTAGGGATGGTACCTGGTTTCCTTCAAACATGACACTTGGCATTCACACCAAAGAGTTCAAGCTTTGTCTAATCAAACCAGAGAATTTTGTTTCTCATGGTCTGAGAGTCCAACTCCAGGTGGGCTGCCATGTGGCTTTTACTAAGGAGTAGCTTCTGTTCTGCCTGGCCACTCTACCATACGGGCCTGATTGGAGTGCAGATATGGTTGTTCTACTCTCTCCACAGAGGAATGCTGGAGCGCTGACAGAGTGACCATTGGGTTCTTTGTCATCTCACCGACAAAGGCCCTTCTCCACAGTGGCTCAGCTTAGACAGGCGGTCAGCTCTGGGAAGAGTCTTGGTAGATTCTTCCATTTAGGGATGATGGAGACCACTCTGCTCATTGGGACCTTCAAAGCAGCAGGATTGTTTCTGTGCCTTTCCCCAAAATTTGTGACTCGAGACAATCTTGTCTTGGAGCCCTACAAACAATTCCTTTAACTTCATGCTTGGTTTGTACTATGTCATGCACTGTAAAATGTGGGACCTTATATGTAGACAGGTGTGTGTCTTTCCACATCATGTCCAAGCAGTTGAATGTACCCCAGGTGGACTCCAATTAAGCTGTGGAAACATGATGTACCTGAGCTCTATTTTGAGCGTCATGGCAAATGCTGTGAATACTTATGTACATGTGATTTCTTAGTTTTTTGTTTTTTTTTTAATAAATTTGCAAAAATCTAAAAAAAAAAAAAATGCATAGTCATTATGGGGTATTGCGTGTAGATGATTGAGGGGAAAAAAATAATTTCATTCATTTTGGAAAAAGGCTGTAACACATAGTGATGCAAAAAAGTATATGATCCACTGCCGATTTTGCACGTTTTCCAACCTACAAAGAATGGAGAGGTCTCTAATTTTTATCGTAGGTACACTTCAACTATGAGAGACACAATCTTAAAAAAGAGAAAATCATACTGTGTAATTTTAAATAATTCATTTCCATTTTATTGAATGAAATAAGTATTTGATCACCTACCAACCAGCAAGAATTCTGTCAATCTTCCATGGTCTGGGGTTCCATGCAAGATCTTGCCTTGTGGGGTAAGGATGATTCTGAAAAAGTCCAGAACAACACGGGGGGACCTGGTTAATGACCTGAAGAGAGCTGGGACCGCAGTCATGGTTTAAAATCCTGCAGGGCACACAGGGTCCCCCCGCTCAAACCAGCACATGTCCAGGCCTGTTTGAAGTTCAGCAGTGACCATCTGGATGATCCAGAGGAGGCATGGGAGAAGGTCATGTGGTCAGATGAGACCAAAATAGAGCTTTTTGGTATCTGCTCCACTTGCTGTGTTTGGAGGATGAGAACAACCCCAAGAACACCGTCCCAACCGTGAAGCATAGGGGTGGAAAATTCATTTTTTGGGGTGCTTTTCTGCAAAGGGGACAGGACGACTGCACCGTATTGAAGGGAGGATGGATGGGGTCATGTATCGTGAGATTTTGACAAACAACCTCCTTCCCTCAGTAAGAGCATTGAAGATGGGTTGTGGCTGGGTCTTCCAGCATGACAATGACCCACAACACAGCCAGGGCACTAAGGTGTGGCATTTGGAAGCATTTCAAGGTCCTGGAGTGGCCTAGCCAGTCTCCAGACCTGAACTCAATAGAAAAATCTTTGGAGGAAGCTGAACCTCGAACCCTGAAAGACCCAGAGAAGATCTGTATGGAAGAGTGGACCAAAATCCCTGCTGCAGTGTCCAAACGTGGTCAGAACTACAGGAAACATCTGATCTCTGTAATTGCAAACAAAGGTTTCTGTACCATATATTAAGTTCTGTTTTTTTATTGTATAAAATACTTATTTCATGCAATAAAATGCAAATTAATTATTTAAATTCATACAATGTGATTTTCTGAATTTTATTTTTAGATTCTGTCTCTCACAGTTTACCTATGACCTCTCCATTGTTTGTAGGTGGGAAAAAAAAAATGGTACTCCTAAAAATTAGGGTGGGGGGAAATTAAATATAAAATGACAGATTTTTCCCATAGCCTACCTGAGAGTGCCGTCTCCCTGACGATGGCCCCAATGCGCTGGTCCAACTCAGACAGCTTTTGGGTGTCTGTTGTTCCCACTCCAGTCCGCTGCATCTCCCGTCGAGATTTTGAGATGTTTTTGTGTGTGTGTGTCGTATATTAAATCAAACCATTTCTAAATTGGTACCCAAGTTGCAACATATGTCCTATATGGATAGACTTGACGGACTCAGTTTAATTACTTTAGAAGATAGATGCACTAGAGGTGACTGAATTGAAAGGTACAAGATCTTACATGGACATGAAAATATTAATTTTGAAATGAGAAGATATGCTGGCCTTAGAGGCCATGGGCTGAGCCTTCAGGTTGAAAGGTCTTGATTGAATATAAAGAAAAAACATTCAGCAGTAGAGCGATTATGTTGTGGAATAATTTGCCTTATGTGGTTTCCTCACATGGATGCTTTTAAACAAAATTATGATTTGTATTATAGTAACACCACTAGGTTTTAATGTATTTTTTTTTTTGTTGTGTGAAAGTGTAATGACACGGACCCACAGCAGGGGGCGTAAATGAACGGTCAATGGAAATAAAGAGTAACACTTTTAATGTTGTGAAATGTGCACAACGGATACAGATACAATTCAATTCTACAGTCAATTTGTACAGTTGGTGTCGTGTGGGCAGGCTCGAGGATAGGAGACGCCTGTCCAGATAAGAGTCGGGACCCACACGATTTCCACCGCCAACGGATCTGGAACACACCTGAGCCGCCAAGTCCCGAGTCACCAGGTGGCCACCGTCTCCAGCTGTCAGATCGGGTACTGCTGGCAGGGAGCAGAAACACTCAAGGGTGGGTGTGTGTACACACCCAGCAAACAGTCAGCAGAGTTCTGATAATGAAGGGAGAAAAACACCACCTCCCACTTCTCACAATATCACAGTCGTGCAGATCCTAATCTCACTTGACAGCTGAGGAGCGGAAACGCCAACTCCTCCTGACCAGCTGCAAGTGTACTGAAACGTCTGCAAACTCAGAATATAAAGTGCAGCTTTTCGAGCTTAACAGCAAAGTACGTTGCAACAATACGCTTAGCTGAAACAGACAAAGACGGCTGAGAGTTTACCTGAGTACCTCAGATGATTTCTCGGCAGGGGTGTGGTGTCTTCTCCAGGCTTTTATGGATGGCTAGATGAGATGATGAAGGACAGCTGTCAGGGTCCCTGGCGGCGAACTGCGCCCTCTGGTGCCTGCAGCCTGTCTACAGGCAGAGCGCCCTCTGGGGTTGGCCAGGAGTACCTCCTCTTCAGGGCGGCCCACACAACAGGACCCCCCCCCCTCAACGGGCGCCTCCTGGCGCCCGACCAGGCTTGTTGGGGTGTCGGGCGTAGAAGTCGGCCAGGAGGACCGGGTCCAGAATGAAGCTCCGCTTCACCCAGGAGCGTTCTTCAGGTCCGTACCCCTCCCAGTCCACCAGATACTGGAACCCCCGGCCCCGTCGACGGACGTCCAGAAGCCTGCGGATGGTCCATGCAGGCTCCCCATCGATGATCCGGGCAGGAGACGGCGCTGGTCCGGGAGTGCAGAGGGTGGAGGTGTGATACGGCTTAATCCGGGACACGTGAAAGACTGGATGAATCCGCAGTGAAGCTGGCAACCGCAGCTTCACTGCGGCTGGACTGAGGACTTTGATGATAGGAAAAGGTCCGATGTATCTGTCCTTCAGTTTATGGGAGTCCACCTACAGAGGGATATCCTTAGTCGACAGCCAAACCTCCTGCCCGGGCTGGTATGCAGGGGCCGGGGAACGCCGGCGGTCTGCATGGTCCTTAGCCCTCATCCGGGCTGTCAGAAGGGCAGAGCGGACAGTGCGCCATACTCGACTGCATCTCCTGAGGTGGGCCTGGACTGAGGGGACCTCAACCTCTCCCCCCACGGCTGGAAACAATGGGGGCTGGTACCCCAAACACGCCTCAAAGGGGGAGAGGCCAGTGTAGGACGAGACCTGACTGTTATGGGCGTACTCGATCCAGGCCAGGTGTTGACTCCAGTCCGTCGGGTGTGCGGAGGTGACACACCGCAGAGTTTGCTCCAGGTCTTGGTTCGTCCGCTCTGCCTGTCCATTGGTTTGAGGGTGGTACCTGGACGAGAGGCTCACGGTGGCCCCCAGTTCCCTACAGAAACTCCTCCAGACTTGCAAGGAGAACTGGGGACCACGATCCGAGACTACGTTTGTGGGGATACCATGCAGACGCACGACATGGTGGACCAGGAGGTCTGCAGTCTCCTGGGCCGTCGGGAGCTTCAGGAGGGCCATGAAGTGGGCCGCCTTGGAGAATCGGTCCACTATCGTCAGGATGGTCGTCATACCCTGGGACGCAGGGAGAACCGTGACGAAGTCCAGGCCTATGTGGGACCAGGGCGACGAGGCACCGGCAGCAGCTGGAGGAGTCCTTGGGCCTTCTTATGATCTGCCTTGCCCCTGGCACAGGTGGTGCAGGCCTGGACGTACTCCCGGACGTCGGTCTCCATCGACGCCCACCAGAAGCGCTGCCGGACCACTGCCACGGTTCTACGCACCCCTGGGTGACAGGGGAGCTTTGAACCGTGACAGAAGTCCAAGACCGCATCCCTGGCCTCTTGTGGGACGTACAGCCGGTCCTTAGGTCCATCTCTGGGGTCCGGGTGTCGTGTCAGGGCCTCCCGGACGGTCTTCTCCACGTCCCAGGTGAGAGTTGCGACGACAGTGGACTCTGGGATGATGGTGTCCGGTGGATCCGACAGCTCTGGCCTGACTTCCTCTTCATGCACCCGGGACAGTGCATCGGACCGTTGGTTTTTAGTCCCGGGGCGATACGTGATCTGGAAGTCAAACCGACCACCAATGGGCTTGCCTGGAGTTCAGACGCTTAGCGGTCCGGATGTATTCCAGGTTCCAATGGTCCGTGAAAACCGTGAAGGGAACCGAGGCTCCCTCCAGAAGGTGTCTCCACTCCTCAAGAGCCTCTTTCACCGCCAGAAGTTCCCGATTGCCGACGTCATAGTTCCTTTCAGCCGGGGTCAACCTGCGGGAATAGTAGGCACAAGGATGGAGTACCTTATCGGACTCCCCACTCTGGGACAGCACGGCTCCTATCCCTGAGTCAGAGGCATCCACTTCGACAATAAACTGGCGATCAGGGTTAGGCTGCACCAGAACTGGTGCAGTCGAAAACTGATGTTTCAACTCCTTGAACGCGGCTTCGCACCGATCCGACCAGGTGAAGGGGACTTTAGTGGAGGTCAGGGCTGTCAGGGGGCCAACAACCTGAACGGTCAATGGAAATAAAGAGTAACACTTTTAATGTTGTGAAATGTGCACAACGGATACAGATACAATTCAATTCTACAGTCAATTTGTACAGTTGGTGTCGTGTGGGCAGGCTTGAGGATAGGAGATGCCTGTCCAGATAAGAGTCGGGACCCACACGATTTCCACCGCCAACGGATCTGGAACACACCGGAGCCGCCAAGTCACCAGGTGGCCACCGTCTCCAGCTGTCAGATCGGGTACTGCTGGCAGGGAGCAGAAACACTCAAGGGTGGGTGTGTGCACACACCCAGCAAACAGTCAGCAGAGTTCTGATAATGAAGGGAGAAAAACACCACCTCCCACTTCTCACAATATCACAGTCGTGCCGATCCTAATCTCACTTGACAGCTGAGGAGCAGAAACGCCAACTCCTCCTGACCAGCTGCAAGTGTACTGAAACGTCTGCAAACTCAGAATATAAAGTGCAGCTTTTCGAGCTTAACAGCAAAGTACGTTGCAACAATAAGCTTAGCTGAAACAGACAAAGACCGCTGAGAGTTTACCTGAGTACCTCAGATGATTTCTCGGCAGCGGTGTGGTGTCTTCCCAGGCTTTTATGGATGGCTAGATGAGATGATGAAGGACAGCTGTCAGGGTCCCTGGCGGCGAACTGCGCCCTCTGGTGCCTGAAGCCTGTCTACAGGCAGAGTGCTCTCTGGTGTTGGCCAGCAGTACCCCCTCTTCGGGCGGCCCACACAACATTTTTTTCCTTTTTTGTTGTTGTTATGATGTCTCTCTATATACAAATTTATATACATTTTTACACAATAAAATAAATTCTAAGTTATAATTATGCAGCATTACCTCCTCCTCTGAATTGCCTGTCTTGTTGAAATTAATTTTCTTTTTGCTTTTGGCATTTTGTTTCCTCTTTCTCCGTCTGGAAATGGCAACGCAGTAGCATGCCCTTGTATGGGCGTTGATGGACTGTTACTTATGCTTATCATATGTTAATTAGGCTCACCTGGCACGGGCTTGCTGTGTTTGGAGGATGACGACAACCCCAAGAACACCGTCCCAACTGTGAAGCATAGGGGTGGAAAATTCATTTTTTGGAGTGCTTTTCTGCAAAGGGGACAGGACGACTGCACTGTATTGAAGGGAGGATGGATGGGGTCATGTATCGTGAGATTTTGGCAAACAACCTCCTTCCCTCAGTAAGAGCATTGAAGATGGGTCGTGGCTGGGTCTTCCTGTTGTGAAAGTGTAGGAACACGGACCCACAACAGGGGGCGTTAAATGAACGGGCAATGGATAAGCCAAACAGTAACAATTTAATGTTGTGAAGTGCACAACGGAATACAGACAAATACAGTTCTTGGTACTACAAACAATTATATGTTGAGTAACGTGTGGGCAGGCTTGAGGATAGGAGACGTCCGTCCAGAACCGAGCCGGATCCCACACAGCCCTCACCGCCAACGGATCTGCAGAACACTGGAGCCGCCAAGTCCTGGATCCCCAGGTGGCCACCGTCTCCAGCTGTCAGACCTGGTACTGCTGGCAGAGAACAGAAACAGAGTTGATGAGTGGGAGTTCGCACACTCAGTAATCCCACAGTCTGTGTTCTTTTGAGAGGGAGCACCTCCACCTCCAATCACACACTCGTGCAGCTCCTGTCTAACCACTTATCTGGTTGGAGTGTGAAGTGAAGCCGTCGCTGGTCACACCTAATGCCAATCCCTCAGATAAGGCAACACCACAGGGAAACCGCTGCAAAGCAGTTCTGACTATACTTTTAGTGCAGAGAAAACTACCTCTTATGGTAGCTGATTTCTCGGCGAGGAGGTGGAGTTGCAGTCCGGCCTTTATGGTGATGGTGATGAGTTGTATGAGTGACAGCTGGTGCTGATGATGAGTGACAGCTGTCACTCCCAGTGACTCTGACACCCTCTCGTGCTTGAAGCCCGCACTCCAAGCAGGGCGCCATCTGGTGGTGGTGGGCCAGCAGTACCTCCTCTTCAGCGGCCCACACAACAGGACCCCCCCCCTCAACGGGCGCCTCCTGGTGCCCGACCAGGTTTGTCCGGGTGTCGGGTGTAGAAGTCGGCCAGGAGGGCCGGGTCCAGGATGAAGCTCCTCTTCACCCAGGAGCGTTCTTCGGGTCCGTATCCTTCCCAGTCCACCAAATACTGGAACCCCCGGTCCTTCCGACGGACGTCCAGGAGGCGGCGCACAGTCCAAGCCGGCTCCCCGTCAATGATCCAGGCAGGCGGCGACGCCGGTTCAGGGGCACAGAGTGGAGAGGTGTGGCAGGGTTTGAGTCGTGACATGTGAAAGACCGGATGTATCCGCAGTGAAGCTGGCAGCTTTAGCTTCACTGCGGCTGGACTGAGGACTTTTAGGATGGTGAAGGATCCTATGTATCTGTCCTTCAGTTTTTGGGATTCCACTTGTAGGGGGATGTCCTTTGTAGATAGCAAAACCGCCTGCCTGTGCTGATACGTAGGGGTTGGGGCATGCCGGCGGTCTGCATGGGCCTTAGCCCTCGTCCGGGCTTTGAGCAGGGCAGAGCGGGCGGTACGCCACACCCGACGGCACCTCCTCAGATGGGCCTGGACCGAGGGCACCCCGATCTCTCCCTCCACGAGTGGAAACAATGGGGGCTGGTACCCCAAACATACCTCAAATGGGGAGAGGCCAGTGGCAGATGACACTTGGCTATTATGAGCGTACTCGATCCAGGCCAGATGGTCACTCCAGGCCGTCGGGTGCACGGAGGTCATGCAGCGGAGGGCCTGCTCCAATTCCTGGTTCGCCCGCTCTGCCTGTCCGTTCGTCTGGGGGTGGTACCCGGACGAGAGACTTACGGTGGCCCCCAGTTCCCTGCAGAAACTCCTCCAGACCTGGGAGGAGAACTGAGGACCACGATCTGAGAATCCCATGCAGACGCACGACATGGTGGACCAGGAGGTCTGCAGTCTCCTGGGCCGTCGGGAGCTTCGGGAGGGCCACGAAGTGGGCTGCCTTGGAGAACCGGTCCACTATCGTGAGGATGGTAGTCATGCCCTGGGACGGTGGGAGGCCCGTGACGAAGTCCAGGCCGATGTGAGACCAGGGGCGATGAAGCACGGGCAGAGGCTGGAGGAGGCCTTGGATCTTGTGGTGGTCCGCCTTGCCCCTGGCGCAGGTGGTGCAGGCCTGGACGTACTCCCGGACGTCGGCTTCCAGAGACGCCCACCAGAAGCGCTGCCGGACAACTGCCATGGTTCTTCGCACCCCTGGATGGCAGGAGAGCTTGGAACCATGACAGAAGTCTAGGACTGCAGCCCTGGCCTCTGGTGGGACGTACATCTTGTTCTTCGGTCCAGTCCCCAGGTCCGGGTTCCGTGTCAGGGCCTCCTGGATGGTCTTCTCCATGTCCCAGGTAAGGGTGGCCACAACAGTGGACTCTGGGATGATGGTTTCAGTCGGGTCTGACAGCTCGGTCCTGACTTCCTCCTCGTGCACCCGGGACAGAGCGTCAGACCGTTGGTTCTTCGTCCCGGGGCGGTATGTGATCCGAAAGTCAAAACGCCCGAAGAACAGTGACCAGCGGGCTTGCCTGGGGTTCAGATGCTTGGCGGTCCGGATGTACTCCAGGTTCCGATGGTCCGTGAAAACAGTGAACAGTACCGAAGCTCCTTCCAACAGGTGTCTCCACTCCTCTAGAGCCTCCTTCACCGCAAGAAGTTCCCGATTGCCGACGTCATAATTCCTTTCAGCCGGGGTCAACCTGCGGGAGAAATAGGCACAAGGGTGGAGAACCTTGTCGGACTCCTCGCTCTGGGATAGCACGGCTCCTATCCCTGAGTCAGAGGCGTCCACTTCAACTATAAACTGGCGATTTGGATCGGGCTGCACCAGGACTGGTGCAGTCGAGAACCGGCGTTTCAACTCCCTAAACGCGGCTTCACACCGATCCGACCAGGTGAAGGGGACTTTAGTGGAGGTCAGGGCTGTCAGGGGGCTAACTACCTGACTGTAGCCCTTGATGAACCTCCGGTAGAAGTTTGCAAAACCGAGGAACTGTTGCAGTTTCCTACGGTTTGTTGGTTGAGGCCAATCTCTCACCGCCGCAACCTTGGCCGGATCAGGGGCGACGGAGTTGGAGGAGATTATGAACCCCAGGAAGGACAAAGAAGTATGGTAGAACTCGCACTTCTCGCCCTTCACAAACAGCCGGTTCTCCAACAACCACTGCAGGACCTGACGTACAAGCGTAACATGAGTCTCAGGATCCGGGGAAAAGATGAGTATATCGTCTAGATATACGAAGACAAACCGATGCAGGAAGTCCCGCAAGACGTCATTTACCAAAGCTTGGAACGTCGCGGGGCATTACTGAGGCCGAACGGCATGACCAGGTACTCAAAGTGACCTAACGGGGTGTTAAATGCCGTCTTCCATTCGTCTCCATTCCGGATCCGAACCAGGTGGTACGCATTTCTAAGATCCAGCTTTGTGAAAATTTGGGTTCCATGCAGGGGCGTGAACACTGAATCTAACAGGGGCAGAGGGTATCGGTTGCGAACCGTGATCTCATTCAGCCCCCTGTAATCAATGCATGGATGGAGTCCGCCGTCTTTCTTGCCCACAAAAAAGAAACCTGCACCCATCGGGGAGGTGGAGTTCCGGATCAGCCTAGCAGCTAATGAGTCCCGGATGTAGGTCTCCATTGATTCTCGCTCAGGACGTGAGAGGTTGTACAGCCTGCTGGACGGGTACTCAACGCCCGGGATCAAATCAATGGCACAATCGTACGGACGGTGCGGGGGAAGGGTGAGCGCCAGATCTTTGCTGAAAACGTCAGCAAGATCGTGGTACTCACTTGGCACCGCCGTCAGATTGGGAGGGACTTTAACCTCCTCACTAGCTGTCATATCAGGCAGAACCGAGGATCCGAGACATTCCCGGTGGCAGGTTTCGCTCCACTGAGCCACAACCCCAGACGGCCAATCAATCCGGGGATTGTGTTTTATCATCCAAGGATACCCCAAAATCACACGGGAGGTAGAAGGTGTTACATAAAACACAATCTCCTCCCTGTGATTTCCAGACACCACCAATGTCACTGGCTGTGTCTGGTGTGTGATTAATGGAAGAAGGGTGCCATCTAGTGCCCGTACCTTCAAAGGTGAAGGTAGAGCCACTAGAGGGAGCCCAACTTCCCTTGCCCATCTGCTGTCCAGCAGATTTCCCTCCGACCCCGTGTCCACCAGTGCTGGGGCATGAAGGGTTAGATCCCCACTCAGGATCGTGACTGGGATGCGTGCAGATTTTCGGGGTCTCCCCGCGTGGGTATTGTGACCCACCCTTAGTCCAGTCTCTAAGGACGAGTGCTGCTGTATTGACTGTTTGGGGCAGTTTTTCTGCGTGTGCTCGGTTGAGCTGCAGTGAATACACTCCCCACGGAACAGCGTTCTTTGTCTCTGATCTGATCGCCTTTTGGCCCTGCTCGTTTCCATAGCAACGTCAGCAGGGGGAGCTGTCGTCACGTGGAGTGCCCTGGCTGTGGAGCGTGGGGAAGACGGCTCCCTTTCGGACCCGGGAGGAAGAGGGACGGCTTGTGCCTGACCACGCCCTTCGTCTCGCTCCCGTCGGTGTTCTGTTAATCGGTTGTCTAACCGTATAACTAGGTCGATAAGCCCGTCTAAATCCCGCGGCTCGTCCTTCGCCACCAGGTGCTCCTTAAGGACCAGAGACAGTCCGTTTACAAAGGTGGCGCGGAGCGCAACAGCATTCCAGCCGGCTCGCGCTGCCGCGATGCGGAAGTCGACTGCATACTTCTCTGCACTCTGACACCCCTGTCTTATCGACAGCAGCACGCTTGAAGCGGTCTCGCCTCTATGAAGGTGGTCGAACACCTGTCTGAACTCCCTCACAAACCCAGCATATGTCGTTAGGAGCCGTGAATTCTGCTCCCAGAGCACCGTAGCCCAGACACGTGCCTCTCCTCGAAGCAAATTTATAACGTAAGCCACCCGGCTGGCGTCTCACGTGTACGTGACGGGATGCTGTGAAAAGACGAGCGAGCACTGCATCAAGAAGTCCGCGCACGTCTCAACACAGCCTCCATACGGCTCCGGAGGGCTTATGTATGCTTCAGGGGAAGGTGGGGGGGTTCGTTGAACGACCAGTGGAACGTCTGTTTCTGGCATTCGGTCAGCAGGAGGAGGTGCTGCAGCAGCGCCCTGAGCACGCGCTTCCACCTGGGCGGTGAGAGCCTCCATCCTCCGATTGAGAATCACACTCTGCTCGGTGACTAAGTCCAACCGAGCAGTGAAAGCGGTTAAGATTTGCTGCAGCTCACCTAACACGCCTCCTGCTGACGCCTGTGCACCTCGCTCTTCCATTGGCTGTTCAAGCTATGGTTGACGCCCCTCGGGATCCAGGCAATGGATAAGCCAAACAGTAACAATTTAATGTTGTGAAGTGCACAACGGAATACAGACAAATACAGTTCTTGGTACTACAAACAATTATATGTTGAGTAACGTGTGGGCTAAGGCTTGAGGATAGGAGACGTCCGTCCAGAACCGAGCCGGATCCCACACGGCCCTCACCGCCAACGAATCTGAAGAACACCGGAGCCGCCAAGTCCTGGATCCCCAGGTGGCCACCATCTCCAGCTGTCAGACCTGGTACTGCTGGCAGAGAACAGAAACAGAGTTGATGAGTGGGAGTTCGCACACTCAGTAATCCCACAGTCTGTGTTCCTTTGGGAGGGAGCACCTCCACCTCCAATCACACACTCGTGCAGCTCCTGTCTAACCACTTATCTGGTTGGAGTGTGAAGCGAAGCCGTCGCTGGTCACACCTAACGCCAATCCCTCAGATAAGGCAACACCACAGGAAAACGGCTGCAAAGCAGTTCTGACTATACTTTTACTGCAGAGAAAATTACCTCTTATGGTAGCTGATTTCTCGGCGAGGAGGTGGAGTTGCAGTCCGGTGATGGTGATGAGTTGTATGAGTGACAGCTGGTGCTGATGATGAGTGACAGCTGTCACTCTCAGTGGCTCCGAGGCCCTCTCATGCTTGAAGCCTGCACTCCAAGCAGGGCGCCATCTGGTGGTGGTGGGCCAGCATTACCTCCTCTTCAGCGGCCCACACAACACTTCCAGCATGACAATGACCCAAAACACAGCCAGGGCACTAAGGAGTGGCATTTGGAAGCATTTCAAGGTCCTGGAGTGGCCTAGCCAGTCTCCAGCCCTGAACTTAATAGAAAATCTTTGGAGGAAGCTGAAACTCGAAATCTGAAAGACCCAGAGAAGATCTGTATGGAAGAGTGGACCAAAATCCCTGCTGCAGTGTCCAAACGTGGTCAGAACTACAGGAAACATCTGATCTCTATAATTGCAAACAAAGGTTTCTGTACCATATATTAAGTTCTGTTTTTTTATTGTATCAAATACTTATTTCATGCAATAAAATGCAAATTAATTCTTTAAATTCATACAATGTGATTTTCTGAATTTTATTTTTAGATTCTGTCTCTCACAGTTTACCTATGACCTCTCCATTGTTTTTAGGTGGGGAAAAAAAAATCGACAGTGGATCAAATACTTGTTTGCCTCACTAAAACGTGGTAAAAGTGAAGCTCTGTGAATACTTTCCAGATGCACTGTAATTAAGATTTTCTCTTGAGCCCAAATTGTGTGACTTTGTGTCAAAGGAATGATGGCTACGATCTTGATTTTGACAAAACATCATCTACAACATTTTGTCCATGTGGTGCGTTGCCCTGGGCATAATCAAGTTCACCAGTGGTGGTGAAGACTCGAGCTTGAACTTGGATTCATGTACCGGGCAACTGACTTGGACTCGACGCTGAGCTTTTTAATGACATGAAGCTGGACTGGAGACTCAACTCAGATTCAAGGGGTTTTTTTTTGTACAACACTGAGACAAACCCTGAATTATTAAAGTTTTTAGACATGCAGCAGCTTAAAATTCATGTTTATTTAAAAAAAATCACTGACTTCATCCCCAGACTGTAAAATTCTTGTTTTATATCAGTTTCTGTGTAAATTGGGCCATCCTGATTCTGGCGACAACCTTGGCGGGATTATTCGCAGTGTTTGTGTCTGTGAATTTTATGCACCAGCTTTGATTATTCAAGCTGCTGTCCAACTCATAGGTCAAGGCTGATCTCACGGTGAAACGTGTGTACATGCACTCTACAAAGCAATCACAAAAACAAGGGCACATGCTCCACTCTTAACATTCTCTATATCCCACAGCCTCTGATTTGTTCAACTTATTATTCCCATGTGTGACTGTTTCTCCCCAGAAGCTTTCACAAAGAGAGAGGACTCCTTTTTATCTCTGACGCTGCACAATATTGGCTGATCATGCATGCATTGGAAAAAGCCTGAGGTGTGATAGGGGCTAAAAAAGTGAAAATGGGTCTAGGTCTGTGATGAGTTTTATTAAACTGTCACAAAGCAAGAGAAAAGACTGTGATCCCGTTGACCTTGCACAGACATTTGACAGCACAAACTGATAACAAGTGAAAAAGACTTTTAAATACTGTAGCGAATGATATAAGTTGTCTAAAAGGGAGCAAAGCGGTGTGCACTATGACAATGTGTCTTTCAAAACACTTTTCTTTTTTCACATTTTTATCAGGTTATCTTCACAAAGCATTTTCAGAAAAATATGTACAATGCAGAAAAATTTGTACATGTTCCTATCATCAGCAGGGAGGCTGTGATCAGATGACTGAAAAAAATGGCAAATGTTCCTCTTATTATTACTGTTTTTCTGTCCATAATCACAAACACTTTTTTGTTGTTTGAGTACTAAATTAAAAATGCATGTTACATAAAAATACATTATACCAAAGACTGTGCAAATGCAGAAAAGTCTTTAAAAAAATAACCTGCATCAAATTTACGGCAGGTAGTTGAATCAGAAAATGTCTTGCACATTGAGAAAATCTTGCAAACACAGACAACACAAACAAATAGAACCGATCCAAATACAACAAGTTAATTCAGACATTAAATGCATCATGAAATTCCATTACGAGTGTCTTTGGGCCATAGCGTATATCTGGTCAGCAGAGAGGAGTAAGTTGATTTATTGATCATTTTCCTCTTCAGCTAGCTGTTTGTGTGTTTTATTATTTTATTAATGATGCAGTGAAAGGCCCATCAGTAAAAGTCCTCTGGGCAGAAACCTGTTTTTGTGTGTTGCTATTACTTTTGTTGTTCTGTGCGGTGACTTACTGTTGTTAATTGCAATGCATTCATGTTTTTATTCATGACAAGGTATCTAATCAAATTGCTGTATGTGCTGTCAGTGTTGTTTGTGTTCTTAATATTTGCAACCCGTTTATCAATATCAGCTGTGTGTTTGTGCGTGCATGTGTGTGTGTGGGGGGGGGGACACACACACACACACACTCAGTTAGGGCCCGGAAGTGGCTGACATTGGCTGATGTAGCAGATTTTCAACTATCTCTGTGAAACATTGGAGAATGCTCGCTCCAGGGGTCCAAATGTCCTGTCTTCAGGACTGGTTAATGAAGCTCAGCAGAGGGTGATATTTGGTGGCAGTCCACTAACTTATTATTGGACGTAGTTTAACCTTCGCCGTTGGAAGGCCAGTGCTCTGGTAGTGTAATCTGAGGAGCAGTAGCATAGCTTGGTGGAGCTGATCATTAACTCAGCATTTGAAACATTGTGATATATCCTATATAAACTTGACATAACTCTACAATTATGTCACTTGCTACTGGTGCATCGTCGAGGCAGGTTCTACATATTCCTTCACATTTCTTCATGTCCAAGGGATCGAGAGGAGGTGATACATCCAGTCAAGCCTCCATCGTTGGCCAGCAGGGGCTGGAGAGCAGTAACGGCATACTAGTGGAGATGAAACAGCGGTAGCAGAGCTCAACTCTTGCCGGTGTCCCAAAAAATATGCAACATTTTATCAGCAAAGAAAATGGTCAAAGCATATGTCTAGGAAATAAATTTATGGCTGGATAGAAAGCTGAAAGTTGAAGTTTTTCAAACCAATGTCAATATTGGCCCTGCATTTTGTCAATCTAGCATAAAGTCACTGCTGTTGTGTGGGCCACCCGAAGAGGAGGTACTGCTGGCCCAACACCAGAGGGCGCCCTGCCTGTCGTCGGGCTTCGGGCACCAGAGGGCGCAGTCGCTGCAGGAGTCCACCAGGAGCCAGGAGCTGACAGCTGTCACAAATCATCTCAACATCACATCCCATAAAAGCCTGGAAGAGACACCACAACTCTCCAGAGTTATCAGCTTACCCGTCAGGTAAACTACTCAGCCGTTTTGTGCCATACGCACACGTTTTCGCAGCAGAGCTTTTTTGCAGTCGTTAACCTTTTTGTACACTTGCAGCTTGTAGCCGAGTTTGTGGAAGTTGGAGGAGTTGACATCTCCACTCCTCACTTCAGACTTTGATTAAGTGATACATAAGGCAATGCACATACTCTGTGTTCCTGTGTTTGGAGGTGGAGGTTTTTCCCCCAGAAAGGAACTGTATTTTTGCTGACTGTTTGCTGGGTGTACACACACCCACCTTTAACCTGTGTCTGTTCCTGCCAGCAGTACCGGATCTGACAGCTGGAAGCGGGGGCCACCTGGGGACTCAGGACTTGGTGGCTCCGGTGTGTTGCAGGTCTCCATTGGTGGTGGAACCTCGTGGGTCCCGGCTCTTCTCTGGATAGGCGTCTCCTACCCTCGGGCCTGCCCACGCGTCATCTTTTGTGTAGATTGATTGACAGACTAAAAGCATATTTTGGTGGTTGTGCACATTTGCAAAATAAATTATTTATTCGGACTTCCTATTGGCCGTTCATTTACGCCCCCTGTCTTGGGTCCGTGTACTTCACTTTCCCAACAACTGCATCTGTTTGACACTCTTGGTCTGGTGCCAAAACTCAATAATTTTTGTTCACTGTAGTAGTATGGTAAATCTTGGCATCAACATAAACTTCAGGGTCTCTGCAAATAAAAAAAGAAACATAAGTGATTAAGTTTGTAGCATTTAAGGGTCAAACCGAGTGTTTTAAATGTTGTATATTTTTTTGGGACACCCTATATATATATATATATATATATATATATAAGCCTCAATACAAACTCTTCAAAGAAAAGTATTTTACAACTACATGCAGACACAGTGTGTGGCCTTACTTTATAGTATGACTTCTCAGGAATAAATAAATAGGCATTTATTTTGATTTACATCTCATTGGCTGTGTTGCGTTTGTTTTCAGTTCTACACTGACTCAGGTTTTGATATGACGAACACTGTGTCTAACACTCATAAATCTTTTGCAGAGTTCAAATCACAGTGCACATCTGTGTGACAGTTGCACAGGATCTTGGCTTTTTCTTTTGGCACAGGAATCTACAGTATGTTTGTTTGCTGTCATCAACTAATGAGCCCAAAGCTCTTTCTGACTTTGA
This sequence comes from Thalassophryne amazonica, assembly GCF_902500255.1. Classification (NCBI taxonomy): domain Eukaryota; kingdom Metazoa; phylum Chordata; class Actinopteri; order Batrachoidiformes; family Batrachoididae; genus Thalassophryne; species Thalassophryne amazonica. The sequence goes on along the minus strand of NC_047109.1, from coordinate 66,612,603 downwards.
TGTGTGATTGCTCTGTACCAAGAAATTATGATGACAACGGCGATATTGTTGTGGTATGTTAATTGTTTCAAGATTCCGAGTTTTCTTTAGCACAGGCTGATGCATAAAATCCACTCTGTAAAACAACAGACTGAATCAAACTGACCATTTAGATTTGTCTTCCTTTGTCTGGTACTTTGAAATTTCTGCATGGACTGGTAATATTGTGCACATTAGCAGGGTGTTAACTGTCTTCTGAAGGATCATAATGATCAGCACGTCTGTTTATTAGTGTATATTCCAGCTCCACAATGGGCAGATTTGCATTTCTGTCATGATCTGCTGTCCAGTATAAATTTGTGTAATACCCTAATAACACTAGAGTGTAATACTCTCAATGTGACTAGGGAAAAATGGAGGTCACCTGGTTATGTGCCAGTTGAATGCACAGCACCCTCAACCTCTGTGTGACCACATTCAATCTGTAGGAAACTGCACAGGTCACCTAGTGGGAGGTACCTTGTCAGGGCCGGCCCAAGCCTTTATGGGGCCTTAAGCAGAATTTCATTTGGGGGCCCCCCTACCATCACCTCAGCACCAGATGCCTCATTATTCCATAGGCTACACTGTTATGTGTGTAACGTACCCACAATCATTAGCATTATTTGTTATTATCTTACATCATACAGGTGTCATTCTTGTTTTTAACCTTAAAGGGGTAGCAAACTCATAAATATGTTTTAATTAACTTCTACATACAGAGTGATGTATAAGTATGGCTCATTAATTTAACTATTTGAAAGTAACATCAGCAGGCAGGAGACTGCATTTATAGTAAACACGTTAAATAGTTTAATTTTTTTCAGATGTGCAATGGTGTGCAAAACGTTCAATATCCAAATACAAAATAGAATCAAATGACATTCACATTATCTTACAGAAAAATAAAGTTGGAATCAAAATTAAATACTTAAATAATAAATACAATACTTAAATAATCTCCAAAATGAACATAGAAATCCACAACATAACAGCAATGTGTGTGCATAGCAATGCACAAACATTGCACTGGGGGCTATTGCTTTAACTTTGGCCTGCAAACCATTGAGAGCTGAGCTACTTTTCCCCACCTTTTGTACCAAATTAATCTGAGGAGTTGATCTGCCCTGCTGTTTAACTCTAAGTTTTTCTTCGTAAGGAATTCAAATCAAATGGCTTTGCCAAAATCCGGTCCACAACATTCAAATTGTCTGCCATTATGTGCAGCTTGCTACCTAGCTAGCTCGCTAGCTGGGACTGGCGCGAGGCTAGTGTGAAGTGTGTCCGCCTGTGAGGGCTTTGTGACGGTGGAAGAGCTCAGCAGCACCCGCCGGTAGGAACAGAAACTGTGATAGAAGTCAGAAAGAGTGATAGAAGTCAGTCTCCAAACACAAGCAGCTACAAAAAAAAAAAAAAAAAACCCAGAAATAGAAGCTCGATTTGTCGCTGTAACCACCTCCCAGTCTATTTAAACTTTTTTTTTTTTTTTTTTGCCTTAGTGTTTCTGTGTGTTTATGTCTTCCAAGATGCCCTGCTTTCAACCTGTATTTTCTTTTGTGACCTTTGACCTGGTAGTTTGATTTTTTTGGACTTTGTGCTTTGAACAGTGAATGGTGTATGACCTTGAACTGATGGTTTTTTTTTTTGTTTTTTTTTTTTTATTAAAGAGCACTGTTAGAACATATCCTGCTGGTTTTCTGCAATTGGGGTCACATCAGAGCCCGACCGTAACACCTTGGTTCAATTCCCAATCACGCCACCTATTCCATTGTACAATACATTTAGGCTCAATCTCATTTTCCCTCCCTTAGCGCGACCTGTTGTTTTGGACTGCCCTCCAGCAGGTTGGGCTCTTCATGAATGGAATGACAAGGGACAATGGTTGAAATCTTTCTCTCAGAAACAGGTCACTACTGCTTAACTCTGCTTTGGTAGCAGACATCATACATACATTAGGGATACAACTTTTAAATTATTTTCCTCAAAAAGAATTTCCTGTATCATCTTTGGATGTGTAACTAAAGCGAACTCACTCTTGAGGCATCTTTTAAAAATGTTAACCCACCTAACCCATGTTTGTATTCCTGCAAAACTTATTTGAATATGGGCAAGGTTGTATGGCACTCTTGGCTTTCAATAAAATCTTAGCATTTATAAGACTTCAGTGGTGATTAGATTGTATTGCTCAGTCATCATGCAGTTTTGGCTTATAATTCAACCAGAGTTCTAATTTTTGGAAATCCTCCCAAATGCAACAAAGTATAAAATTTTCAAAGTTAGTCATGGGTGAACATTTTGATCAAATACAAAAAAAAACACTGATTTTCATTGTTTTCTAGCAAAAGGTAATCAGAATATGATACAGGACTATGGGGTTACAAAAAAGTTGTATCCCTAATGTACGTACAATGCCAGTTCCAATAGGTTTTTACTATTTATGTGCTGTAATAATAATAATAATAATAATAATAATAATTAATAATAACATAAATAGTTTACAAATACCTACAGTGGGGAAAATAAGTATTTGACTCCCTGTCAGTTTTGCAGGTTTTCCACCTACAAAGAATAGAGAGGTCTGTAATTTTTATCATAGGTACATTTCAACTGTGAGAGACAGAATCCAGAAAATCACATTGTATGATTTTTAAATGGTTCAATTTCATTTTATTGCATGAAATAAGTAACTGATCACTTACCAACCAGCAAGAATTCTGACTCTCACAGACCTGCTAATTTTTCTTTAAGAAGCCCTTCTATTCTCAACTTTTTACCTGTATTAATTGCACCTGTTTGAACTTGTTATCTGTATAAAAGACACCTGTTCACACACTCAATCAATCACACTCCAACCTGCCCACCATAGACAAGAACAAAGAGCTGTCTACGGACACCAGGGACAAAACTGTAGACCTGCACAAGGCTGGGATGGGCTACAGGACAACAGGCAAGCAGCTTGGTAGAAGACAACAACTGTTATGATTATTTATTAGAAAGTGGAAGAAACACAAGATGACTGTCAGTCTCCCTCGGTCTGGGATTCCATGCAAGATCTCACTTTGTGGGGTAAGGATGATTCTGAGAAAGCTCAGAACTACACAGGAGGACCTGGTCAATGACCTGAAGAGAGCTGGGAACACAGTCACAAAGATTACATTAGTAACACATGATGCTGTCATGGTTTAAAATCCTGCAGGGCAGCAAGGTCCCCTTGCTCAAGCCAAAACATATCCAGGTCCATTTGAAGTTCATCAGTGACCATCTGGATGATCCAGAGGAGGCATGGGAGAAAGTCATGTGGTCACATGAGACCAAAATACAGCTTTTTGGAATCAGTTCCACTTACCATGTTTAGAGGATGAGAACAACCCCAAGAAAACCATCCCAACCGTGAAGCATGGGGGTGGAAACATCATACTCTGGGGGTGCTCTTCTGCAAAGGGGACAGGACGACTGCATCGTATTGAAGGGAGGATGGATGGGGTCATGTATTGCGAAATTTTGGCAAACAGCCTCCTTCCCTCAGTAAGAGCATTGAAGATGGGTCATGGCTGGGTCTTCCAGCATGACAATGACCCCAAACACACAGCCAGGGCAACTAAGGAGGGGCTCCATAAGAAGCATTTCAAGGTCTCCAGACCTGAACTCAATAGAAAATCTTTGGAGGGAGCTGAAACTCCAAACCTGAAAGATTTGGAAAAGCTCTGTATGGAGGAGTGGACCAAAATCCCTGTTGCAGTGTGTGAAAACTTGGTCAACTACAGGAAACATCTGACCTCTGTAATGGCAGACAAATGTTTCTGTACCAATTGTTAAACCCCATTTTTCTAGGGGGTAGAATACTTATTTTATGCAATAAAAAGCAAATTAATTATTTAAAAATCATACAATGTGATTTTCTGGATTTTTTTTTTTTTTTTTTTAGCTTCTGTCTCTCACAGTTGAAGTGTACCTACGATAAAAATTACAGTCCTCTCCATTCTTTGTAGGTGGGAAAACCTGCAAAACTGACAGGGGGTCAAATACTTATTTTCCCCACTGTATTTATTTAATTTTACTTTTCTTTGACAAGCTGCATTTTCTCACATTATTTACTTGACCTTTTTTTTTGTAATGTTTATACTAGTACCAGACATGGAGTCAAATACTTTGCATTGTATTTAAATACAAATACAAATACTTTAGATTTTCGAATTCCAAATAAAAATACAAATACTTTGTACTTTTTCAAATACAAATACAAATACTTTATATTTTGAGTATTTCAAATACAAATACTTTCTATGAACTATAAACAACAAATCAACACAAAAACTGATAAACCAGTGACAATTTATTGTGAAAATAGCATGACCAAATACTATTGATAAGTAAAGAATTGACGGTTTTATCACAAATTCACTATTATAATATCACAGGCAATAATCAAACTATCACAATCTATATTCAAGACAGTGTCACAGAGATTCCCAAGTTTGAAAAGTATTTGAAAAAGTATTTGGAAATACATGGGATCGGCGATGTATTTGAAATACAAATACTTTGAATTCAAAATCAGAAAATACAAATACTCCGAAAAATATATTTAAGTATTTTCAAATACAAATACTTTTGTATCTGGCCCCATGTCTGACTAGTACAGTGTTTATTAAAATCTTTTATGCCATGGTCAGTGAGAATTCCATGTCTAACTGGTGTGCATTATTTTCGTGTATACGCACATGTAGTTCAGCGAGTTGTAATATCACTGTAATATCACTCCGCTCTGATTGTCACCATAGCAACGCCCAAATCAGTTGGCGCAGATCAGCTGTGTTTTGACAGGTGAATGACAGAAACACAATAAACCATGGATTTCCAAGTGAATTTTAATATTTTTGGCCAAAATAAAATGTTTGAGGAATGGGAAGAGGAGGAGAGCAAACGAGAAGAACAGCAAAAGTAACGGCATAAAGATTTAACATCGGACTGGACAAGATTGAAGACAGGAAAGAAGATGGTTGCCAAGGACGAAAATATCTTGAGACTGGCATAAAATAGTCCCAAATACTTACGCATTTTTTTTTATCAAGTTCTGTTAAATAAATATTTGTGTGTTAGCTAACTGTGTGGGACCATGGTATAAGTGGATTAAATAACTCGAAGCTTGAAGGTTTCTCGTCATGGTGTTTTAGACACTGCATCGTGCCTTCAAACCATATAATGTATGGCTTCTCGTTGTTTAATCCTTATTTACATGACAGCTTGTGGCTTCTGAATTTAAATATGTTTATATATCAGAATTTTAATGATGTAGTTATTGGAAATATGTAAGAAAATGGCAATGGTGTTGCCATGAAAATCTGCAATGACTCTCGAAAAACAAGACTTCTTTGTTTGAACCATATTCTTACAAAGCTGCAATTCAAAATATGTGTATGTAAATATATGCACATAAATATTAATATACTGAACATGGTGGTAAGACTGAAATCTGGTGTTCCAGTCCAACATGACCCAAATAAATACACAGTAGGAACTGGAGAAACCTCATCTCCAATAACCCTGGTCAACACAATTTTTCTTGCATGGAATTTTTCAATGTAATTTGGTGGCACTGAATCTGAATCTGGTTTCTTTTTTGGCAATTACATCAACATTTTGAGATATGAAAACATATTTCTTGCACCAAGCATTGACACAAAACCTGTAGTCTCGCACACCTTTTCTGCACCATAAACGATATTACGGTTCTTGTTGACATTTCACAAACGTGATTTAAAAACTATGCTTTTGAAGCTGCTTTTGTGGATGATTACTGGCGTCAACCTTATGAGTGAATGAGTAATTTTTGTGTAATCATCAATATGTTACATGCAGATTGCAAAAAAAGTGATGTGATAGAGGACATCTGAGCTCAAATTCAGATTCAGCAACCCCAAATGACCCTAAATCAGTTCTCAAAGTTCATGCAAGAAAAAAAACAAAAAAATTGACCAGTCTAATTATTTATGGTCTGGTAGTTTCTTAACTTCTCATAAAGGCTTCAGAATCATTCTGTTTTGGCCTCATTACTTCAGTCCTGCTTTTGCTCATTGAAAGATTGCTTTGAATAGAATTGTATTACTGAATACTTTTGTTATTCTCTTTTAAGGACATGGAGTTGTGGGGTCAGAGGTCAGTCTGGAGGCAGATGCACACTGTAGCTGCATGCACGGCTGTGGACAGTTTATAGTCCTGGTTCAGGGGCTCAGTTTTTGATTCTGGCTCAGGTTCAACAATGTGAGGAAAAAAAGAAACAAAACCTGCCAGATCTACAAAAAAGTTCCATTCATTCCTGTTCCATTTCTTCACTTTTATATTCTGCAAGATTAGTCACACAAGCACACATGCTCAACCAGATATTTTTAGTCATTACAATGCCATTAGCTTGATACGAAAGGATGACATTTTATATATAATTATTTTTTAATAATAATTTGGCCACATTGTCCCATGATTATCTTATACATAATAATAGCTTTAAATTCTCCCATTTCTTTTTGTTTGCTTGTTTGATTGTTTTTTTGGGACTTGTTGTTCTGTCGAGGTCCAGATGTTCAATCGTAATCCTGTAGCAGATAACAAACTCACAGATGTTGATTCAACATCCGTAATTCAGTCTTTGAAATAGGGTACATCTCATCAGATTTTGAAAATGACTTATGACAATTAATTGCAGCACCACAGATGTTTCTTTAATGCTGTTTACTGAATTGCATTGTGTTGTACCTGAGATGTGTTATTATGCACATAATGTTTGCTTTTCACATAAATAAACAAATTATAACAGTTACATCATGGATGAGATATTTGTCACAAATGTAAACATTACACAAAGCAAATACAACAGCCAGGATTTAGCATATAGTACAGCCAGGAACTGTGCTATAGTAGGCTAATACACCTGTTTCTTGCTAACATTAATATTTTTCCTATTCGGCAAGTACAAACATATTTATTGACAATAACCAAGAAGTTAAACAATGTGTTTCTGTTGTTGGGCCATTGGCTCATCAGCAGGATCCATCCATCTCCAGAAGTTTCATCCTCTAACCCGAAACAGAACCGTGGGGCAGCAGGAGGTGAAAACACTCTTTCTTGTGGGTTGTTTAAATAGAGAGATGACCATTCCCCCTCAACCACTTAAAAAATGGGACATTTTGGAATTTGAAACATTATTTTTATTTGAACAATATTTTGTTCATCATTAAAGGCTCTTCACACATAGTGCGAATACATACAGCTCAGGGCGACTCACGGTGGTAGAGCTCATATGAGCGCAGCACGAAACATCACGTCAACGGGCAGGTGTGCACAATGCCGGTGTAATGGTTCGTGCACACGACGGTGTCTTTCGAGCAGGAACACAGTGCGCCACTGATGTGGAGGAAAATAAAATAAAAACCAGCTGTATAATTCAGTGAAATACACTAAATTTCTGTATTATGATATATCATCATAATACATAAAAGGGGATGCAATACAGAACCCTGGTTAAAAAAAATGCCACTCACGGGATTTGAACCTACATGCTCTGATTACCAGGTGGAAACTTCGGCACTGCACTACAATCACTATCTTGTAAAAGGAGCATGACATGGCTAAACTCAACAAGCAAATAAACGTATTTTCTAAAAAAAAACAAAAAAAAAAAACAAAAAAAACACTGTGATAACTGACCAAAAGGGGTTTGATACCATATTTCTGTTGATACGGTGTATCAGTGGTGTATTTGTTATCTCCGCCAAGGAGGTTATGTTTTCACCGGTGTTTGTCTGTTTGTCTGTTAACAGGATAACTCAAAAATGTTTGAACGCATTTGAACCAAATTTGGTGGAATGATGGGAAATATGCCCAGGATCAATTGATTAAAATTTGGGGTGATCCGAATTAAACTCTGGAATATTGCATAATGTATTAGTTTGCCCTTTTGTGAATCCACATCCTTCGACATTGATATGTGGCGTGGCGGAGGAATGCGCTCTACCGAGTGCCCTTCTAGTCATACTGTTGGGTTGTCCTGGTCCTGCGGCGCGCCGCTTATAGCCCTCATGGCCGACATGCATGCCCTGTCAGACGTGACATTCAGATCGCCTGCTGTGAGTCCAAATGGGCTGACGACCCATTTCTCCTCCCATCCATGTTTTATGTATTTCCACACAAGCACACGTGCGTGTCTGTCAAAACACGGGATGTGTGCTGCAGCTGTGATGTCCAGAACGGAGATGTCTCAACATCTGTGGGCATCCAGCCACGGCCCCTGTCCTGTCAGCACACGGACCAAGATATGTCACTCTGTGATCAGATGAGAGATATGAGAGATGCTTGAACTGCCCGGGGGGGTGCAAACCACATGTACATGTGTTGGGGGAGGAGCAAGGAGAGCGCAAAACACACGCACACGTGTTGTATGGGGGAGCCGACACTCTGGCATACCACATGTCCACTCGGCAACTCCACAATCATGTGGCACTTAGACAAATTTCACTGACAGCACAACAGTGACTGTCTGCTGACTATTGTCTTGTTAACAGAATGAATGGCCACACATTTTCTAAGTGCCATGCGAGAGGTGTTAGATGTTCGTGTGTGTCACCTGGAATTTGGCTGACACCTGCCACGAAAGGGTTCGATGGGTTCGCACAGCGCATACTCCCTTTCAGCCGCTGGTGTGCGCAAATAGTTGTAGCAACAGGTGTACGAGGCAGCTACGATTTTACACATTTTGCACACAATTCCTGATTCATGTGCACTTTATGCGCAAATCGACCAAACTTGCAATATATGTGAAGGGGCCCTAACTCTTAAATTGTAGGAAAATCTTGCCATCTGAATTACCCAACAAGTCAACAAAAGTATTTATATTGTGTATTTGTATTTATATTTGCACACTGTTTTTCTTTTTCACTTTTGATATTCTGTGTGCTTCTTACCTTGTGTGCTGCTATACAATCCTGATGAAACCTCAATTTCCATGAGGGAGTCTTCCCAAGGGATGAATAAAGTTCTAGCTAATTTAATAGATGTAATATTTAATGTGTGTTACCTCCACTGTCACTGTCCTCACAGAGTGTGTTACTCAACAGCATAGAAGCATAACTATACTGAATAGTATGATGTCCACAAGTCTGTAAGCTTAAATTATTGGTTCATTTCACCCTAACCATAACCATGACAGAAAATTAACTTTTTATTGACACAGTTGTATATAAAATACACAATCAGTTGTGATACAATTATGGACACATGAGGTTCACCTGAATTAAACACACACGCAAAAATCCATTGGGGTATTATTTTTAATTTTGTTGTACAACATTGATGGTTCATCCCAAATCATCAAATAACTCATTGGAACCTGAGAGGTTTACGATATAACGGATTGACTTCCAGTAGTATCACTCCCCACTAATAACAAACACAGGAATAAAGAAGAACTGCAAAAATGTTATGGTCCTCTGTTGGAATACGGTGGATTGTCTCCTCTGAGTTAGGGAAGAGTTATTGCCCCAGGTGGAGGAGTTTAAGTATCTCGTGGTCATGTTCACAAGTAGGAGAATTTACTCCTACTTGTGAACAAGATGGTGGGGCGGTGTCTGAAATCTTACGGATGCAGTACTGGACCGTCGTGGTGCAGAAGGAGCTGAACTGGAAGGTGAGGCTCTCAATTTACCAATTTACGCTCCTGTCCTCACCTATGGTCATGAGCTTTGGGTAATGACGGAAAGAATAAGATTGTGGATACAAGCGGCAGACATGAGATTCCTCCATCGGGTATCTGGGCTTACACTCCTGGACAGGGTGAGACGCTCAATTATCCAGGAGAGACTCGAAGTAGAGTTGCTATTTCTTTACATCGATAGGAGACAGTTAAGGTGGTTCAGGTGTCTGGTGAGGATGCATCCTTGCCATCTCCCTAAGGGCCCTGTCCCACTGGCGTTTAGGAGGATTTGCGCATGAAATGAGGAGACAAAAGCTGAGCAACCGCAACAAAGGTGGGCGGAAATAACAAATGTCCCGGGGTGGATCAGCGAATACATGAGGAAGAAAAGCGGATATAACAGGGAACAGAAGCGAAGGCGACCGCGGAGGCGCCCCCATGAGGGGCACAGCGGCCGTGATGCACTCGCTTCATCCGTGCCCACTCTGTCTGCATGCGCGACATACCATTTGCGACCGTGATGTGGCCGTGCTGGGTACGCGTCATATCTGTTTTGCACGCTGTTCTGGTCCGCCGCCAAGCCGCGCCGACCCGTTGGTTGCGGATATCAGTGGATGACAGGGGATATGCGGCGCGTTGGTTGTGTATGTCCTGCGTATGTCTTCAGTAGGTGTTCAGGCAGTGATGCGGATCTCATCTGCAGCAGGATTTTTGAGCCGCTCAAAAATCCTGGCTGCGGACATGCGTGCCTCTGCGGATGATCACGGACGTGTTCGGATGGCGGCCGACTCATACAGGAATGTTACACGGTTATTGCGGTTGTTTGGCGGATGTGGGCCACTTCTGTGTGCATTCCATCCGCAAATCCTCCTAAACACCAGTGGGACAGGGCCCTAAGGAAGTCTTCCAGGCACATCCGACAAGAGGAGGCCCTGGGGAAGACCCAGGACATTCTGGAGAGATTATATTTCCCAGCTGTCTTGGGAACGCCTTGGGATCCCCCGGGAAGACATACAGGACTTGGCCGAGGATAGGGAAGTGTGGGATGAGCTGCTTGCTCTGCTGCCACTGTGACCCAAACATGGATAAGTGGCTGAAAATGAATGATTGAATGGAAAAATTTGTGAAATATTTAATCAAGAGATATTTACTTATATTTTACCGAAATGCTGTCACTGTCTATTCAGCCATAGTGACATTATAAAAATAAAAATAAATAAAAACAAACATTGCACACTAGTGCATCAGCCACCAGTAATTAGTACCACAGCATTCAGTTAGCTTGGTGGTGACAATGATCACGTTGGCAGATTTTCCCCAGTACATGACTTTTGTGTTTTGAAACTGTACGTATTTGTAAAGAAAAACATCCACTTGTGTTGCTGACCTAACCTGGTATTTGGGTAAGTGTAATATTAGCAGTTGTTCTTCCAAAATTTAAAGCTGTAAGGTTTATAAAAAATGTTTCTCCTTTTTTGTTGTTAGTGTTGTTTGTGGCTAATTTGTTGGTAGGGATATGAAAAAAAACTGGCAGATAGTGGGGAAAAAAGCTCATACAATTGGAAATCTTAAGAGACTGTGTGTGAAACCTGATCATGGTTTGAATTTAGATTCTTCTAAGATACACTCATTGGTCAAATTCATGAATTTTGATGCAGACATGCATGCAACTGTACAATTTTGTATTCTCCATTTCATAAGCCTGGTGGGGGATAATAACACCACAACTACACTTTGGTGAACTTTTAGTCTGATTCAAAGATGTCCTCATGATAACATGTTTGATATTTGTCTTCAGACTGTTACTCAGAAAACAAAATATATGGAGAAGCCAGTCTGTACACCCATATAACAACAAGGATGGACAGATCTGAACAAAAAGGGGTTGGAACTCTTTAAAATCTCACAAGAGACAGCCCAACACGATAAGCGTATGTTCAAACATTCATTTTCTAAACCCAGTTATTCCAGTTACAGGTCACAGGGGCACTGGAGCCCATTAGAGTGGCAGTGGGGGAGAGGTGGGGTACACCCAAGACAGTCTGGACATTCTCACAGTGAAGTAGCAGTGCTGCCCTCTGTGTGAATACTGCGCCGAAACAAAATAAAATTTACATTTAAAACTCCACTCACAAATACAGATATCCCAGTGGGATGTCCAAAGTAGCCAAAACATGTATGTCTCAGAGTTTAACATTCAAAAGATGAAACTGTAGATGAGAACAAAACTGAAACTATTTGAAGCCCTGCAGGTTATAACTGTGGGCCAATGTAAACTTTAATTTCAGCTCTCTATTTACACAGGTATTCACAAATGGTGCCGGCCATCCACTCGTCTGTCTGATGTCTAAATGTTACCTGGGAGAACTCAACCTTCCTTTTCCAATTAAGAGTTAGGGCCATAATTTTGAACAGGAGGCTAATTTGAGTTCTCATTCGGCGTGTCAGCACACAAGAGGCCGTCTTGTGTTGGGGAAAAGTTCCCACCGTTTTTACTCCCACGCTGTTAGGCATGTTTAAACATTCACCCCCGTTACCCCAACCCCCTCCCACAACGGGTGCCCTGGTTCCCCCAAATACGAACTCTCTCCAGATCAACTTTCTACAGCTTAACTACAGAGCAAGCACCACTGCTACCTACACACACACACACGCACAAACACACACAGACACACACCTACGACTGAAGCACGTGTTCTTCATTATATACAGTCAGCTGCTGCCGAGCCTCAGGCTGTTCACTAACCTCTTACTCCTGTGTGTGTGTGTGTGTGTGTGTGTGTGTGTGTGTGTGTGTGTGTGTGTGTGTGTGTGTGTGTGTGTGTGTGTGTGTGTGTGTGTGTTTAGAGATGGGGGAATAGAGGAGATTAGCTTGTCTTGGTGAAGATGTGCAGAGAAACCATCTTGCTCTCCAAACTGAAGGTACATGGTAAAAAAATACATTGCTTTCAGAAAGTATTCAGTGCTTCAGTACTTTTTTTACACATTTTGTTGTTACAGCCTTATTCTCACAATTTTTTTCTCAAAAATTCTTTCTCAAAATTCTACACACAATATTCCATATAATGACCAGTGTTGCCACAGTTACTTTGAAAAAGTAATCCCACTACTGATTACTGATTACTCCTTCAAAAAGTAACTTAGTTACTTTACTGATTACTCAAATGTAAAAGTAACTAAGTTAGATTACTAGTTACTTTTTTAGTTACTTTCCCCAGCTGCCGACAACAACCCTCTGCCACCAACATGACAATGATACATGTTTTGCCAAAACTCACTTTATAGTCACCCTTTCTTGACTTCAATGAAAATAAATACTTGTTTTATAAAAAGTAAAATAAAGACCTCTTTCTTGACCTCATATTTAACTGTTGACAGCACTGTAACAGTAAAACTTGCAATTTCTAACCTACATTGTTTATAAATGTAACTATTAAATTCTTTCTAACATTTTTTCTAACATTTAAATTCTCTCTAAACATTTTACTTGTTGAAATTATTATTATTATTATAAGTAGTATTATTAGTTGTCGTAAAAAAAAGACTTCAAAACTGGACCTTTAATCTAGGGGTGTGGTGGGGGGGGCACATCCCTGCCCTACGCCCTCATTCCATCTGGATTCGCCCCTGCTTTGGCGTTTGAGCACAAAGAATGGATAAAATTTATTTATGCAGAAAACATGACCAGATTTACAGGTAAGAAAGTTTTATTGCGTTTTCACATCATGTGGTCCTCAGAAAGAGAGTTTAGGTGCATTTGAGTGGAAAAATAGTTGTTGACGCATCACGGAGGATCAGCTGATTTTAGCGCGCAAATACGGAGCAGCTCAGCTCAGAATTCTAAATAAAGGAGAAAAAAAACACATAAAAATGTCTTTGTAAAGCTCAGTGCAGGTGTGCTGTTGTCACTGCACTTTAAGAGGTGAGGACAAGTCATAGCTGCTGCAGAAAACCGCAGATGAAAAGCTCACAGCTCGCTTAAAGTGGGCAGTTCAGTCGAACCCCGACCTCCTGCCCACGGACCAAGTTTAATGCTGCTATCAACCCACAATGCAAAAATAATAGTAACGCACAGTGACTTGGAGAAGTAACTTTAATCTGATTACTGATTTGGAAAGATTAACGCGTTAGATTACTCGTTACTAAAAAAGTGGTTAGATTAGAGTAACGCGTTACTAAGTAACGCGTTATTGGCATCACTGATAATGACAATGTGAAAAAGTTTTTTTTTTTAGATTTTTGCAAATTTATTATAAATAATAATAAGAATTTATTTTAAAAACTAAGCTAACATACCTAGATATGATAACATCCAATATCAAGGTAGGATATCACATAATTCGAAGCAAAGATTGCACTCAAAACTCTCTGGAGTATTCAAAGATTTGAATCAAAGCACTGGCCTCACATGTTGAATTCAAATGGAAATGCTGCGAATTATGCAGCCCTGCAGTCAATCCCACTTCATGAATTGAAGGTGTTCCCTCTTAAAAATCAACACCATCAGCCGCCACTGATGTTGACCTAAAATTTGATTTGGAGACCAGCACATGTATCGGGCAACATGGTGGCTTAGTACTTAGCACTGTTGCCTCACAGCGAGAAGGTTCCAAGTTTGCTTCAGACCCGGTTTGTTCTGTGTGGAGTTTGCATGTTCTCCCCATGTCTGTGTGAGTTCCCACAGGGTGGTCTGGCTTCCTCCCACTTTAAAAGACATGCAGTTTTGGTGAATTGCTTACTCTAAATTGAACATAGGTGTGAATGTTTGTCTCTGTACATGCTGGGCTTGTGATAGACTGGGTCCAGGGTGTCAAGGGTGTATTCCACCTCTCACCTAGTAAATGCTTGGATAACACAGCCAGTAGCCCTTACCTGGAATAAGCGGGGTTATAAAATAAACAAATAATGAATGTTTATGAGTTCAATGGTACAGCAGCCACTCTGTGTAAGCCTGATCCTGTCGGATCTCAGAAGCTAAGCAGTGCGGGACCTGTTTAGTACTTGGATGGGAGACCTCTTTGGAACACCAGTGACCTGGTGTGTTTCTCCAGGTTACACTGGAGTTGCATCAGGAAGGGCATCTGGCATAAAGCTTGTACCAAATACCAATGCAGATCTGGCTGTATCCGCTGTGTCGACCTCGAACAAGAAGCGGGAGCAGCCAAATGGGCAATGACAACAACAACAAGTTGAGTTCAATGGTACGAATATTTCATGAGGTGCAAGATGGAGGCAACTGGGCTTCGCCTCGTTGAAGGGAACACTCCATCTTTCACCGAATTAAAGGCTCATTTCATTGAACGGATGTAAAAACATTCATTAACTGTTTTATATAACAGCAAAAATAGATCCTTGTGATTTGATATTATATTAATGTATAAACAGAAAAGGGACTTACTTATATTTTGGTGTTCCACTGGTGCTTTGACATCAACAGTCCAAAACAAACTTTAAATACAGGTCCAAAATTGTTCTCAGTCAACTTGGAAAAATAGTTACTTAGTTCAAAAATAATTCTGATGATGTTGTCTGTGATACTTCCAAAAAAAAAAAAAAAAGAACACCTTGTGTACTTCCTCAGTCCAGCGAAAAATTTAAATTTATCCAGGTTTTCATCCTAACAGCTCTTCATGCCTCCAGATGGCTTATGGCAAAGTGGATTTGCTTTTTTGTTTGTTTTTTTTTGTGCATGAGTTAGAAGAAATAGCCACATCAGTTAGCGCATTCAAATCATTGTATGTCAGCAAAACAAACTCTGCCCTGTTTAGCTAAACACCACCCCCATTACTGTGTGCATAGGCGGGGTTCGCAGCGAGCAACGGTACAAAATGTATGGAACCAAATTTGCACTGTCTGCTTCAGAAATATAATGTGCTACTTATGATGGATTTTGGCATACTGAATTCAAATATGACAATAAAAACGACTGGTTGGCTACTGTTTCTAATGTATTTAGGGAATAACCCTGTTGTGTCTGATGATTTGCGGACATTAATGCTGGATTTTATTGTCGCAAATTGAGTTTTACCGAATATTTGTGACCGTAATCCATCATTAACATCCGCAAACCATAAGACACAAGGGGGTTATTTCCATTCTAATCCAATTCCATCATTTGCACGGTTTATTTTTCTGTAAGTAATTTGGTCAGTGAAGCTTACCATAGCAACAGCGTCTTCATGCCAAACTGGACACATCAATACTTTCGTGTCATACAGTTGTATGTTAATGTTTGTGCACCCCTGCTAATTTTCATAATTCTCCTTTATAAATCATTGGTTGTCTGGATCAGAAACTTCAGTTAAATATATCATATAGCAGACGAACACACTGATATTTGAGAAGTGAAATGAAGTTTCTAGTATTTACAGAAAGTGTGCAATAATTATTTAAACAAAAGTAGGCAGGTGCATAAATTTGGGCACCCTTATCATTTTATTGATTTGAATACATTTAGCACTAATTACTGAAACACAAAATTGATTTGGTAAGCTCATTGATCCTTGACCTCCTTACACAGGTGAATCAAATCATGAGAAAGGGTATTTAAGGTGGCCATTTGCAAATGTTTCCCCTATTTGCATCATTTCTAATGAGTGGCGACATGGGAGCCTTTAAACAACCCTCAAATGACCTGAAAACAAAGATTGTTCAACATCATGGTTTAGGGGAAGGATACAAAAAGCTATCTCAGAGATTTCAGCTGTCAGTTTCCACTGTGAGGAACACAGTGAGGAAATTGAATACTGCAGGCACAGTACCAGTTAAGGCCCGAAGTGGCAGGCCAAGAAAAATCTCAGATAAGCTGAAGCGAAGCATGGTGAGAACAGTCATAGTCAACCATGGAGCTGTATATAAGAATTCGAGAGCGCAGTCCCAATGCTGCACACTAAACGAAAACGTCCCTTCATGGACAGCGACATGACGTCTCCTAACCGGGCAAAATAATGATGAAGTACCCGGATGTTAATGCATTTTCAAAGGAGATTCGCGACTGAACACACTCAGAAAAATGCGTGTTAAAATGCCATTCTGACGTGGATATCGAGCCAGTAAAATTAATCTACATTAAATTATGTCAGGAAAGTATTAAACTTACTCTGACACACACACATATTCCCAAATATTAGTGTTGAAACTTACATGGATCAAGCTGCTGAGCTGAGACGTCCTGCTGCAGCTGCTGCTGTGTTCAATGCAGCGCGGCTCCTAAAACCATTACAATACATTTATATTCTTCACAGACTAAAGTTAATTATGGAGTTCCACAAGGTTCTGTGCTAGGACCAATTTTATTCACTTTATACATGCTTCCCTTAGGCAGTATTATTAGAAGGTATTGTTTAAATTTTCATTGTTACGCAGATAATACCCAGCTTTATCTATCCATGAAGCCAGAGGACACACACCAATTAGCTAAACTGCAGGATTGTCTTACAGACATAAAGACATGGATGACCTCTAATTTCCTGCTTTTAAACTCAGATAAAACTGAAGTTATTGTACTTGGCCCCACAAATCTTAGAAACATGGTGTCTAACCAGATCCTTACTCTGGATGGCATTACCCTGACCTCTAGTAATACTGTGAGAAATCTTGGAGTCATTTTTGATCAGGATATGTCATTCAAAGCGCATATTAAACAAATATGTAGGACTGCTTTTTTGCATTTACGCAATATCTCTAAAATTAGAAAGGTCTTGTCTCAGAGTGATGCTGAAAAACTAATTCATGCATTTATTTCCTCTAGGCTGGACTATTGTAATTCATTATTATCAGGTTGTCCTAAAAGTTCCCTAAAAAGCCTTCAGTTAATTCAAAATGCTGCAGCTAGAGTACTAACGGGGACTAGAAGGAGAGAGCATATCTCACCCATATTGGCCTCTCTTCATTGGCTTCCTGTTAATTCTAGAATAGAATTTAAAATTCTTCTTCTTACTTATAAGGTTTTGAATAATCAGGTCCCATCTTATCTTAGGGACCTCGTAGTACCATATCACCCCAATAGAGCGCTTCGCTCTCACACTGCAGGCTTACTTGTAGTTCCTAGGGTTTGTAAGAGTAGAATGGGAGGCAGAGCCTTCAGCTTTCAGGCTCCTCTCCTGTGGAACCAGCTCCCAATTCAGATCAGGGAGACAGACACCCTCTCTACTTTTAAGATTAGGCTTAAAACTTTCCTTCTTTGCTAAAGCTTATAGTTAGGGCTGGATCAGGTGACCCTGAACCATCCCTTAGTTATGCTGCTATAGACGTAGACTGCTGGGGGGTTCCCATGATGCACTGTTTCTTTCTCTTTTTGCTCTGTATGCACCACTCTGCATTTAATCATTAGTGATCGATCTCTGCTCCCCTCCACAGCATGTGTTTTTCCTGGTTAAATGGCGATCACGCCTCCTTGTCAACACATGTCTCAGCGCTACTGCGCTCTCTAGTTCTTATATGCAGCTCCATGTAGTCAACCCACAGACCTGCTCCAAAGACCTACAACATGATCTTGCTGCAGATAGTGACTCTGTGCATCGTTCAACTATACCAGGGGTGGCCAAGTTCGGTCCTCGAGAGCCACATTCCTGACACTCTTAGTTGTCTCCCTGCTCCAACACACCTGAATCCAATGAAAGACTCGTTAGCAGACTTTTAATGAACCTGTCATTGGATTCAGGTGTGTTGGAACAGGGAGACAACTAAGAGTGTCAGGAATGTGGCTCTTGAGGGCCGAACATGGCCACCCCTGAACTATACATACAGCACACTTTGCAAAAGGGGATGCTGGATGAGAGAGTAATGCAGAGGAAGCCTTTTCTGTGTACACGCCACAAAAACAGTCACTTGAGGTATGCTAAAGTACATTTGGACAAGCCAGCTTCATTTTGGAATAAGGTGCTGTGGACTGATGTAACTAAAATTGAGTTATTTTGACATAACAAGGGGCAGTATGCATGGCAGAAAAAGAACACAGCATTCCAAGAAAAACACTTGCTACCTACAGTAAAATTTGGAGGTGGTTCCATCATGCTGTGTGGCTGTGTGGCCAGTGCAGGTGTTGGGAATTTTGTTAAAGTTGAGGATCACATGGATTCCAGTCAATATCAAGAGATTCTTGAGAACAATGTTCATGAATCAGTGACAAAGTTGAAGTTGCGCCGGGGCTGGATCTTTCAAGAAGACAGAGACCCTAAACACTGCTCAAAATCTACTCATGCAAAGGAACAAGTACAACATTCTGGAATGGCCATCTCAGTCCCCAGAACTGAATATTATTGAATATCCGTGGTGATTTTAAGCGGGCTGTCCATGCTTGGAAACCAACAAACCTGAGATGTTTTCTAAAGAAGAGTGGTCCAAAATACCTTCAACCAGAATCCAGACTCTCATTGGAAGCTATAGGAAGCGTTTAGAGGCTGTTATTTCTGCAAAAGGAGGATCTACTAAATACTGATGTATTTTTTTCAGTTGGGGTGTCCAAATCTATGCACCTGTCTAATTTTGTTTAAAAAATTATTGCTCACTTTCTGTAAATCCTATAAACTTCATTTCACTTCTCAAATATCACTGTGTTTGTCTACTACATGATATATTTATCTGAAACTGCCGATCCAAACAACCAATAATTTATAAAGGAAAATCATGTAAATCATCAGGGGTGCCCAAACTTTTACATACCACTGTAGATTAAATTTACCCATTTCAGCATCGTCGTCGCTGCACTAGTTTCTCTCGCTCTCAGCTGACAGCGCTTTTATTGACATCTGCGTAGCAACGTGGTCAAGGCACGGAGTGACACATCAAATGTGAAACAGTCGAATATTTTGCTACCATCAACACTATATTTTATAGTTTGAAATCTCACACGATTAACCAATCAGATTTGTGGAACAAATGTAATTGGATTAGAAAGAAGTTTTTACATTTTAAGTCTACATAATTATATTGTGTTGATAGTAGAGTTTTCATTATAAATCGTACACATAGGTCTTTTCATGTTTCTCTGACTGTTCATATAATAATATTTCACCTGCTTTTTGTAACACTTTAAAAATCAGCAAAAGGTAACCCTTAGTAGCATAGTAGTAACATATCTTAAAAACTATAGCCAATCATCCATTTAAAACATCATTTTCATTCTCAGTGGCCCCAAAATAATAAAGTTTGACTACATTTATTTCAGAAGCATTTTGACTGTAGACCTGTGTAATCCATGTCACGTGACATACAAAGCACCAACCAAAGGATCCACTCGGCCATTATATAAAGATGGATAGATGTGCATCTCTATTTTTTTTTCTTCTTCTTTCTTTTTCCCCCTGAAAATTCTGCAACATTTTTGGAAATTTTTGGAACAATTTGGAATTGCCCAGCTGTGTCACTGAGAACAAGACCAAATTTCAGCAGCACTTCATCTTCAATTTTGACCTGAGTGTTCTGATGGTACTGGTTTTGGTAGAAGGGTAAATGATAGTTCTGTGTGTAAATGTGTTCTTCATGAAGTGTCTTGTTCCTGTGTGTGCTCAGTGGGAGTATAGTAAAACAAAATCGGGTATGTTGTTTTAGAGTTACAGCCTGCTGTTTTATATTTATTTACTTTCGCCATTCCGTCTATGCTTAACCAGGAAGTCTCCGCTGGGATTTTGGGATTGTTACTTCCACTCGGTTGGCGAGCAAAAGGTCAAACCAAAGTGTTTTTACACTGTCGGCTTAAAGCTTAATTACCCCTCAGCTTGACCCAAAATCCCCAGAAGTTTTGAGGCTGGCTCTTACTCATGATTAAAGACACGTCTTCTTCTCCTGTGCGCGCCTCCCATTGATAACGACCATCATCAGCATTAGAGCTGCAAGCAGAAGTGATGGGATTAGAATTAATTATGTGAGCAGACTTTGTTCTGATCATATGCTTGGATGCTGTGGGTGATAAAAAATAATTCTAAGATTTTATTGCTGTAGAATGGTCTCCTTGAATCACCCCTACCCCCAGCTAAATTACTCTCTATTACTGTGAAATGGAGATTCACACAAAGGCTGACATTTTCTCCCAACAAGACTTCTCAGGATTTACACAATGAATGTTTTCACTCATGTTTATTTCACCATCTCCGAGTACAGCAGCTGTTTTCAGATGGCTCTATTAAGTCAGATAAAGACTTTATGATCCATCATTTTGTCAACTACATAAATGTTTCAGCAATGAAAAGTACACGTTTTGTGCTAAAACAACATAGTAATATATTCTAATACTTTTTTAAATAAGTGAAATGTGTCAAATCACCACAATGCTCAGACAAAAACACCACATTAAACTGCAATACTAAGAAGACATCTGGTGGTTTAATGCATGGAGCTGGCTGGACTAGGTCAGGAGGGGGGTGTCGCAACTACAAAAACTCATGGTTTGGACTGGATCATAATTTAACTGATCAAAACTTCTTTAGATCAGAATAAAGGGGGGGGGGGGGGCAATTTCCAGTCGTAAAAAGAATTTGAAGGGCACATTTCATTCCAATCAACACTATCTTTAAAAAAAAATTCTATGCCAGATTATGAATCATTACTTCCAATTTTTAACTTGTCAGTGCTGATGCAGCTGATAAAAATAAAATTAACCAAACAGCGTCTGAAAAATACACACAGATTCAGAGGTATTTTTAGCCATAAAAGTGATGTAACCTCAGGTGCTGAGCATTACCTGCCTGAAGGTCACTCCACCCGTGTCCACTTCATGACTTACACCAGTCAGTCTGAGCTGCTTTTTTGTCTACAAATTCCTGTACCATATGTTCCTCTCCGCCTCTTTGCAACCTGTGGTATATTTAGAAAAAAAAAATGAAACAAAAAAACATTGCGTACATCTCAATAAGACTGAATAATAATGATTGCATACAGTGATAGTTGTGTCTCTGATTTCACTCCATGCTGTGTTCACACACAGAGCACTGTAGAATTATTGTTCCACTGTGTGGCGCTGTCCTTTGTCCACAGAAAAACAGTGTTCTTCTTCAGATTTGCCAGTGTCGGCAGCAACGGCACCTATCTTAAATGCAAACATGGTGGGGTTTCGACGACCACGATTGAAACCAAAGTGTTTTTACACTGACACTGGGGCTCCCGGTAGCGCTTAGCTTACCCATCGGTTTAGCTGAGCTTAGCCAATAAATCAAAGGGCCGGGAGCTGGTCCACGTCATGGCTGTCTTGTTAACAACAGTCACTCGTCGTTGCCTTTCTGCCCAACTCTGTGATCTGGGCTTCATTTGTGCAGTCTGTCTCAGAGGCACTCAAAAAACAAAACAAAAAAAACCTCTCAGTTTCCTCCTTAAAATATTATCTTTGGGAAATATGTTCACCTAATAAAGAACACTAGTCATTTTAGTGCATCCTCATAAAAAACACAGATTTTAACCATTTTGACACGTTCACTATCAAAGTCCACAAAAAAAAAAAATGATTTCACACAGTTGTCATGGTTTGCTTTGCCCCTGCCCGGGTCTGTGTCTTCATTTTGTCATCTGTCTGCATCCGCCCTTCTTTCATTTATCCCTTTTGACCCCGTTGTTTGATCACCAGTTTGTTATACTTTAGTCACTGGTTTTATTTTCTGTTTGTCATACATTAGCCATGAGTTGAGTTCCAATCTAATTTTCGTTTTAGCCTTTGTTGTCTTAGTGTTGGCTTTTCAGTTTTTCCTATGTTCTTTTTGTGTGGATGGTTTGATTGACTTTTGGTTTTGCTATCTCTGTTTAGGTAGGTTACTTTGTTTATTGTTGGTTTTAGGTAATTTCATTGTCACACCCCTTTTGTCACTGAACTCTCTTGTCTCTCACAAGTCTTTTCTCATCTTTGTCTCATCTCTCCATTGCCTCTTCCTGAATGTTCCTTGCACCTGTGTCACATTATGGCTTGATTATCTGCCATGTATTTAAGCCTTGTGTATGCTATCTTTCTCTGCCAGTTTCTTGATCTTTGAGTCTTTGTCCCAGCCATTTTTGTCATCGTCCTGTTTGCCAAGCCATGTATGGACCTCACTTTGATTTTCTCAGATCTCGCTTTTGTCTCAGCCCTTGTATCATTGTCTCTCCATGCTTTTTAACCCTGCTTGTTTTTGGACCACGCCATTACCTGCCTGTTACCTCTGCCTCACTGACTGCCTTCCTGTGTACCAAACCTCTGTCTTCTTTAAAGATACAGTTGTATGCAAAGGTTTGGGTACCCCTGATCATTTTCATGATTTTCCTTTATAAATTATTGGTTGTCTGGATCGTAAATTTCAGTTAAATATATCATATAGCAGACAAACACACTGATATTTGAGAAGTGAAATGTGACAGAAGGTTTGGTTTGGACACAAATGCAAGACTCACAAACACAGCTCTGGTTGACAAACTTTAGTGGTGTGACAAGCAGTGGTCGGTACACTGGTAGACAGTCCAGAAAACACAGCAGCAGAATTATTAACATCAGGCTTTATCGTGGTCGGAACAAACGGGCAGGTGGTCGAAAACACTTTGAGGCAGGCAGGACTATGGAACATGAACGAGAGCTGGAAAGAAGGCACAGGGCGCATCAATCTGGCAAAGAAACAAAGCAGAATGAGCAGTATATATGCACCCCAGTGACGAGCTGCAAATTGAACACAGGTGAGCATGGAAAGCACTGGAAAGGGGGGCGTGACCAGGGAGAGAGAGAGACAGACACACCCACCTGTAAAAGAGACAGAGAGACCCAAACAGAAAAGCATCCAACAAGGAGATAAACAAAAAAGAAGACAGCCTACACACAAAAACAGACTACAACCAAGAAATAAAAGCAGATCAAACACACCCCCTGACAGGACCCCCCCCCCCGCCACGGCCGGCCCCGGACAGCCCAGGTGAACCAGGGTGAGCGGCATGAAAGTCGCGAACAAGCACAGGATCCAAAATAAAGCAAGAGGGAACCCACGAGTGCTCCTTGGGACCATAGCCCACCCAATCGACCAGATACTGAAACCCACGACCGCACCGGCGAGAGGCCAGGAGCCGACGCACGGAGAAGACCGGGCCACCATCCACACACCGGGCGGACGGCGGGGGAACGGCAGGAGGCCATAAAGCACTCGACCGAACAGGCTTGACGTTACTGACGTGGAAAGTAGGGTGGACGCGCATGGACCGAGGAAGACGAAGATGGACCGAAACGGGGTTAATGACCCTGGAGACCGGAAAGGGATTGACAAACCGGGGAGCAAGCTTCTTAGGCACGCCCCAAAGCGACAAGTGCCACGTAGAGAGCCACACCCGCTGCCCAGGGACGTAGGACGGGGCAGCGGACCTCCGGCGGTCAGCGGCCGTCTTATAAGCTTCTACAGAACAGGATAAAATTGTCCGAGCACGCTCCCAGGCTCGCCGGCAATGAAGAATCAAACTGAGCGCCAAGGGAACCGGTGAGTTAAGGTCGACCGAGGGAAAAAACGCCGGCTGGTGTCCAAAAACCACCTGGAAGGGGGAATAACCGGTGGAAGAAGAGGGCAAACTATTATGGGCAAGTTCGACCCATGGAAGTTGGTCAGACCAAGAGGCAGGATGCCGCGACGCAAGCACCCGCAGACCTTTCTCCAGGTCTTGATTTATTCGTTCTGCCTGCCCATTGGCCTGTGGATGGTAACCCGAAGTCAAACTAGAAGTTATCCCGAGGAGACGGCAAAACTCACTCCAGAATCGGGATATAAACTGCGGGCCCCGGTCATGGTAAGCCATGTAGTTTAAAGACCTGGTTTAGCATAACCACAGCTGTTTCCCTGGCCGACGGTAGTTTCCGTAGAGGAATAAAATGAACCATCTTGGAGAGTCGGTCGACTACAGTTAAAACCACAGTGTGGCCCTTGGAGAGTGGGAAGCCAGTTACAAAGTCTACGGCAATATGAGACCACAGATGAGATGGAATTGGCAATGGTAACAGTGACCCTGCAGGTGGTTGATTTGAGGATTTATGCATTGCGCATACCTGGCAGGCAGATACGTATTCAGAGACGTCCTTTACTAGGCCTGGCCACCAAAATCTTTGCTGCACCACGAACAAGGTCTTTTTAATGCCAGGATGACAGAACATCCGACTATCGTGACACCAGCGGATCGTCTCACTCCTGAGGTCTGGAGGAACAAAAAGTTTTCCCCGCGGACACCCGACAGGAACTGGCGCATCCCCGATTGTCGATTTAATTCTACTCTCGATGTCCCAGGTTAAGGCAGACACAAAGCATGAAGCGGGTAATATCATTCCTGGATCTACAGGCGTGTCTACTGGCTCTCCCAGGTGAGATAGGGCATCTGGTTTCCCATTCTTGGTGCCCGGGCGGTAGGACAGAGTAAAGTTGAAACGACTAAAAAATATTGCCCATCGGGCCTGGCGGGCATTGAGCCGTTTGGCTGAACGGAGGTATTCCAGGTTTTTGTGATCAGTGTAAACGACAAAAGGGAACTGTGCCCCCTCCAGCCAGTGCCACCACTCCTCCAAAGCCACTTTAACCGCTAACAGCTCGCGGTCGCCGATGCCATAATTGCGTTCTGTGGGGGTCAAATTCTTTGACAAAAAGGCACAAGGGTGTAGCCTGTTGTCCGTGGGGTTCCTCTGGGACAGAACAGCCCCCACACCTACATTGCAGGCATCGACTTCTACCATGAACTGTCGTGCGGGGTCAGGGAGGAGTAGCACGGGGGCCGTGGTATAGTGATCTTTTAGGACTCAGAACGCCTCGTCACATTCCTTCGACCAGACAAATGGACGGAGGGACGAGCTGATAGCATGCAGGGGAGCAGCCACTGAACTGAATCCTCTAATAAATTTCCGATAAAAATGAGCAAACCCTAAGAAACGTTGCACCTCCTTACGGGAGGTGGGTATTGCCCACTCCTGTACTGCCACCACCTTTGCAGGATCCATCTTAATCTCCCCTGTGGAAATGGCAAAACCTAAAAAGGAGACCGTAGACTTATGAAATTCGCACTTTTCTGCCTTCACAAACAACCCGTTTTGCAGTAAAGTTTGTAACACCTGGCAAACGTGGCGAGTATGAACAGTCAGATCAGGGGAGAAAATGAGGATATCATCGAGGTAGACAAAAACAAATCTATTCAGGAAGTCACGTAGCACATCATTTACTAAGTTTTGGAACACTGCGGGCGCGTTCGTGAGACCAAATGGCATTACAAGGTATTCGTAGTGACCAGAGGGAGTGTTGAAGGCTGTCTTCCATTCATCACCTTGCTTAATTCTTACCAAATGGTATGCGTTACGCAAGTCGAGCTTAGTAAAGACCCTGGCACCTTCCAACAATTCAAACGCGGAAGAGATTAATGGCAGCTGGTAGCGATTCTACACTGTGACCTCATTCAAACCGCGGTAATCGATGCAGGGACGGAGTGTTCCGTCCTTCTTTCCTACAAAGAAGAATCCCGCCCCTGCTGGAGAAGAGGATGAGCGTATTAACCCGGCTGCTAAGGACTCCTGTATGTACTCGTTCATAGCGTGGCGTTCAGGTGCGGATAAGGAGTATAG
The DNA here is from genome assembly GCF_902500255.1 of Thalassophryne amazonica. Classification (NCBI taxonomy): domain Eukaryota; kingdom Metazoa; phylum Chordata; class Actinopteri; order Batrachoidiformes; family Batrachoididae; genus Thalassophryne; species Thalassophryne amazonica. The sequence goes on along the minus strand of NC_047109.1, from coordinate 66,586,381 downwards.
TTTTCTGCGAGGAGGAGTTGCCCCAGGGAGAAGTTCAATGGCACAGTCATAACTGCGATGCAGTGGTAATGATTTAGCTTTTGCTTTGCTAAAAACAGCTGCGAGCTCATGGTAACACACGGGGACCCCAGTCAGATCCGGGTTGATTTCCTGCGAACTACAGACAGACTTAGGCAAACATACATTGCTACAAGACGGACTCCAGGATATAATTTCGCCCTTCGTCCAATCAAAATTTGGTCCATGGCGTTGAAGCTAGGGGTGCCCCAGAATGATCGGGTGAGTCATATTATCCATCGTATGAAAGCTAATTGATTCAGAGTGAGAGTGGGAGATTAGCAGTTTGACAGACTGAGTGCGGTGAGTGATTTCACCAAGCACGTGACCATCCACGGCACGTACCACCAGGGGGCGCGGGAGCTTATACATCTTAAGGTGAAGGTGCCTGACAAGAGAGGACAGGATCAAATTGGCATCAGAACCTGAATCTACAAAAGCAGATATGTCTATGGTGGTATGGTCAGATGTTAATTTAGCTGGGATTATATTTTAAGTAGAAACAGAGGAAATGGAATTTAGACTCACCCATACCTCGGATCTTGGCCGCACGGTGGCACCCCTGGCCTGACAATTAGAAATCAAATATCCTGAATGTCCACAGTAGTAGCAGAGGCCGTCCTCACGGCGGCGCTGTCACTCTGTGACAGATGCATTCTCCCCAGCTGCATTGGCTCCTCAGAACTGTGTGGTGGGGGCTCAGGCCGAGAGTGAGTGGAGGAGGAGGAGTAATGGGCTGAAGGTGTGTCCATCCGGTGGTCGGGATTACGGTTTGCTCGCCGAGGACGGTCCTGCAGATGGCGGTCAGTGCGGATGGCCAGTGCTATCAATTCATCAAGATCATCCAGCAGGTCGGTGGCTATTAACAGATCCTGGATCTCTGCAGACAGACCCTGGAAAAACACATCGAGGAGGGCCGCCGGGTTCCATTCACTCTTTGCTGCGAGAACGCGAAAGTCAATCGCGTAGTCTGTTACCCGGCGGCTGCCCTGCCTCAGCCTCATGAGGGAGCGCGCAGCCTCGCGCCCCAGAGCAGTGTGCTGAAAAACCTGTTTGAGAGCCTTGGTGAACACTGGGAGAGAAGCACAGGCGGGAGATTGTTGGCTCCATTCCGCTGTTGCCCAGGCAGCCGCTCGGCCGGAAAGGTGAGTGATCATATATGCTATCTTCATTCTGTCTGTCGGGAACATGGGTGACAGCAGCTCGAAGTGGAGCTCACACTGTGTAATAAATGGTCTGATGTCGCCGGATTCTCCAGAGAAACGTTCCGGTTGCGACAGTTGGTTGCAAACCACTGGAGCAGATGTGGGAATCGGAGCGGCTGCTGACGGCCCCGGTGAAGGTGGGCTGGAGGCCCCGGTGGCCACGTCCGACGAAGCCTGAGGACTAAGTTGCGCCAGGAGCTGATTCATCTGCGCGCTGACAGTGGACATGAAAGTGTCCTGGCGTTTAGCAAGTTTGCTAATACCAGAACTCAGCTTAGCGAGCTGGTCTTCCTGCTGCGCGAGTTGCTGGCTGTGGTGTCGTACTGCCAGCTGAAAGGGGTCTGAGCCTGCTGTGTCCATCGTTGGCCAGATTGATCTGACAGAAGGTTTGGTTTGGACACAAATGCAAGACTCACAAACACAGCTCTGGTTGACAAACTTTAGTGGTGTGACAAGCAGTGGTCGGTACATGGGTAGACAGTCCAGAAAACACAGCAGCACAATTATTAACATCAGGCTTTATCGTGGTCGGAACAAACGGGCAGGTGGTCGAAAACACTTTGAGGCAGGCAGGACTATGGAACATGAACGAGAGCTGGAAAAAAGGCACAGGGTGCATCAATCTGGCAAAGAAACAAAGCAGAATGAGCAGTATATATGCACCCCAGCGACGAGCTGCAAATTGAACACAGGTGAGCATGGAAAGCACTGGAAAGGGGGGCGTGACCAGGGAGAGAGAGAGACAGACATGCCCACCTGTAAAAGAGACAGAGAGACCCAAACAGAAAAGCATCCAACAAGGAGCTAAACAAAAAAGAAGACAGCCTACACACAAAAACAGACTACAACCAAGAAATAAAAGCAGATCAAACACACCCCCTGACAAAATTAAGTATTTACAGAAAGTGTGCAATGATTATTTAAACAAAATTAGGCAGGTGCATAAATTTGTGCACACTTGTCATTTTATTGATTTGAATACATTTAGCACTAATTTGGAACACAAAATTGGTTTGGTAAGCTCACTGACCCTTGCCCTCCTTACACAGGTGAATCAAATCATGAGAAATGGTATTTGAGGTGGCCATTTACAAATGTTTCTCCTCTTTGCATCTCTTCTACTGAGTGACAACATGGGAACCTCTAAACAACTCTCAAATGACCTGAAAACAAAGACTGTTCAACATCATAGTTTAGGGGAAGGATACAAACAGCTTTCTCAGAGATTTTACCTGTCAGTTTCCACTGTGAGGAACATAGTGAGGAAATGGAAGACCACAGGCACAGTACTAGTTAAGCCCCGGCACAACTTCAACTTTGTCAATGATTCGTGAACATTGTTCTCAAGAATCTACTGATGTTGACTGGAATCCATGTGACCCTCAACTTTAACAAGATTCCCAGGACCTGCACTGGCCACACAGCCCCACAGCATGATGGAACCACCTCCAATTTTTACTGTAGGTAGCAAATGTTTTTCTTGGAATGTTGTGGTCTTTTTCAGCCATGCATACCACCCCTTATGTCCAAATAACTCAATTTTAGTTTCATCAGTCCACAGCACCTTATTCCAAAATGAAGCTGGCTTGTCGAAATGTGCATCAGCATACCTCAAACGACTGTTTGTGGCGTGTACACAGAAAAGGCTTCCTCTGCATTACAGCATCATACAGCGTCTCTTTGTGCAAAGTGCTCTGTATAGTTGAACGATGCACAGAGACACTATCTGCAGCAAGATCATGTTGTAGGTCTTTGGAGCAGGTCTGTGGGTTGACTATGACTGTTCTCACCATCCTTTGCTTCAGCATACCTGAGATATTTCTTGGCCTGCCAGTTCGGGCCTTAACTAGTACTGTGCCTGCAGTCATCCATTTCCTCACTATGTTCCTCACAGTGGAAACTGACAGCTGAAATCTCTGAGATAGCTGTTTGTATCCTTCCCCTAAACCATGATGTTGAACAATCTTTGTTTTCATGTCATTTGAGAGTTGTTTAGAGGCTCCCGTGTTGTCACTCAGTAGAAGAGATGCAAAGAGAAGAAACATTTGTAAATGGCCACCTTAAGTACCCTTTCTCATGACTGGATTCACCTGTGTAAGGAGGTCAAGGGTCAGTGAGCTTACCAAACCAATTTTGTGTTACAATAATTAGTGCTAAATGTATTCAAATCAATAATAAATAATAAAGTGTGTTCATCTGCTATATGATATATTTAACTGAAATTTACGATCCATACAACTAATGATTTATAAAGGAAAATCATGAAAATTATCACAGGTGCCCAAACGTTTTGCGTACAACTGTATGTAGAATGTCTAAATACTATGATGTATCAGTGTTATCTGGTGTATGTGGGGAGTTGTATAGAATACTTTCTTGGGACAGTGCAGTTGTGTGTTGGGAACTATACATAATGTTATTGTTGAAATTTTGTATTATAATGTTGGTTGTCTTTGGGGTTTGCAGATTGATGTACACTTTGAGTGTAGAGGTATGTTTTTCTACTACACATGTGGGAGTACAAGTTGTGGAAGCGACTAAGGCAATAAGCCAGTCTTCATTTTTAGTGCCCACACCAAAGCCACCCATCATGAAAACCACCACCCAGTCTAAATATACCTAAATAAAACACCCGAACCAAGGTTAGCATGTTATCTTTAGCTTGTTTGGTATCTCTAAGGTTTAGAGCTTAGAAAAGTCAAGATTGCTACTTATGAGGCTAAGCTTCAGAATGCACCTAACAGCTCAATTCTTTGTTCAACACAGTTTCACTCCCAAGAATGCACATTTTGATGCCAAAGGTTCTTTTTGACTGAATGTCAATATGTGACAAGTGGGGTAGCTCCTTTGCGTTACTATGTGACGGGAACTGCTAACCCTAACCATAACCTTCACCCAAAATAAATGTATGCTCCCTGATAACAGAGATGTCAACCAGATAGAACTGTTTTCAGTGGCCATGTAACTCCTCATATAGGGACACTAAGGGACACTGACCAAATGTCAAAATGTAATGAGTTGACAGTAAGAATGTGCAGCTTTGTTTGTGTAAGCTACATAAAACTTGTTATTGTCTTTCACTGTAAATACAGAAAATGAATGATTGATTACTGTGCTCCAGATCATTGTTTTTTTGGATTGTAAACAAAGAAAAGATTAGATACAATGGCATAGCAAAGATTGCATTTTTGTTAAATCTGACAGCTGTTACTATTTGATGGAGTCATGCCAACACCCACAAAGTTCTGTAGTTCTCAATCATACAAGGTGTCTCATGTGATGTAATATATCACTTCATGGAACATGACTTTTCTCAACATCCAGTATCTTTAGTGTGTGATGGTACTAATGATGTCACAGAGGGGTTTAAAGAAGTGATGCATGGATTTAAGTAGCTGTTTTAAGTAGATTTTTGTGCTGTTATTCAAGGAAAAATTCAGTGATTTAGTCCCCCAGCAAAGAATCAGAATCTGAAGAGCAATGAAGCACAAAAACATAGTCAAAATTATGAATCTTTACTCTCACAGAAAGTCAAACAACAATACTGACAGATCTGTTCACTCCGAAGTGGGCTGTCAATACTAGTAATATTCAAGGGTATTGCTGTATTAAATCAAAACCTCAGTAATGACCTTTCTCTTTTTAAATGCAAAGTCAAACAACTTGCGCTCATATGATGTGTTTCCACATTTGATACAAAACTAAATTTGCATCAGTAAAATAGACTGTACATAGTAATGACATTGTATATCAGTAATGATATTAAGTGGACATAAGTTGTTCTTCATATCTGTTCTTCATATCTGGACATCGTTTGTGGGGTTCCCCAGGGTTCTGTGTTGGGACCAAAGTTATTTATTTTGTACATTAACGATTTATATAAAGTTTCGGATGTGTTCAGGGCAGTTCTCTTTGCAGATGACAGAAACCTGTTTTGTTCAGGAGATAATTTGCAACAATTATTATCTGATTTAGGAACGGAAATGAGAAAAATTGAAGAGTTGGTTTGGTATTAACAAACTGTCATTAAATTGGTCTAAAACTAAAATAATGTTTTTGGAAGTCATAAAAACGATGCACAAATACAGTTAAATATACAAGGGGTAAACATAGAATGTGTCAAAGAGAACAAGTTGTTCAGTGTGATTATTGATGAAAGAATCAACTGGAAAGCTCATATTCAACATATTCAAAAGAAAGTATCAAAAAGTATTGCAGTTTTAAATAAGGCTAAGCACATTCTTGATGGTAAATCACTACATACTCTGTATTGCACACTGATTGCACCTTACCTGACTTATTGTGCTGAAGTCTGGGGCAATAACTATAAAACTACAGTGCAACCATTATTCATTCTTCAAAAAAGAGCATTAAGAAAAATCCACAGTGCAGGGTATCGTGACCATACCAACCCATTGTTCATTAAATCGAAAATATAAAAACTCTATTATAATGTTCGAGACTGTTCAATTGGTGTAAAAAGTGAAAAAGAAGCAATTGCTATTTAGAATTCCTTTTTTTTTTTTTTTTTTTACGCAAAGAGAAGGAATATATAATTTAAGGGGTTTGTATCATTTCAAAATTGTGGGTGCTCGGATGACCAGGAAATGCTTCTGTGTCTCCATTTGTGGCCCCCAAAAAATGGAATAATCTACCTGAGGAACTCAAACAATGTCCAAATATTAACCGGTTCAAATATTTATATAAAGAAATGGTGTTCTCTGGTTATGTATCTGATGAAGCAGGTTGAGTTTGTGTGTTGTATGAAGGATCTGCTACATCTGAATCTTTACTACTGGAAATGTATGGTGGTAACTAGCATGTAATAGGAGCTGTTTGGGAAATATGTGATTTCACTTCAGATTTTGTTTGGAAATGATCGTTCATGATCAGGCACATAGCCTGGTTTAATTTGACTGTACAGAGGGGTGTAGGCATTGATGAGTGTTCCTTCTGCCTACACCTTTTGGCCACCATGTTCATTGTTTTCTTTTTTCTTTTCATTCTTTTAACTACTTTGTCTATGAGTTTTGTTTGTTTGTGTACGAGTGATTTTTGTTAAGCATATGTGTGCCTAATAAATTCAAGTGAATTCAAAAAATTCAAAGAAGATGGGAAGCAAGATATGGACTGAATGGATTTCAGGTATGGAAATGGAAATATTTTTTTCCGAATACCAAAAGACAAACCAATTGTGACTTTAGCAACAGTAAACATGTTTTGTTTTGTTTTCACCTTGTCTTCAGAGCACACAACACAATTACATATTATATTGACTATAAAATGCATTTAGGGACTACTACATACAGTATATGCACACACACTGTTCCCAGGATGGTCCTTTTCTGGATAGACCTTTCAGATGTTGTACCTTGAATCTGCTGGAGCCATTCTCCCAGACTTGGGGGTGATAGCCCCAAGAACTCATTTTACCATTGGGACCACTGTGGCCTTTTCCTTCCACATCTTCTCTAGTTCTTCCTTCAACCCCTGGTACTTATTGATCTTCTTGTGCTTTGTCTTTCTAAGGTTGCTATCACATTGAACTGCCACAACTTCAACAACTGCCCTTTTTCTGCTCCTTCTCAAACACCATTATGTCCAGCCAGCACGTCTGTCTGGACGTTAATGTCAAATAGCACTTCAGCTCTGATGCTCCACTGTTCTCAGCAGTCTTTAATGGTATTCTTCATTTGGGCTGTGGCAGTTGTGATCTGTATTTGGCTACTTGGTAGTCAAATGTTTGGACACACTTTCCCACTTTTACAAAAAAAAAATTGTGAGATCCCATGTTCACATTTAGGGAGATATTTTTTTCAGTATTCATGTTTTGCAATTAATAGTTTGCAGATAATTCACAATTTGATTCATGTTCTGGAGATTAACAGTGTGATGATAACAACAACCTAAACAATTTCTAAATATGTTTAGACACTAAATTAACATTAAAAATTACACAATTAACAGGAAATAAAAGGGTTGAGTTCCTCTTCTAAAAATTGTTGAGGTCTAAGGTTCTAAAAACATTCTGGACAAGACTAGCTTAGTTTGTTTAGCAATTAACTTATGTTCCTGCTCTGATTTTTTTTTTTTTTTAGCTCCTATATTTACATTATCTGCTGGTAGTGAGACTTTCCTGCTGATAATATATGATTTTTAATATGGCCACCACATGGTGTAATGTTCTGCCAGGAAGCCATCTGAAATAACTCAAAACACCCAGGGTTCTCCAGCAGGAAAAGATTAAATGCCTAACCCCGGCACTGTTAAGGCCCCCTGACACTTGCACGACTTTGATCCACACACTTGCACGCAGTCTGCCGTGCATGAGAGTAAATTTGTTTCGAACTCGTAAAACGTTGTAAACTATGCACAGCTTCGTGCAAGTGCGCAAAGAAAATTTTGAAATGTTCAAAATCTTCATCACGCATTAAGTGAACTTCAATTGAACATTGCACAAACAAGTCAAAAACACTGCGTGTGAGTGATTGCATCAGCGCACCGCATCACAGCACAGCTCGACTGAACAATTATAATGAGATGCTAAATCTATCATAAACATACTTTTACAGCTGCTCACAAGAAGGGATGGGTTCTCCACCTCGTTCAGCGCACGCACGCTAGAACAGTCTGCTGTGATTCCGGAAGCAATTAGACGCCTTTTCAACAGCCAACTCGGAGAGAAAATGATTAATCCACTACGAATTAATTATTTTATATATGCAGTGTTCAGCACACAATGTGTGGCAGCCAGTGGAACAAAGTGTGGCGTCCAGCTGGGAACACAGTGGGTGGGATTGTCACAACATGCGCAGATCAAAGTCATGCAAGTGTCAGGGCACCTTTAATGTTAATCTGTACACAGAGCTTTATAGGTTCTAATCAGGAAGCACTGGCCACAGCCATCAGTCATTAACAGCCTGCTTTAGTACTGTGGGTGAGAGCAGGCCGGCTGCTGGGGTGCACAGAAAGGCATCTGACAGTTTGATGAGACAGCAAACAGCATGTGAACCTCATTAACTCTTCCATATCGTTGCTTTCTTCAGTAGGTAGATGAGCACTTAGAAAAAAAGATAACAGAAGCTGCCTTGGCGAGTGCGCTGTTTTTGTAATTTCAAGCCATTTCATATTTGGAGCATTGCAGTATATATTGTTTTGTGTTGTGTGGGCCGCTGAAGAGGAGGTACTGCTGGCCCACCACCACCAGATGGCGCCCTGCTTGAAGTGCGGGCTTCAAGCATGAGAGGGCGTCATAGCAACCGGGAGTGACAGCTGTTACTCGTCATCGGCATCAGCTGTCACTCATCCACATCATCACCACCACCTTAAAGGCCAGACTGCAACTCCACCTCCCCGCCGAGAAATCAACTACCAATCAGGTAATTCTCTGCTAAACCTTAATTCAAGTATTAGTCTGATCTCTTTTTGCAGCCGTTTTCCTGGGACGGATACCCTGTCTGCGGAGTTGGTGTTTGGTGTGGACTGCGACGGCTTCGCCTCACACCCCACCCAGATAAGTGGTTATCTCAGGAGCTGCACGAGTGTGTGATTGGAGGTGGAGGTTCTCCCTCCTTACTGAATACAGACTGTGGGATTACTGAGTGTGCGACCTCACACTCATCAGGACTGTCTCTGTTCTCTGCCAGCAGTACCGGGTCTGACTGCTGAAGACAGCGGCCACCTGGGGCGCAGGGCTTGGCGGCTCCGGTGTTCTTCAGCTCCGTTGGCAGTGGAAGCTGTGTGGGATCCGGCTCTTCTCTCGCCAGGCGTCTTCTATCGTCGAGCCTGCCCACACGTCACCTGGTGTATGATTGACAGTCACTATATTGTTATTGTCTGTACGTCGTTGTGCGATTCACAACATTAAATTGTTACTTTTGGCTTATCCATTGTCCGTTCATTTACGCCCCCTGTTGTGGGTCCGTGTCACGACACTTTCACAACAGTTTTGGTTTGTTTGAGAACGCGGAAACAATGACTTGAGACGTTGATTGGTACTGATATGAAGGGAACAAATCAAGATTGAACAACATCGCTTTAGACAGTAATGGGATTCAAACAAAATGTAAGATTTGTTGTGTCAAAAAGACAGAGATGGTGAAACAGACAACTAAAATTTGTTTTCTCCCCAGTGGAAGGTAAGAAGAGGATATTGTGGAAAGTTTAGTTTGCATAATGTTTAAGGTAATGAATGTAATTTTTAGTACTACAACCCCTGGCAAAAATTATGGAATCACCGGCCTCGGAGGATGTTCATTCAGTTGTTTAATTTTGTAGAAAAAAAGCAGATCACAGACATGACACAAAACTAAAGTCATTTCAAATGGCAACTTTCTGGCTTTAAGAAACACTATAAGAAATCAAGAAAAAAAGATTGTGGCAGTCAGTAACGGTTACTTTTTTAGACCAAGCAGAGGAAAAAAATATGGAATCACTCAATTCTGAGGAAAAATTATGGAATCACCCTGTAAATTTTCATCCCCAAAACTAACACCTGCATCATATCAGATCTGCTCGTTAGTCTGCATCTAAAAAGGAGTGATCACACCTTGGAGAGCTGTTGCACCAAGTGGACTGACATGAATCATGGCTCCAACACGAGAGATGTCAATTGAAACAAAGGAGAGGATTATCAAACTCTTAAAAGAGAGTAAATCATCACGCAATGTTGCAAAAGATGTTGGTTGTTCACAGTCAGCTGTGTCTAAACTCTGGACCAAATACAAACAACATGGGAAGGTTGTTAAAGGCAAACATACTGGTAGACCAAGGAAGACATCAAAGCATCAAGACAGAAAACTTAAAGCAATATGTCTCAAAAATCGAAAAATGTACAACAAAACAAATGAGGAACGAATGGGAGGAAACTGGAGTCAACGTCTGTGACCGAACTGTAAGAAACCGCCTAAAGGAAATGGGATTTACATTCAGAAAAGCTAAACGAAAGGCATCATTAACACCTAAACAGAAAAAAACAAGGTTACAATGGGCTAAGGAAAAGCAATTGTGGACTGTGGATGACTGGATGAAAGTCATATTCAGTGATGAATCTCGACTCTGCATTGGGCAAGGTGATGATGCTGGAACTTTTGTTTGGTGCCTTTCCAATGAGATTTATAAAGATGACTGCCTGAAGAGAACATGTACATTTCCACAGTCATTGATGATATGGGTCTGCATGTCAGGTAAAGGCACTGGGGAGATGGCTGTCATTACATCATCAATAAATGCACAAGTTTATGTTGATATTTTGGACAATTGAAAGGATGTTTGGGGATGATGAAATCATTTTTCAAGATGATAATGCATCTTGCCATAGAGCAAAAACTGCAAAAACATTCCTTGCAAAAAGACACATAGTGTCAATGTCATGGCATAGGGTCAATGTCAATGAGCAGATCTGATTTGATGCAGGTGTTAATTTGGGGGATGAAAATTTACAGGGTGATTCCATAATTTTTTCCTCAGAATTGAGTGATTCCATATTTTTTTCATCTGCTTGGTCTAAAAAAGTAACCGTTACTGACTGCCACAATCTTTTTTTCTTGGTTTCTTATAGTGTTTCTTAAAGCCAGAAAGTTGCCATTTGAAATGACTTTAGTTTTGTGTCATGTCTGTGATCTGCTTTTTTTCTACAAAATTAAACATCTGAATGAACATCCTCTGAGGCCAGTGATTCCATAATTTTTGCCAGGGGTTGTAGATCGAGTCCTGAACACGGTTTCCTTTTTACAGTATTTCCTGGTGTGTATTTCTGTTGACATTGTTCTAATTGACTTTTAGTTAAGACAGAGTGTTGCTGTAGATTGGAACACATAAGATCAGGCAGATCCAGTTGTCACATATAATTTTTACTCCTATATTATTCATACCTACAAACACATCTGTGCATGCTTACACACGTTCGGTTCAGCCTGGCAAAGCAGTGTTTGCAAAGAGTTTTCAGTACTGTATCTTTAATAATGTCATCTCAACTTGAGATATCCCAGTTGAAGTAAGGTCGGCACTGTGAGACAGGTGCTATGTGTCATTGGAACCACCACACTACAAATCCACCAGGGCAGACTCCTGGTCAGTCCCCACCTCTTGAAAGTAGAAATCTCTGGCAGTGAGGTAACATTTTGCCAACCCCTTGACTTTTTCCAAACATTTGGGTAATCAGCACTATGGTCAATGCACCACATGGACAGAAGGTCATAAATGGCGTATTCAAGTTCCTTCATAAACCAAGTGCTACACCTCATTTGAGTGTCCCTAAATGTCCCCTCGTTTGACACAAGGTCATTCCATCAGTACCCAAGGATTCTCTGGAGAGCAAAAAGCTGTCCAGTTATCACTTTAAGTCAATGGTTGTCCAAGTCTCACATCTCCACAGCAAGACTGGAATGACTAGGAACCTTGACTAGAGAGAATAACGTAAATTTCCTTACTTACACCACCAGTATTGGAGTACTATGGTTGCTGTTACCAGCATCCAGCAAGTCATGAGTTTTGAAAGGTTAAGGAGAATTTAGCCATTTTACTACAGTTGCCAGATCTGTTGGGATCAACACAGTCCTTGTCAGTAGGGTTGTTGTCATGCTGAAATCACCTGTGTGCAGAGGAGTATCATTTATCGGCCAGTTGTCAAACACCAAGTGAAGGTGTGAGGAAAATCTTCAATGACATACGCCACTGGTGTGTACAAGGAGACAACAGACAGGACACTCAAAGAATGTAGAAGTCAAAGCCTCATAATAAATTTGTTGACCAGGCTGACATCTGACACGGCCAGATGGAGCAGCCCACCACAGCAACTGCCACTTCCATAAATATACAACAGAAGGAGGAATTAATAACAGAATAAAAGAACAGATAGAATGTGTGGCTGGGGGTGGTGACAAAACTTTTTTTATCAATACTGCAAATTAGTGAGGGCTAATGAAAAACATTCTTTACTGTCTGTATCAAAAGAAAGACATACTGGACACTGGCACCTGCTGGACAGTTCATTAATGTGCATCCATTCAGAAAGTATTATATTAATATATACATAGTATCTTAATTTTTTATACCCACTGACCCTATTTTATTTATACTCAACAAAAATATAAACGCAACACTTTTGGTTTTGCTCCCATTTTGTATGAGATGAACTCAAAGATCTAAAACTTTTTCCACATACACAATATCACCATTTCCCTCAAATATTGTTCACAAACCAGTCGAAATCTGTGATAGTGAGCACTTCTCCTTTGCTGAGATAATCCATCCCACCTCACAGGTGTGCCATATCAAGATGCTGATTAGACACCATGATTAGTGCACAGGTGTGCCTTAGACTGTCCACAATAAAAGGCCACTCTGAAAGGTGCAGTTTTATCACACAGCACAATGCCACAGATGTCGCAAGATTTGAGGGAGCGTGCAGTTGGCATACTGACAGCAGGAATGTCAACCAGAGCTGTTGCTCGTGTATTGAATGTTCATTTCTCTACCATAAGCCGTCTCCAAAGGCGTTTCAGAGAATTTGGCAGTACATCCAGCCAGCCTCACAACCGCAGACCACGTGTAACCACACCAGCCCAGGACCTCCACATCCAGCATGTTCACCTCCAAGATCGTCTGAGACCAGCCACTCGGACAGCTGCTGAAACAATTGGTTTGCATAACCAAAGAATTTCTGCACAAACTGTCAGAAGCTGTCTCAGGGAAGCTCATCTGCATGCTCGGCGTCCTCATCGGGGTCTCGACCTGACTCCAGTTCGTCGTCGTAACCGACTTGAGTGGGCAAATGCTCACATTCGCTGGTGTTTGGCACGCTGGAGAGGTGTTCTCTTCATGGATGATGCGAAGGAGATGTGTTGCACTGCATGAGGCAAATGGTGGTCACACCAGATACTGACTGGTATCCCCCCCCCAATAAAACAAAACTGCACCTTTCAGAGTGGCCTTTTATTGTGGGCAGTCTAAGGCACACCTGTGCACTAATCATGGTGTCTAATCAGCATCTTGATATGGCACACCTGTGAGGTGGGATGGATTATCTCAGCAAAGGAGAAGTGCTCACTATCACAGATTTCGACTGGTTTGTGAACAATATTTGAGGGAAATGGTGATATTGTGTATGTGGAAAAAGTTTTAGATCTTTGAGTTCATCTCATACAAAATGGGAGCAAAACCAAAAGTGTTGCGTTTATATTTTTGTTGAGTATATTATTTTGGGGGGGTGAAATTCAGATCATTCTTTTTCATATTCCTAACCTAACTGAGAGACCTGTCAGTCAGTGTGGTAGCATGGTTAGGTCAGCAACACAACTACTTTTAATTTGATGAAGGTTTTGACTGAATTAGTTTGTGTTACTGTTTCTTATGACTATATGACCAGTTGAGTCCATTTTAAACAAAGTTCAATCCAATTTTAGTGTTTGTAGTTGTGGAGTTGTAGTCTTTTTTTTTCTTCTTTTTTTTTTACTGAATTGGCCTTAAATATGGTTTGATATGACTATGGGAGTATTATGAGCTGTTTTGTGCAGTTTGATCTGACTTGGTGCTAATTACTAGTGGTGCGATTCTTGCCATATGAGTTTGCACTGTTTTATATTTATTTTTGAAAGCTTGGCGCATACCCTCTGAGCACAGCTCATGTACCTTCAGAATTATATTCACATATACAAGGTACAGCTTGGAAATGTTTGATTGCTCTGGTTCATGCTTGAAAAACCACAAGCAGCGGGACTGAATCCCATAAGATTCATATTCTCATAATCACGTGTTCTATTAGAAAAGGAGCAGAGTAGGTCGGGGCAATGAAGCAGTCAAGTTCATTATGTATAACTGAAGTTACAGGGACTGAAATTTTAAAAAGTTTTTTCTGCCTTATTTGTGAATAAAACAATGCAGTTGGGTTGTGGGGAATAAAAATGGATGCACATTAAAGCATCAGTTGATTTGAAAACCAACAGCATCATTCTTAAAAGGTGGGACTAGATTAAAATAGGGAGGGGTGTTATTTCAAAAAATTTGGAAATCTATAAATGTTTGCATGGAATATGGAAATATACATGGAATAAACCATAGCAGGGTAAATTTTGGGTCATTTGGTTCCAAAAACCCATATGGACGGAGCCAGTGAAGATATCGGGTTGAAAAATCGCCAAAAATATCGATGAAAATGTCATATCGTGAGAACCGCTGCACCTAGAGACGTGAACTTTGGCTCCAAATGTTGCTTGACCCCAAGTTTATATTCAACTTCAATAGTAACAATAAGCCTGTCTGGTGTTTTTTAAGAGTAATTGACAAAAAACCTAATTTCAGTACATATGTTACGATCAATTGTAACAAACAAAATCTATGTAGTTTTTATTTCAGGAACATCAGTTGAGTATAATCATCACATGTAAAGAATGACATGGCCACAATGAACTAATTATAAGCAACAGAGTGGTTTTCTACGTCAACAGCACATATAGAAATAATAGATAAAAGATACTGAAGGAGTCAATTGAAATGAATACCTGCTGAATTAAACTGGTTCAGCCCTAACATACAGGACGATTTTTAACTGAAATGTCCGTAATTTTATAAGACACAAAATCAATGTAATTTGAAGGAATTAGAGGAATTGATTATTTCTTTTTAAAAAATCACATTGATTGTTGTCAGTGTGACAGACTGTATTCTCACAATGCAATTATTTATGTGTTATTTATCTATTGTTCACACAACAAATATTTGAATAGCAGAAGAGAAAATAAAATTTGAGAATCACTGCAGAAAGAAAGAAGACAAAAATCAAGCTTCTAAAAGTTTGTTTGATGGATAAAATCATCCTAAATACTGAACAATACTATGAAAGAAAAAAATTTGTAGGACATTGACCTTCAGAGAGACTCAAATAACTCACTGCTGAATCACTCAAACAGTCTAAAGCTGTGATCACATTGTTATTATATTGTGAGGTGACCAAGAACCCGATGGTCACTCTGTCAGAGCTCCAGCATTCCTCTGTGGAAAGAGTAGAACCTTCCAGAAGGACAGCCATCTCTGCAACAATCCACCAATCAGGCCTGTATGGTAGAGTGGCCAGATGGAAACCACTCTTTAGTATAAGGCACATGGCAGCCCCCCTGGAGTTTGCCAAAAGGCACCTGAAGGACTTTCAGACCATGAGAAACAAAATTCTCTGCTCTGATGAGACAAAGATTGAACTCTTTGGTGTGAATGCCAGGTGAAAATGTTTGGAGGAAACAAGGCACCATCCCTACAGTGAAGCATGGTGGTGGCAGCATCATGCTGTGGAGATGTTTTTCAGCAGCAGGAACTGAGAGACGAGTCAGGATTGAGGGAAAGATTAATGCAGCAATGTACAGAGACCACCTGGATGAAAACCTGCTCCAGAGTGCTCTTAACCTCAGACAGGGGCAAGAGCAGGACAATGACCCTAAACACACAGAAAGATATCAAAGGAGTGGCTTCAGGACAACTCTGTGAATGTCCTTGAGTGGCCCAGCCAGAGCCCAGACTTGAATCTGATTGAACATCTCTGGAGAGATCTGAAAATGGCTGTGCACTGACACTCCCCATCCAACCCGATGGAGCTTGAGAGCTGCTGCAAAGAGGAATCGGCAAAACTGCCCGAAGATCTTGTGGCATCATATTCAAGAAGACTTGAGGCTGTAATTGCTGTCAAAGGTGCACCAACAAAGTACTGACCAAAGGGTGCGAATACTTACGTACACGTGATTTCTTAGTTTTCTATTAACTTTTTTCATGTTTTCATGTCATTATGGGGTTCTGTGAGTACAATTTTAAGGGAAAAAATTTATATAGTAAATTTTGGAATAAGAGTGTAACAGCAAAATGTGGAAAAAGTGAAGTGCTGTGAATACCTTCCAGATGCACTGTACCAGTGCCAGAAGTGTCCATTCAAATAGTTGACATGTGCACAAGGAGCAACTTTAGATTCAGTCTCTTGATCATGGATAATTCTGTCCTCAGAAAGGAGCAGCCAGGTGTCAAAGCAACAACCCTTCTGTTGCTTAGTAACACTGACCTGCAGTCTTCCATTTACTCATTTCAATGGGATTGACAGGACATTGTCTGTAGAAGGTTCAAGTTATTTTCAGGCTTTAGCCTCCACTGGACTTTCCAAGTTCTGACAAAAATGTGTCTGAGGAATAGATCTGTAATCTTTATAATATAAATTCCAATGAAGTTGGGACGTTAAATAAAAGCAGAATACAATGATTTTCAAATCCTCTTCAACCTATATTCAATTGAATACACCACAAAGACAAGATATTAAATGTTCAAACTGATAAACTTTATTGTTTTTGTGCAAATATTTTCTCATTTTGAAATGGATGCCTGCAACATGTTTCAAAAAAGCTGGGACAGTGATATGTTTATCACTGTGTTACATCACCTTTCCTTTGCATCTGAGAACTGAGGACACTAATTGTGAGTGTCATGATTGAGTATAAAAGGAGCATCCCCAGAAGGCTCAGCCATTCACAAGCAAAGATGAGGCAAGGATCACCACTTTGTGAACAACTGTATGAAAAAATAGTCATACAGTTTATTCTCATTTGGAATGGACAGATGCAAAGTGGAAAAGTGTGCTGTGGTCTGATGAGTCCACATTTCAGATTGTTTTTGAAAGTCATGGACGTCATCTCCTCTGGACAAAAGAGGAAAAAGACCATCCAGACTGTTACCAGCGCAAAGTTCAAAAGCTGGCATCTGTGATGGTATGGGGGGGTGTTATTGCCCATGGCATGGGCAACTTACACATCTGTGATGGCACCATCAATGCTGAAAGGTACATCCAGGTTTTGGAGCAACACATGCTGCCATCCAAGCAGTGTCTTTTTCAGGGACGTCCCTGCTTATTTCAGAAAGACAATGCCAACCCACATTCTGCACGTGTTACAACAGCGTGGCTTTGTAGTAAAAGAGTGCAGGTACCAGACTGGCCTGCATGCAGTCCAGACTTGTCGCCCATTGAAAATGTGTGGCACATTATGAAGCGTAAAATACGACAACGGAGACCCAGGACTGCTGAACAACTGATGTCGTATATCAAGCAAGAACGGGAAAGAATTCCACCTACAAAGCTTCAACAGTGTCCTCAGTTCCCAAAAGCTTATTGAGTGTTGTTAGAAGGAAAGGTGATGTAACAGTGGTAAACATACCACTGTCCCAGGTTTTTTTTGTTTTTTTTAAACGTGTTGCAGGCATCCATTTCAAAATGAGCAAATATTTGCACAAAAACGATAAAGCTTATCAGTTTGAACATTAAATATTTTGTCTTTGTGGTGTATTAAATTGAATATAGGTTAAAGAGGATTTGCAAATCATTGTATTCTGTTTTTATTTACATTTTACACAACGTCCCAACTTCATTGGAATTGGGGTTGTATATGTATATGTCTTTGCTGTTAAGGAGAGACAGCAGATGTGTACAAGTTTTATTTGAGTAGTAAAGGCAAATTTTGCACACAGTATGTCTGGTCTTAGTCACATAAATTTTAATAACATTACCAGATCACCTTCAAGTACTTTCATGACCTCACAGAAAAGATTTGCTGCAGTCAACTTCTATAAGCCTACAATATGATAAAGATCGAGTCAATAGAAACTTTTAGACAAATAGCCTACAATAATATGATGTTTATTGTAGAAGCAGGGAGCACTGACTGCTGCTGGCTGAAAAACAACTTGCACAAATTCAATTTAAAGCTGTTTGTGGTTTCAGACATGTTTGGGATTCAAAATTTATGTGCCAGACGTGTGAAGAAAACATTTCTAAGTTGAAGAGAACAACCCCTGTGAGCCAGTTCAGAAAAGTGTACTGTGCTTCTACAACCATGTGTGACCTCCTGAATTCCCTGTCATGAAGAAATCAATTCTCAGCTCCTCCAGCTAGGTTCTGAAAATATCTGTATTACAGTTATTTTATTTTATTTTTTTCTTTGTGGACCTGTTCCTTAACTGGTCCTCATAGAAGGTCACTGGACAGAGGCATTTGGAGGTGCTGGTGGCTTTGCAAGAGAACAAAAGTCCAAGTTTTTAGAGTTAGGCAATGACTTAGGCGATGACTAAATGTTTATGGGACTCACTCTCTTCAGAAGATTAATTTAATTAATTAATTTAATTTAATCAGCTTATAACGTGCCAAATCACTACAAAAGTTGCCTCAAGGTGCCTCACACAGAACAGTTCAAAATAAAATTTAAAATAAGTGAGTAAATAAAAAAAATTCAAATACATAATTAAAACAGACATAAAAGAATAAAACATATTAAAAAAAATAAAAGCCATTCATAAGAAAGAGAATAAAAGTACATTTTAAGTATTGACTTAAAAACGTCCACGGACTCTGATTGCCTCACGGTCACAGGGAGACTGCTCCACAGAGCAGGTGCACGATAAGAAAAAGCTCTTTGACCCACTGACTTTTTCTTCACCTTGGGACCACACAATAGTCCTACATCCTGTAACCACAAACCCAGGCCGGCACGTAGGGTTTCACCAAATCGGCCAGATAAGAAGGCGCCTGTCCATGAATAACTTTATAGGATAATAACAAAACCTTAAAATCTGCTGTTACAGAGACAGGAAGCCAGTGCAAAGATGCCAGAATGGGTGTAATATGTTCAAACCTTCTGCTTCGTGTCAAAAGTCTGACAACAGTGTTCTGAACCAGTTGAACACCCCTAATTTCAATTTTAGTTTATTTTTATTTATATAGGTTGCCTCAAGGTGTTTCACCCAAGTAAGGTCTAACCTTACCAACCCCCAGAGCAACAGTAGTAAGGAAAAACTCCCTCTGAGGAAGAAACCTCAAGCAGAGCAGACTCAAAGGGGTGACCCTCTGCTTGCGCTATGCTACCGACACAAATTACAAAACAATTCATAAAACATACAGGAAATGTTGCTGGTGCACAGGACAGTTTCCGGAACAGATACCACACCCATCTCTGGGTGGAGCCACACTTCAAACAGAGAGAAAAGAAAAAAGCAGAATCAAGCATCAGAAAGACAACAAATACAGTGTAATTTGTCAGCATTAAGCAACAAGAAAAACAGAAGAAATACTAAGGTGATCGCCGGCCATGAGCCCTAAGCTTCACTAAAAGACCCAGAATATAGATTAAGTTGAGGCTGTGGCCCGCTCCATTTCCTAATAAAATGAAATAAAGAGTAAAAAGCCTAGAAACATACTATGCCAGTATGCTAGCCATACGAAAGGGAAAATAAGTGTGTCTTAGGTTTGGGCTTGAAAGGCTCTACAGAATCTGTTTTATTGATGCAGGGAGATCATTCCACAGAACAGGGGCACGATAAGAGAATGTTAGACTGCGGTAACCCTGAATATAGGACATTACAATAATCCAATCTAGAAGAAACAAAAGCATGAATTGGGGTCTCAGCATCAGCCAATGACAGGATGGGGCGGATACTCACTAAAAAAGCAGTCCTGGTAATATCCCTAATATGGAGGTCAAAGGACAGTGTGGGATCAAAAATTACCCCAAGATTCCTCACTTTGTCCGTATGATGAATGACACACAAGCTGAGGCTGAGCGCCAGTTGGTCAAATTGATGATGTCTCACTGGACCAAGAACCATCATTTCAGTCTTATCAGAGTTTAGAAGTAGGAAATTACTAGACATTCAGCTTCTCACTGATACAAGACAGACCTCCAGAGATTTTATGGGAATGACATTTCCCGCAGTTATCAGCATGTACAACTGAGTATCATCTGCATATTAATGAAAAGCAATCCCAAAACGCCGCAGTATATGTCTAACGGGTGCTAATCATAAAGGGAGAAAAGCAGGGGGCCTAAAATGGAACCCTGTGGAACCCCGAATCTCATTTCACTAAGGTTAGAGGTAGTGTTATTATACAAAACACATTGAATACAATTGGACAGGTATGACGTCAACCACGCAAGGGCACTTCCAGTAATCCCAAAAAGATTTTCCAACTTATCAAGCAAAATATGATGATCCACACTATCAAACGCAGCATTAAGATCTAACAGCACAAAAAACGTAGTGGTGTATGAGTCATTGCTCATACACCACTATCATTTGCATGTTGAGGAGATTCATTGCTCACAGAAGGGCATTCACTACTTTAGTGAGCGCTGTCTCTGTGGAGTGATATTTTCTAAAAGCAGACTGCAATGGCTCAAAAAGATCATTCTCAGTGAGGTAGTCCACGAGCTGCTGTGGAACCACTTTTTCCAAAATTTTGGAACAGAGTGATAGATTTGATATCAGCCTATAATTTTTCAATACACTAGGTTCAAGATTAGATTTCTAAAGTATAATCACTCTAGATTTGAAATATTTAGGAACAGATCCAAAGGTTAATGACAGATTAATCATTCCCAGTGGAGTTTGTTATTCTGATTAAAAAGGAACTATAATTTAATTTTAATCTTAGAAAAATGGACCGACAACGCCACCCGGAGATACAGCCCCGGGACCATTCAAAGCCCAATTTGTTCCAAAAAGGCTGCGCTAGGTACAGGAAACAGAGAGTTGTGTTTATCACAAGGTAGATTTATTCTTCGCAATTAATTTACAGTATATAAAACATATCACAAAGTACACATTTATCATTTCATAGCACTGCTTTTTCACAACTTTATATTGCACATTCCCATCAGGCATTATGTGGCACTTTGCACAAAGATAAATTGTTCACCTTTTACATTGCACTCAGCACAAAGCTAGATTGTTCACCATTAACTCTGATTAATATGGACTGGGCAAGGGCCCACTCAGGCACAAATTTCAAGAAAACTAAATACAAACAAACTCTGCAACCAAAGGACAAACAATGACAACATAACAAGCAATAAACGAAAAAATGACCAAACCATGCATAAAATTAGGGCAAGGGGACTCGCCCAAAAAGGGAATAAAACCCTTACCCCGCCATATCAATCAAATCAGGCAGTCAGTCCCATGCAGTGCATCAACGGCACCAGCAGAGGGTGCACTTTGTGAAGCAATGCGCACACAGTTGTTGGAGGCCAAACGAAATGTGGACAAAACAACGACCACTTTTTATAGGAGGTAGCGACTTGCACGTGCGCCGCACGCACTGTGGTTCCTCATGCCTGCTGGTGGAGGCGTGCACACCCGCAGACAGCAAGAGGAGGAGGTAGGGAGAGCCGTGATGGACTTAACAAGGTCCCATAAGCCAGGCTCACAGTAGAGAGCCCTGGACCCACAGCACGTCTGACCGCACGCACTCTCAACAACTGTGAAGGAATCCCCCACATAGACCAGACCTCTGCCCCGGAACGCGCAGCATTTGGCATAGCACTTGCCCAAACAGAGTCACACACGAGCACCCCGCCACCTGGAACCCACTCCAGGTGGCGGGGTGTGTGCATGCTCCAGCTTTAAAGGCCATGTTAGCGCCACCCACCATTTACCTTAAAGATATACCTCACACCAACATATCACATTGGTATGGGATCAAGTAAGCAGGTTGTGCTTTTTGTAGATGTTACACGCTTCGTCAGTGCGCTTAGGGAGATACTATAAAAATCTGTAAACACCTAGGTAACACCTCAGTGGTAGCATCCACCTCCATAGCAAGATGTGATCACTGGACCAAGGCATGCTGAGATATGAACCTAATATCTTCAATTTTCTTCTCGAAATAGTCCAAGAAGTCCTGTGCTGAAAAGACAGAGTGAATAACAGGTGGCCATCCATGAATGAGAAATGCCATTGTGTCATACAAAAACTTTGAGTTATGCTTGTTTTTATTGATCAAATCAGAATAATAGGCCCGCTTTGTAGCCAGTAGTGCATGCTTATAATCTAAGATAGCATCACGCCACACGAGGTGAAACACCTCTAATTTGGAACTACGCCGTTTCCATTCCAAACCCCTAGCCTTCTGCCTAAGGTCACACAAGTAACCACTGAACCAAGGCAACTGTGCCTTGGGAAGGTGTGGCCTTAAAAGAGGAGGTGCAACCTTATCAAGTGTAGCCTTGAGCAGTTATTGAACATTCTCCTAACCTGAAGCCAAAATTTCAGGCAGTCTAGCTTCGAGTTCAGTCATAGTTGAGGGTTTAATGTGTATCCAAAGATACTTAGATACTGTTGGACTTGTTGATGGGATGCTGGGTGGGATCATTTGCATGTTGAGGAGATACCATACCAACTTTATTTATAAAGCACTTTAACACAACCACTGCTGACACAAAATAATGTACAGTAAAACATCCATTAAAACATACATTTAAATAAATTAATATAAAATATAATTTAAAAACTAAGTCTCACTGGGACCGAGGGCCAAGGAGAAAAAATAAGTTTTTAAATGAACTTTAAAAATGGGCAGTGAAGGGGCATCTGTAACAGACAAGAGCAAGCTGTTCTATAATTTAGGAGCAGCAATAGAGAAAGCCGTGTCCCCTCTGAGCTTCCTTCTGGATCTCGGTACTTCTAGGAGCAGCTGGTCAGGTGACCTGAGAGACCGACATGGTACATAAGGATGAAGAAGCTCAGACAGGTAAGGCGGGGCAACACTGTGAAGAGATTTAAAAATTAATATAAGCATTTTAAAATGTACCCTAAAATATACAGGCAGACGGAGGAAGTCCAGTGAGGATTTGAATCCTGGAGCAGGAAAGCAAAAATCTGTCAGCTCACCAGCATGCAGGGGTGCTGTGCTTCATTCTGTCAT
Source organism: Thalassophryne amazonica (assembly GCF_902500255.1). Classification (NCBI taxonomy): domain Eukaryota; kingdom Metazoa; phylum Chordata; class Actinopteri; order Batrachoidiformes; family Batrachoididae; genus Thalassophryne; species Thalassophryne amazonica. The sequence goes on along the minus strand of NC_047109.1, from coordinate 66,563,404 downwards.
GGGAAGTGCAGCACCAGTGCATGCTCCCAGACTTGACTTGACTTGGAACTGGACACCCGTGGAATTAAACACACCATGAAATGGTGTAAAGAGAAATGTTTTAGCAGGACTGGAAGCCTCCAAACATGCTGCACAAAAAAGTACAGAGAAAAAAGACAAAAGGAGTACAGGCTTCTCAGCAAACACAACAAAAGTGGCTCCCACCATAAAACCAGCAGAATACTGTGCCATAGATCTCCATATGCCAGTGACGTGGGGACAAGACACTGCTTTTTTTTTTTATTCCACGACGAATGTTGCATTGGAAAAGAATCCAGTCAGGAAGCCTGCAGGTAGGTTAAAAATGCATATATTTGAAGAGTTTGCATTACCTGGCAAGCTAGTGGGAAGCCAAAATATTTAGATGTATCAAAGTGTGCGTAGCCTTGGATCCACTCACGTTCCGTTATTATATTCCACTGAACATGGAAATGCGACTGCTGGTTTAGGTTCGGGTGAATTACATGAATACACCATTTACACAGCAAGCAGCTACCATGTTGCACCGTGCCAGCCACCAGCCTGACGCGCATTTGCGCATCACATATGATGTGAATGTGTGCCGTCAACCGCACATTTCCACAGTCATTTCACTTTTGGCACATCTGAATGTTGGTGTGGAGACGTTCGTACATGACATTTTTGTGCATAAGCACGCTTTGTACAAGGCCCCAGGACCCTAAAGACTTGGAACCTTCGTTCTTCTACAAAAATATCAGCATCACCAAACACCTCTGTCCAGCGGCCTCATGCAGAGAACAACTGTAGCCTAATTTGCATGTTCAACAAATAGCTCAGTTAATGAGCTACTTTAATGGGTGTAAACTTCAAAGCCTGTCTTAAGTATTGTATAATGAACTATCCACCGAAAACAGACACTGTGTTTTCAGGCTGTGACTGTGCTAAAAACGCTTTCATGGCTCAGAAACCGATCAGTATGGCTTAGTTCAGGGTCGTGCTTTGCTAAATTACACTGCTCATACAGTAATCTCGAGTTTTAAGACCACAGTATTTATTCAAATATTGCCACTTTAAATTCAAGGTGGTGATATCTTTGGAAATGTCAAAATATTCTATTCCAGTTGAGGTGGCTTATGCCCCCTGGACGCCGCGCTGGAGAGGTATTCCGGGCACGTCCCACTGGGAGGAGGCCCCGGGGAAGACCCAGGACACGCTGGAGGGACTACATCTCTCGGCTGGCTTGGGAACGCCTTGGGGTTCCCCCGGAGGAGCTGGAGGAGGTGTGTGTGGATCGGGAGGTCTGGGCGGCTTTGCTTGAGCTGCTGCCCCCGCGACCCGACTCCGGATAAAGCGGAAGAAAATGGATGGATGGATGGATGGATTCTATTCCAGCCCTTTGGCTTTGTTCTTTCCCCAGAGTACCTCAATGCATTTAAATCATTAAAAAACCCAAGGCTACTTCTGCACACCAGCCTCAGAGTCACATATTGTTTTGCATTTTTCCTCCCACACAACTTATTTCTGCCATTTTTCTCCTGTACTGTCTCCATACCACCAACTGTTTGCCCTCTAGTTGGTTTGTCTCATTGTCTGTTATTCTTATTTAAATAAGCAATAAGAGTTGTGTTGCCCTTCTGACAAAAATGACCGTGAATGTGTCCATGCACGATGGGTTTAATTCAGTTCCAGGGACATACAGATTACTTGGTCAAGCTGTTGATGTTTCTGGATTTCAAACCTCGGCTTGCTGAACTGCACGCTGCTGAAATATAACCTCCCGTCAGTTGCTGTTGGCAGCAGAAGAGAAATTTTCAATCTGGGTCAATATGTTTTCCAGCTAGCACATAAAAGAGTTTAACAGCAATAATAGAGGAAGCAGATAAGGCAGTAAATGTGGGGAGGTCTGATATGAGCATATTATCAATAATTTGTAAGCTCTTGACAGGTTAAAACTTGTTTTATCAGATTATCGCATAAATCAACCTTTGATTACAACATGCAGCAGAAGGAACGTTAAAATGTGGGCACTTACACGTGCACTGCATGACACTGGTGAAATGCACAGCTAGAAAAAGAAAAAATAAGGTAATTTCACCCTGCTTGTTCTCTTTATGTGTGTAATGTAATGATTTTTTTATGGTCTTCAAAACCTCTGCATCAACACAAACAATGGTAGTGTGCAAATATGTGGGAATGGCCACTGCACCTGTCACAACAGCATTGGTCCAAATATAACATGACGCCTTGCCGTGGGTGAGCAAGATAAAAATTGTGTCAGATGAGTGTATTTCTAATTGTAGTCCTGACTCAGTGACAATCTCAATTATTGCAGATGTCTTTGGAAAAAGTGTAACATGAGAAACTTCATAAAAATATAAAGAATTTAAAAATGTCACACACAAAACAAAATGATATGTTCAATGTAATTAAATAGAATTTGTAATATTACTGTCTTATCAGTGATGATAACATGTTTGTACTGTAGTTGTTATAATATTGCCGGATAAATCGGAGCAATGATTCTGAGCAAGAAAATTCAATCCCACCATGCGTTAAAATAATTTTGTCTGAGGTGGAGCTCATAAGTGTCCATTTGCGGACATCTTACTCAAATGTACGATGGGTGATTGAGAAATTTTGAGCCTGACCCAGAAAAAGTAGGGCGTGGTTCCCCATATTTTGCATTCTGAGAAACCAACATTCCTCAACTTTGCACCCAGTGAGCCAAAATGTTACACATTCTTGAGAAATGTTTGTGAACAACAGTGAACAATGGACATTGATAATTAAATTCGGGACTCATATGCCATTCTAGGGGATCATCTGTATCTGGCGTGCCAAAACATTCCAGTCGATTGCATGATAAGAAAAAAAAAATCTGTCACTGGACTCAAGAGGATTTAGTGCTGCTATAACAGACTGATGCAGGTGGCAGCAATGCACAAATAAGGATGCCAGCTGCCATTAAACGCCATAGAATAAGCATGCGTGCATGCATGTGTGCGTATAACTTCAATCACTGAGAAACTGGGGAGACCTGACATTTGCAGTTTGGTAGGACTAATATTTTCGGAGAAATTATGGATATTAGCTTACAGCTGTGAACAGTGGACATTGATAATTATATTATGGACTCACGCACCTGTCCAACTCATTATAAAAACTTTGCATAATTTATCACCAACTGTGAAAAACGTCAGCTAGTATCCGCAGAGGCACGTTGTTCCGTTGCCAGGATTTTTGAGCTGCACAAAATTTTGGCTGTGGATGACATCCACCTTACATAAGCAATACGAGGTCTGTTAGAAAAGTATCCGACCTTTTTATTTTTTTCAAAAACCATATGGATTTGAATCACGTGTGATTACATCAGACATGCTTGAACCCTCGTGGGCATGCGAGAGTTTTTTCACGCCTGTCGGTTACGTCATTCGCCTGTGGGCAGTCTTTGAGTGAGGAGTCGCCCACCCTCTCGTCGTTTTTTTCATTGTTTAGGAATGGCTCAGAGACTGCTGCTTTGTTTGATCAAAATTTTTTCAAAACTCTAAGGCACAACTGAGTGGACACCATTCGATAAATTCAGCTGGTTTTCGGTAATAATTGTAACGGCTGATGAGAGATTTTGGTCTGGTAGTGTCGCCGTAAGGACGGCCCACGGCACCTGACGGCGATCTGCGCTTCGAGGCAGCAGCGTCTCGCCGTTTCAAGTTGAAAACTTCCACATTTCAGGCTCTGTTGATCCAGGCAGTCGTCAGAGAACAGAGAACTTTCAGAAGAAGTCGGCATGAGGAGTTTATTCGGACATTCCATTGTTAACGGACATTTTGTAATGAAAGAACGTGCGGGCAGAGTCGCATGTCGGGCCGGACCCAACCGCGGGGGGTCGCGACAGGAAAAACACCTCCGTTGGAAACCTTAACGGGCAAGTTGGAACGTGCCCAAGCTGTTAAACAATTTCTCAGTTACTCACTTGTTGAAAGCCATCAAAAGCCGCCTGAATTTTACAAATGGTTTTCAACACGGAGGTGTTTTTCCTGTCACAGCGCACACAGATTCGCCGAGTCGTTTCCGTGACGACTCGGCGAATCTGTGTGCGCGCATGTCTTTCATTAAAAAATATCCTTAAACAGTGGAATGTCTGCATAAAGTCCTCATGCCGGCCTCTTCTGAATCTTCTCTGTTCTCTCACGACGTCCTGGGTGAATTAAGCCTTAAATTAGGATGTTTTCAGGTCAAAACAGGCCGACGACGGCACCTGGAAGCGCTGCAGGATGTCCCGCTCTGTGGGAAGTCCTTACACTGACAGAAACACCCCATAATCTCTCATCAGCCGTTAAACTTTTCACCGAAAACCAGCTTAATTTCTCGAATAGTATCCACTCGGATATTCCTCACAGGTCCGGAAAAAATTTTGATAAAGCAACGCGCGCCGTCTCGAGCAGCGTGTGAAACAAAGGAATTCAGCCGAGAGGGCGGGACCACATCTCACTCAAGGCCCGCCCACAGGGAAATGACGTCACCGACACGCATGAAAAAACTCACGCATGCGCACGAGGGTTCAAGCATGATTGGTGGAATTGCACGTCATTCAAATCCATATAGTTAAAAAAAAAATAAAAGGGTCGGTTTATTGTCTAATAGACCTCGTACAATTAACATATTGGGACTTGGACTGCTGGGGTCCACTGGAGTTTGGTTCATTTTTGGGTTGCCCTGCTACCCACTCATCCACCTGCTTGACCTTGAACCACCTTGCTTAAGGTACAATAAAGCTCATATCTTTTTAGCTTTTGGATTACCAAAGAAAGTGATGTACATCTACAAGAGGTCAACAGTGGCTATTTCAACAAGAACTTAAAAAAATATATGCCACCACATTGAACACTTCCATGTTAATGAATACATCTTGGACTTTATTTACATCAGTCATTAGGAAATACAAACAGTGTGCTAAATCTGTCTGGAGTAGAAGTTCTTAAAAGCTGAGTGATTCTGAAAGAAAGAGATGAGCGAAGGAAGCCACCAAGAAGTCCTGACAACTCTGAAGGAGTTACATGCTTCAGGGTATGTGATTGGAGAAACTGGGATTAATGCATCATTAGCATGTTACATCATCAGTTACAGCTTCATGGTGGAGTGGAACAGAGAAAGATTTAAAACAAGAAACCAGATCATATCTCAACTTAAGTATCCCACATGCCTTTTGGCAAACTGTAACTCAAATTTAATGCCTTCTATTTAACACCCTGCTTTGTCTTACTCCACCATAAAGCTGTACAACTGGTGATAGAGAACAGTTGCAGTGTGTGCAGTTTTTCTAATCACACAAAGAAAGCCAGTAACTCTTATACCCCATCATACTAGAGGCCGAATGAGCCCAAATGCTCTCCGAATGAAAATTTTACCTCCAACTGGGTAAAGTCGAGGGGCAGTCAAAACCCTCTGACAGCATTCTGCAAATTTGTGTGGCCAGCCCAAATTTTTAGCTCATGTTCAAAACAGTCGAGGTGCAGTCGAGGTGGAAAAATATCATACGGCAGTCCAGGTGGGATGGCCTGTCACAGCTGTAATACACATCATATGGCACATATATTGTCTGTCCACCTCTTGATTTAGGTGATCTATCTGTAATATTATGTTATCATGGCTGTAACACCGGTCAGGCAACGGACCAGCACACACAGCTGAACGGCCTGTCACAGCTGCAATAAACATAGAATGACTGATACATCTTCTAAAACATTTGAAAGACTGATGATGCAGCTGTTCACCAAGGCACTACAATGTAAGTAATCACCTTTGGAATGGCTCCAGATGTGCTTCCCACTGCATGGCAGCCACCAGCCACACTGCATCCTTCAGCTGTCTTGTCATCCTTGTGATATGGGAGCGAAGTGGGATGGGACATCTGTATGATCCAAGGGTAGATACGTTGTTAACTACAAAATAATTATTCCATATGACGCCCCATCTAGACAGCACTCGCCCAGCTGCCATATCTCTTTTTTCACGTTTATTTATAACTTTTTCAGCTTTACAGAACATACAAAACAGAGCGATAACCAACAACAGAAAACAGCTCTCATCAAATTAACCGTATCACTCCACCCAAACAAAGATATTGAGATACACACAGACACCCAAAAGCAAAAAGAATACACCAAATCAAATCAAGAGAGAGAATATATTATAAATATCTACAGATATTCTACATTCGTACCTCCTCCCTTCAAATGTGAGCAGCTCTGATCATGGTACACATGCGGAAACAAAAAAATTCACAGAAAAAAAAAAAAAAGGTAAAATAAATCTCTCTCTCTCTCTCTCTCTCTCTCTCTCTCTCTCTCTGTCTCTCACTTTGTCCTCATCAGCGCTTGCAGCTGCCGGAAGGCGGAAAGGTTCACTGTCCGCTAAAGGGGTGATGTCCTGGAGAGACTGACGGTTCTGTGTGGAAGATCTCTGACAAATCTGAGTTTTTAGATACAATTCTTTAGGTCCTTACTGCCGGTTCACATAGAGCCGTGGTTTATACACTTGCCTGCCACACACACAATCAACACACACACGCCCACAACATGTGTGAATGAGATCAGTCGTGGCGGATCAGAGCACAGTCTGGGTATTCAGATGGCTGTCCTCCGCAATTCTTATTCCCTCCCAGATGTGGCACAAACTGTTTTTTTGTTTGTTTGTTTGTTGGTTGTTTTTGTTTTGTTTTGTTGATATTCCGCCTGATTCAGCTTGGCTCATGCTCATTCGTGCTAAGTGTGACAGAGCCCTTACAGAGTTATTTGGGTGTCTTGGTAGCTCCTCTCACTAGTCTCCTTCTTGCATGATCACTCAGGTTTTCACTGGTGCTTAGAACCTTCACAAGGTTACTTTATGTGTTACTGTAAAATTATTACAATCATATACATTTATATTTTGCTTCAATTTCAATTTATTTAATTTATACATAGTGCCAAATCACAACAAAGCTGCCTCAAGGCGCTTCACACAAGTAAGGTCTAACTTTACCAATCCCTAGAGTAAGCACACAGGCGACAGTGGAAAGGAAAAACTCCCTCTGTTGATGATGAGGAAGAAACCTCAAGCAGACCAGACTCAGAGGGGTGACCCACTGCTTAGGCCATTCTCACAGTTACAAGGTTTTTACAGTTTTACAAAGCTGAAGAAACAGAAACAAGAAATCAAAACAACAATGCTTAGTTTTCCTTCTCAACAAGATAACAATAATGCATGAATGTCGGTGGAAAGCTTCCCTTCTCTTAAACAAAATGGGCCCTCGTATGGTGTGTGACAACACAATCCCAGTGTAAATCCAGTGAAACCACAAGGCAGCCTATGGGCTACACAGTTATGACACTTTAATTTTAAAGTCCTTCGCTGAAATTCAACAGTAGACTAGTACAGTATTTGACTGATGGGTCACCAGACTAATCTTTTTGTTTAGCCATGGCAACAGGCACATGCTCCCTTAAGTAAATGACAGGTCAAGTCAGGAAACAAACAGCTCTGTCTAAAGGCCCGGTCCCACTGGAGAGAGGATTAATTGCACATGAAATGAGTATACAAATTTCAGGCATTCATTGTTGTCCGCAACAAAATTGGCCAAGAATGACAAATTTCTCAGTATGAATGACGGCTATATTAATAATGTATAGTGAATATATGATGTCAGCTTGGGACTCCGGCGAGGGCGGTCGCATCTCCTCCTCCAACCTTCAAAGTTCCTACTTCACCAGGCTGTGAATTCTTCAAACTATATTGGATTAATCATGGAATTGATCAGCTGGTCTCTTGAACGCTATTGACACCATTTTTTCTACAAGAATATCAGGGCCGGGGGACCCTGCGTGCCCGGATGGAACTTACCCTGCAGGCTGCGGGCTATGTTCTCGACGTCTGGGAGATGTGGCGGGTCGCATGCTTTGCGGCATTCTCTGTGGAGGACATCAAGGATTTATTCATATTTGGTTTCATAGTAGGAGGGCTGGTACTTATTGGCTTATGTGCCCCATGACCTACCGGAAAATTGGCAAGACGGCTGCCGCCAAAACCACGACCCCTCCCTTGTCCGTCATGATTAATGAGTTGGGCAAGGCAATGCATTCTCAGACTGCTTTAACCCTTTAACTCAGACGCAAATTGGATAACATCTCAGAGCAAATGCGCACCTTGCAGGAGAAGGTGAAGATTTCAGAGGCCGGGGAATTTTCATAATTGGGATCTGGTTTGTTCATGTGAAGCTGGAAAAGTGTTTTTCACTGCTCAACCACAAACACGGCAGGCTTATCAGCCTCTCAAGGATAAAATGCCCATTGTTTTTCCTCCAGAAGAATCTCTATGGCCTTGGGAATATTGGCTGCCTCCTTATCTCTCTAACTCCAGTACACAAGGACAGACAGACTCACACATGGACAAAGACTGAAGTATGCTCCACTTTCCCTCCTACTTCCCCTCCTGCCCCCCATCACACATCTCATCCCGGCCACCGCTCATGCCACCCCTTCTCCCCTCCAGGGGCTGCGCGGTTTTAGTTGTAGCAGGTCCCCGTTCCTCCGAAGCTAGCGGCAGCACGACTCCTGTTGTAGCGGCTACCACACACTCACATTGCCTCAATTTGGAAAACGGACTGTTTCAAGTTTAGTGCACATAAACAATGTCAAATGTAAATGTGTTGTCTTAATTCTGATGTGTGCCATTATTACGGAAACAAGTAATAATTGTGGATTAATTGCTGTATCTTGTCTGTGGAAATGTGTGTGGACGTAATCTTGTTGTTGTTGCACTTGTAATGACAATGACAATAAATCTCATCCATCCATCCATCCATGAACAATCACGGATGTATAACGCATGTATTGAGGAAATGGATCGGACGCATTGCGATTATCACGGAAGTATTACGGCAGTATTAAGAATGCATTGCACACGTGTTGCGGAAACAGTGGTTGTATTGCACATGCTCGGCATCTGCATTGCGGTCATAAAAGAAGCGCACTTGGGCCTTTCAGCATCACTATTCACACCAACACCACAGCCTCTGGAGCAATGGCTGGACTTGGACAGGTTGATTGGTATGCTGTTGGATGGCAGCAGCTATCACACTACGTCTTTGGGGATCCATAACTACATCTGTACATCTCCGCAGCTGGACTGGCAATGACTGGCAAGTATGTTGATTTCTGCCACATTTATATAGTACTTTGGGTTTACGTGAAGTGTTTGTTATGCATTCGCAAATTGTCCGCAAAGCAGATGCAGATGTAATACAAACGCTTTATCCATGGCCACTCTGTATGCATTCGCTACATCTTATTTTAGTTTGTGATGTGGACATGATAGGCACGCTATATATCTGTTTTACACACTGTCCCAGTCCCCTGCCAAGCCGCAATACCCTGTCAGTTGTGGATATCAGCAGATAACGGTGGCTATACAGTGCATAGATTGAGTATGTACGAGGTCTGTTAGAAAAGTATCCAACCTTTTTATTTTTTTCAAAAACCATATGGATTTGAATCACGTGTGATTACATCAGCCAAGCTTGAACCTTCGTGTGCATGCGTGAGTTTTTTCCTGTCGGTTGTGTCATTCACCTGTGCGCGCGGAATTCCGCTCCTCTTTCCATGACAAAAACTACTGTAACAGTGGAATGTGCCGTTCATTTCTAAACTGGACGCTGTCTTGATCCAGTATGTCGTCTGACTAGCACAGGAATTGTGAAAAGACGTGGACATCAGCACTTTTTCGGCACACTGAGACAGACGTGCGGAGGAGTTCCGTGTGTCGCGGTGGAGCCGCATGGCGCAAAGCAACGCCATGACAAAGCCTCACAGGACATGTTGGGGCATGTCCAGCTCATGCTCAATTTCTCAGATAATCACACGACTGAAAAGCAACCGACAGCCATCTGAAATCCACCTGAAAGCCGTCCTGTGAGACCAACATGGAGGTGGTTTTGTGCCGCGTTATGAACGGCTCCGTGGTGCGTCCCTCCACTTTTCTTTCCATGAAAAAAACTCCTGTAACTGTGGAATGTGCCGAAAAAGTGCTGATATCCACGCCTTCTGCCTTTTTGTGAAAGTCAGACGACGTCCCGGATCAGCAAAGCCTTCACATTGGAAATGATCTGGTTGTTTCAGCGGGGTTTGAGCCTGTCGATCGGCGCTCAGAGCGCGGCGCGCTCTCAGCAGTTGTGGGCGGTCTTTAAACCGTCTGGATCACTCCTTAATCTGTGTAATCCCCATAAAATCGTCCCTGAAAGCCATATTAATTTTCCGAACGGTGTCCACCTGGAGGTCTATCACAGTTTCTGGAAAAAAACTGATGCAGCAAAGCTCCAAATCGTTCAGATATTTATTCGCAATAAAAAAAAACGACGAGAGGGGTGGACCAGTGCTCACACAAAGCCTGCTCACAGGCGAATGATGCAACCGACAGGCGTGAAAAAACTCACGCATGCGCACGAAGGTTCAAGCTTGGCTGATGCAATCACACATGATTCAAATCCATATGGTTTTTGAAAAAAATAAAAAGGTCGGATACTTTTCTAACAGACCTCGTATTGCTTATGAAAAGGTGGATGTCATCCACAGCCAAAATTTTGTGCAGCTCAAAAATCCTGGCAACGGAACAACGTGCCTCTGCGGATACTTGCGAATGTCAGCTGACTCATACACGCATGTTTCACAGATATTGTGGATATTTAGCAAATATAAACCAAGTTTGTGTGCAATTCATGCGCAAATCTTCCTAAATGCCAGTGGGACCAGGCCTTTACAGGAAAAAAACACCAAGCTCAAGAGTGAGACACTTGTTTTACAATGGTTTCCATTTTTAAAGTAATACTGATCATAATGAATAGCTCAGAAAATGGTAAAACAGTCCATTTGTAGTACAGTAACAAAGCATTTCCACTGCAGACCTGCAGACTTTAAGTACAGGAAAAGACTCCTGGCAACAAGAAAGTCCTTCACTGTGATTCTACTTTTATTCTCGGTCTGTTCTCACAAACCTCTGACATCATCTTAGTGCATCTCTCCCCTGCTTTCATGCTCATGAAATTCAATTTACCCCCCCCAGCACTCAACCCTCTTTTTGTGTGTCTCTCTCTCTCTGTGCACCTCTGTGTGCTCATCATGCCAACTGTTTCATCAGATCCAGTGTCATATGAAAATAAAAGGCTGTGCTTTTGCACAAAGTGCTGCTTTCCTCTCATACTCAGACTGCTGAGAAGCTGCAGCACAGCCAGAACATTATTTGTGAGAATGAGGCCTGCATGTGGGTGGGAATGGTTCCCACATCCATACAACATAATCACACAAGTTCTTTAATGTATCAGAGTACTTCACATCCTCTGTATGTCGGGGGCCAGCAAATTTTCTGTGATAGTGGCGGTGAAATTTTCACAATAATGTTAAACTGTCACACAAACTGTCTCAATATGACCTTATTGATTGTAGCAGGTAATGCATTTTGTTACCAAACGCAAACACTTATTCCAACATAAAAACATCATAATTCAATTTTATGACAGAAACAGTACTTTATGGTTTTATCAGGTGGCTGTAGTTTAAATGGAAGCGACATGATGTGCTCTCTGAAAACAGAAACTAAATTCAAACTTTTAAAGTAGGTGTGATGTCACCACGTTTGTAAGTAAAGGAATGCTTTTTAATCAGAGTATAGCATCACGGCAGTTCACCTTCTGGGATATTGATCTGGTCAGTTAAGTAGCAGAGGGGCTGCTAATCAGTTTCAGCTGCTTTGGTATTAATGAAATTAATGGCAGGTGCACTAGAGGGGCATCAGTGAGACAGGTGGAGGTCAGACATTTTCCCTCCTCGTCTTTTCTGACTAATTTTTCCATAGTTTTGCATTTGGCTAGGGCCATGGTGCAGTACCTGGACCTTACAGTGGTTCCACAGGTATTCCAGCGCCTCCAGGATGGCACATCAATACGTGCCATTGACAGAAGGTTTCCTGTGTCTTCGAGCACAGTCTCAAGAGCATGGAGGCGATTCCAGGACTCAAACAGTTACTCTAGGAGGGCTGGAAAGAGCCGTAGAAGGTCCTTAATCCATCAACAGGACGGGTATCTGCTCCTCTGTGCAAGGAGGAACAGGATGAGAACTTCAAAATGACCTCCAGCAGACCATTGGTGTGAATGTCTCTGACCAAACAGTCAGAAACAGACTTAATGGGGGTGGTCTGAGGGCCCAACATTCAGTAGTGGACCCTGTGCTCACTGACTGGCACCCTGGAGCTTCATTGGCATTTGCCATAGAACACCAGGATTGGCAGTTCTGCCATTGGCACCTTGTGCTTTTCACAGAGGAGAGCAGGTTCAGCTTGAGCATGTGACACGTGAAAGGGTCCGAAGACGTCATGGAGAACGTTATGCTGCCTGCAACATCATTCAGCATTGGTGATGGGTCAGTGATGGTCTGGGGAGGCATGTCCCTGGAAGGACACTCAGACCTCTACAGGCTAGACAACGGCAATCTGACTGCTATTAGGTATCGAGATGAAATGCTTAGACCCACTGTCAGACCCTAAGCTGGTGCAGTGAGTCCTATGTTCCTCCTGGTGCATGACAATGCCCGGACTCAGCATACAGGCAGTTCCTGGAAGATACATTGACTGGCCCCCACGCTCGCCTGATTTAAATCTAATAGAACACCTCTGGGACATTATATTTAGGTCCGTCTGACTCACCTCAAACTGTCCAGGAGCTAAGTGATGCCTTGGTCCAGATCTGGGAGGAGATCCCCCAGGACACCATCCGTCGTCTCATTAGGAGCACACACACACACACACACACACACACACACACACACACACACACACACACACACACACACACACACACACACACACACACACACACACACACACACACACACACACACACACACACACACATTGCCAGGCATCCATACAAGCATGTGAGGGCCATAAAAACTACTGAATACTATACAAACTGAGTACCATTGTGAGTTGGTATAATGACATTTTGGCGACATGAACAAGCCTGCTGTATTTAGCCAGTCTGCTCTGTGTCAGCCTGATCCCGTCAAATCTCAGAAGCTAAGCAGTGCTGCATCTGGTTAGTACTTGGATGGGAGACCTCTTTGGAACACCAGCGGCTGTGTGTGTGTGTGTTTCTCTGGGTAAAATTGGAGTTGCATCAGGAAGGGCATCCGGCGTAAAACTTGTGCCAAATACCAGTGCGGATGTGGCTCTGTCCACTGTGGTGACCCCGAACAAAAAGGGAGCAGCTGAATGGACAACAACAACAAGCCTGCTGTATCATTTTTTTCGCTTTGATTTTTGGGGTGTCTTTGAATTCAGCCCTCTGTTGTAGGTTGACAATTTTTATTTCCATCAAACAAAACAGTGCCATCCTTTCATTCCTAACATAGTACCCAGTCCATATCAGGAAAATATCCAGTGTGATGTTTGCCCATTGAGATCTGACGTGTTTTTAAAGTGTTCCTTTATTTTATTTTGTGTGTGTGTGTGTGTGTGTGTGTGTGTGTGTGTGTGTGTGTGTGTGTGTGTGTGTGTGTGTATATATATACACTCACTCAACTTCAACCACTTATTCCAATTAAGAGTCACGGGGAGCTGGAGCTCACAGACTCAGTGACACGTTAAAATCATGGAGCTTGGCTCATATTATTTTCTTGTTTTTAAACTTCCACAAATAAATGTGTTACATCAGACTGAACTGTGTGATTCATTCTGTCCACACACAAAAGTCTGCACACAACATTTCAAGAGAAATGTTCTTTATAGCAATGGAAGTAAAACACAAAAACCTGAAACTAACTTTCACACAATCTACAGCAAAGAGCACATATTCATGTGTCTCTGTGTATGTTTGATAGAGAGAAAGACTAACTAGTCGCGCGAGCAACAATCAACTTGAACATTTTTTTCAAGGAGAAGAAATACGTAGGTGCAGTGTTAGCTAACATTAAGATAGTTTACGGCTGAAAGTGGTTACCCACTGTAGTCGCATAATTTGACGTATGGCGATTACTTTTTTCTTTTGTTTGATGCGTCAGCAATTATTTGGGCATTATTGATGTTTATTTTTGTTCGGTGCAGGTGCAAAAAGAGTCATTGCTGTTAGAGTCCCTTGATTGAGAGAGTAATGATGTGATGAGTCAAGAAAAACCAGTCACGTGACTCGTGGTGCCATCTTGGGTTCAAAATAGTGTTCGCTGTTAACCTGTCTGCATGTAAATCCAGCGATTTTATTTATTTATCTTCTGAAAATGTCGGGTTGCTGTGCATTTGGATGCACAAATACACACAAGGGCTTCAAGATGTAGATTCTCTTCAAATCTGAACAGAAGAAACATTTGGGAAAATAAAGTCAGATGTGTTGGATGGAAGTGACTTCATCATCAAAGCTTTGAGAGGTAAATTTATTGTTCAGTCCCATGTACAGTAAAAGTCACCTAAACTGTCATCGTATAAACCAGATATTCACAATCACTGGACAAAAAAAATCCCAATGTTTTCGTATTGTTTTCCATGTAATAAACACCATATATAATGGAGTTTGTATAACAAATTTTTCACTCACATCGCATAAAATGTCCCGTCTGATCACAATGTATTTCCATTAAAAACCCAGAGGAATCTGGATGTGCACAGTAACAGAGGTACAAATTAAAGTTCAGCGCTGACACTCACCGATTTGAGTAAAGTGGGACCAGAGTCATTTCCGTGATTAAAAGCCCGACTGTTTATTTTTTTCACAGTGTCCTCAGACTTAGACCCACAGCCTGATGTGCACCTGTTAATTCAGACATGAAAGGCTGTGATTTGACACTTTTCTACTTATACTCCTTCGTCTCCCATCATATTATAATAGTTTTGCCGTGTGCACGCTGATTACAAATGGATCAGAAAAGTTTACAACTTTCCAACAGTCTGAAAAAAAATGAAATTGTACAACTTACATTTGATTTAGAGGTGACAATTGTAGAAAAAAAAAGCTTGTTGAGGGTCAAATTAGTCCAGAATAAAGCATAATCCAGCGATGGTGAACATTAAATCTGTCACACGTCATTGCATGACAGAGTTACAGAGCTGCAGAAGCGTAAATCAGGCTTTAAATGAACTAAATCAATCTTCATAAATTTGATAGCTTAACTATTTTTATATTTATTTTGATAGCACCTGTACCTGGATGTGTTGCTGTATGTGGTTAAATGATTTTAAAAAATGTTGAAAACATAAAAGGTTCATTCAGTAGTTCAGGGCAAATGGAAACCAAAATGGCGCCATGTTCTGAGTTGAGTCTCCTCAATCAAGGGACTCTAATTGCTGCCACAGTCAACTATCGCAACACAGTCTAAAGGTGTTCTTGGTTTTTATGACCTACATGAATTTCTAAAAAAGGAATAAAGAATTTTAAGAAGTAAATTTTTGTACCTGACAAACTCCCCTTTCTGACTTTATTGAATTTAAAGGTGCTACCAACTAAATTAGTAAGATATAGTGAAATCTGAGGCTAAAGTCAGTAGACCATCCATACCTAAATTTAGAGTTTAATCACAATGCATGGATATAAAACAATGTTCTTGTTTAGCACAAATATAAAGACATACCGCTTGTTAAACGTGCAGCCGTGGGTGAGTTTCTGTTGCTGAATTAAATATGAGTGCCTTCTTCTCCAGGAGCTGCCTTGGACTTGTAGCTTCCTCTCACATTCTCTTTGAAGCTGGTGATGTTTGAGGTGGGCTGTTTAAGGTCTTACATTTTGGTAAGAAATTCTCTGATCGCTTCCACATTTGGGAGCCAAAATGTGTCACATTTTGACAGGAGGTTAAAATCTGAACGCTCCTTAGAGGGATCCAATAAAGGCCGGAACAACTTCATTTGTAGGCAGAACTCAGCTGATGATGATCAACAGCCATTGGACTGAAAAGTGATTTAGGGCTGGGGGGGGTTTTCAGCAGTTAATGTTGAAAATTAATGAAAGAAGCTAAGTTACAAGAATAAATGTGTTGCTGTGAGCAGTGTAGGAGGTAATTTCACTTTCTCTGGCAGCAGCCTCCTCCTCTATTATTTATGAGATCCTTATCACAGATTAGTTTTACTTGAGTTAGTCTCAATGTCTAAAACCAGTGGTGTTGGGGATATTAAAGTCAGGATTGTTAAAATGACTATATCCATCAAGATGAAGGTTTCAGAGGAATAATCTTGTTTTGTTTTGTTTTTTATCTCAGAGCAGTTGCACTTTTTTCTGTTTTTTAATAATGTTGATATTTTATTACAGGTCTGTGTTTAACAGTTCGTGAAAAACCAAGTGCAACAGCAAAAAAAAAAAAAAAAAAAAAAATTTCATATACAAACTGTATCAATGTAACTTCAATATTACATCTAGTTTTCTTTGACTAGAAAAAACATCCTAAGTAGAACTTAAAATTTCTGTGTTGGGAAAGTGTAATGACACGGACCCACAACAGGGGGCATAAATGAACGGACAATAGATGAGCCAAAATACAACACTTTACTGTTGTGAAACGTGCACAACGAGAATACAGACAAACACAGAATTTGGATTACAATCAAAATATACAAGGTGACGTGTGGGCAGGCTCGAGGATAGGAGACGTCCATCCCGAGAAGAACCGGATCCCACACGATTTCCACTGCCACCGAACCTGAAGGATACTGGAGCCACCAAGTCCAAAGTCCCCAGGTGGTCACCGTCTCCGACTTGCAGTATAGCCACAAAGTAGGCACAAGTGACCAATTAGCAAATGTTGATACACCAAACAACACAATAAATACCCCCACCCACAATTATCATATATTTGGTTCTGATACATTTGTTTATTAATGTACAGCACTGGCCATATTATATGATAAATAAATTACAACTTTACATTTTCAAAAATAGAAAAAAAAAATGTGGTTTCCTATAGTTCAGGATTGCATTTAAGTACCTAAAATCATTATCACCAGTTATGTTTTGTGTAGTCTAGTGCACTCCAAAGAAATCAAGGTGTTTAGTTTTGTTCAAAGCTGTGTATGTACTAACAGCATATTTGCATATTACTATAAATACTGTATAACACTGGAAGCAGTAACAAGGGCATTATCTACACTGACGTGCTCTATTCAGCCCAGCCTCAAATTTGTGCAATGTCTTATCAAGGTATAATTCACAGTAGCAAGTCTGATCACAATCCATGAAGACTTAAGATTTAAGAGACTCTGCCCCTGGTGGTCACAGTTGGAATCAAAATGTGCTCAATATCAAACTTGTCTGAGGTCTTAATTAGGTTGTTTTACCTTGTTTTGTCAATATATTGCAGATACAGTTTCTGCCCCCTGGGGGCTAGAATAAGAATTAAAAGACACTGAATGTTGTCCAGAGAGGTGACCTCGTGCACCATGTTTCATGTTGAAAACCAAAGTCTGTGTCAAGATATTGTGTACACAAGGTTTTCGAGACTCAACCTCCTGTTGGCCACAAATAGAATCAAATCATCTGAGGCATTAGTGATGGGAAATTGTGCACCAAATTTCGCCTTGATACACAAAAACTTGGTCAAGATATTGTTTACACATCAATCAGAGACACGCACAAACATAGACCTATTCTGCTTTTGGTGACAGAGGTAAAAAAAAAAAGAAGAAAAAACAGTGTATTACTACAGAAGCATATTGCATTCACTGGATGAAAAATATTTGATTGCTGATCTCGTAATTACGAGAAAAGATCTCATAATTACCAGGAATGATCTCATAATTACGACATCAGGATCTCGTAAATGCCAATTTGTAACCTCTGACACTGCAATGTGATCACACACCATGGCACACTCATAGTGTGGATTTCCCCCGAAACTATTCCTGGATGAATGAAACTCCTCCAGCGAGGCGGAGCACGGGGCTCACAGACTGGTATGTACATGAGTGAGAGTGAGCCCCGCTTTGTCCCTCAGTGGTTGGTGGGGCTGTGTGAGTGAAAGCTGGGAGACACCCCATGGTCCTCCCTGGACAGTCATCCGGGAGCACTTCAGGGGAAAATCCACACTTTGTGTTTGATTGCAGTGTGTTATCATCGGCTGCGCTCAGCCCGCTTCTTTACTGAGGGACTGGAAGTATGGACATATATACATGAAACAATTTAGACACATGATCTTTTCTCATAATTACGAGATCCTGGTCTTGTAATTACAAGGTCTTTTCTCATAATTATGAGATCTTTTCTCATAATTACAAGATCCTGATCTTGTAATTATGAGATCCTGATCTTGTAATTATGAGATCTTTTCTTGTAATTATGAGATCAGCTACCAATTTTGTTTTTTATCCAGTGACTGTGACTGTGACACGGCATACAACGATTCCTGAACGAAGGGAAAAAAGTAAAAAACTCACAAATTGTCGAGAAAAGGTGGAAGAATGAGCTTTTGACTTTTTTCCATCACTGAATAGCATGGGACTCAAGAGCGCAAAAGGAACAAAAGAGGAACAAAACAAAACCAAAGCTAACATTGGTCTCCACGCTTTAAACGAAACGCGCCTGGAGCCACTGCTAGAGCAGTGTGTATCTGCGTCTTGCTCTGCATTCCAGCTGCAAACAGAAGCGCACAATCCAGCCCACTGTGGAGATCTGTGCGCACGTCGGTGGAGCCACCTGCTCTCATTCCTCATCCAGAACAGAAGAGGGATCATCTCCTTCATCATAAGAATACTTACTGTCTGGTTCAGACTGATGACACGCTGCGCGAGCTCCAATTTAAAAAGAACGCTGGTGTGCCGTGGTGACTGTTGTATCACTGTATTATGTTACTAAGCCAAATATATTGATTTAGAACAGAAAACTGTCAAAAGGGGGAATAAATATAAGTGTAAAGATGACTGAATATATCAGAGTGGTAAACTGATTAGTCCATGTGAATGCTGCGCATTGACTCCCCATGTGCGGTTATTTCCACCAACTGCTGCTGACCCACAACATGAATTCTGCCTTCCAGAACATGCTATTTATATAATCATTTGAATCATCTACCTGTTGCCACATAAGGGCTGGATTGTCATTCCTACACTCATATTGTTATATGTAATAAAAAATAATAAGTGCATGCAAGAGTTGCTGCTGCCGCTGCCACTGCATTCAAGTACCGTCGGAAATTATACAACTTTTTTGTTGTTTCAAATTCAGCAGTTGCTTGTGGCAGGAACGTGGTTTTCATTTTATTTTTGGTATAATAAGTCACTGTATCCACACAAACATTAATTCTGGCCTATATAAGGTGTGTGTGAGCCCAGTGAAGCTGGCCCCCCACCCAGATAAAAAAAAGCCAAGTTTTACAGGCTTAGCCTGTCACTTTAAGAGGTAGGCCTTGTAGGTAATGTATGCATAAAGTCATGCTGCCTTATGGGAAATGAAGTGCTCTTAAGCACCTCTGCCGTTAATCAGTGTGTGTGGGGTCAGGTTTTCTTTGATCTGAGTGTTATGAGCAGGACTGGAGGAGCAGGTTCTTTTTCGGCGTCAGCAATGCAAGTGCATCAGTTTTGAGAGTGTTTACTTGCCTGGAAAAGTTACATTTAGTTATCAGGCTGAAGCTGTGGAGTGTCTGTGTTGCTGAAGTTTGGAAATAACGTCCAAGTTCAAATAAGAAGCTGAGTTGTGTATGTGAGTCTGTCGGCCTCCACACATCAGAGTTAACCGGACCGATAAGCCAGTTATCAGCTGTAACAACCCACGGATTCAGCATATAAACCAGAGGTCTCTCTACCACGGTTCAAACCAGAGTCTGGAAGAAGGTAACACTGGGGGCTTGTTCCGGGATTAATTCTGCATGACACGGGAGTTTCTGACAGAAAAAAAAGAAAAGACAGTGTTGCAGCATTGACGAAATAAAAATGGCGAGGCCTGGAGACAACGCCCCCGCAGAGAATAAGGGACATATAAAAGGACTGCATTCAAATGTTGGCACTAACCCATACTTCACAAATGTGATGGAGACTATTAATGTTAAAAGACACTTTATTAATGAAGCCGTTGATGACAGATACAGCAGTAACCCCTTTCTGGCTAGCATGGAGCTAGCATTAGCCGCACATGGAGTGGGAAGCCACACATCCACGCCGCCCCACGCAGCAGCTGCATTTTGTGGGATTTCAACTTCAATTTATTCATCTTATATAGCACCAAATCACAACAGAGTTGCCTCAAGGCACTTCACACAAAAAATTCAGAAAACAATATAAAATAAATTAAAAGATTGAAAAAGCACAATACAAAAGTAAAAAAGCTGAAATTGAAATAAAAAACAATTAAAATCATTAAAAGCATTTCATTAAAATTAAAATATGAAGCTAGATTTGTCATGAGACAGTAAGGTTTCACTGTGAGTTCTTATATACCTTAGCCAGTTTTGTAGTTCTCCTTTAGTTTTCACTTCACAGTTTTATGTTGTAGTTACTGTTTGTCGTTAGACATTCACCCTGGTTTCTGGATGGAGGAAAACCTGATTCAAGCACCTGCCTGTACTGCTGGTGGCCAGTTTATTACCCCTTCGACTCCAATGGACTGTAACTGTTGCACAAGCACATGATCCACTCCCACACAAATCAAGTGCACTGAACAGTCTATGGCCCATGTTATATGCCATCTATTCTACAGCATGCTCAGGTCAGTCATGAGGGGTCAACCCACAGTGACCAGCACCATGCAGCCCGCTGTACAGCGGTCCTACAAAACAGAGGATATGACCTGTGTGAAAATGTTAAACAGAGCTTGAGGCTAGCTGACTCTGCACCACACTGCTGTTTTTCAAATACATTGCTGAATGACAATATGGACAGTAATGATGAACATTGTGGACAGAAAGAGAAGAATCTCCACTCTGCGACCAGGCCACTTCGATGGGTCTGGTTCGTGGAAAGACTTTCTCCACCATTTTGAGAGCTGTGCAAGAGCTAACCACTGGACAGAGAAAACAAAGACGGTTTTCATCTTAAATTCAGCCTGACTGGGACAGCTGGTGCCATCATCCACAAAAACCCCAAGTCTGCTTACTGGGGCTACCAGTGGATAGTGGAGGAGATTGGAGCTGCTTATGGTCCATGCTCAGAACACACTGCAGCCATTGGTATCGAACTGAGACAGCGGGTCAGGAGACTGGGTGAAGCTTTGCATGCACTCAGAGATGATATAAATGAAAAGGTTTCCATCGTGTATGCTGATTGCACTGAGATGAAACAGAACTGCATCACTGTAGAGATCTTTATCAACACTTTAGCAGATGCTGAGCTGGTCCAAAAGCTACTGGAAGAACAGCCCCGCACACTGGCAAGAGCTTACAGCATTACACACTGGTCTGAGACCACCAGGAGAGCTGCTAGAACAGTTACACAACTCATGCAGCCGAGAAGGCACGGTTTGGCAGGACAGGGAGCTCGAGCAGCTACGGTGTGTGAACAGCCAGTGGAGACAGCCAGTTTCCACCAGCAGCAGCAATCCAACAAAAGCACATATAAAAACATGAACTTTGGTCAAGTTATCTGCCACAACTGCTCGGGTGTAGGACATTTAAAGAGAAACTGCCCTTCCTATCGAAGACCGCCGCTGAGTACTTCAAGTAGTGGCATACCCTCAGTCCCTGACATGAGCACGGTGGTGGTCTTTACCAAAAGTCAGGAAGATGAGATGTGTGTGCAGATTATGATGCATGGACTAGAAATCTGTGCTCTGCTGGACTCCGGTGCACGGAGGAATGTCTTGCCTCTGCAGCATTTCAATTCACTCTCCCCTGAGCTCAGACCCCTGATACAGCCTTCTATCGCACAGGTTCTGCAGGGCATCGGTCCTGAGGTTTTTCCTGTCTTAGGGGAAGTTACCCTCCCTGTCCACGTGTCCAGATTTCTTGTTTCATTTGGGCTTCATTGCCCTTCGTTAAGTGTCATGTGACCGGGTCTTAAAATGCAAATGTTCTTTATGTTTTCCAAAGTACAGTATGCAGTTTGAAATGGTTGGTTTTGTATCTAGAGGAGTGATACACAAGTAAGGGCCCCTTCACACAGTGTACAGTAGTGTTCAGAATAATAGTAGTGCTATGTGACTAAAAAGATTAATGCAGGTTTTGGGTATATTTCTTATTGTTACATGGGAAACAAAGTACCAGTAGATTCAGTAGATTCTCACAAATCCAACAAGACCAAGCATTCATGATATGCACACTTTTAAGGCTATGAAATTGGGCTATTAGTAAAAAAAAAAAAGTAGAAAAGGGGGTGTTCACAATAATAGTAGTGTGGCATTCAGTCAGTGAGTTCGTCAATTTTGTGGAAGAAACAAGTGTGAATCAGGTGTCCCCTATGTAAAGATGAAGCCAGCACCTGTTGAACATCCTTTTCTCTTTGAAAGCCTGCGGAAAATGGGATGTTCAAGACATTGTTCAGAAGAACAGCGTAGTTTGACTAAAATGTTGATTGGAGAGGGGAAAACGTATACGCAGGTGCAAAAAATTATAAGCTGTTCATCTACAATGATCTCCAAAGCTTTAAAATGGACAAAAAACCAGAGACGCGTGGAAGAAAACGGAAAACAACCATCAAAATGGATAGAAGAATAACCAGAATGGCAACGGCTCACCCACTGATCAGCTCCAGGATGATCAAAGACAGTCTGGAGTTACCCGTAAGTGCTTTCAGAGTTAGAAGACGCCTGTGTGAAGCTAATTTGTTTGCAAGAATCCCCCGCAAAGTCCCTCTGTTAAAGAAAGACATGTGCAGAAGAGGTTACAATTTGCCAAAGAACACATCAACTGGCCTAAAGAGAAATGGAGGAATATTTTGTGGACTAATGAGAGTAAAATTGTTCTTTTTGGGTCCAAGGGCTGCAGACAGTTTGTGAGACGACCCCCAAACTGTGAATTCAAGCCACAGTTCACAGTGAAGACAGTGAAGCATTGTGGTGCAAGCATCATGATATGGGCATGTTTCTCCTACTATGCTGTTGGGCCTATATATCGCATACCAGGTATCATGGATCAGTTTGAATATGTAAAAAAAAAACCTGAAGAGGTCATGTTTCCTTATGCTGAAGAGGACATGCCCTTGAAATGGGTGTTTCAACAAGACAATGACTCCAAGCACACTAGTAAACGAGCAAAATCTTGGTTCCAAACCAACAAAATGAATGCTCACAGATGTGAAGAAATCATGAAAAACTGTGGTTATACAACTAAATACTAGTTAAGTGATTCACAGGATTGCTAAAAAAAAAAAAAGCAGTTTGAACATAATAGTTTTGAGTTTCATAGCCTTAAGAGTGTGCATATCATGAATGCTTGGTCTTGTTGGATTTGTGAGAATCTACTGAATCTACTGGTACCTTGTTTCCCATGTAACAATAAGAAATATACTCAAAACCTGCATTAATCTTTTTAGTCACATAGCACTACTATTATTCTGAACACTACTGTACAAGGATAGTGTGACAGAGGTGAGATGCGCAGTAGGAATGACAGACTCATTCAAGGTGGAGGTGGGATTACATCAAGGATCAGCTCTGAGTCCTTTCTTGTTTGCAGTGGTGATGGACAGGATGATGGACGAGATCAAACAGGAGTCTCCATGGAACATGATTTTTGCAGATGACACTAGCCATTCAAGGCTGGATGGGGCTCAAATGATAAGTCTGTCATGGCTCACTAGAGGCTGATACCTGGCACATGTGAGGTACAGAGAGACGCTTAGAGGCTTCTTCATAGTGGATACTTGATAGCTTAAAACGTGGATCATTCTTCGAATAATCACTGAAACACCCATGCGTGGCTCAGTATTCATGCCTTATTATTCAGTGGGACCGAGGCTTAGTGAAGAGTGTGGTAGAGAGACGAAGTGAGTTGAGGTAAAGGTGAAGTGCAGGCAGGGTGGAGTGGGTGGAGAAAGGTGTCAGGAGTGATTTGTGACTGAAGAATATCAGCATGAGTGAAGGGGAAAGTTCACAAGACAGTAGTGACACCAGCTATGTTGTACGACTTAGAGACAGTGACACGAACAAAAAGACAGGTGGCAGAGCTGAAGATGTTGTGATTCTCATCTGTGCGCAGATTCCAGAGCCGCTGACAAAAGAATCATATCGGTGGTGGATATATACTATACATGGAAAATAGGACAGTAGACACAGCAGGGACATCATTCTGCAAGTAGGTGAATGTGCTGTAAGCTATATTATTATTATTTTATTGTTTTATTCTTATAATGTTATTTTATTTTGCCATTATTGTGAACAGTGGGGCAATTTCCACAGATTATTCACATGGATAACAGCAGGATAACAAGAGCTGAACACTTTGCACACAAACATGTCATTCATGTTCAGCTGCAAGTGGCCACCTCAGTGAAATACCAACTGCAAATTGTTGCATGTTTGGTTGCTAGTTCGCATTTACAACTGTGTCATCATTTCAGCCGCAAGTTAGACCTCCGTGAGAGTGCCGCACGGCATTCACGTGGTAATCAGCAGATCCTTGCATCTGTGAAGGCTGCACTTGACATTCGGGAGAGTGTTGCATATCATTCGAGCGGCACTCGTGAGATGTGTATCCAGACATCTTCACTACGAGTCTGTGCAATATTCAGCTGACATTTGGCCTACATTGGGGCTACATTAATGTGTCGTTAGCACCATTTCAGCGGGATGCCAACTGTGATTTGTCACTCATTCACGTGTTTGGTCACAAATTTGCATCTCCAACTATTGTCTGACAGTAACAGCCCAGTGGGATAGGACCCTAAGAAAAAAAACTGCTTTCTCACCCCAAACCCGCCTGAAACAGCCAGCTGTAGATAATATACATAAACAATGAAGGCAATGGAATGGAAAGGCAATTGGCAATTGGAAAATAACCATTAAATGAAATAAAGGTAACACTTGTGGAAAAAATATTAAAACATCTCACCTTGTTACTCCACTGCATTACCTCATAGAGCTTCGGTCTTCACTGTCTGCTGGTGAGCTCTGACAGCTTGGCACTAACCTGTTAACCGGGCAGAAATCCTTTCACTTGTATCCAACTACACAACACCATAGCGCTGTGTACCTGGAACACTCTGGTTTAAAGGGACTCTGACTGGTTGATATTATATTCAGATTACAGTACAACACACCCACACCTAATGATCACAGTAAATACAATCCTTTTGCATAACTTTGCAATGATATTTCCCACCACTTGTGCATGTACTTGGACATGGCCCAAATAGCCCTCTGCAAGATAGAGTCCAAAAAGAGGAATTGAGATAAATGTGCTTTTCCTGCAGCGACGCATCCTTTTGTCTCCACCATCATGTAATGTTACATCTGTGTGTGATGATTGTGGCATAGTTGTCACTTAAACACCGCTGATACAGTTCATTTAACTGCTGTGGAGTTTTTATTTACTCATACAGGCATGCAATGTTGAGTGTAGATATGATGTCATCAAACATCTCTGTTCACAACAACTATGAAACATGACTTTCTACATGCTGTCTTTGTAAACTCATCAAAGCGCTTTTGTTCCAATTGTCACACTTAATGCACGTGACCTATAAAGCAAAATTTTGAAAGGCAATTATATTCTATTCATGCCTGATTTGCACATTCATTGTAATATATTATAATGAGAATGCCTCATAACATACAATAACACTGACCTAAATAGGTCTGGAAGATGGAAATTATGTAATTACAGTGGACATGAAAATACTATAATTTTAGTTTGGGGCTGTTGATTTGCAACTCCATGTGTGACTGAATGGAAATTGCTTTGAAACAATTAAAATGAGGTTTAAAATGACACATATGAAGATGGAATGTCCAAAATAATATGTAAAGTCTATGGAAAAGAAAAAAGAGGAAAAGGAGATGGTCGCAAAAAATGAGGCAATGTGCATGAAAGCTGTAATAAAGTAAATTCATTTTTCCCCCAAAATTCTACTCACCACACTGCATAACAACAACATGAAAAAAACTTGTTTTTTTTTTTGTTTTTTTTTGTTGTTGTTGTTGTTGTTGGTTTTTTTGGAAATTTTTGCCAATTCATTAAAAAAGTAAGAAATCACATGTACATATATGTATTCGCACCCTTTGCTCAATACTTTGCTGATGCACCTTTGGCAGCAATTACAGCCTCGAGTCTTCTTGAATATGATGCCACAAGCTTGTCACACCTGTCTTTGGGCAGTTTTGCCCATTCCTCTTTGCAGCAACTCTCAAGCTCCATCAGGTTGGATGGGGAGCGTCAGTGCCCAGACAGACATTTTCAGATCTCTCCAGAGATGTTCAATCGGATTCAGGATTCTGAATTCTGAGTTCTGGCTGGGCCACTCAAGGACATTCACAGAGTTGTGCTGAAGCCACTCCATTGATATTTTCACTGTGTGCGGAAAAAAATTAATTTCATTCATTTTGGAATTAGGCTGTAACATAACAAAATGTTGAAAAGATGAAAGATGCAGCGAATACTTTCCCTTTGCACTGTATATGGATGTGTGTGTGTGTGTGTGTGTGTGTGTGTGTGTGTGTGTGTGTGTGTGTGTGTGTGTGTGTGTGTGTGTGTGTGTGTGTGTGTGTGTGTGTGTGTGTGTGTGTGTGTGTGTGTGTGTGTGTGTGTGATGCTTACCAAAATCTGCACTTTTGTTCCTATCTTCACAAAATTTGGTGAGCCGATGGCTTGGATTACTGGGCTCCCTAGTCACGGTTTTAGAGTATTACAGAAATCCTTTGCGTACTGGGGAGGGAAGCTTGATAATGGCTCATCTTAATGCTAACTTTAGATTGAAAATGCCATAGACATGCTAATGCATTAGCATTGGTCCCATTTTTAATTTATAAAATACATCTATCAACTGTTTCAGAAGACTATAACAGGTCAGTTTAACATAAAAAAGGTAAATATTACTGACAGACATATGTTGTTAAGGGTTTTAGTTGGGAAAAATTAAGATAATGCAAAATAAAACAAAGAACCATTGAAGCGGCAGATCGACAATCGAAGCACTGCGTCATTGGTTCAAGGTTCAAAGCAATGCTGCGCTTCACAAACAGTTGATTATACAGACCCGCTGCAGGGTCTGTAATCAGTGCAGAGAAATGATCATTTTCCTGACAAAAACAAGGCCACTCTGAAGGACCGATAAGAGACTCATTAAGAAAAAAGGCTGTTGATGTTGAATCAAATCATTTTTTAAGGATAGCCACAAAGAACCGGTTCCCGACACATAACCATAACAGCAACATGCTTTTTTTTTTTTTTTTATAAAACTCACATTAAAGACTCACGATTATCTTAGTTCAACACCTAAATACATATTTTGGTTGAACTCACCTCCATAATGACACAATGTTGCAAACAAGTTGTCGCAAATGCTTGTTTACACTGACAATGAAATCTTGACCTCTCCAGTGAGAACGTGATTACGCATGAGATTTGACACCGTAAAGGCATCTCTAGGCACAGTCAAAATATGTTTTAACATGCATTTAACAGAACATTTGCATTTGTTCTTCTGTACTGTTTAACCCTCTGGGGTCCGAGGGCATTTTTTGGACAGTTCACTTGCCTGGCATAAATGTTTTATTATTGCTGTTAACAGCTCTCCCTGTATCCCACAATCAAGTTTTATGTCTTTTTTTTTTTCAGGACAACCTGTGCTTTCAGAATATATATGTTTTTGTTGTGTTTTATAAGAGGTTTATAATATAAGGTTTACAATCAAAAATAGGCAAGGAAAAAATAAAGCGAACAATAATTTTCCACACATATTTATTCAAAACACACAGCAAACTAAAATAAACAACTGTTTTGACACTTTATAAAGGTAATTTGGGGTCTTGTGTGAAAGACTGAACAACAAAAAGGTTCAAACAATAAACACAAATGCACATTTTGAACAATATATACAAAATGGTCTATGCATTTTGTTGTCCATTGATATGGTAAACAGTGCTTTACGCAGAGAAAGCAACAGAGTTATCCAGTAACATTCACATGCAAACTAGTGAAGCAATCCTGATAGTTACACACTCGTTGTTTGAGCATGTGAGATTGTCATCAGAGGCTCTCCGTCTGCTCCGTGTGCTTCACTGATCACTGTGCATAATGGAACAGGGCACACTGAGTATGTACTAATAGTATGTACTTATTGGAGCACCCAGGGGGCTATTCAAATGGGCCAACTAGTAACACATCACTCCTGAAAACGATCTTTGGCTTTTCGCATGAGGTAAATCTACCCTATGATTGGATTTTGGAAAACCATGTGACGGTGAACCAATCCCGATTGGACACTCACATTGCGCATGTCATCACACAGCTTCTATGAGGAGTACAAAGATGGCCGATGGCTGGCTCGAAAGTCCGCGGAGTTACCTTTTCAGCAAAAAAAAAAAAAAGTAAGTTTCTACCTCATATCATTCAAAGGTTATTTATAATTTAGTAAAGCTTGGTCTTAGCCGTCATATACGACAGTGTTGGCCCCAGAGGGGTAATCAACAAGCAGCCATGGCGTGGCTACAAATTGCTTGACTGGTAGTCAGTTCGCCCTATTGAGATATCCCATAATCCCTTGCACGACAGAGAGTTGCTGTGATCTAAACAACATAGAGACACTACATGACGACAATTGTAAATGAACATTATACTGCCAAAATGTAATTTTTTTATGCTTTTCATCATGTTAATAAGAGACTATGCATGAGACCCTGAAAACTTGCTAAAACAAATATTCCAAATAATCTGTGTGTGCTACGTTTAATCCGTGTGGATCTTCATAAACGCAAATGAATTTCAGACATCTTATATATACACTCAACAAAAATATAAACGCAACACTTTTGGTTTTGCTCCCATTTTGTATGAGATGAACTCAAAGATCTAAAACTTTTTCCACATACACAATATCACCATTTCCCTCAAATATTGTTCACAAACCAGTCTAAATCTGTGATAGTGAGCACTTCTCCTTTGCTGAGATAATCCATCCCACCTCACAGGTGTGCCATATCAAGATGCTGATTAGACACCATGATTAGTGCACAGGTGTGCCTTAGACTGCCCACAATAAAAGGCCACTCTGAAAGGTGCAGTTTTATCACACAGCACAATGCCACAGATGTCGCAAGATTTGAGGGAGTGTGCAATTGGCATGCTGACAGCAGGAATGTCAACCAGAGCTGTTGCTCGTGTATTGAATGTTCATTTCTCTACCATAAGCCGTCTCCAAAGGCGTTTCAGAGAATTTGGCAGTACATCCAACCAGCCTCACAACCACAAACCACATGTAATCACACCAGCCCAGGACCTCCACATCCAGCATGTTCACCTCCAAGATCGTCTGAGACCAGCCACTCGGACAGTTGCTGAAACAATCGGTTTGCATAACCAAAGAATTTCTGCACAAACTGTCAGAAACCGTCTCAGGGAAGCTCATCTGCATGCTCGTCGTCCTCATTGGGGTCTCGACCTGACTCCAGTTCGTCGTCGTAACCGACTTGAGTGGGCAAATGCTCACATTCGCTGGCGTTTGGCACGTTAGAGAGGTGTTCTCTTCACGGATGAATCCCGGTTCACACTGTCCAGGGCAGATGGCAGACAGTGTGTGTGGCGTCGTGTGGGTGAGCGGTTTTCTGATGTCAATGTTGTGGATCGAGTGGCCCATGGTGGCGGTGGGGTTATGGTATGGGCAGGTGTCTGTTATGGACGAAGAACACAGGTGCATTTTATTGATGGCATTTTGAATGCACAGAGATACCATGACGAGATCCTGAGGCCCATTGTTGTGCCATACATCCAAGAACATCACCTCATGTTGCAGCAGGATAATGCACAGCCCCATGTTGCAAGGATCTGTACACAATTCTTGGAAGCTGAAAATGTCCCAGTTCTTGCATGGCCGGCATACTCACCGGACATGTCACCCATTGAGCATGTTTGGGATGCTCTGGACCGGCGTATACAACAGCGTGTACCAGTTCCTGCCAATATCCAGCAACTTCGCACAGCCATTGAAGAGGAGTGGACCAACATTCCACAGGCCACAACTGACAACCTGATCAACTATATGCGAAGGAGATGTGTTGCACTGCATGAGGCAAATGGTGGTCACACCAGATACTGACTGGTATCCCCCCCCAATAAAACAAAACTGCACCTTTCAGAGTGGCCTTTTATTGTGGGCAGTCTAAGGCACACCTGTGCACTAATCATGGTGTCTAATCAGCATCTTGATATGGCACACCTGTGAGGTGGGATGGATTATCTCAGCAAAGGAGAAGTGCTCACTATCACAGATTTAGACTGGTTTGTGAACAATATTTGAGGGAAATGGTGATATTGTGTATGTGGAAAAAATTATAGATCTTTGAGTTCATCTAATTCAAAATGGGAGCAAAACCAAAAGTGTTGTGTTTATATTTTTGTTGAGTGTATTATTACTCTAGAACAAAGAGGAAAAACAGTGTTGGAAAGGACAATAAGCAGAGCGTTAAAGAGCAAACTTCACTTTCCCAGAGAACGGCGATCACAGTACACGGCAATTCCCATTGAAAATAATGGAGAAACAACCTGAGCTCCTCGCATGTTTAAAAACCCAGATAATATAATTCCGAGAGTTTTAGGCACAATATACAAATTAGTTTTATGTTGTGATATTTATGCTGATTCCATGTGCAGTGGTTTAAGTGCAGCCTTATCAGAGCATCTCAATGCATTTCTCAATGTTAATGACATCTCGCAGAATAGCTAACTCTCCGAAGTTTTGCGAAATTTTGCAGGATTTGAAACCTCAATAAGGTGAATGGGTAAAGAGGTGGAATGTGGTCAAGACCTTGCATGAGCTAGATGGGATCAACATGCCCCCATGACAGAGTTACTAAAGAAAGCTAACAGGCTAACCTTGGCTCGGGTGTTTTAGTAAAGTACATTAATTGGACTGGGTGGTGGGTTTTTGATGAGTGGCTGGGAGGTATTAAAAATAATGACCAACCTATTGCCTCAGTAACTGTGGAGTGTTAGGGTGAGTGTGGAGTGGAGCAAATGCCAGTTAAGCTATGACACCTGGTAGCATGCTAATGACACTAACGTAACAAATTAAACAACATGAAAATTTAAATAATCAAAAACACTGGTAGACAGACTTTTTATATGATCCATTAGCACAATTAAACAAACAAGCCATACTATTACAGATATTTGTCATGAAATGCTCAGAAAAGAGGCATTCTGCGCATGCTAACATTAACCCCTTAGTATCACGTTATATGATGCAGAGAGTTCTGAAAAGACAGTGTCATTTTCAAGACACATGAATGATTAAATCCAATGTAGGTGACTGCTTTAATTCTCAGAGGATTGTGGACGCGTCCACGTGTCCAACTCTGCTTTACATAATAGTCCTATAAAAAGATCAGTGTGAGATGTCTTTTGACCACTTTCTGAAACTATAAATTCTGAGTGTCTAAATAAGGTTAAGCTTGGAGATATTAGCATAAAATAAAAGAGTAAAAGAAAAAAATAATAAAACAAGAAGAACAATTAAAGAACGTATCATATGCTTCCCTATCCAAGTATGGGGTACATAAACAAGGTAGTAAGTGCTTCTTAAGTTCAGTGCTGATTGGATGTCAGCTTCCCTAAAATTACGTTAGCCTGAGCAAAGGGGGACATGCAGGGAGGTGGAAGGCAGGAGGTAGTGGACATAGTGAGGCTACACTGCGCAACGTGCATAAGAAAATAATCATGGAGTCATTTTGGTTAAAGAGATTTTCTCTATTCGCCCTATTGACGTTTCAAATCCCACAAAACCTCGGAGAGGTTGCCGCGTTGTGAGATCTCAGTGAGAACTGCATTGAGACGCTCTGATTACGCTGCACTTTAACCGCTGCACACAGACAACACCATTAACATTGCAACATGAAACTATTTTTATATTGTGTATAAAACTCTCGTGAATATATTCTCTGGGTTTATAGATGTTATTGTATTTATTTTATGTAAACGTGAGAATCACAGGCTGTCTCCTCCATTGTTTTCAATGGGAGCTGCTTTGAGCTACGTTTGCTTCCTGATCATGTCGTTCTGGGGGAAAGTGAAGTTTGCTCTTTAACGTCTTGATTATTGTTCTTTACAACACTGTTTGTCCTCTTTGTTCGAGACTAATATATATAATATGCCCTTCCAAGATGGCACCACGTGAAGGCGCCCTGGTATTCTGGTGCTCCCTGTTTTGTCTGTTTTTGTGCGTGAATCGTGAGTCATCGAGTTCCTACACCCGCGAGGAGCTTCTAAACATCAAATCATCAACACCCACGGACATTACGCCAGTGTTTTTAGTGCCTGCAGCTGAAATGGTTCACTTTTTGGCCAAAAGAGTGAGACGCCGGCGGAGAGGAAAACGAGCTGAAGCTCTCGTGCACCTCAGACGAAGGGGCACGCGCACGCCCCTACCTGGGATATTTCTCTCCAACGTCCGCTCACTCCACAGCAAGATGGATGAGCTGGCACTGCTGATGAAGAAGAACAGAGACTTCTCCTCATCTTGTGTACTGTGCTTCACGGAGACATGGTTAAATGCACAGACACCAGACTGCGCGCTCCAACTAGAGGGATTCCAACTCCTCCGCGCAGACAGGGACCGAGCACTCTCTGGTGGAAAAACTAGAGGGGGAGGACTCTGCTTCTATATCAACAATGCCTGGTGCTCCGATGTGACTGTGATCTCCCAACACTGCTGTCCCTCTCTGGAATATCTCCTCATAAACTACAGACCGTTCTACTCTCCACGTGAGTTTAACTCTTTCATACTTTGCTCTGTGTATATTCCACCAAGCGCAGACATGCACGAGGCCGAGCGCGCGCTCGCGGATCAGATTATCTTTCTTTCTTTATTTATTTTATTTTAAAACATGTTAAAATCTGAATTTTTTTTCCCCAAAAGTACATTTATAAATCATGCATGTTTCAAAAAGGAGTAGGATGAAGCTTAAGCTTATCAAGCCCTACCCCTAATTTACATGTAGTCATATGGTATGTGAAAGGGCATTTAAATATAATAAGAAAACAGAATTAGTTTGATTACATTGTACAAGTAATGATTAAATTACATTACTCATTTTTATATGCATCAAAAATTAATTTTTTATATTCTTTTTTGAATTGCTGGATGTTTTTATTTTGCTTAATGTTTTCAGGAAAGCTATTCCAGAGCTTCACTCCACTGACTGTTACACTAAAACTCCGACGTGTTGTTCTTACACACTTTGTTTTCAAGTTCAATTTTCCTCTTAGATTATATTTCCCATCTCTGTCAGAAAACATTTTTTGTATGTGCGCTGGAAGTAACTTATTCCTTGCTCTAGAACTTGTATCACTTTTTTTTGCAGAATAGTTAATGGTTGAATGTTTATTTTGTATGTGTGACCCCACAATTCAACACAATAGGTAAGATAGGGCAGAAACAATGAACAGTATAGTATTTGTAAGGCCTGTTTAGTTAATAGGTGCCGAATTTTTCTCATGACTGCAAGGCATTTAGCCAGCTTTGACCGGACGTGTTGTATATGTCCCTTCCAACTAATTTTATTATCCAGAATTACACCTAGGAATTTTATTTCATCAACTAATTCTAATTCTACATCATCAATACTCAACTTTACTTCATTATTATTTTTTTTAATGTTTCCAAATATCATGAACTTAGTTTTCTTCAAATTTACAGCTAATTTATTTATATCACACCATCTTTTTATTTTAATCAACTCTTGTGTGGCTAGCTCAAGTGTCTGTTCTAGATTCTCACCAGATGCAAATACGTTTGTATCATTTGCAAATGATACAATTTTCATATTTCTTAAGATATTGTTTAAATCATTTGCATACATTAAGAACAAAATCGGTCCCAACACCGAGCCTTGTGGTACGCCACACTTTATTTCTTGCAAATCTGATTTAATTTAATTTAGGTGAACAAATTGCTTTCTATGACTTATATAGATTCTAATCCATGATGACACTATGCCTCTAATTCCATATCATTCCATTTTTTTTAAATAAGTAAATTATGTTTGATGGTGTCAAATGCTTTACTAAAATCCAAGAATACACCTATTGCACATTTCTTTTTATCTAAACCTTCTGTAATTTCCTCTACCAAATCGAGGAGAGCCAATGATGTGGATCTACCTACCCTAAACCCATACTGACTTTCAACTAATAAATTATGTTTGTCAATAAAACTATTTAGTCTTTTAACAAATAGTTTTTCCAAGATTTTTGCAAATTGTGAGAGGATGGATACTGGGTGATAATTTGTGAAACAATGTTTATCACCAGCTTTATATAATGGAACCACTTTTGCAATTTTCATTTCCTGTGGGAATATTCCTGTTTGGAAGGATAAATTAAATATATACACCAGTGGGTTAACTATCACTCGAATCACTTTTTTAATAATTTTCATGTCAATATTATTAAAATCTGCAGAGGTTTTTGGTTTGAGCTCATGAACAATTTTCAGTATCTCATCCTCTTCTATTGCATTTAGAAACATTGAGCTCTTATTTAGTTCTACATTTTTATAAGCTTCTACTTCTGCCTCATCATCATCTTTAATTTCATTGGCTAAATTGGAGCCCACATTCACAAAAAACTTGTTAAATTCATTAGCAATACATTTGGTATCTGTTATCATTCTGTCCTCATGAATAAAATATTGTGGGTAAGCAAGTGCTTCCCTCACTTTTCTAATGATTGTGTTCAATACTGCCCATAATCCTTTTGTGTTATCCTTATTTTTTTCCAATTTGGTGCTAAAATAATTTTTCCTGCAGCTTCTTAATATACCTGTGAGTTTATTTTTATATTTTTTGTACCTTCTTTCAGTATCTATTGTTCTTTCCTTAATAAATTCCTTATATAAAAATGTTTTCTTTTTACAAGCATTTATAAGCCCCTTTGACATCCATACATTTTCTTTTCTTTTTGTTTTTATACTTAAACATTTTATTGGGCAATGCTTGTCATACAATATTCTGAATTTTTTAAGAAATGTGCTATATGCGTTGTTAACATTTTTTTCCTCACACACCTCACTCCAGTTTTGCTCTAATAGATCCTCCTTTAGGTTTGCTATTGATTGTTTTGATTGCTATTGATTTGCTATTCACAGTAGTGTCTAAGTCATTATAAAAAATGTTATCTATTAATGTTGAACTGTGCTGTGTTATCCTAGTAGGTTTTATGATCATAGGATAAAATCCAATTTACACATATTTGACATTTCATTGAAGAAATTATTTTCAGGATCGATATCTTGCTCAGCTCCCTACAAAGATTTTCTGTTGAGTTCAGGTCTGGAGACTGGCCAGGCCACTCCAGGACCTTGAAATGCTTCTTATGGAGCCACTCCTTAGTTGCCCTGGCTGTGTGTTTCGGGCCATTGTCATGATGGAAGACTCAGCCATGACCCATCTTCAATACTCTTACTGAGGGAAGGAAATTGTTTGCGAATCTCACAGTACATGACCCCATCCATCCTCCTTTCAATACAGTGCAGTCGTCCTGTCCCCTTTACAGAAAAGCACCCCCAAACTGATGTTTCCACCCCCGTGCTTCACAGTTGGGACAGTGTTGTCGGGGTTGTTGTCATCCTTTTTCTTCCTCCAAACATGGAGAGTGGAGTTAACACCATAAAGCTCTATTTTGGTCTCATCTGACCACATGTCATTCTCTTGTGCCTCCTTTGGATCATCCAGACGGTGACTGGTGAACTTCAAACGGGCCTGGACATGTGCTGGTTTGAGCAGGGGGACCTTGCTGCCCTGCAGGATTTTAAACCATGACAGCATCATGTGTTACTAATGTAATCTTTGTGACTGTGGTCCCAGCTCTCTTCAGGTCATTGACCATGTCCTCCTGAGTAGTTCTGGGCTTTTTTTTACAGAAACCTGGTCACAGCAGGATGAATATGTTAGTTTAAATGAGTCAACACCCCCGAGTCACACTAACTGCCAGAATGCTCGTAGCACGGGCCGAGGCGGAGGATTAGCAGCAATCTTCCATTCCAGCTTATTAATTAATCAAAAACTCAGACAGAGCTTTAATTCATTTGAAAGCTTGACTCTTAGTCTTGTCCATCCAAATTGGAAGTCCCAAAAACCAGTTTTATTTGTTGTTATCTATCGTCCTCCTGGTCGTTACTGTGAGTTTCTCTGTGAATTTTCAGACCTTTTGTCTGACTTAGTGCTTAGCTCAGATAAAATAATTATAGTGGGTGATTTTAACATCCACACAGATGCTGAGAATGACAGCCTCAACACTGCATTTAATCTATTATTAGACTCAGTTGGCTTTGCTCAAACTGTAAATGAGTCCACCCACCACTTTAATCATATCTTAGATCTTGTTCTGACTTATGGTATGGAAATAGAAGACTTAACAGATTCCCTGAAAACTCCCTTCTGTCTGATCATTTCTTAATAACATTTACATTTACTCTGATGGACTACCCAGCAGTGGGGAATAAGTTTCATTACACTAGAAGTCTTTCAGAAAGCGCTGTAACTAGGTTTAAGGATATGATTCCTTCTTTATGTTCTCTAATGCCATATACCAACACAATGCAGAGTAGCTACCTAAACTCTGTAAGTGAGATAGAGTATCTCGTCAATAGTTTTACATCCTCATTGAAGACAACTTTGGATGCTGTAGCTCCTCTGAAAAAGAGAGCTTTAAATCAGAAGTGCCTGACTCCGTGGTATAACTCACAAACTCGCAGCTTAAAGCAGATAACCCGTAAGTTGGAGAGGAAATGGCGTCTCACTAATTTAAAAGATCTTCACTTAGCCTGGAAAAAGAGTCTGTTGCTCTATAAAAAAAGCCCTCCGTAAAGCTAGGACATCTTACTACTCATCACTAATTGAAGAAAATAAGAACAACCCCAGGTTTCTTTTCAGCACTGTAGCCAGGCTGACAAAGAGTCAGAGCTCTATTGAGCCGAGTATTCCTTTAACTTTATCTAGTAATGACTTCATGACTTTTTTTGCTAATAAAATTTTAACTATTAGAGAAAAAATTACTCATAACCATCCCGAAGACGTATCGTTATCTTTGGCTGCTTTCAGTGATGCCGGTATTTGGTTAGACTCTTTCTCTCAGATTGTTCTGTCTGAGTTATTTTCATTAGTTACTTCATCCAAACCATCAACATGTCTATTAGACCCCATTCCTACCAGGCTGCTCAAGGAAGCCCTACCATTATTTAATGCTTCGATCTTAAATATGATCAATCTATCTTTATTAGTTGGCTATGTACCACAGGCTTTTAAGGTGGCAGTAATTAAACCATTACTTAAAAAGCCATCACTTGACCCAGCTATCTTAGCTAATTATAGGCCAATCTCCAACCTTCCTTTTCTCTCAAAAATTCTTGAAAGGGTAGTTGTAAAACAGCTAACTGATCATCTGCAGAGGAATGGTCTATTTGAAGAGTTTCAATCAGGTTTTAGAATTCATCATAGTACAGAAACAGCATTAGTGAAGGTTACAAATGATCTTCTTATGGCCTCAGACAGTGGACTCATCTCTGTGCTTGTTCTGTTAGACCTCAGTGCTGCTTTTGATACTGTTGACCATAAAATTTTATTACAGAGATTAGAGCATGCCATAGGTATTAAAGGCACTGCGCTGTGGTGGTTTGAATCATATTTATCTAATAGATTACAATTTGTTCATGTAAATGGGGAATCTTCTTCACAGACTAAGGTTAATTATGGAGTTCCACAAGGTTCTGT
Organism: Thalassophryne amazonica; assembly: GCF_902500255.1. Lineage (NCBI taxonomy): Eukaryota > Metazoa > Chordata > Actinopteri > Batrachoidiformes > Batrachoididae > Thalassophryne > Thalassophryne amazonica. The sequence goes on along the minus strand of NC_047109.1, from coordinate 66,525,573 downwards.
GCTAGGACCAATTTTATTCACTTTATACATGCTTCCCTTAGGCAGTATTATTAGACGGCATTGCTTAAATTTTCATTGTTACGCAGATGATACCCAGCTTTATCTATCCATGAAGCCAGAGGACACACACCGATTAGCTAAACTGCAGGATTGTCTTACAGACATAAAGACATGGATGACCTCTAATTTCCTGCTTTTAAACTCAGATAAAACTGAAGTTATTGTACTTGGCCCCACAAATCTTAGAAACATGGTGTCTAACCAGATCCTTACTCTGGATGGCATTACCCTGACCTCTAGTAATACTGTGAGAAATCTTGGAGTCATTTTTGATCAGGATATGTCATTCAAAGCGCATATTAAACAAATATGTAGGACTGCTTTTTTGCATTTACACAATATCTCTAAAATTAGAAAGGTCTTGTCTCAGAGTGATGCTGAAAAACTAATTCATGCATTTATTTCCTCTAGGCTGGACTATTGTAATTCATTATTATCAGGTTGTCCTAAAAGTTCCCTGAAAAGCCTTCAGTTAATTCAAAATGCTGCAGCTAGAGTACTAACGGGGACTAGAAGGAGAGAGCATATCTCACCCATATTGGCCTCTCTTCATTGGCCTCCTGTTAATTCTAGAATAGACTTTAAAATTCTTCTTCTTACTTATAAGGTTTTGAATAATCAGGTCCCATCTTATCTTAGGGACCTCATAGTACCATATCACCCCAATAGAGCGCTTCGCTCTCAGACTGCAGGCTTACTTGTAGTTCCTAGGGTTTGTAAGAGTAGAATGGGAGGCAGAGCCTTCAGCTTTCAGGCTCCTCTCCTGTGGAACCAGCTCCCAATTCAGATCAGGGAGACAGACACTCTCTCTACTTTTAAGATTAGGCTTAAAACTTTCCTTTTTGCTAAAGCTTATAGTTAGGGCTGGATCAGGTGACCCTGAACCATCCCTTAGTTATGCTGCTATAGACTTAGACTGCTGGGGGGTTCCCATGATGCACTGAGTGTTTCTTTCTCTTTTTGCTCTGTATGCACCACTCTGCATTTAATCATTAGTGATTGATCTTTGCTCCCCTCCACAGCATGTCTTTTTCCTGGTTCTCTCCCTCAGCCCCAATCAGTCCCAGCAGAAGACTGCCCCTCCCTGAGCCTGGTTCTGCTGGAGGTTTCTTCCTGTTCAAAGGGAGTTTTTCCTTCCCACTGTCGCCAAGTGCTTGCTCACAGGGGGTCGTTTTGACCGTTGGGGTTTTTACGTAATTATTGTATGGCCTTGCCTTACAATATAAAGCGCCTTGGGGCAACTGTTTATTGTGATTTGGCGCTATATAAATAAAATTGATTGATTGATTGATTGATTTCTCAGCATCATCCTTACCCCACAGAGTGATATCTTACATGGAGGCCCAGATCGAGGATGATTGACAGCAATCTTGTGTTTCTTCCATTTTCTAATAAGTTGTTGCCTTCTCACCAAGCTGCTTGCCTGTTGTCCTGTAGTCCATTCCAGCCTTGTGTAGGTCTACATTTTTGTCCCTGGTGTCCTTAGACAGCTCTTTGGTCTTGGCCATGGTGGATAGGTTGTGGTGTGATTGATTGAGTGTGTGCACACGTGTCTTTTATACAGGTAACAAGTTCAAACTGGTTCAATTAATACAGGTAAAAAGTTGAGAATAGAAGGGCTTCTTAAAGAAAAATTAGCAGGTCTGTGAGAGCCAGAATTCTTTCTGGTTGGTAAGTGATCAAATACTTATTTCATGCAATAAAATGAAATTGAACTATTTAAAAATCATACAATGTGATTTTCTGGATTCTGTCTCTCACAGCTGAAGTGTACCGATGATAAAATTACAGACCTCTCCGTTCTTTATAGGTGGGAAAACTTACAAAATCGACAGGGGATCAAATACTTATTTTCCCCACTGTATGTGGTTCTACTCGCTACTTCCTTCCTGCGTCTTAGAACTGACCTGCCATTTGCCGTAACATGACTAGCTTGGAGGGGAGGGGGTACCTGTGGACAAAGAATATGACATTAAAAATCTAAATGCAGATGTGATGTTTCTTTAGGAGACAGACCTTCAAAAGACAGATCATAGAAAGTTGAGCCGGTGGTGGCTAGAACAAATCTTTCGTTTCTAACATAATTGTAAAACAAGGTGTGCAGCCATATTAGTCACAAAAAATGTTCACTTTATTCCCAGTAATGTTATTTCAGACATAGAAGGGTGCTATATAATTATTTCTGGCATGTTGTATCAGAAATAAAAATAGTAGTTTTGCGCACATCCAATGCTAATTAGGCCAGGTGCAGGACAATCAACAACAGCAGACAAAAAAAAAAAAAAAAGAAAGAAAATCTGCACATCGGTAAAGCTACCAAAATATTTAATTGACCAAAAGCAATGTTTTGACCCTGAGGTCTTCTTCAGGCAACTATGGCTTTTGGTCAATTAAAGATGTATCAGAAACCCATAGTTTGAGCATCAATTTACACTCCTAGTTGGGACGATCCTAATTTCTTTAGCACTGTCTTAACCTTTAATTGGTAATGTGAACTCTCACACTTATTCTAGGTGTGGATATGAACTGCGTTATTGACCCAGTCCTAGACAGATCAACCTCTCGCGTTATCCCTCTTTCAAAAATGTCACAGACCTTGTCCACCTTTATGGATCAGTTTGGTTACATAGATCTCTGGAGATTCACATACCCTTCTTCCAGGCAATTTTTTTTCTCACATGCCCATTGTTTTTTCCCGCATTGATTATTTGTTCATTGATAAAAGTTGTATTTTCTCACTTACTTCTGCACAGTGTCTGCCATAATGGTTTTTGATCATTCAACCATTGTTTTAGATCTTCATATCAACTAAGTGAGTGTTTTATATTTGTAAATTGTTAAATCTATTTTTCTTTTTACCAAATAAATACGTAATAGTAATAGTTACGTAATAGTTTGTTTTTAATTGTTACTAGTTTGAATACAAGAAAAGTCTCAATTTTAAATAACAGATTTTTTTTAGTGATTTATTTTTAACTATCTAGTAATCAGACCTTAAAGAAAATAGCACAGCACTGTTTTGTGTATATTTATATTTTAAGAAATATATTTCTTGACTTGTCCCATATCAGGAACATTTCAACATTTCCTGTGCAGAGAACCTTGCAAATCCAGATGCACTTCCAGAAGTCCAGAAGGAAGAAGAGAACATCTCTGCTCTTCAAAATGTGAGGAAAATGTCTCCAAAAACTCCACCAAGACGTCGAAGCTGCAGAGTAGACCTTCTGGTTAAATGGTCTAGCTCACCTGTCCTCTCTACTGCTATGCATCTAAATAAAACAAATCTCTTTAAACAGCAAGTATCTTTGAAAAAAGCTGTTTCCTTTTATATTTTAATATCAAATGAATGAATCATTAAACATTTCCATGAAGTCAAAGTTCAGTCAATAAGACACTTGCAGAGGTAGAAGCCCTGCTCCTATTGTGCACAATTTCAAAGCATTCACAATCACTAGAATAGTTAAATTCATATTTTAGTAGTTACTCTGTCCTGATTACGCAGCCCGTCTGCTTTGTGTGAGCCTGATCCCATTAGATCTCAGAAGCTAAGCAGTGTGGGGCCTGGTTAGTACTTGGATGGGAGACCTCTTCGGAACACCAGGGGCTGTGTGTGCTTCTCTGGGTTAGACTGGAGTTGCGTCAGGAAGGGCATCCGGCGTAAAACGTTTGCCAAATACCAATGCAGATCTGGCTGTATCCACTGTGGCGACCTCGAACAAGGACAACAACAACTCTGTCTGATTACAACATTAAAAGCAATCACATAGTTGTGTTTATAATAAATATTTTTATTTATTTATGGCGTCTTTTGTCCTGGTTGAAATGTAGATATAAATGAATTAATCTACCAGACTTAAAAATGTACACATTAATTTTCATGCTATTTTATTTGTCTAAAAATAATAAGGTTCATTGTCATGTTAATCAAGATATTTTCTCATCTGAAACAACAGCAATGGGCAAGTTATGGTTTTAATTTACAAATGAGCAAAGATTTCTAATTTCTTTTTTTTTACTTAAAACTATTTTAAGTTTTCTAATGTAAGAAGCATTTTTGTGACTTCAAATTGTACAGTAATCAGAAATTAATCTTGTAGTAAAAAAAAAAAAAAAAATTAGTTGCCTCAGAGGATCTGGGGAGGCACTCCATTTCTAATGTCAGAAGGCCTCTCAGGGTCATTGGCAATCTTCCCTTATAGACCCTGAAGTTGTGATATTATTTGACACTGACAAGGCCTTCAATAGGCTGGAATGGCCCTACCTCTTCTCCTTACAGTGGTTCAGGTTCAGTGATGGTTTTATTTTTTGGATTAAATTCTTATACTCTTCCCCTCAGGCTTTGGTGTGCACGAACACGCAGTGCTCTGAACTCTTCCCCCTTTTCCGAGGCACACTCCAGGGGTGCCCTCTCTCCTCACTCTTTTTTGCACTCACCATCAAACCATTGTCCATACCATTAAAATCAGTAGAGGGCTTCAGAGGAATAAGGAGGTATGGAATTGAACACAAGGTCTTATATGCTGACGGCCTTCTTCTTTATGTAAGCAATCCATTGTTAGGTCTTCTACCCATTCTCTCTCTTTTTGACTCCTTCAGTGTATTCTCCAGGTATAAATTGAACATCACCAAAACTGAATATTTCCCATTAATCAGGAGGCTATATAAGTTCCAACTTCCCTTATGCCATTTCGGGCCGCTTGGTTGGGCATAAAACACCTCTGCTTAATATTTACATGGTCTATGCGCACTTTGAAGGACAGATGTAGGCAAACTTGTGTTCCTTCAGGCACTAGTATGTAGCACTCTACCCCTGTCTCTTGCAAATTTTACATCTAATCCTATCGTAAGTAACACATAAATTTTTTTTAACTAAAATTGGGCGATGTCTTTGTTTACTCTTCCTCACTTAATACCCCTGTGTAACAACCACTTATTTATACCAATCAAGAATGATTTACGCAATCCCAGAAAAGCATGTGCATGTATGGCTTTGATCACAGAGAAACCGTGTAGAGCTGACATTTGCTGTTTGGTATTTTGGGTCAAGGATGAACACTGTGAAAACAAAGTTGACAGGACAAATATTTTTTGAGAAATTACTGATTTTAGCTAACCATTAAACAATGAGTGTTGTGCTGCAATGCACCATGGGAGTTCTGGGTTTTGACATTGTAGTCTCTTATATATTGTGGTTCATGTTAGTTTAACAGTGTTATTGACTTAGGTCTGTTTGCAGTACAATTGGTTTAGTCAGTTTAGTTAAGTGTCATGTTGCTGTTACCATGACTGACTTAAGTGTCATTTTGCTGGTACCATGAGTGAAATGTGTATTTACATCACTACAGACTGTGATTGTCAGCTACCAAAATAGACTGTATTAAATTAAATTAATTAAACTGTTAAGTTTCGCTCTTTAAAAATGTGTGTTCAGCAAGTTGCATTGTTGTATCTGACTAATGTCATACTGAGTCTTCAAATCTGTGATTTAAAAACTTTATATTAATATTTTTTCATAAGAATTTTCTCAGGGAATTTATTGAGAGTAATGTTTGTTTTAAAACTGTCCACAGTTTTGCTCTTAAATATCAAAGTATTATTAACTATGTAGATGTAAGCTGAATTTATTTTTGCTCCTAAAATGTGTAATTGGTTGTAGATCAATAGATGAATTTTTTTTTTTTAGGTTTCATTATTATTTCTCGAAGATTTATTCTTTTGTCTGAACATCTTTTGGAGTAGTGTCGGTGGTATGCCATGTAAGAAATCTTCTGTAAAGTTGAAAATTTTTCATTTTATGTGCTTTATTTTTGAGCATGATGTTTAATTCTGTAAAGATGAATTCCATCATTAAATCTGTAAGTGATTTCAAAAGTTTCTGCATTATTGATTTTATATGTGAATTCCATGAATACATTGCAAGTTACTATTTGAATAAAACCTGTTGAATTTTAAAACATTTATAAAGTTTGTTTTACGTCATTTTTAGTTCTCAATAGGAAAAATCACAAAAAAAAAAAATTGTAGATATATTGAGCAGGAACATCATATGAACAAAGAGTGAGGACAGGTAATGTTAGCATTCGAACATTCTACAAATGTTCATTTAAAGTACTTTAAACTGAATAATAAAAAGTTGGGCACAACTTAGATGATTCCCCCTGCTGGAATGGCATGTTAGTCCAGATCTGAATTAGCAACTTTAGCTAATATCTGTCATTTCTCCAAATATATTAGTCCTATCAACAATCTGTTTTTGGAGCATTCATCCTTGAACCAAAATACATAAGCATACCAAACGGCAAATGTCAGCTCTGCACTGTTTGTCCGTGATCAAAGTTATACACGCACGCACGCACGCACGCACGCACGCACGCACACACATACATACGCACGCACGCACACACATACACACGCACGCACACACGCATGCATGCTGTTTTTAGACACAAACAGAGATGGTGGCAGAAGACATCAAATGCAATACACATTTCACTCATGGTACCAGCAAAATGACATTAAGTCAGTCATGGTAACAGCAACATGACACTTAACTAAACTGACTAAACCAATTGTACTGCAAACAGACCTAAGTCAATAACACTGTTAAACTAACATGAACCACAATATATAAGAGACTACAATGTCAAAACCCAGAACTCCCATGGTGCATTGCAGCACAACACTCATTGTTTAATGGTTAGCTAAAATCAGTAATTTCTCAAAAAATATTTGTCCTGTCAACTTTGTTTTCACAGTGTTCATCCTTGACCCAAAATACCAAACAGCAAATGTCAGCTCTACACGGTTTCTCCGTGATCAAAGCCATACATGCACATGCTTTTCTGGGATTGCGTAAATCATTCTTGATTGGTATAAATAAGTGGTTGTTACACAGGGGTATTAAGTGAGGAAGAGTAAACAAAGACATCGCCCAATTTTAGTTAAAAAAAATTTATGTGTTACTTACGATAGGATTAGATGTAAAATTTGCAAGAGACAGGGGTAGGGTGCTACATACTAGTGCCTGAAGGAACACAAGTTTGCCTACATCTGTCCTTCAAAGTGCGCATAGACCATGTAAATATTAAGCAGAGGTGTTTTATGCCCAACCAAGCGACCCGAAATGGCATAAGGGAAGTTGGAATTTATATAGCCTCCTGATTAATGGGAAATATTCAGTTTTGGTGATGTTCAATTTATACCTGGAGAATACACTGAAGGAGTCAAAAAGAGAGAGAATGGGTAGAAGACCTAACAATGGATTGCTTACATAAAGAAGAAGGCCGTCAGCATATAAGACCTTGTGTTCAATTCCATACCTCCTTATTCCTCTGAAGCCCTCTACTGATTTTAATGCTATGGACAATGGTTTGATGGTGAGTGCAAAAAAGAGTGAGGAGAGAGGGCACCCCTGGAGTGTGCCTCGGAAAAGGGGGAAGAGTTCAGAGCACTGCGTGTTCGTGCACACCAAAGCCTGAGGGGAAGAGTATAAGAATTTAATCCAAAAAATAAAACCATCACTGAACCTGAACCACTGTAAGGAGAAGAGGTAGGGCCATTCCAGCCTATTGAAGGCCTTCTCAGTGTCAAATAATATCACAACTTCAGGGTCTATAAGGGAAGATTGTCAATGACCCTGAGAGGCCTTCTGACATTAGAAATGGAGTGCCTCCCCAGATGAACCCTGTTTGATCCTCTGAGGCAACTAATTTTTTTTTTTTTACTACAAGATTAATTTCTGATTACTGTACAATTTGAAATTACAAAAATGCTTCTTACATTAGAAAACTTAAAATAGTTTTAAGTAAAAAAAAGAAATTAGAAATCTTTGCTCATTTGTAAATTAAAACCATAACTTGCCCATTGCTGTTGTTTCAGATGAGAAAATATCTTGATTAACATGACAATGAACCTTATTATTTTTAGACAAATAAAATAGCATGAAAATTAATGTGTACATTTTTAAGTCTGGTAGATTAATTCATTTATATCTACATTTCAACCAGGACAAAAGACGCCATAAATAAATAAAAATATTTATTATAAACACAACTATGTGATTGCTTTTAATGTTGTAATCAGACAGAGTTGTTGTTGTCCTTGTTCGAGGTCGCCACAGTGGATACAGCCAGATCTGCATTGGTATTTGGCAAACGTTTTACGCCGGATGCCCTTCCTGACGCAACTCCAGTCTAACCCGGAGAAGCACACACAGCCCCTGGTGTTCCGAAGAGGTCTCCCATCCAAGTACTAACCAGGCCCCACACTGCTTAGCTTCTGAGATCTAATGGGATCAGGCTCACACAAAGCAGACGGGCTGCGTAATCAGGACAGACTAACTACTAAAATATGAATTTAACTATTCTAGTGATTGTGAATGCTTTGAAATTGTGCACAATAGGAGCAGGGCTTCTACCTCTGCAAGTGTCTTATTGACTGAACTTTGACTTCATGGAAATGTTTAATGATTCATTCATTTGATATTAAAATATAAAAGGAAACAGCTTTTTTCAAAGATACTTGCTGTTTAAAGAGATTTGTTTTATTTAGATGCATAGCAGTAGAGAGGACAGGTGAGCTAGACCATTTAACCAGAAGGTCTACTCTGCAGCTTCGACGTCTTGGTGGAGTTTTTGGAGACATTTTCCTCACATTTTGAAGAGCAGAGATGTTCTCTTCTTCCTTCTGGACTTCTGGAAGTGCATCTGGATTTGCAAGGTTCTCTGCACAGGAAATGTTGAAATGTTCCTGATATGGGACAAGTCAAGAAATATATTTCTTAAAATATAAATATACACAAAACAGTGCTGTGCTATTTTCTTTAAGGTCTGATTACTAGATAGTTAAAAATAAATCAATAAAAAAAATCTGTTATTTAAAATTGAGACTTTTCTTGTATTCAAACTAGTAACAATTAAAAACAAACTATTACGTAACTATTACTATTACGTATTTATTTGGTAAAAAGAAAAATAGATTTAACAATTTACAAATATAAAACACTCACTTAGTTGATATGAAGATCTAAAACAATGGTTGAATGATCAAAAACCATTATGGCAGACACTGTGCAGAAGTAAGTGAGAAAATACAACTTTTATCAATGAACAAATAATCAATGCGGGAAAAAACAATGGGCATGTGAGAAAAAAAATTGCCTGGAAGAAGGGTATGTGAATCTCCAGAGATCTATGTAACCAAACTGATCCATAAAGGTGGACAAGGTCTGTGACATTTTTGAAAGAGGGATAACGCGAGAGGTTGATCTGTCTAGGACTGGGTCAATAACGCAGTTCATATCCACACCTAGAATAAGTGTGAGAGTTCACATTACCAATTAAAGGTTAAGACAGTGCTAAAGAAATTAGGATCGTCCCAACTAGGAGTGTAAATTGATGCTCAAACTATGGGTTTCTGATACATCTTTAATTGACCAAAAGCCATAGTTGCCTGAAGAAGACCTCAGGGTCAAAACATTGCTTTTGGTCAATTAAATATTTTGGTAGCTTTACCGATGTGCAGATTTTCTTTCTTTTTTTTTTTTTTTTGTCTGCTGTTGTTGATTGTCCTGCACCTGGCCTAATTAGCATTGGATGTGCGCAAAACTACTATTTTTATTTCTGATACAACATGCCAGAAATAATTATATAGCACCCTTCTATGTCTGAAATAACATTACTGGGAATAAAGTGAACATTTTTTGTGACTAATATGGCTGCACACCTTGTTTTACAATTATGTTAGAAACGAAAGATTTGTTCTAGCCACCACCGGCTCAACTTTCTATGATCTGTCTTTTGAAGGTCTGTCTCCTAAAGAAACATCACATCTGCATTTAGATTTTTAATATGTCATATTCTTTGTCCACAGGTACCCCCTCCCCTCCAAGCTAGTCATGTTACGGCAAATGGCAGGTCAGTTCTAAGACGCAGGAAGGAAGTAGCGAGTAGAACCACATACAGTGGGGAAAATAAGTATTTGATCCCCTGTCGATTTTGTAAGTTTTCCCACCTATAAAGAACGGAGAGGTCTGTAAATTTATCATCGGTACACTTCAGCTGTGAGAGACAGAATCCAGAAAATCACATTGTATGATTTTTAAATAGTTCAATTTCATTTTATTGCATGAAATAAGTATTTGATCACTTACCAACCAGCAAGAATTCTGGCTCTCACAGACCTGCTAATTTTTCTTTAAGAAGCCCTTCTATTCTCAACTTTTTACCTGTATTAATTGAACCAGTTTGAACTTGTTACCTGTATAAAAGACACGTGTGCACACACTCAATCAATCACACCACAACCTATCCACCATGGCCAAGACCAAAGAGCTGTCTAAGGACACCAGGGACAAAAATGTAGACCTACACAAGGCTGGAATGGACTACAGGACAACAGGCAAGCAGCTTGGTGAGAAGGCAACAACTTATTAGAAAATGGAAGAAACACAAGATTGCTGTCAATCATCCTCGATCTGGGCCTCCATGTAAGATATCACTCTGTGGGGTAAGGATGATGCTGAGAAATCAATCAATCAATCAATCAATTTTATTTATATAGCGCCAAATCACAATAAACAGTTGCCCCAAGGCGCTTTATATTGTAAGGCAAAGCCATACAATAATTACGTAAAAACCCCAACGGTCAAAACGACCCCCTGTGAGCAAGCACTTGGCGACAGTGGGAAGGAAAAACTCCCTTTTAACAGGAAGAAACCTCCAGCAGAACCAGGCTCAGGGAGGGGCAGTCTTCTGCTGGGACTGATTGGGGCTGAGGGAGAGAACCAGGAAAAAGACATGCTGTGGAGGGGAGCAAAGATCAATCACTAATGATTAAATGCAGAGTGGTGCATACAGAGCAAAAAGAGAAAGAAACACTCAGTGCATCATGGGAACCCCCCAGCAGTCTACGTCTATAGCAGCATAACTAAGGGATGGTTCAGGGTCACCTGATCCAGCCCTAACTATAAGCTTTAGCAAAAAGGAAAGTTTTAAGCCTAATCTTAAAAGTAGAGAGGGTGTCTGTCTCCCTGATCCGAATTGGGAGCTGGTTCCACAGGAGAGGAGCCTGAAAGCTGAAGGCTCTGCCTCCCATTCTACTCTTACAAACCCTAGGAACTACAAGTAAGCCTGCAGTCTGAGAGCGAAGCGCTCTATTGGGGTGATATGGTACTATGAGGTCCCTAAGATAAGATGGGACCTGATTATTCAAAACCTTATAAGTAAGAAGAAGAATTTTAAAGTCTATTCTAGAATTAACAGGAGGCCAATGAAGAGAGGCCAATATGGGTGAGATATGCTCTCTCCTTCTAGTCCCCGTTAGTACTCTAGCTGCAGCATTTTGAATTAACTGAAGGCTTTTCAGGGAACTTTTAGGACAACCTGATAATAATGAATTACAATAGTCCAGCCTAGAGGAAATAAATGCATGAATTAGTTTTTCAGCATCACTCTGAGACAAGACCTTTCTAATTTTAGAGATATTGTGTAAATGCAAAAAAGCAGTCCTACATATTTGTTTAATATGCACTTTGAATGACATATCCTGATCAAAAATGACTCCAAGATTTCTCACAGTATTACTAGAGGTCAGGGTAACGCCATCCAGAGTAAGGATCTGGTTAGACACCATGTTTCTAAGATTTGTGGGGCCAAGTACAATAACTTCAGTTTTATCTGAGTTTAAAAGCAGGAAATTAGAGGTCATCCATGTCTTTATGTCTGTAAGACAATCCTGCAGTTTAGCTAATCGGTGTGTGTCCTCTGGCTTCATGGATAGATAAAGCTGGGTATCATCTGCGTAACAATGAAAATTTAAGCAATGCCGTCTAATAATACTGCCTAAGGGAAGCATGTATAAAGTGAATAAAATTGGTCCTAGCACAGAACCTTGTGGAACTCCATAATTAACCTTAGTCTGTGAAGAAGATTCCCCATTTACATGAACAAATTGTAATCTATTAGATAAATATGATTCAAACCACCGCAGCGCAGTGCCTTTAATACCTATGGCATGCTCTAATCTCTGTAATAAAATTTTATGGTCAACAGTATCAAAAGCAGCACTGAGGTCTAACAGAACAAGCACAGAGATGAGTCCACTGTCTGAGGCCATAAGAAGATCATTTGTAACCTTCACTAATGCTGTTTCTGTACTATGATGAATTCTAAAACCTGATTGAAACTCTTCAAATAGACCATTCCTCTGCAGATGACCAGTTAGCTGTTTTACAACTACCCTTTCAAGAATTTTTGAGAGAAAAGGAAGGTTGGAGATTGGCCTATAATTAGCTAAGATAGCTGGGTCAAGTGATGGCTTTTTAAGTAATGGTTTAATTACTGCCACCTTAAAAGCCTGTGGTACATAGCCAACTAATAAAGATAGATTGATCATATTTAAGATCGAAGCATTAAATAATGGTAGGGCTTCCTTGAGCAGCCTGGTAGGAATGGGGTCTAATAGACATGTTGATGGTTTGGATGAAGTAACTAATGAAAATAACTCAGACAGAACAATCTGAGAGAAAGAGTCTAACCAAATACCGGCATCACTGAAAGCAGCCAAAGATAATGATACGTCTTTGGGATGGTTATGAGTAATTTTTTCTCTAATAGTTAAAATTTTATTAGCAAAAAAAGTCATGAAGTCATTACTAGATAAAGTTAAAGGAATACTCGGCTCAATAGAGCTCTGACTCTTTGTCAGCCTGGCTACAGTGCTGAAAAGAAACCTGGGGTTGTTCTTATTTTCTTCAATTAGTGATGAGTAGTAAGATGTCCTAGCTTTACGGAGGGCTTTTTTATAGAGCAACAGACTCTTTTTCCAGGCTAAGTGAAGATCTTTTAAATTAGTGAGATGCCATTTCCTCTCCAACTTACGGGTTATCTGCTTTAAGCTGCGAGTTTGTGAGTTATACCACGGTGTCAGGCACTTCTGATTTAAAGCTCTCTTTTTCAGAGGAGCTACAGCATCCAAAGTTGTCTTCAATGAGGATGTAAAACTATTGACGAGATACTCTATCTCACTTACAGAGTTTAGGTAGCTACTCTGCATTGTGTTGGTATATGGCATTAGAGAACATAAAGAAGGAATCGTATCCTTAAACCTAGTTACAGCGCTTTCTGAAAGACTTCTAGTGTAATGAAACTTATTCCCCACTGCTGGGTAGTCCATCAGAGTAAATGTAAATGTTATTAAGAAATGATCAGACAGAAGGGAGTTTTCAGGGAATACTGTTACGTCTTCTATTTCCATACCATAAGTCAGAACAAGATCTAAGATATGATTAAAGTGGTGGGTGGACTCATTTACATTTTGAGCAAAGCCAATTGAGTCTAATAATAGATTAAATGCAGTGTTGAGGCTGTCATTCTCAGCATCTGTGTGGATGTTAAAATCGCCAACTATAATTATTTTATCTGAGCCAAGCACTAAGTCAGACAAAAGGTCTGAAAATTCACAGAGAAACTCACAGTAACGACCAGGAGGACGATAGATAACAATAAATAAAACTGGTTTTTGGGACTTCCAATTTGGATGGACAAGACTAAGAGTCAAGCTTTCAAATGAATTAAAGCTCTGTCTGGGTTTTTGATTAATTAATAAGCTGGAATGGAAGATTGCTGCTAATCCTCCGCCTCGGCCCGTGCTACGAGCATTCTGGCAGTTAGTGTGACTCGGAGGGTGTTGACTCATTTAAACTAACATATTCATCCTGCTGTAACCAGGTTTCTGTAAAAAAAGCCCAGAACTACTCAGGAGGACATGGTCAATGACCTGAAGAGAGCTGGGACCACAGTCACAAAGATTACATTAGTAACACATGATGCTGTCATGGTTTAAAATCCTGCAGGGCAGCAAGGTCCCCCTGCTCAAACCAGCACATGTCCAGGCCCGTTTGAAGTTCACCAGTCACCGTCTGGATGATCCAAAGGAGGCACGAGAGAATGACATGTGGTCAGATGAGACCAAAATAGAGCTTTATGGTGTTAACTCCACTCTCCATGTTTGGAGGAAGAACAAGGATGACAACAACCCCGACAACACTGTCCCAACTGTGAAGCACGGGGGTGGAAACATCAGTTTGGGTGTGCTTTTCTGTAAAGGGGACAGGACGACTGCACTGTATTGAAAGGAGGATGGATGGGGTCATGTACTGTGAGATTCGCAAACAATTTCCTTCCCTCAGTAAGAGTCTTGAAGATGGGTCATGGCTGAGTCTTCCATCATGACAATGGTCCGAAACACACAGCCAGGGCAACTAAGGAGTGGCTCCATAAGAAGCATTTCAAGGTCCTGGAGTGGCCTGGCCAGTCTCCAGACCTGAACTCAACAGAAAATCTTTGTAGGGAGCTGAAACTCGAAACCCGAAAGACCTGGAGAAGATCTGTAGGATCTGAAGGATTGGACCAAAATCCCCGCTGCCGTGTGCAAACTTGGTCAAGAACTATAGGAAACGTCTGATTTCTGTAATTGCAAAAAAGGTTTCTGTTCCAAATATTAAGTTCTGTTTGTCTTTTGTACCTAATACTTATTTCATGCAATAAACTGAAAATTAATTATTTAAAAATCATGCAATGTGATTTACTGGATTGTTTTGGGTTTTTTTTAAGATTCTGTCTCTCACAGTTGAAGTGTACCTACAATAAAAATTACAGACCTCTCCATTCTTTGTAGGTGGGAAAACATGCAAAATTGACAGTGGATCAAATACTTATTTTCCCCACTGTAGATCATAGCACAAAATAACACATACGTGACACACAGCAATGCAATATAACTTATGAACGTAGAGGTCTCCTTACCTACCAACCCCCTAATTTGTCTGACCCCCCCCAACCCGCTCCCGAGAAGGAACATGATCACCTGCCCCTGTCCCTCCCCTTGTTTTCCCTAACCCCTACAAAAAAACTTTATCTATTGAACTGACATATTCATGCTTCCCTCTCTGAAGCATCTTACCTCAGAGACATCTCAAATTGTGTCACAACATGTTTCCATAACCCTTGAGCATTTGAGAGAATACTGGAATATACCCTTCTGACAAGGAAAGGTAGAAAAGAGAGAAAATAAACTAAAACTATGACCCAAGGTAGAGTACTAAACATGGTCATTAACCATCATATAGTATGCAAGTTTTCAGAACATATCCTGAGCTCAGCTAAACTCAGACCTCATCAAAGACACTAATTAGTCATTTGAGATTATGGATATTCATCATAACAATACAGAGTCAGCCCTTATCTTAAATTACAGCATAAAATAAATAAATTAATGAACTAATTAAAATAGCAGAAAATAAAATAGGCATAAAGAATTAATATCTTACACACAGACTATTCCTTTGTGTATTTGAGTGTTAATTTATTGTCTACAGTGCAAACCTAAATTAAGACTCTTAAGATTTGCCTAGCATAGCTAGCTAAGCTAGCTAGACCTCGGGCTCTGTTTGTAGCTTTAGGCGAACTTCGTGGCCTACTCTGGGGAGGAAAGCATCTTCTTGAGTGTTACCTGGAGCTAAGCCAAGAAGAGTAGAGCTGGCCTGTGAGAGAGGCTGCATAGTTCAGCCATCACAGTCTGACATTTGGAGTGTTCCTCAGCCATTTCTGGACCATAGTCTTTGAAAATCTGGACAGGGGTTCCTCAATATTGCAGTTTTCCTCTTCTTCTGTATTATAAGGTCCTTTATCTGATAGCGGTGCAGTTGGATAACTACCAGCTGCGAACCTGCCGTTGGCCTGGCACCCAGCGCACTGTGCACCCGGGCAACTTTGGTGGTTGTAAAGTCTCTTCCTCGAATAGTTCTACTAAAAACTCAAAGAAGAAGGCTGTGAGCCTGGGCTCCTCTATCAATTCAAGGGGGCCAATGACTCGGATATTATTCCTTCATGTCCACAGGCACTGGGAGAAGATGAAAGTTAGAAGTGTACAAGTGAGAGTTGGAACGTTGAATGTTGCCAGTATGACGGGTAAAAAGGTGGAGTGCTAGCTGATATGATGACAATAAGGAAGACTCATAGAACTACTTCAAGTTTTGCATTTTTCCCTAAGTTTGTATGCCCTGTGATAGACTGGCATCTTGTCTGGGGTATACCCTGCCTCATGCTTTATGACTGCTGAGATAGGCATCAGCCCCCTGTGACCCTTAAATGGAGTAAATGGTTATAGAAAATGGATGGCTGGAAAAGTTTTTACTTTTATTTAGTTTTGAATTTGTGTTTTCAGGCCAATTTTGTTGTGGTTTGATGTGTGATGAATAGCACTTATTAGCATTGCTATGTGTGCATACAGAGTGTATGTGCATCACACCCGCCAGTATGTTATATCCAGCCAAGTCTCACTTTTTTCATGCTCCCGTGACGAAATGAGTCAAATTTTTGTGACAGGGTTTTTTTTAACTCACTATTACTAACCCTACTCCGACCCCAACCCTAACCTTAACCATAACCTAATCTTACTCTTTACCCCCACCCTAACCATAACCACCCCTGACCCCCCGCTTCACTTTTAATTTCGTGCAGCCATCACGGAATGAATTAGAATAAATTTGTGCTGCTGTGACGAAAATGAGGTGCTTTTCGTCACAATATCATGAACCAATAGATTAATGTATATTTCGTGCTGCTGAATCACGACTTGCCGTGAGCCCAGGTTGTTATATCTGAATATTACGCATTATAAACAGCAAAAAATAACTCTGCACTCAGCTTTATACAGCTGATGCTTTCCTTGCCAAACAACACTCCTATGATTCATCGGGCTCCCTGCTTTCCTGACATGTCTCCCTCTGCTTTTTGGCTGTTTCCCAACATCAAAATGACAAAAAAAAGGGACTTGACTTGAGTCGTGAGAAGACATCATGCTGAATGCAATGGCCTAGCTGGACACCAGTGAGAGGCCTCCCAAAAATGCATCCAACAATAGCAGAACTGCTAGGAGAAGCGTGTGTAGTCCCAAGGAGACTACTTCAAAGGGGATTAGGATTTCAGACCCTTAGGTGAATAACTGTATTTTTTCCACAGCCAAAGGCTGGATACTTTTTGAATGTACCTTGTATTCCTGTTTATGTTGTGCTGTATTTTTTCCACAGCCAAAGGCTGGATACTTTTTGAATGTACCTTGTATTCCTGTGTATGTTGTGTTTATACATAGGCAGGATGTGTTACGAATGTCATATTTGCGTCATTCTTGGCACATTCCTGACATTCTTAATGTGACTTAATGCTGAATAGGTTTCTTAATAGTGTGTGTTGGTGCGTGATATTTAGGATTTTTGTGGAGCATGTTTTTGGCTGTCAAAAAATTTTGCACGAATGTCACGCACCACCCTCATTTCGTCTCATGTTGTGGAGGTCGCAACTGAGCGTGTTGATCCATCATGGAAGATAGATAGATAGATAGATAGATAGATAGATAGATAGATAGATAGATAGATAGATAGATAGATAGATAGATAGATAGATAGATAGATAGATAGATAGATAGATAGATAGATAGATAGATAGATAGATAGATAGATAGATAGATAGATAGATAGATAGATAGATAGACAGACAGACAGACAGACAGACAGACAGACAGACAGACAGACAGACAGACAGATAGATAGATAGATAGATAGATACTTGATTAATCCCGAAGGAAATTATGTGGTGGTCTGTTGCTCCCATTCACACAAATAAAACACACATATTAAATAGAAAAGTAACAATAAATAATACAGCACCATAAAATTCAAGTAAAAAAGTAGACAGAGTTTAAGGCACTACTTGATTAGTGGTGATCCTTAATAGAGCGTGACAGTGTTCTTCTCTGACGTGCGCACAGTTAAACCCTGCTGCACTACATTCAGGTTCATTGCTGCAATATGCTGAAGAAGGACAGTGAAGCCAAGTCGGCTAAAAGTTTCCTTCCAATGCTCCTCAGCGCGCTCCTGCAGGTGTTCCACCTGCTTCATGTGCCTGATGTTTGGGAAAATGCACAAGACGAGAGCCTCCTCTGTGCTGCCACTCCACGGCACAGAGCCCAACTAAGCATGCAGTCACAAAGTTCTACTGCTGTGGATTAATCTAGATTTTGAGGAGCAAACTGGACCGATCTGAATTGTTCAGCAAACTGACGGTTGGATGAATATGGGTGTGTGGAGACAATTCGCCTCATTCACAATGTGACAGAACTTAACGATGCACTTACGCGTGATAGCGTGCAACAACGCGGAACATTATTCTTGATCGTGCATAATGGTTCCTGATAATTCTCCAGCAATATGTGCCATTAATTGTAACATGTGGTAACAGGTTGCAGCAGTTGTTGAGGACACCTGACGCCTCTGCACCGAAGCATCACATTCGCGAATAGCGGCCAAGAATGTATACTTCGTGCCATTCGTGACTTGCCATCGTTATGTGTAAACGCAGATTTAGCGTCTTTGCTTATGCCCACATGGACACTTGTGCCATGTGAAGTGCTTCAGTGTGTATTTTGAACATTCACCTGTTTGCATTCTCCATTTGCAGTCTCCCTCATGTACACTCTTATTTCTGTGGACTGTTCTTTCTGTACACCTTGATCAATGCCTTTCTGATGATCACATGTTACAATGCCAGATTTGATATCATGATACATAAAAGCATAAGTGTCAGAATAACATACCAGCATTAATAGAAGGAATTAATAATGTCTGAGGCGTACAAATCCAGTGGATTGAAAAATTTGGAACTGGTTCTCAACAGCATCTCAATTCCCATTCCTAAACGCAGGGCCCCACGTGTGTCGGCTATTAATGGTTGTTTTGGGAAACAAGATGTTACAAATGCAAGTCAGACTGGAAACAGTTTTAAAAATCAATCATTATCTGGAAATGAGGCTCTGTGTGTGTTGGCTGAGACCCATCATTCTGAGAAATATAGGAAATTGTTAACAGAAACAGACAGAGGCTTTCAGGAAATGGGTCACAGACAAAAAGAAAATGGAAACATTTCATCAAGAATTGATTGGAACGTCACCACCAAGACAACATGAGTGCTTCGTCATTGTGCAGAGCACAGCAGAGGTGCCTGAACACCAACTCTGCAAATGCTGATCAATGACAAACAGGTGGCCGGTGACTTTATTAATATAGATATGAGCTGTGTGCTGAACATGGGCTATCTGGCAGGAACTGCATGTTCCTAAGAAGAGAAGGGGGGAAAGAGGCTGTACTGGAGCGTGACAGCAGAAGACAGACCCTCATTTCATCACACAGCAGAAGCGGTAAAGGTCAGTGAGAAGCGCCGTAATCGAATGCACCATGTGCCATTTCCTTGTTTCCAGCATGACTGGGAAGCAGAAAGGGAGCGGTACGGTTTGACAACATTAAGCTGGCCTGGTCATTATTAAGTCTGCTTTCCAAGATAAGCTCTGTTATCCGGGCACCAGGTGTGCGTGCACAAAGATGTTTTCAGTCAGGAAGCTGCCAAGCGAATGCAAACATGTGACGACATTATCACTGAGCTTCTAAGTTCAGACATCAGTATTATCGCAACAAAACGTTTGTTATTGACGATACGTACCATCAATAAGAAGCAGTGCTCACAAATGCAGACACTAATCATGATATTGTCTGATTGTGTCTTTATTCTTCACATTTGGATTTAGAAGCTACATTCTTCAGCATCACAGTTGAAAGCCCAGTGAGATGTGGAAATGATCTGATGTCAGGACTGAATGCATTCCAGTGCCTTGCTGTTCCTGTTATCTTTCAAAAATTGCAGAACATTATGTACTTCCTGGTGCTTTGCATTTTTGGGCTGGTAGCTCACTCTGTGTTTCAAAGGTGAAAAGGACAGTAGTAAACTATAGAGCTTTTTATGATCATGCACGTTTTTAATGGAATGAAAGAAATCTTCCCACATTTCCAGTTACATTCATTTAAATGTTCTAACTCAAACCTTAGAACATATTTATTTTCTCTTACCCACTGTGAGTCACTTAATTTGTGTAGTAATTTTATCCTTTTTAATGGTTTATATATGTATATTCAGTGGTGGGCACTGTTCAGATAATCCGATAACAGATAACTATCGAGGCTAATGTTTTTGTTAGTGGATTAACTTTTCAGATAAGTTTTAAAACCATCATCGGACCAATTATCTTCCGATAAATTCAGTTACGATAACTTTTAGAGCGCTAACATTAATTTTAAAAATAGTAACTTGAAAAGCATTTATAATCTCTTTTATTCCTGTCTGCTATGTATTTTGCAGTAGTGAGGTAGGTAAGAGAAGCCGAGCTCAACTCTGCCCCAGCAGAAACGACCTGACTACCAAACTGCCACAAAAAAAAAAAAAAAAAAATCATTATTCCTTAACCATGTACGGTGGTCTAGCGATGAGGCAGAGGTCTTGAAATGGGAAACAGGTTTCACTTATGGCTTCAAGAAAATTATTAATCCGGATAGACTAGCTATATTAATGTAAACTCTTAAAATGTATGAAGTGGATATAAAACACATATCTGTTAATTTTAAAATAATGTACTCATTTCTCCATGTAATGTGGAGCTGCGTCAGGAAGGGCATCCGGCGTAAAACTTGTGCCAATTCAACATGCAGATCCACCTTAGATTTGCTGTGGCGACCCCGAGTGCAAACAAGGGAGCAGCCGAAGGGACTTTTTATTCTGAAGATTTGAACATTACCACACAGGTGCCCAAAGGGATTATGGGTAAACTTAGCCTCCGCTCATACTGACTGGTTGACTAATTCATTCTATGTAAAAACTAACACAAGTGAATCAATGTAATGTGTGTTGGTGTTTACAAATAAATGTGTTTTTGTAAAATATGTCATTTTTTTCATTTGGGTAAAAAAAAAAAAAAGCATTTGCAAAGCCAAAAAGTCTGTTAAATTGTTATTCAAGCCATGTGATATAACGGCATCAAAATGGATAGAACACTGCCATCTACTGGCGACCGGTTATATCACAGTGTTGTCGACCGCAAGATTTTAAAATTATCTGTAGGTTTCCAAAACCTGAAAGACCACACACGTGGAGATAAAAAAAATTCATAGATCTGACAGGTTTAGTTGTACAGTGTGTGGTGTCAGCCACACGGTAAAAACACACACGAACATTCCCAGGTCAGACACCTCACATTCTGATTGGCTGCATGTCACATTTAACTTCTCACGTCCTTCTTAACACACCACACATGGCAGGAATATCTGATAAGATTATATTTAGCATCATCACAATTGTCGGGGCGTCCTTAAGATTGTTGGAAGGGGAAGATCGGGTCTGATATCGGCCTAATTATCTTGCCATGTGAGCTAGGCTTAATGTTATGACGCCTCACGGAGCGACTGATTGATCTGTTATAACACCGCACCAAGCCCTAACCGATCGGATGTTATGACGCCTCACGGAGTGACTGATTGATCCGTTTTGACACCGCACAGAGCCACTATCCAATCGGATGTTATGACGCCTCACTGAGCGACTGATTGATCCGTTTTGACACCGCATGGAGCCGCTAACCGATCGGATGTTATGACGCCTCACAAAGCAACTGATTGATGCATTATGACACTGAACCGAACATGTTTTCACTATTATTTGATTTCTTTTTGCGACTGACATCGTTATTCAAACATTCAAAAGGTGATTCCTATCACCACACAACTCCAACTGCACACGAGAAAGATTTTTGATAGGTCTTGTTACTGAAAGAAACCTTGTCTCCCTAACCGGATAGAGTTGTGATGTCATCACGCATGCACTTAGGCGCTGTCTAGCGGGATCTTGAAAATTTCTTTCTTTTTTTATACAAATGACAAAAATGACATATTTTATAAAAGCACATTTATTTGTAAACACCAACACGTTACATTGATTCACTTGTGTTGGTTTTTACACAGAATGAATTAATCAACCAGTCAGTATGAGCGGAGGCTTAGTTTACCCATAATCCCTTTGGGCATCTGTGTGTTAATGTTCAAATCTTAAGAATGAGTGCATTATTTTAAAATTAACAGATATGTGTTATATATCACTTTGTACATTTTAAGAGTTTACATTAATGTAGTTATTCTATCTGGAATAATTTTATTTATAAAGCAAAACCATAATTCATACAAGCTTTCCATTTCAAGACCTCTGCCTCAGCGCCGGACCATTGTGTTCTCTCAAGGTATATGACAATTTCCTACAGCAGGGGGCAGAGTGCACAAAGACAAGCTCTGGCTCATTGCCTGTTTGGGTTTGTGAATGCGTTTGATTCTAATAGATGCTTTGGTGGTGTTTAAAATCAAAATCAGCTTGTTAATAGCTGAGAGTGTATGGGAGATAAAATTTAAAGTTATCGCTCATCTGTAGCTTCCGATAAGTTTTTAGCAGTTTGTTGATTTTGTGTTAAAAAGGGTAACTTTTCAGTTAGCTGATTACCAGTTATTGAAGCTAACATTTTGGTTAGCTGTGCCCACCAATGTGTATATTATTATCTCCAACGATGTTATTTGCAGACATTTGTGTGTCTGTCCGCAGGATTATGCAAAAACTATTAGTCCAATTTTCAAGAAAATTAATAAAGGGTTGGACTAGGGGCAAGGGAAAACCCATTTTATTTAGCAATAGATCCAGGTCCATTTATTTAACATTGTGAGATGCGGCTTCACCCCTCTTGCCCCCCCTTATGTATTTATTTTATTAATTCATTCCTCTTTTTTGCCAGTTTCAATAATTTCTTGCAAAATATGTCCATATGAAGAATAGAGTATATTCATATTAATTGTATCTATAAACTTGTAAGCTTTAGTCCACATCATGTGGAAGAAAATACATTTTTGTTTTGTGTGATCTTAATTACCAAACAACAACAGGGCTCAGAATATATATTATAGAAAAAAAGTGTAATATTCAAAATTTTAGAATGTAATTTTTACATTGCATGTGCATTTTCTATTAGATCTTTTAATTTAATGTATTTTAATCTTTAATAAGATTGCTTAATGCTGCCTTTTAATATATTGAATTTGTGAAGCACTTCATAACAACAGCAATAATAATAATAGTAATAATTATAACAATAATAATATACACTGAACAAAAATATAAATGCAATACTTTTGTTTTTGCATTTTTCATGAGCTGAACTCAAAGATCTAAAACATTTTCTATATACACAAAACACCTATTTCTCTTAAATATTGTTCACTAATCTGTCTAAATCTGTGGTAGTGTGCACATCTCCTTTGCCGAGATAATCCATCCCACGTCACAAGTGTGGCATATCAAGATGCTGATTAGACAGCATGATAATTGCACTGGTGTGCCTTAGGCTGGCCACAATAAAAGGCCTCTTAAAATGTGCAAATGTACATCTCCTTTGCATAGAGTTGATGAGCCACCAGACGCCATCAAATGTGAGCACTTGCCCACTCAAGTCGGTTCTGCACACTCCCTCAAAACTTGCGACATCTGTGGCGTTGTGCTGTTTGAGAAAACTGAACATCAGTGTATGTAAACTATGAAAAAATCACTTTGGATCGCTGGTATTCTTAGTCCTGCTGTCTTTCTTCTTAGTTTTTGTGGAGGGAATACCTGAGAAAATATGAAAGATTAATTTCTTACTGCTGTTGCTCGCATTTTTTCCTCAACCCCCATTTTAAACTCATTTTCACATTTTATTCTGTTCACGTTTTGCTCTTTAAACTTAAAAGTTTTGAATCTCAAGCTGACTGATTTTGAATTAATTAATTTTAAAACTGTGAGCTTTGCTCACATTTGGACTTGCTTTCAACAATGCAAAGGTTTACCTGATTATGCTGCATATGTGATTCTGCAGTGTCTTCATTTTGTCTAAGTGAAATGCTTTCATATTTTTTGCTTCCATTCATAAGATTTTGGTTTTCAAAAATCTTAATAGACATACAGCATATGTAATAATTTATTGTACAGTTAATGGCACTGATCCTTACCACTACTTATTCCCTGGGTTGTTTTGTGTGTCTTGTGTATTTTTTATAGGCACCAACTTTTATAGGCACCAACTCCCCTTTTTGATCATCCTCCCCCGTTTTGATCACCGTGTGTGTGTGTGTGTGTGTGTGTGTGTGTGTGTGTGTGTGTGTGTGTGTGTGTGTGTGTGTGTGTGTGTGTGTGTGTGTGTGTGTGTGTGTGTATACTATCACTTCATCTTGCCTCTCTATTAACATGCCTGTGTTGTGTGTTAAATACTTACCTGTCCCTCATTACTCATCACTCCCCTGTATATTAGTTTCATGTATGTTGCCCTTCATTGCTAGTTCATTTGTTTACTTCCCCACAGAGTGATTGGTGGTTGTCCACAGTTCAATTGACTCCTACGTTCTTGTGCATCTGTCTCTCGTGTCCTCATCACTGTTTTCTCGTCTATCTCCAGGTCAGTCTGTGTGTTCTCTATTCTTCCAGCTCAGCATTTCTGTCTGTCCCTCCATTCTGCTCTGAAATAAAATACACTTTATCTACAAAGCCTGGCTCGTATCCTGCATTTTGGTTTCTACTTCCTCAAAAGCCGTGACAACATATAAATTTTCACATGAATTTTTGAAGTTCAAACATTATTATTATTATTATTATTATTATTATTATTATTATTATTATTATTTGGAGGGGCACAGTAGTTTAGTAGTTAGCACTGTTGCCTCACAGCAAGAAGGTCATGGGATCGCTTCCCACTGAGTCCTTTGTGTATGGAGTTGGAAATTACAAATACAGATATAAAATGTATGTATGACAGTTTTTGGGACCTGTTGATGAATTTACAGTAAATTACTTTTTCAGTAAATTACTTTTTCAGCTGGTTTTTGAGAGATAATCACTCATAGGACCAGAGAGCAGACTTACTCTGCAGTGAAAATCCCCCCAAAGTTTAGCATGCCTGCCATCCCTAGTTCTCAAGACCAGGCACCTAAGTGGCTCTGCTCTCTTTCTTTCTTTTTTTTTTAAGATATTTAGGTAAGTAAGTCCCTTTGGCTGCTCCCTTGTTTGGACTTGGGGTCGCCACAGCAAATCCAAGTTGGATCTGCATGTTGAATTGGCACAGGTTTTACGCCGGATGCCCTTCCTGACGCAACTCCACATTACATTGAGAAATGTGGCAGGGGTGGGATTTGAACCCGGAACCTTCTGCACTGAAACTAAGCGCATTAACCACTTGTCCACCACCTCTGCATTTTTAAGATATTTAGGTGTACCTTAGTATACATTAGCAGAGTTCCACCTTAGATTTGGAATGTATAATAGAAGATATACATTACTGAATTTTCATGCCACAAACCTCCTCCCTTTGTTATATAAATAAGCCAGTTCAAAAGAGCTGAGTACCTGACAGCACCGTTTGCCCCACAACCACACTGACTCACAGAACACCTGAGAAATAGCCTCTTTCAAGTTGAGGGGCAGATGGAGAATGGGACTGAGATGGAGAATGTTGTTTTGAAGTTGATGGAACCATTTATGGACCAGGGAAGGACTGTAACTATGGATAATTTCTAAGGTTGAATTGGTTTAGCATAAAAAAAATTAATCCTCAAAAAAGTTCAACCTAAAAAAAAAAAATTCAACCTCAAAAAATAGAAGAGCAGAAGCACCCGATCCCTGTCTCAATCATCCAACGTTCAACCAATCATATTTTGCTCCATTGGTCATGTGACACCTAGACCAAATTGAAAGGAGAAGATGATGTGATACATTGCTGAACATTGGATGATTGAGACAGGGATAGATTGTTTCTCCCTGCTTTTCTGTTGTTTTGAGGTTGAATTTTTTTAGGTTTCAGTTTTTTTCTAGGTTGAATTTTTTTAGGTTGAACTTTTTGAGGCTGAATATTTTGATGCTAAACAAATTCAACCTTAGAAATTCACCTTCAAACTCTGATTTTGATGCTAAAAAAAATTTCAACCTTAAAAATTCAAATTCAAACGCTGATGGCACAGATTTCCTTCCACAGAGATGGCCCATACTGGCACACACAGTATTTTGGGTGGATGAGACTTCATTCAAACAGGCAGTTTGCCTTTTGTCATTACAGGTAGCAACCGCTGCAGGTGTGGCTGCAGGACCGAGTGTTACCGTGGAGACCTGAGAGGAATTAACATGTTTTGCAAAGAGGAGGGGCAAGCAGCAGAACTGGAAATGGCCTACAAGTGATAAGTCAGGAGATGGATACATGTACATCTCCAAGTCACTGAATATCTCTTGGAGTTGAACAGTCTTTAAGACATACGAAGAGAAACATGAAAGACCATGCAAGAAGGAGACTGAAACAAGACACCCATGATAACTATGAAGGATTAATAGACTTCTGTGGATGTGATTGGATACTAGGCATGCACCGATACCACTTTTTTCCAGACTGAGTACAAGTACGAGTACATATATTTGGGTCCTCGTCGATACCGAGTACCGATACGAATACTTATGTCTGTGAAGATGAAAAGCCTTTTTTGAAAATGTGAGGGCAGATTCATTTTGATGAAAAGCAGCTTCTCTACATTATCAGCTGTGAGCCTGTTTCTGTTTTTATCTACAACACTGAGCTAAACAGCCTTTCACTCTCCACACTATTTTTTTAACTTTTAATTAAATATGTACAGGTAACATACACAAATACAAACCATAATTTTTCTTTTTCACCCAAAGGTGGAACATGTAAATATTGGAGGAGCACAGCTTATGCACACATGCGCACGTGCACACACACACACACACACGGTGTCACGACACAAGGAGGCAAAACTTAGTAATTTTAACATTATTTTATTTTTCCTTTGAGGATCCTGGGATAATTTCCTCACGTTCAGGCAGAATCGCGTGTTACCTGTGGTAAATAAGCCGTTTAATTAATGAGGCGCTCAATGAACCAACTTCTGGCGCAAAGTGCAGCTCGTGGAAGCAAGCGGAGGTTCTGAACGCAGCATCACAGAGATTCCGAACGCAGCGTGACAGAGATTCCGCAAACAGATTACCCCTGTAGCGGACTGAGATGACTGAACACCCACACCAAAGGCTGAACCTCACTAACCTGATGGACAATCTCCGCCGCTGAAGCCCTGATCTGAGTTCTGATGGAGGAACTGCGGTGCAAAGTGTCGAAGTCACAGAGGAACTTTTTTCCAGCCACATGAGGAATTAAAGTATTTTCAGATGTTCTGTTCCAAACTCAGGAGGCTTTATGTGGATTATTCTTCAGGATCGTATTTCAGTTTCAATTTCAATTTATTTTCATTTATATAGCGCCAAATCACAACAGAGTTGCCCCAAAGCGCTTAACACAGGTAAGGTCTAACCTTACGTATGATGATGAATTCCACGAACAGGTAAGACTTTTTATTTACTGTGTGTGTATTTTCTTCACATGATGGACTGCAGCTCTCAGCTCTCAGCTCTCATTAATGGACAGCATTGACAGACGTATTTCGACTTAGTCTGGAAATTTCGGAGCGTTTGCGTAAAAATCCCACATTGAGAGGTTGACATCACACTGCTATAAAGCGGTATCGGGTCACGGTATCGGAGGCATTTTATGATTACAAGTACGAGTAAATGAATACGGGATCGGGCCGATACCCAATAAGGCTCTTCATCTCGATTTCACCACCACTGTTTCATTCCAGCAACCTGTAAATCCGTCAAGGCCTTGGCTGGGGAGGTAACCTGTGACAGACTGGTGTCCTGTCCAGGAGGAGTTAAACTCTCATCTGCTTGATGCTATGGAATACAAGGATGCACACAGTGGTCCTCAGAAAGATAGGAGTGTCAGAACAGCCACACATACCCCCCGCTCATTAGCTCGTCCAGGACTTTGCTCCAGCCGTGCCGTATTTCTCTATGGAACAAAGCTGAGAAGGTGACAGATTGAGGTTTTTTTTTTTTGGTGTGCTTAGACTGTAGTGTTTGAAGGAGTTCTTTGTGTATGTCAGGGTCACAAGTTCAACTTCCTAGAAAAGCCAACTTTTGTTCATCAATACTACAGTTATAGTAAAAAATACGAGATTAAACTGTCAGCTGTATACTTCAGAAGAAAATGTAAAATGGCTTTTGATGGCTGAATGATCCTCCTCTGTGAGTAGAAGCTCTGAGGGGAGATTGTGAAAAGAAATGGCACCATTTTGAGATCAGCAGCCTTCGCAGTGCTTTCTGTTACACAAGAGATTCACTTTTGAAATGCCAGCAGGCACAGAGAAGTCAAAGGGGGCCAGTGGTGGGGGATATTGCAGGAGGGCTGATTTGATCAAGGGGACAGACGCCAACAGTGCTCCCCCAGAATAAAAGTGACACAGTGCAACCACTGCATCTTATCTGTCAATGAGAAGAATGTGTAAGGATGAGACTGAGTGACCATCCGGCTGCAACGTGTCTGCCGTGTCGACCTTATTGAATTATGACTCGTAGGGAAGTGACATGTTATGAGTCGTGAGGGGCCGCCGTGAGATTTTATATGGAGGGATTCAGTGTGAGGCGGTGGGGCGGAAAAGTATCTGAAATGAAACCTGTCTGTACGCAAAGCTCATGATGTCTTTTATGATGTAATGGGATTTGAAAAGAAATTTGACTGGCGGTGATGAAACGAAGGGCTGAAGCGCGCTTTCAGGTAATATGATACATCCTGCAGAGGCCCAATCGGCTCACAGTTCTTGAGAATCAAAATATGAAACCAACAATATGTCTTCAAAGATGGATGAGGCAATTTTTGACACTCAATAAGGGACCCAACCCTTATATCAGTTTTTAATGTCTTCCAAAAAAATAAATAAATAAAAAGCTCTGTGGCCATGTGAACGAAAATGCCAACAAAGGTAAGTGTTTACCCTGAATACCCTTTTCATGCAGCGTTGCATAATGCGGTGTATCAACTATGCTGAGCTTATGCAGCCCTACTTCAAGTTTACGCAGTCCTACGTGGCAATAGAGACGCAAAGCGGTCCATGAAATGGATGCAAAAAATTAAACGTTTCATTTATTTCCCGACTTTCGGCGTAGAGCACCAGATGCAGTGCTCTATGCAAGTCTACACAACACTCCACTACTGTATGTAAGTCTATGCAACACTGCACTACTGTTACCACAGCTCCACAATTGTACACAACCCTATGCCAGTCCGGCGTAAAATACTTTTAGGTTTTTTTTTAACAGTACATACATGCATTGTTCGATTTTATTCACCCCGCTGAACTTTGCTGGCAGTGATGCGTCAAAACAACAGAAGAAGAGGCAGGCCAAGCTTCCACATCCACTACAACTCCTCATGGACGGATCACCAACCAGCAGACATGTTTACATCCACTATAACTCCTCACTGATGGATTGCGCGCACGATTGCCAGGTGCAGCTCCGCCTTCACCTCCTCAAGTTCTCTCACGATTGTGGCACAATAAATAAAGTCCATTAACTCCTGGAAATAATGTATTCTGACTTTTTTCCAATGTATCAAATCCATCTGTCTGTCCAGGTAGACTATAAAAACAGCGTCATGGAGCCAAGGTCTCCCCCTGCACGCAACTTACGAAGCCATTCCTGGGTACTACATATTCAGCACAATGCAACGCTATGCAGGCCTGGTGTGAAAAGGGTTTAAGTTCCACTCAATTACCTCAATGTAGATACCCCACTGGGGCATACTGTCAATTCTTCTTTGTAACAGGTGGCAATCAACTGAGTGAAAGCCTTTTCAACACAACAGCAAGTCTATGAATACAAGCGTTTGTAAAAATTTGGACTACTGGAAACTCTATCACAAGAAGCAGCTTCAGGATGAGCCACAGTTACACTGACTATCTCTACAACTATCTAAAATTGTGATGTTGAGCTAAATTAGATCAAAGGAATTACTGTATAAGCAATCATACTCAACAAACCCTCTGCGACATCACTCGTAGGTTTTCTGAAGAGCAGTTTTGAAGCTCAGATGGTGTGGCTCTGGATGTTGACATCTTGGAGTGTCTGTTACACCTAAAGCCTGGTTCACACGGCAAGATTTTAAAATTATCTGTAGTTTTCTAAAACCTGAGAGACCACACACGGAGATAAAAAAATCTAACAGTTTTGGTCGTACAGTGTGTGGTGTTCAGCCACACGGTGAAGTCAACACACCACACACGAACAGATTTCACACACGAACATTCTCAGGTCAGACAGGAAATCTCGCAAAATTTCTCAAGATTAAACTTGACTTCAGATTAAACAAGCAGAGATAGTTTGTGGACTGTTTGCAACAGAGGAAACAATGATACAATGGATACAAAGGAGTGGAGACAGCTCGACCACCGGACTTTGTCATATGTCAGAACAGCTGTTATGATTTTAGATTTCGCTCCGTGCATCCATCACCTCATTTTCTGATTGGCTGCATGTCACATTCAGCAGGCTGTGTGCTCATTTGTGGTCGGGGGACAACACACACTCTGCGATATCAGCCCAAGAAAATCAAACATCTTGGATATCCCCGATTTGCTATTGGAGCGCTCCTGATGTCCTTCCAAGCAGATCAAACCGCTCTTAACACACCACACACAGGCAGGAATATCTGATAAGATTATCCTTAGTGTCATCACAACAATTGGGGTGTCCTTAAGATTGTCAGAAGGGGAAGATCGGGTCCCATATAGGCCTAATTATCTTTCCATGTGAACCAGGCATTAGATACACCCAGAAAAATTGCAAAGTAAATCCCTTCGGCTGCTCCCTTGTTTGCACTCGGGGTCGCCACAGCAAACCCAAGGTGGATATGCATGTTGAATTGGCATAGGTTTTACGCCAGATGCCCTTCCTGATGCAACTCCACTTCACATGAAGAAATGTGGCAGGAGTGGGATTTGAACCGGGAATCTTCTGCACTGAAACCAAGCACACTAGCCACTTGGCCACCACCCCTGCATGCATGTAGAAAATAATTTAATGAATTTTCCAAAAAATAATTCCCCATGCAAAACAAAAGTTATTGTGGGTCATCCAAGACATTTATGAAACTTGGGAAAGACCAGCACAAACTGATGACATCATCACAGGTAAGACATGGCAGCAATGAAAAGAACTCATGAAAAATGGTTATATTTTTGCCTTTTTACGATGTGTTGGGGTCACAAAATTAATTTCATTTAGGTTGGGCATTTCTTCAACTTTAATAAACATCCACTCATTCTGGCCATATATCATGTTACTCTGTGTATGATCCAGCATCTAGGTGCCCTGGTGAGACCCACATTTCACCTGGCTGCAGTAGACAAATGACTGGGTGGTTGACATCAGGGTCAAGAGATGATTCCATAGTGTGGTAGATGCAGCACCGCATTGCATGAGGGCATGCTCCCAGACCTGGCCAGTTCCTGTGTGAGCTCCACATTCTGAGTCCTATGTATCAAAAATTCAAGTAACCACTCATTATAACCATACTCGGAAAGAACACATCAAACCTCGAAGCAGATGGGCTCCAGCAACAAAAGACCACACCAGTTGCCACTACAATCAGCTAAGAGCAAGAAACTAAAGTCTAAAGTGGGGAGGTGTTCACCAAAGTGGACAATAGGACAATGGAAAGACATTGCCTGGTCTCTTTGTTCTATGAAATTCAGATGGTGGGGTCAGAATACGGCAGAAACAACAAGAAACGATGGACTCACCCTGCCTTATATCATGATGGTGTCATGGTGTATCAACCATAATGCTACCATCTTATTTTGGATCAGAATCTTCAAAGTTTCCAGTTCCACGTTGAATCTATGCCACAAAAAATTAAGCCAGTTCCTAAATCAAAAGGGAGTTCAACTAGCAAGCACATGTACCTTATTATTATTATTATTATTATTATTAATATTACAGAATATGTTTTTTAATGCTTCTGCTGTCCTCTGTATCCCAGCAACTTAAAACCTGCCTGACTGGCCCTTCTTCAAACAAGGTTAACATACAAGGACAGCAATTATCAAAGGTACATTGACTCCGGCTCTGCCGATACGGGCCTGCGATCTGAGGAAAATTACACAGCAATAAAACAGTCGCCGTGTTACTGTGCAGATATATACGCTACATGGTCGAGAGATGTATTACGACTGTCAGAGTATTATATGAGCGAATAGGAAAAACAGGGTCTGTGGCTACGTGCTTGGCCTCAAAAGGAGGTGCGAGTACAGGAGTCGGTGCAGAGGCCAACAGTCAACATAGAGGAGAAAGGAGCCACTGACTGTGTCTCTGTTGTGTCAAATGTGCTGTCGGGTAGAATAAGCACACAATCAGGAAAGCTCTCGAGTATCATTCTCCTACATCAGCCTTGAAAATGAAACAGATTTTCCTGCAGCCAGTGTCAAAAGCAAAAACACTCAAATCCAGAGTTGATTCTCTTCATTTATTACGATAATGTCTTTTTGAATCTGACATTTGTTCAATAAACATTTAAATTTCTCTCAACGTTCTTCACTTTCACGTTCTTTCAGTGCAACGTATGACATGACTGCAGCTAATCAGCCACCAGGGATTTTCAAATGTCAGATAGAACTGTTTTATTCCTAAAGCTAAGGTATCTTATTAGAAATACGCCTTTAATTTACATTTACATTGATTATTAAAATATTATAAGACATAACCAAAGAGTACCTTCTGATTCTCCCCCAGAGTCTACATTTCATGTGATCTCATTGAATTATCATTGTTCAAATTAGATATAATTCTTTTTTTAGTTGTTTTGTGATTGTTCTGGGTTTTTTTTTTTTTTTTTCGTTTGTGTAATTGCTCACCGGTTGTCAAAATGCAATTTGCAAAACAATAAGCGCCATCTGTCAAAATGCCAGGTACAGGATAAAAGTGAAAATGGATCACTTTAATTTTCCTTTTTCATGTAAATAAGTCAGGAGCACCTTTTTTTTTTTTTTTTGACTACAGAGGATTTTCAAAGTTACAAATCAAAGTCATGCAGAAGGTCGGACTCCTGAGATTACCATTGTATTTTACAGCAGCTTTGCATCTGACAGTCACATTATTGTAATTTATGATTTTCAAATGCCACAGTGGTAATGTCCTAATTTTTCCTCCAAAGTACCGGAGCTCTGCACAGCTCACAAGCCTGAGAATGTGTCACTGCGGGAATATGAAGGTGCTGAAAAGACCAAAGCCTTTCCTGATAAATAAAGGTTAAAATTGGATTACGGGGACAGAAGCACTTCTTTAGAGAGGATGGAACTGTCAAATCTCTGGCCTTAAAGTCAGAATGAAATAAATATTCTTTTAAAGTTATTTTTCACAGAATTGTATTTCAAAGCCCTTTTTTCTTTTCCTTTTTTCAAAACCATTGCACCTTCAGTCTTGACATGATGTCATATCAGAGGGTGGAAATAGGAAATGTGCTTTTTCCTATTTTTTTTATGTTTGAATGTTTCATTCCTATGTTACAGTATATCACAATTTGTTTAAATATAGGCAAAGATTTTTATGAAGATTTTTATGAATGAGGATGTGTGGTATTTACATTGGTAATCTTCACCTCCAGTCTGGGTGCATGCTCTGCTGCAAGCATCCTTGCATCCACATTAAGCAGCCCATCACCACTTCCTAAAAATAATGATCTATCTGCCTCAGCCAGGTGATATTAGTGTCTCTTTGACCTTTTCCATTTGCTAGTTTAAATGGTGTTGGGCTGGACCTCACATTGGAGGCACAAGGCGTAAAGACTTATAGCGGCTGTGCCGATAACGTTTTTCAGCATGGAGGAGTGAGGTTTAGGCACTACACATCACTGCTCAGGCACCTGCATGCTGGATCATGCACAGCGAAACACGCCATATGGCAATCCAAGTAGTGGGCCTCATCTGTGTCTCCCTAAAGCCCCCGTCACACATAGCAACAATGTGCAGGAACCAGGCTAACACGTCAAATATGGCCATAATCTAGACACAGTTGGGAAGGAAAGAGGCGTGTAGACTGTGGGCAGATCCCATCCAGACTACCTTGTCCACACCTGCATGATCGCATGCAAAGCGCATTTAGACAACAGTTTAGATGACACATACTGCTGTCAGGCAGCCATAAAAGGCGCGGAAGACTGCCCGATGTCCAAAAGTCTGGATGGGAAACACGGGATGGAGTGGGGGGAGCACCGTGTCCTTCCTTTACACAGGACCTGCCGATACTGGACATGAGAGTACAACCAACGTATGGACCAGACTCACACCATATGTGTGCAAGCCGGCATCGGTGTGGCCAATCACTCACTCATGCAGTCACATCTGTGCTCGTCCTCCCCTTCCCAGTGCTCACTGACCTCACGTGCGTGTGCATTTGTAAATTGATCACTCAGTTGTGTGTGTGTTCATAACAACTGAATGAGCCACTAAGCGTGCTAAGCGGCCAGCCACTGGACACCTTTGCTCAAAGTCTGCTGGCAGTGTGCCAAGCTTTCACACCATTCGTCAGCCTTTCCAGCGAAGTTTAATTTCTTTTTTGCTCACTTCAGCAGCACAATGCAACTCTGTACACCGTGATGTCAGTTGGATTATCACATGAGATTTATTGTCGTCATGGTTGTTTCCAGCACACAGCAGCCAGGTGAGAGTCTTTTCACCACAGGCTGTGGTTCCTGGATCCTGTGTGCCCTGCACTGTGAAATGATCCTGGTTCTGTGGTGGAGGTGAGTTTCATGTTTAATAATGTTGTCATGGCCTGGCGATACAGTTCCACGTCACACCTCCTATAGTGTTTAGATGGTGATCGAGTAATAATATGTATATTACAGAGGTGAGATCCATTCAGCGCTGATGCGTGCAATGACGCATTACAGCACATGAGAAAACAGAGAGGTGCAGCGGCACATGGTACTTTTGCTTCAATTGCATGCTGTTCATACTGTCAGGCGTGGCTCAAACAGGGTGGACACAAATGTGAACTCACACAACTGATGGTGTAAGATAAAAGGTTTAACGAGTTCAACAAGTGGGAGGTCGGTACACGGGAGATCCAACAGTGAGGGAAAGGTAGCACACAGGTGTGAGGCTGAGGTGTGGTCCAAAAAACAGGCACAGGAACTATACAGTGAGGTAGCATTCAGAGGCAAAGACAAATGCGAGGTCGAGGGCAAAACAAGGTCAAATACTGGCAGGCTGATAACTAGGAAAAACAGGACACTGAGGACTGAGGGACTGTGAGGGCTTAAATACAAGGTAGGGTAATCCAGGTGTGAATGAAGAACAGGTGTAAGGAAGATTCTGGAGGGGCGTGATCAAGAAACTCAAAGGCAAGTGCAAGAGCATGCAGAGAGACTAAAAGCAAAGCAGACTGGAACAAGAGAGACAGAAAAACCAATGGTGAATCACTTAATATGCCAACAGAAAGAAAGATAAGACCCAACGTACTTGTAAAAGAACAAAGAATTAACCAGAAAACAAATGTAAGTACTGAAAAGAGAACAACAAGAAATAAAGGCTAAGACAAAACACAATGGCTAAAGTAAAGCAAACTGTTAATACCATCTACTGACTCAACCAAAACCAAATAAAGATGAACAGAGATCAAAACCAGTGACACAAGCATTACACAAGAAACAAGATAAATGAAACCAAACTAAGATTTGAGTGACAAAGGAACCATGAGTGAAAAAGAAAAGGTAAGACAATAAATGAAGGCAACATGACACAACAAACTACCGGTAAGACAGATACTGAAACAGAATACACATGGCTAAACTGTGATGCACAGAAAATAAATGAAACAAAACCAGGAACTACAAAATCACAGACAAAACCTACAAGAAAATGAATGACGAACAGAAAACAAAACCAATGATAACATGAGCATGACCAGAATAAAAATACAGATGTTTAGAGCAAGGAAGCTGATAAGAATCAAATACTACGACAAGAGCCCACAACAAGCAGGATCATGACACACACCCACTGCATATGATGTATGCCTACCACATACATGTTATTACATATCAACATTTCCTTTGCCCTCCCTGTCCGGGGGTCCAGTGGAGGTGGACATGTGTGACACAACATGCCGGCAGGCTTTCCTGTGACCGATTCATCTCAGAGCTCAATCAACTGCGATGAGATCGTTTCAAATGATGTTATGATGCCATCAGTACACTTTTTCGGCACATTCCACTGTTACAGGAGTTTTTGTAATGAAAGAGGAGCGGAGAAATTTGCGCATCGGGACGGAGCCGCAGGGCACAGAACAAAAAGCAACGCCGTGATGAAGCCTCACAGGACATGTTGTGGCATGTCCAGCTCATCCACAATTTCTTGGATAGTCACACGACTGAAAAGCCACCGAAAGCCGTCTGAATTTTCCGAA
The DNA here is from genome assembly GCF_902500255.1 of Thalassophryne amazonica. Taxonomy (NCBI): domain Eukaryota; kingdom Metazoa; phylum Chordata; class Actinopteri; order Batrachoidiformes; family Batrachoididae; genus Thalassophryne; species Thalassophryne amazonica. The sequence continues at coordinate 66,489,217 of NC_047109.1, read as the reverse complement.
TGGTGCAAGAGCTGAGCATGTTAGGGCTTGTCCTGTGAGACCAACACGGAGGTGCTTTCGTCCCGCGCCATGAGCGGCTCCATGGTGAATTTCTCCGCTCCTCTTTCCATTACAAAAACAACTGTAACAGTGGAATGTGCCAAAAAAGTGCTATGTCCAGCTGTCTTGCCATTTATCTGGTAGTCAGACGACGTCCCGGATCAACAAAGCGTTCACTTTAGAAATGATCTGGTTGTTTGAGCCTGTCGATCGCCGCTCGGCGCGCGGCGCGCCATCCACCGCTGTGGGCCATCTTTAATCCATCTGTAATTGTCCTTAATCTGTGTGATCCCCATAAGATGTTCACCGAAAGCCATCTGAATTTTCCAAATGGTTTCCACTTGGCTGTCTCTCACACTTTCTGAAAAAGGTTTGATGAAGCAAAGCGGCAGTCGATCAGCCAATTTCCTGACAATGAAAATCCGACGAGGGGGCTGGACCACTCCTCCCACAAGGCGTGCTCACAGGCGAATGACGCAACCGACAGGCATGAAAAAACTCACGCATGCGCACGAAGGTTCAAGCTTGGCTGATGCAATCACACATGATTCAAATCCATGTAGTTTTTGCAAAAAATAAAAAGGTCCATTACTTTTCTAATAGACCTCGTATAACTGAACACACAAAGTAGCCTATATTAATATTTTTATTGAATATGCCTGCATGCAGTATCTGACACTTTCTCACTGCAGTTCATAAAAAGAAATTGGTCAATCAAACAATCTCTCTCTCTCCCTCTCACACATTCTCTCAGTCTCACACACACACACACACGCACATGCATGCACAGACACACACACACACCTTAATCAATATTGTTTAACTTTGTGGGAAAAAAAAATGCCAAGAACATTAGGTAGTAAAAACAAATAAATAATTGAAAAAAATTAGTTTGATCATAAAATTTGAAAAAAGGAAGTTGTGTTAAGTATGACAACTCTTGTTCATGCATACTTAGTAGTTCATATTTCCTACTACAATGAATCTCAATTCTGAGGCTGTTCTGTTATTCATTCATACAGTTAAGAATATTTGTGTTCTGAGTTTATAAAAAAAACTTGTTCTGTAAAATAATTCCTTTACTATTGTGATCAAAAACATATTCATGTTCTGAGTTTATAAAAAAAAACTTGTTCTATAAATAGTTAATTTACTATTGTGATCAAAAACATTGAATCTCAATTCTGAGGCTGTGCTATAAAAATCCATTCATAGACTTAAGAATATTCATGTTCTGAGTTCATAAAAACTTGTTCTGTAAATATTTCTCTTGCTTTTGTGATCAAAAACATTGATTTGAATCTTAATTCTGAGGCTGTTCTGTAAATAGTTTTCAAATAAACAATAAATATAGCAACTTCTGTGCAATCCATATCAATTTCAGACTTAATAATGTACTGATTAAAGCCCCAGCCATTTTTGGTTAAACTACGCCCACTTTCGGTTAAGGCCACGCCCACTACAAGTACAGATACAGATCATTTACAGATACGTCTTGATTATTGTCCATTACAACACTGTTTGTCCTCTTTGTTCCAGACTAATATATATGTCTGAAATTTGGTTTGCGTTTATTAAATTCCACACAGATTAAATGTAGCAGACAGGGATTATTTGTTATAATTGTTTTAGCAAGTGTTCAGGGTATCATGCATGCAGTCTCTTATTAACGTGATGAAAACCATAAAAAAATTACATTTTTGTAGCATAATATTCATTTACAATTGTCATCATGTGGATTCTCTATGTTGTTTTGACTGCAGTGACTCTCTGGCGCGCAAGAGACTATGGGATACATCAATAGGGCGAATACCATGTTAACTCACTGGAGGATAATATATCATGTTAAAAAAGAAAAAGTAATCACCTGGGCTTTCTCTGAAATTTGTCTTAATTTCTCAAAGTTTGACAGACAACTGAGTTCCAAGTGCTCCATTATTTTGTTCTGGTTCCAGCCTGTCATCTGACTGCAGCAGTAAATTCAGTGAATCTGCTTTGTTTGACATGCACTATAGACAACATGCTGATGAAACTTTAATGCACAAGCACAAAGTGCTTGTGCATTGTTTGGTGAACCATAGTTTGCTCCTCTGCATTGGCCAGAAGTGACATCAACATACTGCACCAAAAAAAGTACAAAACAGCCTTTTAGGCACACCTAGCACTGTGCTGTTTATGATGTGTTCACAACCAATCAGGATAGTAGTCCTGACTGCAGGGTACTTTTGGTTCCTCTAAGTCCTTCATGAACTTCATTGAACTTGGAGCAGAAACTTGAACTGGAACCAAAACTGCAACTGGACATCAAGCTGATTGAAAAACATAAAATTCCTATATTTAGTGTATAATCCCAAAGGTGGGGCGGCACGGTGGCTTAGTGGTTAGCACTATTGCTTCACAGCGAGAAGGTTGTGGGTTCAATTCCTGTGGCCTTTCTGTGTGGAGTTTGCATGTTCTCCCCGTGTTTGCGTGGGTTTCCTCCGGGTGCTCCGGTTGCCTCCCACATCCAAAGACATGCGGGTTAGGTGGATTGGAATCTTTAAATTGTCCGTAGGTGTGTGTGTGGGTGTGTCTGTGTTTGTTTGTGGCCCTGCGCCAGACTGGCGTCCTGTCCTGGGTGTACCCCGCCTCGTGCCCTATGACTGCTGGGATGGGCTCCAGCACCCCCGCGAACCTTAACTGGACTACGCGGTAGAAGATGAATGAATGAATGAATCCCAAAGGTTTGTTACTTTGGCAGTGGAAAAGAACTTTTATAGTTCATCATTCACCCTCCATTAGAATGAATGATTTCAGATTTCAGTCTGTTATTCAACGGTACAGAAAATATATTGTGAGTGCACAGTTGCGTGAGCAGAAAGGCCAAGCAGTAACATTAAACCAAGCATGGAATAAGACAACAGCGTTTCCAAACCTTGCCAATCCCACAGTATATTATTTGCAACCTTGGAATTGTTGTCCGATCTGTGACATTTTGCCAAACTATCACCTTTCTGAAACACATTGTGTAATTCAGCCATCATTCTATATTTGTGGATTTGTCCCAAGCTGCTCAATTTTGCCTCCAATATATTGTTCGCGTAACATCCCATGTATTTCTTCTCTCTGGTCACATGTAATAAAGGTCAGCGGTGATTGAAATTGAATGAACTTTGTGTCAGGGAAATAGAACATTCAAGCAGTGTGTATCTGTATGTGGTATTAAGATGCTGCTGTGTACCCCATAGCTGACAACACACACTTACGGAACCTTTTACTGAAGGACACAAAGATAAGAAACAAACAAACACTCTTCTACCATGACAGATACTCTGACTGCCACAGCATCCATGGGTTTTGGGACACTGATAAATATTTATTACATCCGTCTGTCTGTCTGTTAGCAGGATTATGTCACCACTACTGCATGGATTTTGACAAAATTTTCACCACAGATACATATTAGGCCTTGGAAGACTCCACTGAATTTTGAAGGTGATCCAGATCTGGATTCTGGATCAAGTTTCACTGTATATAGTTTTTGATGGATTATGTCAAAACTACTTCACAGATTCTCACCAAACTGTCACCACAGATAAATATTAGGGCATGGAAGACTCCACTGAATTTTGGAGATGATCTGGATCCGGATCGGCAGACATCTGAAATCTCAGATTGCTCTTGTTTTAACTGTCATAATTAGGTTACAAGTAAATATGAGCATGAGCTCAAACTGAGGATTTTAAGCATTAATTTGAAAGCACTTAAGTGCTTTCAAATTGCACTTTTTGCACTTTTTACCTTTGCACTCCATTTCTAAGCATGAAATAAGCCTTTGTTAATAGAACAATCAGCTTTTTTTCATGGCTGGATTTGTGTTATTCTCTCATTATTTCAAAAACAATTATTTTAAGCCAGAAACCTTACAGCTCTATGGATGTAAAAGACCTCTCTGTTTTCCAGGAGGTACGATGTTGCACATGTGCAAAAATGTGCAGAGAGTATGAACACTAGCAGTCAAAATAAAAACTTTCCATGATCAAGTGTTAAGAAATGAAAGAAAGGTTCCGAGAGGGATAAAATGAGAGTAGCATTTTGAGGGGAAATATTCATGTTAGTGTCCACTGAAGATGGAACTGAAGCTGCTGAAAGATTTGGATTTCACTACCAAGCTAATGGATGTGTGAATGCACAATCAAATCTAAGCATGTCAGTCTTTGAATGATTTAGAAGTTGTGGTTTTCAAATATATGCCAGGCACTGGTTTATGGCCAGTCAAGCAGGCTAATGAATAACAACTACTTTGTGCTCTTATTATTCATATAATTTTTCTAGGCTTAGCTGACTAAGCAAATGGTACTGGGACAAATGACAACAATGATAAGAGTAAATGGATTTTTGTTGTTGTCACTGTTTCCGGCATTGATTGTGACTTCAATACACCACACAAAAAATGACATTGCCTTCGAAACGACTCTGTCAGTGCCCCCCAACCAAAAACTGGATGTACTGTTATTTTAACCAATCTATCAAGCATGATTTCAAAATGCAGATCATATCCAGTGCCAGAGCAATGCAACAGATTACACCCAACATGTTCATTAATATGAAATACAATGCATCTTTGAATCACATTTACTTTTTGTTACTTATCAAATTGCATGCCATGAATCACAAATAAATGTTTAAATTGATCAAAGATTTTCAGATTTTCCACAGGTTGCACCATATGCAACTTTTTTCCACTTGTGTACAAAAGTAAACAGGTTTCAGAACAAATATTGGCAAATATTGTATTTCACATACCTAATACAGCTAGCAATGGACTGAACACCTCTAATTTGTGTCAGTTTGAACTTTAGCCCTACTGTGCCGACTGACACAGGATTGTTTTGATTTCCTGTGCTGCTTCCTTCTGTTTCTCTGAGTTTCATGTCAGTGGTTTTTATGTTGTTTTGGGTAGACAGAGATACACGGCATAGAGAATTATTGGTCCTTGTTTGAATAAAGGTCAAAAGTAAAATTACTCTTTTAGTCGCAAAGCAGTAAGATAAAAAGCTGCAGTAAAATTGGATGCCAAAGTGTGAGGAGTTTATCACTCTCAACTAACTGGAGTTACAGTAAAAGGCTGAATAAATTTTCCAACATTAACTGCAAGATCTCCACAAAATTTTAACAACTTTTCATCTGTAGCTGTGAACTTAACCGTCCGTAGTAGACATATTTGAAAGTAATAATGATTTGACCTTTACGTAACCTGTATGGTTTCCTGAGACCTGAAATGTCTTTTTGTCAGAGCCCTGGGTAAAATGATACATCACTAACAACGTACAATGAAATGAAAAATTATGAAATATAATTTATATTATGTAATATAAACTACAATGGGCACCCAGAGAGTGTAACACCCACGATGCAGTGACATTTTATCAATTCTGTTCAAAACAGAACTACTTAAAATGCTTCCACCATACTGGTTCCAAAAGGTTTGAGTTAAACAGTTGTGACCTTGTGTTTAACTGTTCATCATGTAACATAATGGGGGTGCAATCACTAAGTTGATTAAAATACTTTAAACCACAAAATACATTTGTATAAAATAAGAATTGCAAGTACAAATAAAAAATAGACTTGTGGATAGGTTTTTTATTATTTTTTATCATTTTCAGTAAATCTGATTGTTATTTTTTTCCTTACATAACACTGTTTGGAGTAAACATTATAAACTGGATTAATGTTATATGAGCAACCATCATGGTGCCAGCACCTCCTGCAAAGAACTGGTGCTACCCACAAGCTTTGACAGGTGAAATGAATCATGTCAAATGATCCTTAGCACCAAAGCAACATGAAAAAGTAAGAAGTTAAAATAATAAAATAACAAAATTGCTTCAGGGTGTGACAGATTATGCTTTCATAAAGGATTCTCATTTCCAAGATCTCCATTTCCCATCAATGTGAACATGCTGACATCAGTGCCAGGCCAAGAAAATACATATATATAGATCATTAATTCTTTCTGATCTATTGGTGTATTTTTAGTCAAATTCCTCAACAACAAAAAAAAGAAGAAAGCCATTATAGATCTTTTATATACTGTATATAAGCAGCTCCGCAATAGACTGGCACCCTGTTCAGGTTGTACCCCACCTAACACCCTATGACTGGTGGGATAGACTTCACACACCACTGCTACCACCACCACATGACCCTTGATTGGAGTAAGCAGGTATATAAAATGAACATATATATATATATATATATATATAAGCATTGAGTTGAAACTCTGACCTTCACTTTGAACCTGTTTTCTTCCAAATCAAATCATCTTTTCCTTTGCTGACCCTTGATCATTTCATCAAATTTGGTCCAAATCAGATAAATCTTTTGAGTTTTTTTGGTCACTTACACAGATAGATTGAAAATATACAGAACCACAAACAATACTGCCGCTTGTGTTGTAATATGTAAAAAGGCACTGAAGGCATGCAGTGTGTTCAACCACAACATCATGGAGCTGCTACTGTTTTTCCTGTGAATGTTTTTGGTTTGACATACGTTTACTGTTAATTTCACCCCTCCACAACAGCCTGAAGAAAGCAAAAGTCAGGACGCAGTGATATGTTAGTATGCCTGTCACCTGTAAAACGGGGTCACAGTCACATGGAATACTGCATTAATTTGGGACGGGCAATGTTTCATTATTTCTCTGTGACTATATAATTAGCCTTCTTGAGCATTAAATAAACACCTTCACATACACACTCAAACTGTGTCTCCATAGTCATATTATGGAAATTATTGGGGGCCAAAATACCTTTTACCGTACGTCCAGAAAGTACTCACAGCGCTTCACATTTTCTACATTTTTTATGTTACAGCCTTATTCCAAAATTTGTGAAATTTGTTTTTCCTCAAAATTCTACACACAGTACCCCCATAATGACAGTTTGTTTTTTAGATTTTTGCAAATTTATTATAAATAAACAAAAAGCTAAAAAAAAAAAAATGACATGTACATAAGTATTCACAACCTTTGCAATGAAGCTCCTTAGAAAATGGGACATGGCAGCCCACCTGGAGTTTGCCAAAAGGCACCTGAAGAACTCTCAGACCATGAGAAATAAAATTCTCTGGTCTGATGAGACAAAGACTGAACTATTTGACGTGAATGCCAGACGTCATGTTTGCTGGAAAATGGACACCATCCCTACAGTGAAGCATGGTGGTGGCAGCATCATGCTGTGGAGATGTTTTTCAGCAGCAGGAGCTGGGAGACTAGTCAGGATTGATGGAAAGATGAATCCAGCAGTGTACAGAGACATCTTGGATGAAAACCTGCTCCAGAGCGCTCTTGACCTCAGATTGGGGCGACGATTCATCTTTTAGCAGGACAATGATCCTAAGCACACAGCCAATATACCAAAGGAGTGGCTTCAGGACAACTCTGTGAATGTCCTTGAGTGGCCCAGCCAGAGCCCAGACCTGAATCCGATTGAACATCTCTGGAGAGATCTGAAAATGGCTGTGCACCGATGCTCCCCATCCAACCTGATGGAGCTTGAGAGGTGCTACAAAGAGGAATGGGCAAAACTGCCCAAAGACAGGTGTGACAAGCTTGTGGCATCATATTCAAGAAGACTCGAGGCTGTAATTGCTGCCAAAGGTGCATCAGCAAAGTATTGAGCAAAGGGTGTGAATAGGGGTACATATAATTTCTTAGTTTTTTATTTTTAATAAATTTGTAAAAATTTCAAAAATCCTTTTTTTCATGTTGTCATTTTGGTGTGTTGTGAGTAGAATTTTGAGTAAAGACATGAATTTACTCCATTTTGGAATAAGGCTGTAATATAACAAAATGTGGAAAAAGTGAAGCACTGTGAATATTTCCAGATGCACTGTAATCTTTAGGGACAAGAGTTGTTTTGGTTTTTGCTGCGGTTAGGATTCTATTAAAGTAATGATTTAGGCAGTTGTAGCTTTGGTGCATGTTATGGTATGTCACCACTGAACCAAGAAATTGTTCCCCAAGGTGTGAAAAAGCAGCGTATGTGTGAGCGTGCTGGATGTGTAAATATGCATTGGCATGCAGCAAAGAGAGCTTTACAAGGTGGCGCATGACACAAGAAAAATATCCTAATGAGTTATGGGTCATCAACACCTTCTCTGCTCTGCTAATAAGCGCCACGTTCCCTCCGCCACTGTGCTGTCACCAATTCATGAATTCTCCACAAGCTGTAAGATCCTTCGATAAGCCTCAATCAATGCCTTTATGTTACATCTGATTTTGAAAGATATTCTTAGAACATATCAACACTGCTGATAAATTACATTCACAGTATTGCTCAAAGGTTTCATATTGTGCAGACTTGTTTTTATCTATCTTTTACAGTAAAACATGTGGTTTCATGTGAATTATCCTTAAAATTGACTACCTACACATGTCGGACGGCCTTGCTATAAGCAAAATGTTAGAATGAACAGCAATTTATTGTTCTATGACAAATGTCACAAAAATCTATGCATGACCTATAAAGAGTGTAAATATACTGAACAAACCCTCCATGACATTACCATGAAGAGGCAGATCCAAATGTCAGCATCTTGGAAGTGCGTGTTTCCATCTAACGCCATATATACCAAATACGCTCAAGCTAAAAGGGTTATTGCTGTTCAAGTGTTTTATTAAGGCATATTTTTGTATACTGGCCAATGCTTTTTACTTGAGGCCAAAATATGGCCATCGGGTATTGCAAAGACTTTGCATCCATCCGTCTGTCTGTCTATCTGTCCATCAGTTTGTGCTCAGCATAACTCCATTCCTATTAATACCAAGGTCTTCAAATTCACAGGGATTTTTCATTGGACACAGAACTTGGACAAGTTCAAAGATGCTAACCTTGACCTATTTTAAGTGGTCAAAAGGTCACATTCTTTCTACACACTCTTTCATTGATTACATGCTCACATGGGCCAGGGGATTTAACCATTGTGTTATATGTTTATACTCTATATTGCCTAAGTGACCATGGAGTAACTGTGACATAACATCACAAAACTATGGCTATAAGCTAATCAGTGCTAACAGTCCTAATATACAAATTAAATAATAGTAAAAGTTCAGTCAACAAAAATACTGGAGCACAGACATCTTAAGACATATTATCTCTGATATTTGTAATAAAATGCTCAGAAAGGACAGATACAGTCACACCAGCAGCAACTAGCTGTCTCTGCCTGTAGCTATCATGGCTCGCACTAGTGTCTGTCCCCTCGGTATCTACACCCCAAATGATTCAGTACTTTCTGGCTAAAAACAGTTTAAACTGGGGAGTTTAATTAATTTACTCCCGGTACAGTTGTCAATAACAGGGAGCAATGGAGACCAAAATTGTTTGTTGTTCCAGGTTGTAAACCTGTTTATTTCTGCTGTAAAGTTAGGCAATTCAAGACTTAGCACTTTTGCGTTGGCATAATTGTTCTCAACTGGAGGTTTTAACCTAGTGACCTTGAGCTAGCCAAGGAGACATGCCCACTCAGCTGATCTACAGTGTGTGCGACAGAATTTGTAGAAAAGACTGGACATTGACCCTGATTCTTCTCCTCCATGCGACAAGCAGCTTATCCTCTCCATTTAATTCTCTGGAGTCGCACCAAAGTCACATGACTGGATTAAGCAGATGTACCATCAAATGTACCACACTCTACATTTCGGTTTGAATGTGTGTTAAAAGTGCAGACTTCAAACTATTACTGGTTTTTAAATTGTGTAAAACTTGAATTATGATTAATAATTTATAACATGCTTTTTCCTGAATATTATGGTAATGTGTGGTGTGAATTTCATCCAGAACGCATGCAAATGAGCTTCTCTTCCTCTTTCTCTCCTCTCTGGCTAGAGCAATTGCAAGGAAAAAACACAACTTTCCCTTTATCATTGGTGGAAAATGCACGGCCTAAACCAATCAATATGATCACCAACCCATGTATTTTATTGCTGAGGGAAGGAAAATTATGGGAGCGCAGAACGTGCATGAACGGGAGTTTCTCTTCCTCTTTCTCCCCTCTCTGGCCAGAGCAATTGCAAGGAAAAAATAACACAACTTTCCTTTGTCACTAGTGGAAAATGCACTACCTAAACCAATCAAAAATGATTACTAACTCATGTGTTTGGTTGCTGAGGAGATCCTGGTCAAAAGCTACCAAAGACAGACTGAGGTGCCAACACTGCCTCCAGGTGGACAACAGTAGAAGTGACACACCCTGGAAGTGTCAGGCCAGTAATGTGCCCCATCTGTCTTGTGTTGGACAGGAATTGTGGTACAAATATTTTGTGTGGCATCTTATTGTGACATCTGATTGATCTGTAAATAGTTGAACAAAAAACTGAAGAATTTCCTGAATTTTAATGTAAATAGTTGTATATAACTTTGTTGCTTGCTGCATTTGTACATGTGTTTTGAAATTTACAATTTATATTTACATCTAAGTTATAAATGTAACGCAATGCTAAAATACCCTCAGACGTATAAGCCTTGTGTTCTTTATAATTTGCAGTTATTTAATTAATTATTAAGATCCTGTTGTCTTACATACAATTTGACATGTTCAATGAAGCCCGTCTATTACTCAGTCAACCAAAAACAATATTTACATTTTGACAGCGTCTCCAGGAGGCTTTGCGTGTGCATGTATATAAAAGTTATGCAAATCAAGGAATATTTGTAGATCTGTAGATTGTAGATTTGTAGGTGTTATTAGGTGCCAAAAATGGCGTTTTCGGTTTTAGAAGTGTTTATTTCTCGGTAGCTTTTACATAATATATGACAAAGAGGATATATTTACACACAAACGAAACAAAGTTTTTCAGCTAGCTCCCAGCCTGTGATGTCACCATGCTAATGTCCGCGAAATAGGTTCAGAGGTGTTATTAGGTTCCAAAAATGGCATTTTTGGTTTTAGAAGTGTTTATTTTGCACTAACCTTTACATAATATATGAGAGACTAAACACAAAGCAAAGCACTTTTGAAAAGAACAGCCACTGACATCACGGTGCAGCTCTACTTTGATTGGCTGTCATCCCCCGCCACTCAAAAACAAAGCAGAACAGATTCAAACAGAATGTGACTTTTTAACCTCTTAAGATACCACTTAAAATATGTCAAGGTTTAGCCATCTTCGAACTTGGCCAAGGTCTGTGTCCCAAGAATGTCCCCTATGAATGTGAAGACTGTGTGAGTAATAGAACTGGACGTATGTGTACAAAGACAGACGGTTGGACGGACGCCAGGTCTTCTCAATACCCAATGACCATATGTTGGCCTTGAGTAAAAATTATTTGTTTAATGCTTGTGGTTTTCACAGTAAAAAAGAAAAAGAACCTACTCTGATTGTATGTTTTTGTTTGAATTTAGGTCCATTATGGATGGATGGATGGATGTGTTAACACAGGATGTTAGAATGAAAGAAAAACTGTAAAGTAACACAGGTGAAAATGACACCAAACAAGGCAAACTAACAGTGTTTTTTCAGGTAAAATATGAAAATGAAACCAAAAGTAGTAAAAAAAAAAAAAAAAACAGCCAATTATACCCTGGATCCCAGAGGGTTAAAGCAACAGGCACAGGAACAGGTCATTGCTATGACCACTGAAAATCTACTCCTCCCTTGTCCTTTGTCTAATTTCCAGCATATCAGTCTTTTTATTTCCACTCCGCATTCATAGTGCCAAGTTTAGGGGACATCAGCCTCAATTTCAATTAAATTTATGATATGATATGATATGAGATTTATTGTCATTGTCATTACACGAGTGCAACAACGACAAAATTATGTTTACACTCCAATTACCTCAGACAAGACACAGCAATGAATCCACAATTACTAGTTTACCATAATAATGGCACACATCAGAATTAAAGACAACACATATACATTTGACATTGTTTATGTGCACTAAATTTTGAAACAGTCCGTCATCTGAATTGAGGCAAAGTGGGTGAAGGCTGCAGCAGGAGGGGCCTGCGCTGCCCAGCTTGGGGGGTTGAAGACTGCAGCAGTAAAAACCGCACTGCCTGTGAGGTGGCAGGGAGGAAGCCAAGCTGAGGGGGGTGGACAGACATGGGGGGGGGTCAATAGGGATGGAGGGAGGGAGACATGCGTCATGTGCCAATGAGTTAAGTTTCTGTCAGTTTCTTTCCGTGTTTGTGTGTAAAGTCTGATGTTGCTAGGCAACAGCCAACCTTGGCGGGGGGAGTAAATAGATGAGAAGGGGGAGCCGACTTCCTTCACCAAGTCCATAGATCCTTCTGGGGGAAGAGCAGGGCATTTGGCCTTCAGGAGCCGATAAGGCTGCCATGTTGATGTTAGACGGAGAGATACAGAATTCCATTTACTGCACCTCTGACCATCTAGAGTCCAAATTTATTCTCCAGTCCTCAGCAGCATATTCCTTTGCAATGCAGCGTATATGCTCCAAGATGGTATCCATTTTGCGTTTGAGTTCAAGAGTTCATGCAGTCTGAGATTACACAGCATTGCCCAACTCATTAATCATGACAGACTGATGAGGGGACGGGATACTGGTAGCAGCCGTCTTGCTAATATTCCTGTGGGTCAGGGCAGTGCACAAACCAATCAGCACCAAACCTCCCATCATAAAAGTGAATAGAAAAAAATCCTCAATGTCTTCCACAGAGAGTGGAGCCAAGCATGTCACACCCCGTCTCTCTCAGGTGTCGAGAGCATAGCCCGTTGGGTAGGTTCCATCAGGGCATGCAGGGTCCCCCAGCCCTCATTTCCTTGTCGAAAAAAATGGTGTCAATAGCCTTGAGAGACCAGCTGATCAATTCCATGGTTAATCCAAATCTTAATTTGAAGAATTCACAGTCTGGTGAAGCTGGGACTTTGAAGGTCGAAGCAGAGATAGAGAACAGAAAAAGGAGGAGAGGAGAGGGGAAGAATGCGACCGTCCTTGCCGGAGTCCCAAGCTGAATATCACTTTATATATCGCCAAATCACAACAGAGTCGCCCCAAAGTGCTTCACACAAAACAATTCAGAAAACAAAATAAAAAGAATTAAAAGATTAAAAAGCATAGTAAAAAAGTAAAAAGCATAGTAACATAACATGCCAGTACGTAATATGCCATCCAATAGACGGGTCAAAATCCATAGAACACTTAACAGAATTTTCAGTTTTGCAAATGCCTTTTTTTAGCAAATGAAAAAAATGACATATTTTACAAATCCACATTTATTTGTAAAAACCAACACACATGTGAAATTGTGTGTTGGTTTTTACATTTAATGAATCAACCAATCAGTGATCGAAGGCTCAGTTTACCCATACTGCATTTTGGCATCTTTGTGTGTTAATGTTCAAAATTTCAGAATTAGTGCATTATTTTAAAATTAAAAGATATGTCTTATATTTTCATTTTGTACAAATGACAGACATTAATGTAGTTAACTATCCAGATTAATTTGGTTTCTAAATCAAAACCATAAGTCAAACCTGCTTTCCTTTAGAGGACTTTGGCCTCAAGGCTGGACTGCTGTATGCTGTAAAGGTAAATTATTTGTTTTTATAGCAGGCTGACGGCCAAGCCCCTTCTGCTGGGGTAGAGTTGTTCTCAGCTGTCTGACTGCTGCAAAATATCTAGCAGACAGGAGCCAACATGTATAGTTTTAGGGTTTATAAAGGTTTTTCACCGTTACTAACTATGTAAAAACAAAGTTTGTGGACTAAAATAGCGGAACTAAACTTGAACTTGAAGTTAGCTGAAAAGCTAATCCACGAACAAAAAAGTTAGCTTCGCGGATTAGCGAAACTGTGCCTATCACTGCACAAACACATTTGTTTTAATGATTTATCAGATGAAGAGAAGAAGGAGGTGGTTGGTAGGGTAAAAAAAAAAGCCATTTTGATTACTTGTTTATTTGAAGCTGAGAGTGAGTTTCTGTGAGAGACCTAAGAGAAAATTACAAATGTTGACCCACTTTTGATGAATGTTTGGAAAAAAAAATAGAGGTATAGATCAATGTTTATTTTACATCATGCATTTCAGGGTAATTTTTAGAATGGTGTTTACTTGGGAAGCAAGAAGGCTTATTATTAGAACCCTCGATATTATCTCTGTTGTTAACTATTGTATTTACTAGCCATTCTTGTATAAATTCAGCTCCTACTGGGACATAAAAGATCCTAATTACAAATCATATAAACTAAAGATTAATAATTCAAATTGCAGTCTATTCATGTGTTATTGGATGTGATATTGCCCTGGCATTTTCTTGACATTATTATCTTGACAAACTACCATTTGCTTATCAGTACAGTGCGCTCTTCGACAAATGGAAGCTTCGGTATAACCTTTCCATGGAAAAACTAATATTGAGGGCTGAGATTGGGCTTTTAATAACAAGACCAGTATTTGACTCCATCCATTGTATGCAATGGGGGGAAAAAAATCAATATTGCCCATCATTAAACAAATGGTGAACAAAAAAATTACTCTCTGACCACTTTCCACTCCAGAGGCATGGCAGACGGACGTAGTAAAACATTTAATCACCGCTCTTTAAAAGCTCAGAGATTTATTCACCCTGTGCTGTTGAAGGCTGCAAATGGTGCAATCTGATCTGTTTAAAATGCTGCCCTTGATCCGCCCAGGGCAAGCGGGTTTTTCTGGCTTGTTTTGTAATGTGACTCAGTGTATAACTACCCACCGGTATTGAGAGAAAAGGGAGTTCAAGAGGTGCAGGCAGTGGAAGGTCAACACAATGTGAGCTGTTGAGCTGCTAAACATCCCAGGGGAGACGTGTAAAAGATCACTGACCCAGCCTCGACCCACAGCCCACCAGGCACGGTTCTCCGTGCCGATGAGGCTGGGGTTCGCCGTGGCCTCAACTGGTCCAGTCGCCCACTATTCTCCTCACTCGCTCTGTAAAGTCATCCTCATTGGGCTTTCCCATGGCCTGAAGACCCAAGTGCCTGCCTATCAATATCCACGCCAACCTCGCTGGGCCTCCAGCGTCTTGCTATCTGAACATCTGGTGGGTGGATGAGCATGTGCTAATCTTTCTTTTTGGGGAAGCTCACTTCACCTTTGAAATGTCTGAATTTTTTTTACCTACTGCGTGATACATAAGTTTCAGCAGTGCTTGTTGATGAAACAAATATGGTTATCTGTGTTCTTGTGAGGTGCAACATTGTGTCACTGTGAAGAGTCTCACCCTCGGCCTGCAGCTGTCTCACCATGTGCTGTTTCTTCAGTTGTTTATTTGAGCATGATGATTAAGATGGTGGAAATCAGACCGTCCAGAAATTTGCAATGCCAGGAATTCAACAATTAATTTAACAAAGAATTCAACTGAGATAAGTGTTCAAACTGAGAGGCAACTGTATGCAAATTTTGAGGATGTTGCAAAAAAACTGGACACAAAATCAGATCTGATATTTATTTACAATTAAGAGGAGATATAGATGGCTGTAAATTGACCAAAACTGGAACAACTACACCAATATGATCGTATCCTGTCACTCTCTCTGCATGTATTCTTGCATTTGTAACTTTCTTGGTACTAATATCCTGTGTGGGGAAAAAAACCTACTTCATTCCTCATAAAAATGGATTACAAGTGTCACACGTCTCTCCAGGTGAAGCGCCTGGATATTGCATCCACAATCTGCAGGTATTGTGACACCAGGCACTAGGAGATAAAAAAAAAAACAGATCTCCTGACCATCTCCTTGTCACTCATAATGCATCCTGCAGATTTAGAAACAAAGAAAATAGTTCCAGCTGGTGTGCAAGCTATCAGGAATTTACGAGCTGTAGGTCTTCCTTTACAAGAGGAATAGATTTGACTACGCTTTGGCCAATGAATAAAGGTCTCTGTATGGGCACCTCAGTGCAGTCAATAATGGCAACAACCGGCTTATATTTTGTGAAAAAAATTAAGTCTCTTCAGCAACAATCCACATGTCAATAAAATCTGTATAAAAGCAGGTACATGTTTGTTTTTGGGGTTTTTTAAGTCATTAAAATACTGTGCACTTACAGTTGTGCTCCAAAATTTACATACCCTTGCAGAATCTTTCTGTTTTGTTTTTTTTTTTTGTTTTTTTGTCAATTTTTCAGAGAATATGAATGACAACAGAAACTACCCAAATGACCCTGATCAAAAGTTTACATACCGCTGTTTTTAATACCGTGTATTGCCCCCTTTAACATCAATGACAGGCTGGAGTCTTTTGTGGTAGTTGAGAACGAGGCTCTCTGATGGTAAAGCTGCCACTGAATATATAAAGGGCTATTATAAAAAAAAAAACAATTACAAAGAAATGCAAAGAATATGGCACTCTATGGTAAATCTGCTTGACAGTTCTCAAAAACTGAGTGACTGTGCAAGAAGGAGAAGAGTGAGGAAAAACAGTGGCATTTTCATTCCTTCTTATGTTAGATATTGTATCTGTAAAGTTATGTTTATTATACATGTAACATCTCGTCATATTCGTTCAGATGCCCTGTGTGCAATGACAGGCAGTGTTTTCAAATAAGTAGCACAATGCTCAAGCATAGATCACAAAATTTGAACATTTCAAAATTTTCTTTGCACACTGGCACTCAGCAATGCACAGATCACACACAGTGTACAACAGTTTACAACAAGTTTACTCAGTTGCATGCAAGATTGCGTGCCAGTGCAGAGATCAAATTCATGCGCCAAGGTGCCTTTAGATTTCAGTGTGTTAAAAAAGAACATGCAAATTTGTAGGATTGTTGTCTTTTGTGTAAGTTTCCGCTGATGCTTGCATACCACACACAAGTGCAAATATCGGCTGTCTGCAGCAGCAGAGATGTTCCTCAGCCATATGACTAAATGAGTAGGATGATTACTTGCATCTTTCTCATAGGGTGTCACTTATTATCCACTGTCGATTTTGCAAGTTTTCCCACCTACAAAGAATGGAGAGGTCTGTAATTTTTATCATAGTTACACTTCAACTGTGAGAGACAGAATTTAAAAAAAAAATCTTACAGTTTTTATTGATTGCGTTGACCTGTTTGAAGAAACTAGGAACCTCTCAGCCTTCATCATCACCATCTCAGCAGAGCAAAAGACACCTCTTGCAAATGTGTTAACCCATTTTCAGTGGATTGACACATTTCCCCACCCTTTTTCATATCAGTTAACATAGATGTCATTCAAGCAGTCAAAACTCCATTGTTTTAGCTCCGGTATCCTAACAGAAACCATATGTTCCCAGCTATTAGAAACTATCTGATCAGTATGCAAGCACTGAAGCACCTGTTTGACACTTCTTCACACAAATCTTCAATTTGCAATCAGTAGTAGGCCTTAAAAGGTGCCATGCCTGTGTTGTTCTTTGCAAACATGGATCAAAGAGGTCTAAGGCAGATGAGAGTGAGAGTAAGAGGTAGAGGAGTTCGAGGAAGAGGAGTCCATGTGCGAGGTGGAGGTATAGTTGGAAGGGCTCAAGTTACTGATGAAATTCGGGCAACTACAATTGATCATGTTATAAATCATGGCCTTTCGAGGCTGGACAAAGTGTCCAACCTGTTGTAAACAGAAACACTGTTGCCTCAATTGTCACAATTTTTCGACAGGAGAACAGGTAATGTTGTTATAGGCCTACAATATATACAGAAATATCTGCAGTACAGTAATATACAGTACTTCATGTAATTTTTTTCCACATTCAAATTTCATGTATTTTTTTATTGAATCAAAAGGCTACCAGTCACTGGTGGTAGAATAAGAATTTATAATGCTGAGCCGGAGGCAACCATTGTCAGCATGGTTGTGGCAAATAATGTCATTAGGCTGCGAGAAATCAGGGCTGCAGTAATTGCAGATCAGGGAGTATTTAGAAATATAAATACTGTGAGCGAGACCACCATAGACTGCATCCTCAGGAGGAACCATATGGCAATGAAACAGCTCTACAGAGCTCTATGGTGCAATTCCTTCTCTACAGAGCTCTATGGTGCAATTCCTTCCACCGTATTGCCCTTTTTTGAATCTGATAGAGGAATTTTTCAGTGCTTGGAGATGGAAGGTTTATGATCATCGCCCCTATGATTGGATGCCCTTGCTCAATACAATGACTACTGCAGCCCAAAATATTGATGCAGAGGCATGCCAAGGCTGGATCAGGCATGCCAGAAGGTTTTTCCCTCGCTGCATTGCCAGAGAGAACATTGAATGCGATGTAGATGAGGCCATGTGGCCCATTCGTCAAGACAGAAGAGACTATCAATTGTACTGTACTCTTACTGTACTCTATACTCTTATAGTATAGGCCTACTAAAGATTTTTGTTCTTTACTGTAAAAGATAGATTTTGTTTTAATTTTCCTAATTTCTTATAGGCCTACAGTAATGGATTTTACGTATTTTGATTTACATACTTTCTGTAGGAATATTTCAATTGTCAGCCATGAAAAAGCCTGAAAAAAAGAATGTAATGGAATCAATCAAATTTCCATCAAAGCATATCTGAGTCTGGATCCATTTTTTGCAAGAAGGCAGCAAACAGCACTGGCATGTAACAGTTATGGGCTACAATGTCAATCAATGGTGCACTGATTCACTCTGAGTGCTGTATTTTGTATTTTGTTGTCCATTGTGTTATGATTGATTGTAAGTGCTCATACACTTGTGGGCAAGTTGTGCTGTTTGAAGGCAAAATTTGCTTTTGTTCCTTATTTTAAATGTTTTGGCACAGGTAGAGCCTTTTGCAAACAAAATGTGTCATTTTGACCATTGGGGGCACTGTTTGGGCCTCTGTGTTAACTGTTGTGAAAATGTGGATTTTGAGTTGACTGTTGCGTCAAAGAAATCAATAACAACTGTAAAATCACACTGTATGATTTTTAATTAATTAATTTGCATTTTATTGCATGAAATAAGTATTTGATACAATTGAAAAACATACCTTAGTATTTGGTACAGAAACCTTTGTTTGCAATTACAGAGGTCAGACATTTCCTGTTCTTGATCAAGTTTGCACACTGCAGCATGGATTTGGTCCACTCCTCCATACAGGTCTTCTCCAGACCTTTCAGGTTTTGAGTTTCAGCTCCCTCCAAAGATTTTCTATTGAGCTCAGGTCTGGAGACTGGCCAGGCCACTCCAGGACCTTGAAATACTTCTTATGGAGCCCCTGTGTGTTTGGGGTCTGGGAAGACCCAGCCACGACCCATCTTCAATACTTTTACTGAGGGATGGAGGTTGTTTGCCAAAATCTCATGATGCATGACCCCATTCATCCTCCCTGCAAGACTCATCCTCCAAACACGACAAGTGGAGTTGATACCAAAAAGCTCTGCTTTGGTCTCATCTGACCGCATGACCTTCTCCCATGCCCCCTTTGAATAATACAGATGGTCACTGATGAGCTTCAAATGGGCCTGGACATATGCTGGCAAGAGCAGGGGGACCTTGCTACCCTGCAGGATTTTAAACCATGATGGAATCATGTGTTACGAATGTAATCTTTGTGACTGTGGTCCCAGCTCTCTTCAGGTCATTGACCAGGTCCTCCTGTGTAGTTCTGAGCTTTCTCAGAATCATCCTTACCCCACAAAGTGAGATCTTACATGGAATCCCAGATTGAGGGAGATTTGACAGTCATCTTGTGTTTCTTCCACTTTCTAATAAATAATCATAACAGTTGTTGTCTTCTCACCAAGCTGCTTGCCTGTTGTCCTGTAGTCCATCCCAGCCTTGTGCAGATCTACAGTTTTGTCCCTGGTGTCTTTAGACAGCTCTTTGGTCTTGGCCATGGTGGATAGCTTGGAGTGCGATTGATTGAGTGTGTGAACAGGTGTCTTTTATACAGGTAACAAGTTCAAACAGGTGCAGTTAATAGAGGTAAAGTGTGCAGAATAAGAGTGTTGTGTGGGCCGCTGAAGAGGAGGTACTGCTGGCCCACCACCACCAGAGGGCACCCTGCCTGGAGTGCGGGCTCCAGGCACAAGAGGGCGCTGCCGCCTCACAGGAGCCGCCGGGGTGACAGCTGTCACTCATCACCTATGACAGCTGTCACCAATCATCTGATCTTCATCTGTATATCAGCAGGACGACATCTCCACCTCTTTGCCGAGATATCGCTATTCTTAGGAGGTAACGAGCTCAGCCGATTGAATTATCTTTCTGACAGCAGAATATTGTTGCTTTGTGTTTTTGACAGCAGAGTGAGTGCTTGCAGCTGGAGACCGAGTTGGACTTTTCTCCTACCTGTTGATAAGTAACCATACTCCTGCATTTACCAGCTTTTTGATGAGAGGTGGAGGTGGATTTTCCCACCATACGTGTTGCTGGGTGTAAACCCACCTACATCTAACTGTTTTTGTTCCTCGCCAGCAGTACCAGATCCGACAAGCGGAGGCAGTGACCACCTGGGAGTTCGGGACTTGGCGGCTCCAGTATTCCCGGGGTTCGGTGGCGGAGGAAATCGTGTGGTTCCGGTTCTGCTTTGGACAGACGTCTCTTATCTTTGAGCCTGCCCACATGACACGTTCTGTACATTGACTTCATTGCATACTATTGTGACCTGCCGTGTTTGTTGTGCTCATTCACAACAGTAAAGTGTTGTTATTTGACTTCCTCCATTGTCCGTTCATTTGCGCCCCCTGTTGTGGGTCCGTGTTCCTACACTTTCACAACAAAGAGGGCTTCTTAAAGAAAAATTAACAGGTCTGTGAGAGCCAGAATTCTTGCTGGTTGGTAGGTGATCAAATACTTATTTCATGCAATAAAATAAAAATAAATTATTTAAAAAATCATACAATGTGATTTTCTGAATGTTATTAATAGATTCTGTCTCTCACAGTTGAAGTGTACCTACGATAAAAATTACAGACCTCTCTGTTCTTTGTAGGTGGGAAAACCTGCAAAACTGACAGTGGATCAAATACTTATTTGCCTCAATGTGTGTATATATATATATATATATGTACACACACACAGTTGTGCTCAAAAGTTTACATACCCTGGCAGAATTTTTGCTTTTTTGGCCATTTTAAGAGAATATGAATGACAACACAAAAACTTTTTTCACTCATGGTTAGCGGTTGGGTGAAGCCATTTATTTTCAAACAACTGTGTTTCCTCTTTTTAAATCAAAATGACAAGAAAACTATCCAAATGAACCTGATCAAAAGTTCACATACCCCTGTTCTTAATACTGTATATTGCCCCCTTTAACATTAATGACAACTTGGAGACTTTTGTGGTAGTTGTGGACAAGGCTCTCTGATGGTAAAGCTGCCACTGAATATGTTTTGGACTTTATTTACATCAGTTATGAAGAAATACAAACAATATGGCACTCTGTGGTAAATCTGCATGGAGTAGACAGTTCTCAAAAACTGAGTGACTGTGCAAGAAGAAGAGTGAGGAAAGCCACCAAGACAACCCAGAAGAAGTTATAGGCTTATGTGGTTGTGATTGGAGAAATTGTGCATGGTGCAAGCTTTTACAACTTACCTTGTTGCTTATGGCTAATCTTTACTTATTTTAAAAGGTCCAAAGGTCACATTCTGTTTCCTGTTTTGTTGAGGGTATTTTTGTATTGCATTATATTTGATTCTGGGATGCTGAGTCTGTGGCCAGACTCACTACAAGGATTATTAGTGGAAACAGGATGCACCTGAGCTCAGTTTTGAGCTTCATGGCAAAGGTAGTGAATACTTATGTGCATGTGGTTTCTTAGTTTTTATTATGTTTTTAAATACATTTGCAAAAATGTAGAAAAAAATCACATTGTCATTATGAGGTATTGTGTGGAGTTTTGATGAGGAAAAAACCTATTTCATCCATTCTGAAACAAGGCTGTAACAAAAAAAAATGTGCCGTGAATACTTTCTGGATGCACCCTATAAGTGGCAAAGTGCTTATACATTAGCTGTGATCTTTTTCACAGGCGTGGTGTTTCTTTGTCACAGTGGTATTGTCATTATCTTTCAATTTTCCCTTTATCGGCTCTTGCCTTGTTGTCATGTCCTCTGTTTCATCATTAGGATTTGACCATGTGCCTTATTATCCGCTGTTTGTCTGTGATATCAGTGTGGCTCTCTTTCCCTGACTAGCCTCTCATGTACAAACAAGGATGGGAGTGCTGTCCATAAAGCTGGCTAAAAACTAAGTGGTAGTTGCAGATTTTGTTGTTGTCTGTGATCTTGAAAACTTGTCTGTTCACCAGCTGCTGCCACAGTTTTTCTCCATGTGGGTGAACAGTAGTGCTACTTTATCTTGGTGGCATGATCCTTGACAAGCAATCTAGAATAAAAATATTAATAATAAATTTACATTTATGTGTGTGTCTTCAAAATGAAACCCAAAATGTAATAGAATAATAGGAAAATTTGGAGTTGTCCTTTTCTCATTAATTATATTATGTTAATGGCTTGGTTACTGTGGTTTACTGGCATCATATCCAGGGAGTACACTGCCTCAAGCCCTATGACTGCCGGGTAAGGCTCCAGCAAATTACCCTCCCTCCTCAGTATAGAAAATGAATGAATGATTGACTTGGTTAAATACGTGTTTCATGGGCCTATGGTTTACACTTACACTTCACAGAAACTTCTATACAATCTGTAATACTAAATGTTGACAGGGCCTAAGTTAAGGACTAGAAGGTTCACAAAGATCTATAAATGAAAATAAAATTTCACATCAGACAATATGTTCAGAATAATTACAAATATCACGACAATAGGTACGACAAAACTGGAATATATGATGACAGGAAAACATAAATTAGGCTACAAGTTATCAGTTGTACATGCCATATGTCAGTGGATGTCCCCAAATGAGCCCACAATGCTTTACACAAAAACACACAGTATTTGTGTAACAGGTCATAGTGCATATTGTTTTTCTGTTTTCTATGTTGCTTTTGTCTGTAGTTACTGTGAGTAATAACCCTCAGCCTCTTGCTTGTTTCATACCCCATGGATGCCTCCCATGTGACATTTATAATCACAAGCTTGACAGGTCTTGCCAGAGAGTGGGCAGTGGCTGAGTGGGACGCTGGTCGCCAATCTGCCACTCTGCCCGCTCCTTCTCTGAGCCCATGACATAGGTCTTTGAGTGTGGTGCTCTAGTGCACAAGGCTGTGAGAGGCCTGATGACCTTATGCTTGCATTCTGGAAAAGTTCTAGAATATGCCATCAGGTTCTGGACCTTGGCTGTAGACCATGGATGGAACTCACTGCCTTCTGCCACTTTTGCAGAATGTTCTGCAAAAGAACATTCAGTTCAAAGAACATTATTTTATCTGCATATAAAAGTTCTGTGTTCTTGTGTGTTTATTCAAGCAAAATGCTTTGCATATGTTCCATTTAATCTGACGTGTTTCTGTTATAATATGGAGTATGTTAAAGGTGATTCTTGAATTATTAATACTTTGATGGTGAAATATTTTGTTTTAACCAACGGATGGTTCTCAGAATGTGTTTTAAGCAACTTTAATAATCTGTCTCTCTCCACATCACGTGTGCGCGCATGCACGAGGATGTGTGTGCGTGCGCGCGTGCGTGTGTGCAGAGTGCAATGGTACCAAACGTATGGAACCAAATTTGCACGCTAAATGCAATGCAACACAAATGGGATGAATTAATCCATGTCATGTGACATACAAAGCACCAATCAAATGACAAGGATCCACTCAGCAGTTATATAATACCTCTTAATATGCATTCTTGGGATAACAGTACAATAAGAAAAAACCCTTCAGATTCAATGTTTATCAGAGAAACTGACGAAATAATTGATCTAGTTCATAAACTAAAAGGAAAAAAAATCTACAGATTGCAATAATTTTGACATGTTTTTAATTAAAATAAATATTGATTGTGTTGCTAAGCCTCTAACTTATATTTGTAATTTGGCATTAATGACTGGGAGATTACCTTCCAAAATTAAAATAGCTAAAGTAACACAGCTGTTCAAACATGTTTTTTCAAACTATAGGCCAATCTCATTGTTACCTCAGTTTTCAGAAATTCTGGAAAAGGTATTTATTAAGAGGTTAAATGATTTTATATCCAAACATCACATACTAAATGAGCAGCAATATGGATTTAGAAAAAAATCGGACTACTTCATTGGCGGTGATTGATTTTGTGGAACATATTATGAATGCAACTGAAAACAAGCAATGTAGCATTTTTTAACTTATAGAAACCATTTGATACTATAGATCAGACCTTATTACTGGATAAACTATGGAAGCATGGTATCAGAGGATTAGCTCATGATTGGATAGCAAGTTATCTGCACAATAGGTATCAGTATGTTCATGCTGGCGGGGGAAATTCTGCATTTTTGAAGTGTACTTGTGGGGTGCCCAAGGGCTCAGTCCTTGGGCCTTTGTTGTTTCTTTTGCATATTAATGACATATGTTTGGTTTCAAAATTTGTGAGTTGCATCTTGTTTACTCATGACACAACTGTGTTTTGTAGTGGGGATCATTTGGGAGAGGTTCTGGACATGATGGAGAAGGAACTACAGAAGTTCAAAGAATGGTTTGATTCAAATACATTTTCGCTTCATTTTGGTAAAACAATGTTTATCATATTTGGAAATAAACCCAGGAATTTATCTAGGAATTTACTACTGCACAATATTGAAATTGAACTTGTAAATGAAACTAAATTTCTTGGGGTTTTATTGACGAGAAATTGAGTTGGAAAACACATATAAATTATGTTAAATCAAAAATGTCAAAAGTCATTGCCATTTTGTATAAAGCGCAATACTTCCTCACTCAACGGTCATTAGTTACTTTATATCATTCATTACTAGTTCCGTACTTGACCTATTGCACTGAAGTTTGGGAACCACCTACAAAACGAATACAAATTCAATATTCTTACTACAAAAGAAAGCCATAAGAATTATTAGTAATAAACCATATCGTGAACCTCAGAGGCGATTTTAGACTTCCAGTTTTAGGGGTGCTTAGCACATTTTTAAAATTTTTAAAATCTAGATGTTCAGAAATACAATTTCCCATGATTTCAGAGTGAAAACATTGCTTGTAAAAGCAGCATTCATTGTCAGAATGATAAAAAAAAACAACAACAACAAAACGCATATTAGCAATGGATAACGGTCCATATATAAAATTCCTGTATTCTGGTGCAGTTTATAAAACAAATACAACCCCTGGCAATAATTATGGAATCACCGGCCTCGGAGGATGTTCATTCAGTTGTTTAATTTTGTAGAAAAAAAGCAGATCACAGACATGACACAAAACTATAGTCATTTCAAATGGCAACTTTCTGGCTTTAAGAAACACTATAAGAAATCAGGAAAAATAATTGTGGCAGTCAGTAACGGTTACTTTTTTAGACCAAGCAGAGGGAAAAAAATATGGACTCACTCAATTCTGAGGAATAAATTATGGAATCACCCTGTAAATTTTCATCCCCAAAACTAACACTTGCATCAAATCAGATGTGATCGTTAGTCTGCATCTAAAAAGGAGTGATCACACCTTGGAGCTTTCAATATGGCGGATACGGCTGGTTGCTCTAATTTGGGGGCTCCTGCTTTCAAACGCCGACGATTAAAACCAGAGATTTTTAAAACGGACAACGGCAAAGTCATAGTGGAGGACGAACTTTTAAATTTTCTTGCTGTGAAAATCAAAACTCTAAGCCAGGAAGAAATTGTGCTGTTGGCTACAAACACTTTTGACTCGGAAGCGATTGAAGCCTCCAAGATAGTTCTCTTTGAAGTCTGTCCGGGGACTTTACAGCGATGCATTGCACACAAAGGACAAAACAGAGACACTAACAACATAAAACTCTGCCTCAAGGTTTTAAATGAACAGGGGGAGGATATCCCCAGATTTGTGTCTCACTATTTGGATGAGCTGCCGCCGGTGACATTCTCAAGCCTAGATGTTTCCTATTTGCTTCGGAGAATGGAGCAGCTATGTGCGGAAGTGGGAGCTCTGAAACACATCACCCAGCTTCAGACGGGTGTTTGTGAAACTGTTCGTGCTGAAACGGCGGAGATCAACAGGTGAGTGACAGTATTGGGGTGCCGATCTGCTAACCCGACAACAAGTGCTGCTGCGGTGTTTGCTCCGGGGCCTGACAAGGCCTCTCGCTGTGGCCCGGGGAGTGTGATGGAGCCATCGCTGCCAGGGGTGAGAGGAGGTGATATGCAGCACGTGCTGGGAGCCGCGGACCTGAAGGCGACGGGAGACACAGCACGTGCGATGGAGCTGTTGACGTCGCTGTCGGGTGTGAGAAGTGGCAATGTGCTGCATGAGGACCTACATCAAGGCGCCGTTGGCTTCGCGGACCTGAATGCGACAGGTGACGTAGTGCGCTGTACCGCACCGGTGCATTGTGATGGAGATGAGTCTATTGCCATGGATGTAGCTGTGAGGAGCCATGCTGCTGGATCAGTGGCTTCCAGTGGATCCCTGCGATGGAGTACCATTGTGAAAAAGGGTAAGCCGGTTTCGGTCCGTCCAAAAACAAAGGCTGCTGTCTCTACAGCTCTGGATGGGCACGCTTCCACTTCTGTGGTGCGTAAAAGACCTGGCCCTGTGTCCATAGTCGGCACTGGAACTGTGAGTACCATCAAAACTGTGAAGACTAAAATAGTGAATGTGTTTGCGACAAAATTTTCCCCAGACCTTGATGCAGACACACTTGCTGAGTACCTTAAATATAAACTGAACAGAATTGTCACCTGTCAGAAAATTGACAATGCACGTAGCAGCAGGGTTAACTCTTTTAAAGTCACTGCTGAATGTAACGATGTTGGTGAAATGTATAACCCTGATCTCTGGCCTGAAGGAGCTCTGATAAGGCGTTATTATGAGCCACGCAAAGTGCCCACTGCGGTCAGTGACAGCTAGTCGTTATGGAAACGTCAATTCGGGTGATATCCTACAACTGCCGTGGCCTATGGCTAGGGCAGAGTGATGGAGATAAAGCTCGGCGTTGTGCTGTGGACAGTCTACTGGCAGAATGTGACATTTTATGTTTGCAAAAGACTTTTACTGCTAAACAAGATTTGGATAAATTAAACTCTTGATCCAAATTTTCTTGGAGTGGGAGAGTCAACAACTGACCTCAGCAAAGCTATTGTCAGAAGCAGAATCTCTGGGGGGGGGCTGTTCTCTGGGACAAAAAGCTTGATGCTGTGATAAAGCCAATAAAGCTTGATGTGGACTGGTGTATTGGTTTACAATATATTCACAAATGTAATAACTTTATTGTTTTAAATGTTTATACTCCATATGAGTCCAGTGAAAATGAGGTTGAGTATCTGAATAGACTGGCCTTTATTAATGCTTTTATTCAAGATAATAGTAGCTGTAGTGTATATGTGGTTGGGGATATGAACTCTGATATCTCTGACAGCAGTTCACTATTTGCTCATCATCTGACCTGCTTCTGTGATGATAATAACTTCACTTTATCAAGTAAAGTATTGTTGCCTATAGACAGTTATACATACATAAGTGAACCATTGTTTCAGTACAGCTGATGGTCATGCTGCCATTGAGAAAATGGATATTAAATATGGGGTAGCGCTAACAGATCACATACCTTTGGCCTTCACTATTAATGTTGCAGAATTGCCATCTATAATTACCAACATTGATAATGTTAGAGGTAATGTGTCTATTAAAATAGACTGGTCAACTCTTTCTGACGAGGACTTGGTAACATATCAAACACACACAGTACAATACCTGAATAATATTCATCTCCCCAAAGAAGCCATTTTGTGTAAAGATGTTCACTGTCAAAATGAAGAACACAAGAATGTCCCTTGTATGATGCTGTAGTGGCTGCTCTGTATGAAGCTGGAAAACCGCTTGCTAAAAACAAGAGAATCAGGGAAAATAAAGTAAGACCTGGATGGCATGAACATGTGGCCCCATATCATGCTGAAGCCCGGTAACGTATAAGCTGTGGGTCCTGGCTGGGAGACCTAGGCAGGGCCCAGAGCTTGAGAGTAAAAAGCTGGCTAATGCCAGATATAAGTACGCTGTTTTTTTTATCTCTAGAAATGAGCAAGCCATGAGGGCTGACTCTATGGCTAGTAAAATGATGGGTATTACTGACTTTTGGAAAGAGGTGCGGTCCCTCAATAACTGTAAATCTTCCCTTCCTTGTACTGTTGAAGGAGTTTCTGGTGAAGATAATATTGCTGAACTGTGGAGAAAACATTTTAGTTCTCTTTTTAACTGTTTACAATATGACCCGTATGTGGAGGATTCTGTGACCCATGATGAATCAGTAACAATCCTGACACACGAGGTGTATGAGGTTATACAGAAATTACCCAATAGTAAAGAATGTGGCATGGACTTCATAAGTGCGGAACATCTGAAACACGGCAGTCAGAGGCTTTCCCTTCTTCTAGCACTCAATTTTACTGGACTGTTGATACATGGCATATTGCCAGATCGTATGCTATCCATTCTGCTTGTACCGGTCATTAAGGACAAAACTGGAAAGATACCTGGATACATTGTGAGGGTACTTGCCTATTGGTATGCACACCAGAAAATGCACATCAAGTGGGGTGGTAGTATATCTGACCCTTTTAGTGTGACCAATGGAGTTAGGCAGGGTGGCATTTTGTCCCCTGTTTTATTTAATCTGTATATGGACGAGCTGTCTAGACGCTTGAATGACTGTAACACAGGTTGTATGATTGGTGATGTACTAGTCAATCATCTTATGTATGCAGATGACCTTGTGACCTTTAATCCAAGTAGTGCTGGGATGCAACAGCTTCTTAATGTATGTTCTGACTATGGTTTGCAATTTGACAAAGTATAATTCCAGCAAAAGCGCTGTTCTAATATGTAGAACTAAACAGGATAAAAGTCTCAAATTTCCTGTGTTCAGACTGTCTAATAATCCTCTTGATGTTTGCAAAAAGATAAAAGACCTAGGGCACTGTATTACAGATGATATGAATGATGATGATGACATATACAGACAGTGTTGTAAGTTATATGCGCAGGCAAACAGTATAGCCCGTAAATTTACATTTTGCTCCACTCAAGTTAAAGTGGTTTTGTTCAAGGCATACTGCACATCACTCTACACTGCACACCTCTGGTCTTCTTACAAAAAGTCCAGCATGCAGAGATTACAAGTAGCATACAATGATGCTTTAAGAATTTTACTTAAGGTTCCCAGAGGAGGGAGTGCTAGCCAGTTGTTTGTGTCTGTAGGAGTAAGCACACTTCATGCACTTAAGAAATTTAATGCACAAGTTTACACAACGCCTGGATGATTCTTCTAATAATATCATGGTGGCACTCTCAAATCCAACTGTGAGTAGCGCAAGGTATACATCCAGGCTGAGAGCGCACTGGATAAAATGTCTGTATATATTTTAATTATTTTATTTTGTTCTTTTTTGTGTTGTTTCTGTTTGATTGTCCTGGTCTGTCTTGATGTGTTTTGTTTTTTTTGTACTATCAGTATTATGTGGATTTGGACAAGTGTCTGGCGAATAAACAGAATTGAATTGAATTAAAGCAATATGTCTCAAAAATCGAAAATGCACAACAAAACAAATGAGGAATGAATGGGAGGAAACTGGAGTCAACGTCTGTGACCGAACTGTAAGAAACCGCCTAAAGGAAATGGGATTTACATACAGAAAAGCTAAACGAAAGCCATCATTAACATCTAAACAGAAAAAAACAAGGTTACAATGGGCTAAAGAAAAGCAATCGTGGACTGTGGATGACTGGATGAAAGTCATATTCAGTGATAAATCTTGAATCTGCATTGGCAAGGTGATGATGCTGGAACTTTTGTTTGGTGCTGTTCCAATGAGATTTATAAAGATGACTGCCTGAAGAGAACATGTAAATTTCCACAGTCATTGATGATATGGGGCTGCATGTCAGGTAAAGGCACTGGGGAGATGGCTGTCATTACATCATCAATAAATGCACAAGTTTACGTTGATATTTTGGACACTTTTCTTATCCCATCAATTGAAAGGATGTTTGTGGATGATGAAATCATTTTTCAAGATGATAATGCATCTTGCCATAGAGCAAAAACTGTGAAAACATTCCTTGCAAAAAGACACATAGGGTCAATGCCATGGCCTGCAAATAGTCCGGATCTTAATCCAATTGAAAATCTTTGATGGAAGTTGAAGAAAATGGTCCATGACAAGGCTCCAACCTGCAAAGCTGATCTGGCAACAGCAATCAGAGAAAGTTGGAGCCAGATTGATGAAGAGTACTGTTTGTCACTCATTAAGTCCATTCCTCAGAGACTGCAAGCTGTTATAAAAGCCAGAGATGGTGCAACAAAATACTAGTGATGTGTTGGAGCATTTTATATTTTTTTCCCTCTGCTTGGTCTAAAAAAGTAACCGTTACTGACTGCCACAATTTTTTTTCCTGATTTCTTATAGTGTTTCTTAAAGCCAGAAAGTTGCCATTTGAAATGACTTTAGTAAAGTCAAGTAAAGTATATTATCCTTGTTTTTATATTAGTCTTATGAGCCTATAGTTATTGAAGATTTTTTTTATTTCATCTTAACAGATTATTATGTCATAGTACTTAGTACAGAACACTCACCCTGGTATCACTTTTCAATTACATTTAGACAGTTTTAGGCATTACTTAGATTGTGTTTTAGTTTTGGCTATTCATTTATTTATTCTACCACCTGACTGATGTCTCGGTTTTTCTGGCAGCACGCACATCCACGTCGTAAGTCATAAAAATACAGTAGTTCCAATTGTTATGATCAGTGAGGTTTAGTGCCTTGTGCAGGAGGACCTGGTTTAGCACAACAACAGCAGCACTCCACTATAAGGATGGATGGAGAACACAGATGGTACACTGCACATAAATGGGTTCAGGATAAGAAATATATGAATATGAATTATTTATTGAATTAACAGCAAAACACAGAAAGGACAGACAAGATCTAATGAAGTCCTTAAAAGTAAGAAAAATAAAAATGTGTGACTTAAAAGTCAGAATTCATAACAAAACACCAGTAACACAAGTAAGACACCTCCACAGTCTGATACACATATTCAATTTACCCTTAGCTTCACTTTCCATCCTTTGCTATTCTCAATGTCCATATCTACTATCACATAAGGTCTATAGAGTGCACAAACCTCACCTGAAGCTTTTTTACTTTTGAAAAAAATGCTCTGATATCCATCACTGCACTGCAGGCTTGGTTTGCCACTTACTGCCAACAAATAAAAATACAAAATGAGTTTTATGATTTATGCCTTTTTAGCAGGAATTTAAATTATTCACTTATTATCATGCTGTGCATTAAACTTTGTGATAAAGTTTACTGTCTTAATTCTGAAATGCTTAGTTAAGGACCTTAACTAAGCATTTAAGGTCAGATGTGTACATGGTATTTGATGTAGGAGAGTGATTTGTTCATGGAAGCTACACAGATTGAAGGGCCACAGCACCATTTAGTAGCTGACAAGAGGATTTAGTTGAAAAAAAAGACAACACAGAATCAATGTTACATTTGACCACGCACAGCGCGCACTAATTTGTAGAGCAATATACTGTGTTTAGCGATAGGTAGCCAGGTGAGTAAAATAAGCACTTTTCAGAAAATTGCACTTGCTCTTCACATTCAGAGACATAAACTGTGAATAAATACCTCGCAAATGTGACAGTCACCTGTTAATCACTTGACAGCGCGGCTGGCGCGAGGTTACCACCAGCACTCACAGGACACTGCCTCTGCTAAATTAGCACTACCCGCAGCAGCACCACACGACACAAACACGTCAGAGCAGACGCAGTTGCGGATGGAGAGAGAGAGATGAATGTAGCTGCGCTTCCTGGATTGAACCATTTGCCCAAGAAGGGGAGATGATCAAATTACTGTGTTCCTGTAATACATATTTTGGCATAATGCTTGAAATAGGTTGTTTAAAAAAATAGTAGAATAGAAGCATATATACACACATACACATATATATATATACATATATATACATATATATATATATACATATATATACATACATATATATATATATACATATATATATATACATATATATATATATATATATATATCAATCAATCAATCAATCAATTTTTTTATATAGCGTCAAATCACAACAAACAGTTGCCCCAAGGCGCTTTATATTGTAAGGCAAGGCCATACAATAATTATGTAAAACCCCAACGGTCAAAACGACCCCCTGTGAGCAAGCACTTGGCTACAGTGGGAAGCCAAGTGCTATATATATATATATGAGCACCCCTAAATATCAACAAATCCGTTGTTTGTCTGTTTAAACATTTTAAAATTTTGGGACCTGATTGACTATAGCTTAATACAAATTATGTTTAAAGTAAAAAAATAACCTTTTACCACAACATGTCCAGGACCTGTTCAAAATGAGGGAGTCCAGTCATAATTTGTGAGGAACATTATTATGTCAAAAACCGAAGATTCGAACTACAGTAAAAGTCATTGTGTTTCTGTTAAAGGTGTTAATATTTGGAATTTGTGCGCAGATAACATGAAGTTGCTCTGTAACTTGGTTGGCTTCAAAAGGCTCTACAAA
Source organism: Thalassophryne amazonica (assembly GCF_902500255.1). Lineage (NCBI taxonomy): Eukaryota > Metazoa > Chordata > Actinopteri > Batrachoidiformes > Batrachoididae > Thalassophryne > Thalassophryne amazonica. Next base: position 66,456,565 of record NC_047109.1, on the reverse strand, counting down.
TCATTGAATTACTTGTTATAGCATGATGAATTAGGTTTATTGATTTTGTTTTGGATTTTTGGGTTTGTGCATGGTCCATTGCTGTTTGTATGTGTTTTGAAATCCTAGTTTACTGATTTCTTTAAATTTTGTTTCAGTTACAGTGGGGAAAATAAGTATTTGACCCCTGTCAGTTTTGCAGGTTTTCCCACCTACAAAGAATGCAGAGGTCTGTAATTTTTATCATAGGTACACTTCAACTGTGAGAGACAGAATCTAAAAAAAATCCAGAAAATCACATTGTATGATTTTTAAATACTTAATTTGCATTTTATTGCATAAAATAAGTATTTGACACCCTACCAACCAGCAAGAATTCTAGCTCACACAGACCTGTTAATTTTTCTTTAAGAAGCCCTCTTATTCTGCACTCTTTACCTGTATTAATTGCACCTATTTGAACTTGTTACCTGTATAAAAGACACCTGTTCACACAATCAATCACACTCCAACCTGTCCACCATAGCCAAGACCAAAGAGCTGTCTAAGGACACCAGGGACAAAACTGTAGACCTGCACAAGGCTGGGATGGACTACAGGACAACAGGCAAGCAGCTTGGTAGAAGACAACAACTGTTATGATTATTTATTAGAAAGTGGAAGAAACACAAGATGGCTGTCAGTCTCCCTCGGTCTGGGATTCCATGCAAGATCTCACTTTGTGGGGTAAGGATGATTCTGAGAAAGCTCAGAACTACACAGGAGGAACCGGTCAATGACCTGAAGAGAGCTGGGAACACAGTCACAAAGATTACATTAGTAACACATGATGCTGTCATGGTTTAAAATCCTGCAGGGCAGCAAGGTCCCCCTGCTCAAGCCAGCACATGTCCAGGCCCGTTTGAAGTTCAGCAGTGACCATCTGGATGATCCAGAGGAGGCATGGGAGAAGGTCATGTGGTCAGATGAGACCAAAATAGAGCTTCTTTGAATCAACTCCACTTACCATGTTTAGAGGATGAGAACAACCCCAAGAAAACCATCCCAACCGTGAAGCATGGGGGTGGAAACATAATACTCTAGGGGTGCTCTTCTGCAAAGGGGACAGGACAACTGCACCGTATTGAAGGGAGGATGGATGGGTCATGTATTGCGAGATTTTGGCAAACAACCTCCTTCTCTCAGTAAGAGCACTGAAGATGGGTCATGGCTGGGTCTTCCAGCATGACAATGACCCCAAACACACAGCCAAGGCAACTAAGGAGGGGCTCCGTAAGAAGCATTTCAAGGTCCTGGAGAGGCCTGGCCAGTCTCCAGACCTGAACTCAATAGAAAATCTTTGGAGGGAGCCGAAACTCCAAACCTGAAAGATTTGCAGAAGATCTGTATGGAGGAGTGGACCAAAATCCCTGTTGCAGTGTGTGAAAACGTGGTCAAGAACTACAGGAAATGTCTGACATTGGCAGACAAATAATTCTTTACAAATTGTTAAGCTCTGTTTTTCTAGGGGGTCAAATACTTATTTCATGCAATAAAATGCAAATTAATTATTTATAAATCATACAATGTGATTTTCTGGAATTTTTTTTTTATTATTTTTTATTCTGTCTCACAGTTGAAGTGAACCTACGATAAAAATTACAGACCTCTCCATTCTTTGTAGATGGGAAAACCTGCAAAACTGACAGAGGATCAGGGGATTTTATCTTTCTAAGCCTTTGCTTCTGCCCACACCTTTTCAGTCACATGGTCACTTTGTCTGATTGTTTTCTTTGTTTTCACTGTGAGGTTAATTTGTCATTTTGGTCTGTGTGCTGAATAAATTAATTCATTCATTCAGTGGCGTTAAACATATTAATTTAATAATTTTAATAATAATAATAACTGGCTTCAAAATTCATCAGATTTAGTTACTTAATTCCTTAAGCTTTATTTCACTGCTTTCTTTCAGCATCTCACGGATAACAATAAACTATAAACTGTTAATTTTTTCTTGTATATTTGTAAGTAAATTGTAAATATTCCTGCTGTGTTTTTATTGTGTTCAGGTGGAAACAGTGTTGGTCAATCGTATCGTAGAAGTTAGGACTTTCATATTTGAGACTGATTAATTAATGGTTGTTTAAATTAAATTTCCTGGTCTTTAAAACTAGGTGGTGCCCTATTTCGAGGTAATCAAATATCATTCTGATTAAATATTGCTTCACTAATGTGGCGTAACTTACCTGGGTCCCTACAAGGTGGACCTTTCAATATTAAAGATTAATAAATCTTAACATTCAAATTCCTTACATTTTCCACCCATTTGATCCAAATAATTATTAAATATTAAAATTGTTAATTATTTTGGTGACCCGCTGGTGAGATCCAGTCCAATTTAATCCAATTTTGTATCTTAATATACTTGCTACAGCTTGTGCCGCCATGTATGGCCAAAGTTTAAAGTTTAACAACTGCAAATAATAATTAAAATGATTATTTTTCAATTTCCACAACATATTTTATGGTGCCCTATTGTAAGGCTACATATGTATGGTGCCACTGCATGATGTGTCATTAATCCATCCATCCATCCATTTTCTTCCGCTTCATCTGGGGTCAGGTCGCGGGGGTAGCAGCTCAAGCAAAGCCGCCCAGACCTCCCGATCCACACACACCTCCCCCAGCTACTCCGGGAGAACCCCGAGGCGTTCCCAAGCCAGCTGAGAGACGTAGTCCCTCCAGCGTGTCCTGGGTCTTCCCCGGGTCCTCCTCTCGGTGCCATTAATCTTAAATATATATATATATATATATATATATATATATATATATATATATATATATATATATATATATATCCCAAATAATCCTTAAATTTTGTAAATTCACTACAATGATAACAAGAACCTAAACAATTTATAAATACATTAAGACAGTAAAATGACATAATTAACAGGAAATAAAAGGGGTGAATTCTTCTAAAAATTGTTGAGGTCTAAGGTTCTAAAAACATTCTGGACTCACATGCCATTCCAACACATTATAGAAATGTTCATATTTGGAGTCAGTCTGGGTCAATCTACTCCATTTCATTACTTTTTACCCCCATCTCGTGATTATTAGGCTCCATTTCATCCCATTTCGCAAAAAAAAATTAATAAAAGTACTTAATTGAATCATATTTGGAGTCAGTCTGCTCCGTTTCACCACGTTTAAACCCCGTTTTGTTCTTATCAGTACCCATTTTGCTCCATTTCGCTCAAAAATAATTAAATAAAAGTAATTAATTGAATCATATTTAATCATATTTGGAGTCAGTTTGGGTCAGTCTGCTCCATTTCGTTACTTTTTACCCCCATTTCGTGATTATTAGGCTCCATTTCGCCCCATTTCACTCCATTTCATCCAATTCGTATTTTAGTATAGCCCGAAATGCAATAGAAGTGATTATTCAAAGCAAAAGAGGACTGTACTAAGATCTAATCAACTCTGAGACTGTGAATTGTACAGTGAGGAAAATAAGTATTTGAACACTCTGCGATTTTGCAAGTTCTGCCACTTAGAAATCATGGAGGGGGAGGCTGTGAATACTTATGTACACGTGATTATTCTTTTAATGAATTTGCATAAATATATCAAAAAAGCTCACATTGTCATTATGAGGTACTGTCTATAGACTTTTAAGGAAAAAAAATATTTCATCCATTTTGGAATGTGGCTGTAACATACGTAAATCTGGAGAACAATTGCTGGATTTGGATTGAATAATAAAAAGACTGAGCAGCCTTCATGAAAAAAAAAATGAATCCAGAACAACCTGACATAATATTTGCATCACATCTACATAGAGAAAAACAAGGGGCAGGATTTCTTCATCTCGGTAATATCGCTACACCAAATGTACATGGGTGTCATATTTTAATTAAAAAAAAAATTTAACAAAAGCTTGAAAATGTCCTTGTTTATGCAGAAATTTGTACAAATAACTAGAGTAATATTCAACCTGTCATGCATCACAGTGACCAACCTCGAACTTCTGCAAGATCTTAGTCTGCCCTGGTATACGAGCTGGGCAGCACCAGGACCTGACATATTTACTGGCTAAAGAAGCTAACAGAACATCCATAAGTCCCTGGCAGCACAAATACATCAGATTCTAATATGATGCCACCACCCTAGCTGGCAAACTGGGACTTGAATGGTATGTTCCAGCTTTCACCTCATTACCACTGAACTCATAAACATTCATTATTTATTTGTATATTAAACCATCTACTGTAAGCCTATTTATCAATGTACCCAGCTACTCAAGATAATTAGCTTTTCAGTTGCTGCCATGTGTAGATACAGAAAATCAGCTCGAAAATGTTGGAAATATATTAATAATTTGAGTAAATAAATTAATATTTTGAGTAACATTTACTCATTCCTTACAATCATTACATAGCTCCAGTGGACAGTAAGAGAGTGGATGATACTGTTGCTCCCCTTTTCCTTCCATTACCCCTTCCTTTCACGCTTGTTTTCTTTCAGATGGCTGATGGTGCTCCTTGGGCGGGCAGCTCTGATAACTCATCTGAGATAATCTGACATTGTAATCCTATCTTCTGTAAATTGGATTTTTGAACTGCCAAAAAAATAGGGGTTTTTTTGTAACTGCATGAACACACTTTCCCATTGAAGTCACTGTCATTTCTCAGTTTTGTGCATTTCTTTATTATAGAAAAGATTGTGATCATTTTATAGAACAATGTGTTTTCTCTCAAAGCGAGTCCTGAAAAGATCGAAAAAACATTTTCCTTTTGCAGTTTCAACACAGGGACTTCACCATACACTTTCGCTAATTTAGGGGCAGTAGAAAATAATGTTTATAATCTTGAGGATTCCTTCAGGCCAGACTGTGCCTGTGAATGCAACATAAAGGATAGAAATGTGAGAAAGGAGTATGTAAGGAAGCTTTATGCATGATATAGGAGGACATGTTTGCACAGAGCTAATTGTATTTCAGTCCATCTGATAGACCGGTTATAGAAATGGATAAGTCGGAGTCGAGCCGCTGCTCCTCCATGTAGAAAGAAGCCAGCTGAGGTGGCTCGGGCATCCGGAACAGATGCCCCCTGGACGCCTTGCTGGAGAGGTGTTCTGGGCACGTCCCATCGGGAGGAGGCCCCGGGGAAGACCCAGGACACGCTGGAGGGACTACGTCTCTTGGGTGGCTTGGGAACGCCGCGAGGTTCCCCCGGAGGAGCTGGGGGAGGTGTGTGTGGATCGGGAGGTCTGGGCGGCTTTGTTTGAGCTGCTGCTCCTGCGACACGACTCTGGGTAAAGCGGAAGAAAATGAATTGGATGGATGGATGGATAAATGACTGAGTCATCCTCTTTCATGGACGTTAACTTCAAGAAGCTTTAACTCAGCCTTCATATTCATATGTTTCTGTTGTATTTCAAAACCTCATGGTTGGTGACACTTGACACATACTGTCACCTGTGTCGTCAATTGCAAACTGTAACAAAATGCATGTGGATACACCCAAAATCTATATGTGCCACATATTATCCTCTACTGGTGGTTGGCTCTCACTGCGGTATTGTATCACTTCCTGTTCCAGAGCACAGCGGTGTTTTGCTGTATCTGTTAGCTGTTTAATCTGCGCAGTTAGATTGATCTAGTTAATTAGATAACGATTTGTTTCACAGTGTAATCTTCACGTGCCTTAACTAAATCAAATCAATTTAATTTATATAGCGCCAAATCACAAACAGTTGCCTCAAGGCGCTTCATATTGCAAGGCAAAAGCCATACAATAATCACAGAAAAACCCCAACGGTCAAAACGACCCCCTATGAGCAAGCACTTGGCGACAATGGGAAGGAAAAACTCCCTTTTAACAGGAAGAAACCTCCAGCAGAACCAGGCTCAGGGAGGGGCAGTCTTCTGCTGGGACTGGTTGGGGCTGAGGGAGAGAACCAGGAAAAAGACATGCTGTGGAGGGGAGCAGAGATCAATAACTAATGATTAAATGCAGAGTGGTGCATACAGAGCAAAAAGAGGTGAATAAAAAGAAACAGTGCATCATGGGAACCCCCCAGCAGTCTAAGTCTATAGTAGCATAACTAAGGGATGGTTCAGGGTCACCTGATCCAACCCTAACAATAAGCTTTAGCAAAAAGGAAAGTTTTAAGCCTAATCTTAAAAGTAGAGAGGGTGTCTGTCTCCCTGATCTGAATTGGGAGCTGGTTCCACAGGAGAGGAGCCTGAAAGCTGAAGGCTCTGCCTCCCATTCTACTCTTACAAACCCTAGGAACTACAAGTAAGCCTGCAGTCTGAGAGCCAAGCGCTCTATTGGGGTGATATGGTACTACGAGGTCCCTAAGATAAGATGGGACCTGATTATTCAAAACCTTATAAGTAAGAAGAAGAATTTTAAATTCTATTCTAGAATTAACAGGAAGCCAATGAAGAGAGGCCAATATGGGTGAGATATGCTCTCTCCTTCTAGTCCCCGTTAGTACTCTAGCTGCAGCATTTTGAATTAACTGAAGGCTTTTTAGGGAACTTTTAGGACAACCTGATAATAATGAATTACAATAGTCCAGCCTAGAGGAAATAAATGCATGAATTAGTTTTTCAGCATCACTCTGAGACAAGACCTTTCTAATTTTAAAGATATTGCGTAAATGCAAAAAAGCAGGCCTACATATTTGTTTAATATGCGCTTTGAATGACATATCCTGATCAAAAATGACTCCAAGATTTCTCACAGTATTACTAGAGGTCAGGGTAATGCCATCCAGAGTAAGGATCTGATTAGACACCATGTTTCTAAGATTTGTGGGGCCAAGTACAATAACTTCAGTTTTATCTGAGTTTAAAAGCAGGAAATTAGAGGTCATCCATGTCTTTATGTCTGTAAGACAATCCTGCAGTTTAGCTAATTGGTGTGTGTCCTCTGGCTTCATGGATAGATAAAGCTGGGTATCATCTGCGTAACAATGAAAATTTAAGCAATACCGTCTAATAATACTGCCTAAGGGAAGCATGTATAAAGTGAATAAAATTGGTCCTAGCACAGAACCTTGTGGAACTCCATAATTAACTTTAGTCTGTGAAGAAGATTCCCCATTTACATGAACAAATTGTAATCTATTAGACAAATATGATTCAAACCACCACAGTGCAGTGCCTTTAATACCTATGCATGCTCTAATCTCTGTAATAAAATTTTATGATCAACAGTATCAAAAGCAGCACTGAGGTCTAACAGAACAAGCACAGAGATGAGTCCACTGTCCGAGGCCATAAGAAGATCATTTGTAACCTTCACTAATGCTGTTTCTGTACTATGATGAATTCTGAAAACTGACTGAAACTCTTCAAATAGACCATTCCTCTGCAGATGATCAGTTAGCAGTTTTACAACTACCCTTTCAAGAATTTTTGAGAGAAAAGGAAGGTTGGAGATTGGCCTATAATTAGCTAAGATAGCTGGGTCAAGTGATGGCTTTTTAAGTAATGGTTTAATTACTGCCACCTTAAAAGCCTGTGGTACATAGCCAACTAATAAAGATAGATTGATCATATTTAAGATCGAAGCATTAATTAATGGTAGGGCTTCCTTGAGCAGCCTGGTAGGAATGGGGTCTAATAAACATGTTTACCCACAACAGGGGGCGCAAATGAATGGACAATGGAGAAGATAAATAACAAGTTTTACTATTGTGAAACGAGCACAACCAATACAACAATCAACAATTTGGGGTTAAGCCGAATTCTGCTGGTGTCGTGTGGGCAGGCTCGAAGGTAGGAGACGTCCGTCCAGGTCGAACCGGAACCATCCAGATTTCCTCTGCCACCAAACCCTGGAAGTACTGGAACCGCCAAGTCCCGAATTCCCAGGTGGCCACTGCCTCCGCTCGTCGGATCCGGTACTGCTGGCAAGAGAGAGCAACAACACACAGGTGTGGATGCGGCTGCACCCAGTAACACGGAGAGGGGAGAAGCTGCCTCCACCTCTCGTCCCAAAAAAGCAGGAAGGTGAGTACTTATCTAGTCACTCGGCCTGCGGTAGTCAGCTGTCCTGAAAGGTTTAACAAGTTTATCAATTAACACAGAATATGCTGCAGAGAATGTTACCTCTATCTCAAGGCGATATCTCGGCATCGAGGTGGAGACGCCGTCCTGATGATATACCTCCGTGCTGAGTGGAGTCAGCTGTGTCCAGTAATGGGTGACAGCTGTCACCCTGGCTGCTCTCATCAGGCGGCAGCGCCCTCTGGTGCCTGGAGCCCGCACTCCAGGCAGGGTGCCCTCTGGTGGTGGTGGGCCAGCAGTACCTCCTCTTCAGCGGCCCACACAACAGGACCCCCCCCTCAACGGGCGCCTCCTGGCGCACGACCGGGCTTGTCCGGATGGCGACGGTAGAAGTCGGCCAGGAGGGCCGGGTCCAGGATGAAGCTCTTCTTCACCCAGGAGCATTCTTCGGGGCCGTACCCCTCCCAGTCCACCAGGTACTGAAAACCCCGGCCCATTCGACGGACATCGAGGAGCCGGCGCACGGTCCAAGCCGGTTCCCCGTCGATGATCCGGGCAGGAGGTGGTGCCGGACCCGGGGTGCAGAGGGGTGAGGTGTGATGGGGTTTTATCCGGGAGACATGAAACACTGGGTGAATCCGCAGCGAGGCCGGAAGCTGAAGCCTCACTGCGGCGGGATTGATGACTTTGAGGATCTTGAAGGGACCGATGTATCGTTCTTGGAGCTTGGGGGAGTCCACTTGAAGGGGAATGTCCTTGGTGGACAACCACACTTCCTGCCCAGGACGATACGTGGGGGCCGGGGCCCGCCGCCGGTCTGCATGTTTCTTCGCCCTCGTCCGGGCCTTCAACAAAGCAGAGCGGGCGGCACGCCACACCCGACGGCACTTCCGTAGGTGGGCCTGGACCGAGGGCACACCGACCTCTCTCTCGACCACCGGAAACAAGGGGGGCTGATACCCCAAGCACACCTCAAATGGGGAGAGGCCGGTGGCTGATGACACTTGGCTGTTGTGGGCGTACTCGATCCAGGCCAGGTGGGTACTCCAGGCCGTCGGGTGCGCGGCTGTCACACAGCGTAGTGTCTGCTCCAATTCTTGGTTGGCCCGCTCTGCTTGCCCGTTGGTCTGGGGGTGGTACCTGGACGAAAGGCTGACCGAGGCCCCCAGTTCCCGGCAGAAGCTCCTCCAAACGTGTGAGGTAAACTGGGGACCGCGATCGGAGACGATGTCTGATGGTATACCATGCAGACGGACGACGTGGTGGACCAGGAGGTCCGCTGTCTCCTGGGCCGTTGGGAGCTTCGGGAGGGCCACGAAGTGGGCCGCCTTGGAGAAACGGTCCACTATTGTGAAGACGACGGTGTTTCCCTGGGACGGCGGGAGACCCGTGACAAAGTCCAGGCCGATGTGGGACCAGGGGCGATGAGGCACGGGCAGTGGCTGTAGCTGCCCTGAGGTCTTTCTGTGGTCGGCCTTGCCCCTGGCGCAGGTGGTACAGGCCTGGACGTAGTCCCGGACGTCGGCCTCCAGGGATGCCCACCAGAAGCGTTGCCGGACGACTGTCACGGTCCTTCGCACCCCAGGGTGACAGGAGAGTTTAGAACCGTGACAGAAGTCCAGGACTGCAGCCCTAGCTTCTGGTGGGACGTATAGTCTGTTCTTTGGTCCGTTTCCGGGGTCCGGGTCACGGGTCAGGGCCTCCCGGACGGTCTTCTCTACGTCCCAGGTGAGGGCGGCCACGATAGCGGACTCCGGGATGATGGGATCCGGGGGATCCGACGGTTCCGTTTTGACTTCGTCTTCGTGCACCCGGGACAATGCATCCGATCTTTGATTCTTGGTCCCGGGACGGTAGGTAATCCGGAAGTCAAAACGGCCAAAGAACAGTGACCAGCGGGCTTGCCTGGGGTTCAGCCGCTTGGCGGTCCTGATGTACTCCAGGTTCCGATGGTCAGTGAAAACCGTGAATGGCACGGCTGTTCCCTCCAACAGATGTCTCCACTCTTCGAGGGCCTCTTTCACAGCAAGGAGTTCCCGATTGCCGACGTCATAGTTCCGTTCAGCGGGGGTCAACCTGCGGGAAAAATAGGCACACGGGTGAAGGACCTTATCGGTCTTCCCGCTCTGGGAGAGCACCGCTCCTATCCCTGAGTCTGAGGCATCCACTTCAACCACTAACTGGCGGCTAGGATCGGGCTGCACCAGAACTGGTGCAGACGAAAAGCGCCGTTTCAACTCCTTGAACGCGGCTTCGCACCGATCCGACCAGGTGAAGGGAACTTTTGGTGAGGTCAGGGCTGTCAGGGGGCTAACTACCTGACTGTAGCCCTTAATGAACCTCCTGTAGAAATTAGCAAAGCCCAGGAACTGTTGCAGCTTCCTACGGCTTGTGGGTTGGGGCCAATCTCTCACCGCCGCAACCTTGGCCGGATCAGGGGCGACGGAGTTGGAGGAGATGATAAACCCCAGGAAGGACAAAGAAGTGTGGTGGAATTCACACTTCTCGCCCTTCACAAACAGGCGGTTCTCCAACAACCGCTGCAGGACCTGACGGACATGAGTCTCAGGATCCGGGGAAAAGATGAGTATATCGTCCAGATACACGAAGACGAACCGGTGCAGGAAGTCCCGCAAGACATCGTTTACCAACGCTTGGAAAGTCGCGGGAGCATTAGTGAGACCGAACGGCATGACCAGGTACTCAAAATGGCCTAACGGGGTGTTAAATGCCGTCTTCCATTCGTCTCCCTTCCGGATCCGAACCAAATGATACGCATTCCTAAGATCAAGCTTGGTGAAGATTTTGGCTCCATGCAAGGGGGTGAACACTGAATCCAACAAGGGCAACGGGTATCGATTGCGAACCGTGATTTCGTTCAACCCCCTATAATCAATGCATGGACGAAGCCCGCCATCCTTTTTACCCACAAAAAAGAAACCAGCACCCATCGGAGAGGTGGAATTCCGGATCAACCCGGCAGCTAATGAGTCCGGGATGTAGGTCTCCATTGATTCACGCTCCGGCCGTGAGAGGTTGTACAGCCTACTGGACGGGAACTCACTGCCTGGAACCAAATCAATGGCACAATCATACGGGCGGTGGGGAGGAAGCGTGAGAGCCAGATCCTTGCTGAACACGTCAGCGAGGTCATGGTACTCCGCCGGCACCGCCTTCAGATTGGGCGGGACTCGGACCTCCTCCTTAGCTTGGGAGCCGGGAGGAACCGAGGAACCTAGACACTCCCGATGGCAGGTTTCGCTCCACTGAACCACTACCCCGGACGGCCAATCGATCCGGGGATTGTGTTTTAGCATCCAGGGAAAACCCTAAACCACACGGGAGGTGGCCTGAGTCACAAAGAACTCGATCACCTCCCGGTGGTTACCTGACACCACCAGAGTTACTGGAGGTGTCTTATGCGTGATTGGTGGGAGTAGGGAGCCATCTAGTGCCCGAACCTGCACAGGCGAGGTAAGAGCCACCAGAGGGAGCCCTATCTCCCTCGCCCATCTACTGTCTAGCAGATTCCCCTCGGAGCCCGTGTCCACCAGTGCTGGGGCCTTCAGGGTTGAATCCTCAAACAGGATCGTGACTGGGAGTCGTGTAGCAATGTGGGTGTGTCCCACGTGAATGTTTCGGCCCACCCCTGGCCCAGTCTCTAGGGGCGGGCGTTGGAGTTTAACCGCTCAGGGCAGTCGTTTGCCAGATGCTCAATCGAGCCACAAACAAAACAAGCTCCGTGGGCCCACCTCCTTTGTGCTCCAGGTGCCCTAAATGTTGCCCTGCTCGTGTCCATAGCTTCGTCAGCAGGGGGAGCCGTAGGCGCACGGAGCGCAGGAACAGAGGAGCGTGGGGAGGGCGGAGCTTGGCCGGAACTGGAAGGGAGAGGGACGACGCGTGCCTGGCCACGCCCTTCGCCTCGTTCCCGACGGCGTTCCTCTAGCCGGTTGTCGAGTCGTATGACTAGATCGATGAGCCCATCTAAATCCCGCGGTTCGTCCTTCGCCACCAGGTGCTCTTTTAGGACCAGTGACAGTCCGTTTACAAAGGCGGCGCGGAGGGCAGTGCTATTCCAGCCGGATCTCGCCGCCGCGATGAGGAAGGCGACTGCATAGGCAGCTGCGCTCCGACGCCCCTGTCTTATTGACAGTAGCGCGGTTGAAGCGGTCTCTCCTCTATTGGGATGATCGAACACCGTTCTGAGCTCCCGCACAAACCCATCGTATGTATGAAGGAGCCGTGAGTTCTGCTCCCAGAGCGCTGTAGCCCAAGCGCGTGCCTCCCCGCGAAGCAGGTTTATTACATAAGCTACTTTGCTAGCGTTAGTCGCGTACATCACGGGACGCTGTGCGAAGACGAGCGAACACTGCATCAAAAAATCCGCGCACGTCTCCACACAGCCTCCATACGGTTCTGGAGGGCTTATGTATGCTTCTGGGGACGGAGGGAGGGGCCGTTGAACGACCAGTGGAACGTCACTATTACGCGCAGGGTCCTCGGGAGGGAGAGCCGTAGCGGCGCCCGAAGGGCGTGCTTCCACTTGTGCGGCGAGAGCCTCCACCCTGCGGTTTAGGAGAACGTTCTGCTCGGTCATTAAATCCATCCGAGTGGTGAAAGCGGTGAGGATCCGCTGCAACTCACCGATTACCCCTCCCGAAGACGCCGACGCTCCCTGTTCTTCCATTGGCCGTTCAACAGCCGGTTGACACCCCTCGGGATCCATGACGCTGGCCGAGATATCCTGTTGTGAAAGTGTAGGAACACGGACCCACAACAGGGGGAGCAAATGAACGGACAATGGAGAAGATAAATAACAAGTTTTACTATTGTGAAACGAGCACAACCAATACAACAATCAACAATTTGGGGTTAAGCCGAATTCTGCTGGTGTCGTGTGGGCAGGCTCGAAGGTAGGAGACGTCCGTCCAGGTCGAACCGGAACCATCCAGATTTCCTCTGCCACCGAACCCTGGAAGTACTGGAACCGCCAAGTCCCGAATTCCCAGGTGGCCACTGTCTCCGCTCGTCGGATCCGGCACTGCTGGCAAGAGAGAGCAACAACACACAGGTGTGGATGCGGCTGCACCCAGTAACACGGAGAGGGGAGAAGCTGCCTCCACCTCTCGTCCCAAAAAAGCAGGAAGGTGAGTACTTATCTAGTCACTCGGCCTGCGGTAGTCAGCTGTCCTGAAAGGTTTAACAAGTTTATCAATTAACACAGAATATGCTGCAGAGAATGTTACCTCTATCTCAAGGCGATATCTCGGCATCGAGGTGGAGACGCCGTCCTGATGATATACCTCCGTGCTGAGTGGAGTCAGCTGTGTCCAGTAATGGGTGACAGCTGTCACCCTGGCTGCTCTCATCAGGCGGCAGCGCCCTCTGGTGCCTGGAGCCCGCACTCCAGGCAGGGCGCCCTCTGGTGGTGGTGGGCCAGCAGTACCTCCTCTTCAGCGGCCCACACAACAATGTTGATGGTTTGGATGAAGTAACTAATGAAAATAACTCAGACAGAACAATCGGAGAGAAAGAGTCTAACCAAATACCGGCATCACTGAAAGCAGCCAAAGATAACGATACGTCTTTGGGATGGTTATGAGTAATTTTTTCTCTAATAGTTAAAATTTTGTTAGCAAAGAAAGTCATGAAGTCATTACTAGTTAAAGTTAATGGAATACTCAGCTCAATAGAGCTCTGACTCTTTGTCAGCCTGGCTACAGTGCTGAAAAGAAACCTGGGGTTGTTCTTATTTTCTTCAATTAGTGATGAGTAAAAAGATGTCCTAGCTTTACGGAGGGCTTTTTTTATAGAGCAACAGACTCTTTTTCCGGGCTAAGTGAAGATCTTCTAAATTAGTGAGACGCCATTTCCTCTCCAACTTACGGGTTATCTGCTTTAAGCTACGAGTTTGTGAGTTATACCACGGAGTCAGGCACTTCTGATTTAAAGCTCTCTTTTTCAGAGGAGCTACAGCATCCAAAGTTGTTGTTTTTTTTTTTTTTTTAAGCACTCCCTCTGCTGAATCACCTCTAAATTATTTACACATTATTTACTTTGTGTGTTTTTAGGAATCCGCTAGCTTAGCGCAGCTACTAGCTCTTAGCCGGGTTAGCATGGCGGCTTCTCCTGTCTCTCCCGCACTTTTCTCCTCTGGGTGTGAAATGTTTAGTTATTCCTCGGCCTCCTTTAGCAGTAATGGTACTTGTAATAAGTGTAGCTTATTCGTAGCTTTGGAGGCCAGGCTGGGCGAATTGGAGACTCGGCTCCGCACCTTGGAAAATCCTACAGCTAGCCAGGCCCCTGTAGTCGGTGTGGACCAAGGTAGCTTAGCCACCATTAGTTACCCTCCAGCAGATCCCGAGCAGCCGGGAAAGCAGGCCGACTGGGTGACTGTGAGGAGGAAGCGTAGTCCTAAACACAAGCCCCATGTACACCGCCAACCCGTTCACATCTCTAACCGTTTTTCCCCACTCGGCGACACACCCGCCGAGGAACAAACTCTGGTTATTGGCGACTCTGTTTTGAGAAATGTGAAGTTAGTGACACCAGCAACCATAGTCAATTGTCTTCCGGGGGGCGAGAGCAGGCGACACTGAAGGAAATTTGAAACTGCTGGCTAAGGCTAAGCGTAAATTTGGTAAGATTGTAATTCACGTCGGCAGTAATGACACCCGGTTACGCCAATCGGAGGTCACTAAAATTAATATTGAATCGGTGTGTAACTTTGCAAAAACAATGTCGGACTCTGTAGTTTTCTCTGGGCCCCTCCCCAATCGGACCGGGAGTGACATGTTTAGCCGCATGTTCTCCCTGAATTGCTGGCTGTCTGAGTGGTGTCCAAAAAAATGAGGTGGGCTTCATAGATAATTGGCAAAGCTTCTGGGGAAAACCTGGTCTTGTTAGGAGAGACGGCATCCATCCCACTTTGGATGGAGCAGCTCTCATTTCTAGAAATCTGGCTAATTTTCTTAAATCCTCCAAACCGTGACTATCCAGGGTTGGGACCAGGAAGCAGAGTTGTAGTCTTACACACCTCTCTGCAGCTTCTCTCCCCCTGCCATCCCCTCATTACCCCATCCCGGTAGAGACGGTGCCTGCTCCCAGACCACCAATAACCAGCAAAAATCTATTTAAGCATAAAAATTCAAAAAGAAAAAATAATATAGCACCTTCAACTGCACCACAGACTAAAACAGTTAAATGTGGTCTATTAAACAGTAGATCTCTCTCTTCGAAGTCCCTGTTAGTAAATGATATAATAATTGATCAACATATTGATTTATTCTGCCTTACAGAAACCTGGTTACAGCAGGATGAATATGTTAGTTTAAATGAGTCAACACCCCCGAGTCACACTAACTGCCAGAATGCTCGTAGCACGGGCTGAGGCGGAGGATTAGCAGCAATCTTCCACTCCAGCTTATTAATTAATCAAAAACCCAGACAGAGCTTTAATTCATTTGAAAGCTTGTCTCTTAGTCTTGTCCATCCAAATTGGAAGTCCCAAAAACCAGTTTTATTTGTTGTTATCTATCGTCCACCTGGTCGTTACTGTGAGTTTCTCTGTGAATTTTCGAACTTTTTGTCTGATTTAGTGCTTAGCTCAGATAAGATAATTATAGTGGCCGATTTTAACATCCACACAGATGCTGAGAATGACAGCCTCAACACTGCATTTAATCTATTGTTAGACTCGATTGGCTTTGCTCAAAATGTAAATGAGTCGACCCATCACTTTAATCATACCTTAGATCTTGTTCTGATTTATGGTATGGAAATTGAAGACTTAACAGTATTCCCTGAAAACCCCCTTCTGTCTGATCATTTCTTAATAACATTTACATTTACTCTGATGGACTACCCAGCAGTGGGGAATAAGTTTCATTACAGTAGAAGTCTTTCAGAAAGCGCTGTAACTAGGTTTAAGGATATGATTCATTCTTTATGTTCTCCAATGCCATATACCAACACAGGGCAGAGTAGCTACCTAAACTCTGTGAGTGAGATAGATTATCTCGTCAACAGTTTTATACCCTCATTGAGGACAACTTTGGATGCTGTAGCTCCTCTGAAAAAGAGAGCCTTAAATCAGAAGTGCCTCACTCCGTGGTATAACTCACAAACTCGCAGCTTAAGCAGATAACCCGTAAGTTGGAGAGGAAATGGCGTCTCACTAATTTAGAAGATCTTCACTTAGCCTGGAAAAAGAGTCTGTTGCTCTATAAAAAACCCCTCCGTAAAGCTAGGACATCTTACTACTCATCACTAATTGAAGAAAATAAGAACAACCCCAGGTTTCTTTTCAGCACTGTAGCCAGGCTGACAAAGAGTCAGAGCTCTATTGAGCCGAGTATTCCTTTAACTTTAACTAGTAATGACTTCATGACTTTCTTTGCTAATAAAATTTTAACTATTAGAGAAAAAATTATTCATAACCATCCCAAAGACATATCGTTCTCTTTGGCTGCTTTCAGTGATGCCGGTATTTGGTTAGACTCTTTCTCTCCGATTGTTCTGAGTTATTTTCATTAGTTACTTCCTCCAAACCATCAACATGTCTATTAGACCCCATTCCTACCAGGCTGCTCAAGGAAGCCCTACCATTAATTAATGCTTCGATCTTAAATATGATCAATCTGTCTTTATTAGTTGGCTATGTACCACAGGCTTTTAAGGTGGCAGTAATTAAACCATTACTTAAAAAGCCATCACTTGACCCAGCTATCTTAGCTAATTATAGGCCAATCTCCAACCTTCCTTTTCTCTCAAAAATTCTTGAAAGGGTAGTTGTAAAACAGCTAACTGATCATCTGCAGAGGAATGGTCTATTTGAAGAGTTTCAGTCAGGGTTTAGAATTCATCATAGTACAAAAACAGCATTAGTGAAGGTTACAATTGATTTTCTTATGGCCTCAGACAGTGGACTCATCTCTGTGCTTGTTCTGTTAGACCTCAGTGCTGCTTTTGATACTGTTGACCATAAAATTTTATTACAGAGATTAGAGCATGCCATAGGTATTAAAGGCACTGCGCTGTGGTGGTTTGAATCATATTTATCTAATAGATTACAATTTGTTCATGTAAATGGGGTATCTTCTTCACAGACTAAGGTTAATTATGGAGTTCCACAAGGTTCTGTGCTAGGACCAATTTTATTCACTTTATACATGCTTCCCTTAGGCAGTATTATTAGACAGCATTGCTTAAATTTTCATTGTTACGCAGATGATACCCAGCTTTATCTATCCATGAAGCCAGAGGACACACACCAATTAGCTAAACTGCAGGATTGTCTTACAGACATAAAGACATGGATGACCTCTAATTTCCTGCTTTTAAACTCAGATAAAACTGAAGCTATTGTACTTGGCCCCACAAATCTTAGAAACATGGTGTCCAACCAGATCTTTACTCTGGATGGCATTACCCTGACCACTAGTAATACTGTGAGAAATCTTGGAGTCATTTTTGATCAGGATATGTCATTCAATGCGCATATTAAACAAATATGTAGGACTGCTTTTTTGCATTTGCGCAATATCTCTAAAATTAGAAAGGTCTTGTCTCAGAGTGATGCTGAAAAACTAATTCAGGCTGGACTATTGTAATTCATTATTATCAGGTTGTCCTAAAAGTTCCCTAAAAAGCCTTCAGTTAATTCAAAATGCTGCAGCTAGAGTACTGACGGCGACTAGAAGGAGAGAGCATATCTCACCCATATTGGCCTCTCTTCATTGGCTTCCTGTTAATTCTAGAATAGAATTTAAAATTCTTCTTATTACTTATAAGGTTTTGAATAATCAGGTCCCATCTTATCTTAGGGACCTCATAGTACCATATCACCCCAATAGAGCGCTTCGCTCTCAGACTGCGGGCTTACTTGTAGTTCCTAGAGTTTGTAAGAGTAGAATGGGAGGCAGAGCCTTCAGCTTTCAGGCTCCTCTCCTCTGGAAACGCAGCTCCGAATTCGGATCAGGGAGACAGACACCTTCTCTGCTTTTAAGATTAGGCTTAAAACTTTCCTTTTTGCTAAAGCTTATAGTTAGGGCTGGATCAGGTGACCCTGAACCATCCCTTAGTTATGCTGCTATAGACTTAGACTGCTGGGGGGGTTCCCATGATGCACTGAGTGTCTCTTTCTCTTTTTGCTCTGTATGCACCACTCTGCATTTAATCATTAGTGATTGATCTCTGCTCTCTTCCACAGCATGTCTTTTTCCTGATTCTCTCCCCTCAGCCCCAAACAGTCCCAGCAGAAGACTGCCCCTCCCTGAGCCTGGTTCTGCTGGAGGTTTATTCCTGTTAAAAGGGAGTTTTTCCTTCCCACTGTCGCCAAGTGCTTGCTCACAGGGGGTCATTTTGACCGTTGGGGTTTTTCCGTAATTATTGTATGGCTTTGCCTTACAATATAAAGCGCCTTGGGGCAACTGTTTGTTGTGATTTGGCGCTATATAAATAAAATTGAATTGAATTGAATATTATGCATTCGAATCCAATTACATTTTTTATGCAAATCTGATTGGTTAAGCGTGTGGGATTTCAGGCCGTACAATATCGGGGTAACGGTGGCAAAATATTCGACCGTTTCACATTTGGATGTATTACTCCGCTCCCTGACCGGTGTTCTGATGAGATGTCATTCGTGTCGAATGTGATTCCTGTCCTGCGCGCATGTACGAGGTCTATTAGAAAAGTATCCGACCTTATTATTTTTTTCAAAAACCATATGGATTAGAATCACGTGTGATTGCGTCATTGCGACAAGCTTGAACCCTCGTGCGCATGCGTGAGTTTTTCCATGCCTGTCGGTTGCGTCATTCGCCTATGAGTAGGCTTTGAGTGAGGAGTGGTCCAGCCCCCTCGTCGGATTTTCATTGCCAGGAAATGGCGGAATGATTTGGGCTTTTTTTTCCATCAGAATTTTTTCAGAAACTGTTAGAGACTGGCAGCTGGAAACCATTAGAAAAATTTATCTGGCTTTCGGTGAAAATGTTATGGGCTTGGTAGAGAATAAGGAGTGTTACTGTCGCTTTAAGGATGGCCCCCAGCGGCTGTGGGGCGCGCCGCGCTCCGAAGCCGCCATCGGCGGCTGAATGACCATTTCATTTCTAAACGGATGGCTGTCTGGATCCGTGACCATCGTGTGCCATTTCTCTGGTTATCACAAGAGCTGGACATCAACCATTTTCCATCAGATTTCACTTTTAACAAGAGATTTTGTCATGGAAAGCCGAGCGGAGGCTTCAAAAACCACCTCCGTTTTGGTCTCACAGGACGGCTTTGAGATGGCGTTCAGACAGCTGTCGGTGGTTTTTCCATCGAGTGATTATCCGAGAAATTGTGGATGTGCCTGGACATGCCAGAACATGTCCCGTGAGGCTTCATCACGGCGTTGCTTTGCGCCATGCAGCACCGCCGCAACGCGAGGAATTCCTCCGCACGTCTGTCTCAATGTGCCGAAAAAGTGCTGATGTCCACGTCTTTTCACAGTTCCTGTGCTAGTCAGACAACATCCCGGATAAAACACAGCGTCCAGTTTGGAAATGAACGGCACATTCCACTGTTACAGGAGTTTTTTGTCATGGAAAGAGGAGCGGAGGCTTCGTGCGTCGCGGCGATGCCGCATGGCGCACAGCAACGCCGTGATAAAGCCTCACGGGACATGTTCTGGCATGTCCAGGCACATCCACAATTTCTCGGATAATCACTCGATTGAAAAACCACCGACAGCTGTCTGAACGCCATCTCAAAGCCGTCCTGTGAGACGGAGGTGGTTTTGTCTCGCTCCAGTAGCGAATCCATCATGACGCGCGAAGCCTCCGCTCGGCTTTCCATGACAATATCTCTTGTTAAAAGTGAAATCTGCCGGAAAATGGTTGATGTCCAGCTCTTGTGATAACCAGAGAAATGGCACACGATGGTCACGGATCCAGACAGTCATCCGTTTAGAAATGAAATGGTCATTCAGCCTGTCGATGGCGGCTTCGGAGCGTGGCGCGCCCCACAGCCACTGGGGGCCATCCTTAAAGCAACAGTAATACTCCTTATTCTCTACCAAGCCCGTAACATTTTCACCGAAAGCCAGATAAATTTTTCTAATGGTTTAAAGCTGCCAGTCTCTAACAGTTTCTGAAAAAATTCTGATGGAAAAAAAGCCCAAATCATTCCGCCATTTCCTGGCAATGAAAATCCGACGAGGGGGCTGGACCACTCCTCACTCAAAGCCTGCTCACAGGCGAATGACGCAACCGACAGGCGTGGAAAAACTCACGCATGCGCACGAGGGTTCAAGCTTGTCTGACGCAATCACACGTGATTCAAATCCATATGATTTTTGGAAAAAATAATAAGGTTGCATACTTTTCTAATAGACCTCGTATGTGCAATATTGTCGGGACGCGGAACTGTCGATTTATCCAACGAGACACACAATTCGACAGAACACTGGCTGCTAGCTGTTAGCGCTGTTAGCTGAGTGCGAGACAAAGTCGCATACCGACGCTGCCGCCAAAATGGGTGAATTTAAGCTACCATACGAAACCATTGATGTGGATTCTCAAACAGAATTACATATCACATTTGATGGATTTGATGTTTTTTTCACGTTTGATGTATTACGCTGTGCCCTGACCGCTGTTGGAGCGACGCTGCCACGGCTCGACAGTAAGCCTCACCGACCAAATTACCTACAGAAAAATAAACCGTGCAAGCGATGGAATTGAATTAGAATGGGAATAACCCACTTGGGTCTGATGATTTGCAGGTGTTCATGTTGTTATACGGTCACAAATAGCCATTTTACGACTCTTCTAACACGTAAAACTCTTTTTTAGGTGTTGCTGGTAAAGCTCAATTTGCGACAGTATAACCAGTATGAACGTCCGCAAATCATCAGACACAACAGGGTTATTCCCTAAATATACATAGGGTATTATAGGTTAATATATAACTCCTAAATATGCAGAAAATAAATTATTCTATGCTATATGGTCAAACTATTGTGATATAAGGAGCCAGTCTCTCCCCCTCCCTTCTGTGTCTTCCTGCCAGCGGAGCTGATTAGCAACACCTGTGGCTGCATCACACCTACTTCACTCAGCGGCGTCCTATATAAGCCTGGGTTTAACTGAAGGACGTCACCAGATCTTTCCATCCATGAAAATGGTAACCTGGCCTCCTAAGTGTTTATGTTTTTTTTTTTTCTAAGTTTACTCCTGGTGCTTGTGTCTGCCTATTCATTTGTACTTTCTTCTTTTTCGCAGTCTGCAGCCGCCACACCATTCCGCTGGACCATCTGGCCATCTGCACCTGGAACCCTCTTCTTGGTGGCTCTGTCTCCCTGGTCTCCACTCTGGCTGCTCAATCTCATTGCACATTATTACAGTAAATTGTTACTATTGTTTTACTCCACTCCTGCCTGCCTCATTTTGCATTTGGGTATGGCTTGAGTTCCTGGTTGTCACAGTGATCAGTGACAACCAAAGCATCTACTGACTTGTTGCCAGCATATTCAGATTCCACCTCAGACTAACTCCAGTACTGTGACGATAGACCAGTGGTGGGCACAGCTAACTAAAACGATAGCTTCAATCATCATTAATCAGATAACTGAAAAGTTATCTTTTATGATGATAAACCGATAAACTGCTAAAAAAATTTATCTTTATTACAGATAATAACAGATAATAACAGATAATACAGATAATAACTATTAGTACTGATTCGGACGGGGCCACATCAGATTTCGCTGTTGGCTTCTGATAAACCAGTTTCACTTTAAGCTCCGCAGGGGCTGCTTTGTAAATTCAAGGATCACAAACACAAAGAACACATGAAAAATGAATAAATACAAAAATAAAACCCCAAATACTGTCATCATCTTTCAAAAGCAGTAAAACACAGTATTAGAACACACAGCTGCGCCATGAGAGCTCCTCTCCCCCACCGAGTCTTGGTGATTAAAATTAAAGCCACAAAGAAATAAAATAAAATGTTAAAATTAATCCGTTTTGTTTTTTGTGTCGAGTGGATGACTCACTGTAACATCCAAAGTGAACCTGAACTACACTACCCACAATGCTCCCTGCGTCGACCGGCCAATCACATTTTGTGCTTAATGATGTCATCAGCAAGCGACAGACAGCCAGTCTGCTACAAACACACAACAGACAGACTAAAATGTTTGATTTTAAGGTTTACAAACATTTTTGACATTAAACTTTGCTCACTTTACCAGCAAAAAGAATGTTATCAGACTGAAAGTTATCAGAACTAAATTTATCGGAAGGTAATTGGTCTGATGATGGTTTTAAAACATACGAAAAGCTAATCGAATAGCAAAAACATTAGCTTTGAACTGTGCCCACCATTGTGCTGAACTGTGCCCACCATTGTGATAGACACAAGGGGAGCTGTGGTGTTCGGTTCATGTGCCTTGTTCAACACACTCCTTACACTTTGTCATGAGTCATATTTTGGTGCTGTTTTTGTCTATTTCAGTTATTTCTGGTTATTTTCTCTCTGTTATTTTGTAATGTTAGCATGAATGCTCTGATTGTGACTACCTTCCTCTGTTAGTTTTGACTTCTGGGTAGTTCAGTCACTTCTGGGTCTAACTGCTCTGTGTTCTTTGAATATATTGTGTAATCAGTAAGCAGAATTCTTGGGTCCAGGAATGTACTGGATGCCAAAGTCAAAAAGAACCATCTGAGACACACTTATGCTCACATACATCCAAACTTAGTTATTGAAAAAGTCCACATGGTGTTCCCCTGCAGTCAAAACCATTTGTAGAACTCATGTACATGGTACTTAGACTGAGCCAGTGACTTACTCACAAATGCAGTAGCCCTAGCTGTGTAATAGACATCCTGAACCTGTGAAAGCACAGTCCCCAATCCACTGGTGTATCCATCAAAAATAGAACAAACAGGACAAACAATAGGAATGAGCTAGAAACATTTGGTCAATGATGCTTCAAAAACCCAAAAACCTGTCTACTTTCAGAGATCCAATCACGAGTGAATGTTTGCACCTCTTTCTGCTTTACACCACGAGTCCAACATTGCTGTTTGGAGAAGTGGCTGTGTTATCACAGAACACCACTGTGCCAAGGAACGAGTGAATCTTACCAGCTACGGGTGTGACATGATCGCTCTCAATGGGAAATACTGGGAAACTTAATATCCCAAAAAACTTGACAGATTTCCTCAGGAAGTTACACAGTTTCAATTTATGTATGTTCTTGAAAGCGCTTTAAATTTAGCTCAAGCCCTTGTAAGCTTTACTGATCTAACCTGACCGACACATCACCAGGGTAACATAACAGAAACAAAAATGTCTGATTGCCAAAAACAGTGAGCATCACTCTCATAAAATTGGCAGGACTATTGCAAAGACTCTGAGTCATTCAATTTTACTTGTGTAATTGGAAAGGTGATGAGAATGTGATGTATATCTTATTATCCCAATGCAATACTTTGTAACAGCTTAACATCAAGTAAGTCCAATACATTAAAGATGGTGCTGTGTTCTAGCAGTGCCAAGGCATCCACCTGATGAAGCAGAGGATCTGCATCCTGATTGTGTGGGCATTCAGCCAGCAAAAATCTATGCACCATTTCAGTTCACCATTTGTTATTCCAGCAAAAAAATATACTAATGATTTACTTAATTTCTTCTTCTCCATTTTGTTCGAAAACTCTCCGTTGTGATCTGTTATTTGCATTTACACCAAGCTGGTGATGCGACTGAATTGTGCAAGTGAAAAATATGTTAATATCCACGATCATTGATGCAACCCCTATGCAGAGTCAATTGAGAGTCTATTACGACCCATGGGATCAAGTTGAGAGTGAGTTGAGATGTGAGAGTTTAACAAGACCGACTATGAGACCCATGTACAGTAGTGTTCAGAATAATAGTAGTGCTATGTGACTAAAAAGATTAATCCAGGTTTTGAGTATATTTCTTATTGTTACATGGGAAACAAGGTACCAGTAGATTCAGTAGATTCTCACAAATCCAACAAGACCAAGCATTCATGATATGCACACTCTTAAGGCTATGAAATTGGGCTATTAGTAAAAAAAAAAAAGTAGAAAAGGGGGTGTTCACAATAATAGTAGCATCTGCTGTTGACGCTACAAACTCAAAACTATTATGTTGAAACTGCGTTCTTAGCAATCCTGTGAATCACTAAACTAGTATTTAGCTGTATAACCACAGTTTTTCATGATTTCTTCACATCTGCCAGGCATTGATTTTGTTGGTTTGGAACCAAGATTTTGCTCCTTTACTAGTGTGCTTGGGGTCATTGTCTTGTTGAAACACCCATTTCAAGGGCATGTCTTCTTCAGCATAAGGCAACATGACCTCTTCAAGTATTTTGACATATCCAAACTGATCCATGATACCTGGTATGCGATATATAGGCCCAACACCACAGTAGGAGAAACATGCCCATATCATGATGCTTACACCACCATGCTTCACTGTCTTCACTGTGAACTGTGGCTTGAATTCAGAGTTTGGGGGTCATCTCACAAACTGTCTGTGGCCCTTGGGCCCAAAAAGAACAATTTTACTCTCATCAGTCCACAAAATATTCCTCCATTTCTCTTTAGGCCAGTTGATGTGTTCTTTGGCAAATTGTAACCTCTTCTGCACATGTCTTTTATTTAACAGCGGGACTTTGCGGGGGTTTCTTGCAAATAAATTAGCTTCACACAGGCGTCTTCCAACTGTCACAGCACTTACAGGTAACTCCAGACTGTCTTTGATCATCCTGGAGCTGATCAGTGGGTGAGCCTTTGCCATTCTGGTTATTCTTCTATCCATTTTGATGGTTGTTTTCCATTTTCTTCCACGTGTCTCTGTTTTTTTTTGTTTTGTTTTGTTTTGTTTTTTTGTCCATGTTAAAGCATTGGAGATCATTGTGGATGAACAGCCTATAATTTTTTGCACCTGCGTATAAGTTTTCCCCTCTCCAGTCAACTTTTTAATCAAACTACGCTGTTCTTCTGAACAATGTCTTGAACGTCCCATTTTCCTCAGGCTTTCAAAGAGAAAAGCATGTTCAACAGGTGCTGGCTTCATCCTTAAATAGGGGACACCTTATTCACACCTGTTTGTTCCACAAAATTGACAAACTCACTGACTGAATGCCACACTACTATTATTGTGAACACCCCCTTTTCTACTTTTTTTACTAATAGCCCAATTTCATAGCCTTAAGAGTGTGCATATCAAGAATGCTTGGTCTTGTTGGATTTTTGCGAATCTACTGAATCTACTGGTACCTTGTTTCCCATGTAACAATAAGAAATATACTCAAAACCTGGATTAATCTTTTTGGTCACATAGCACTACTATTATTCTGAACACTACTGTATTTGTTAATTAGTGAAAGTGTTTTAAATAGTTAAACAGTTCAGTACACTCGCACACCTGTTGGAGACCGATGGGGAGTGATGGAGAGTAGGCCTGCACGGTTTAGACAGTTTATGCAGTATATCTGGTACACAGTATAATTTTGGCCGACTGTAGAGATTTGGACTTCAACGACTAATTATGATAACAGCCGCGTAGGTATTCGATCCAGGAAAAACTCCTCTGCGAAGTGGCTGTGTGTGTGTGAACCAGTGTTCTGAGCTGAGGTGACTGACTCTCACTGCTGTTCATGTAACTTTGTTAGACACCTGTTATGTCGCTGATATTTGCAACCCCATTGTTTATTTATTTCAGCTGACGCACTGGGGGAAGGCAGAGGCTCCATCATGACCTGAATCAAAGATTTGAGAAAGCACCACATTAAATAACGCAATTGTTTTTTAACTGGATTAGAAAGACAAAATCAGCCAGGTAATGTCACTTTACCCAGACTGAATTCAAATATGAGTAAATTAAATATTTTTATAAAATGTTTTGGTGGTTTCGTGTTGAGTTTTGTAAATGAGGTAGTGACCGTCCTCAAAGCGCTTAATGTATTCAGAGCGGGTGTGCCATCTAGTGTTCAAAAGATGAAACTTCAGTCGCTGACCATAAATTTATTTAATTCTTTCACCAAAACATCAAATCTAGGCTTGCATCTTAGATGTACCTTCCGGCAAATTGCACCAGTAGTTTTGAGATCTGCACAATAAATATTTTCAAAATGATATTATATCTGTTTTTATTGTTTTGTTGTAATTTTTATTTATTTATTTTGACCAATTTACTAAGGGACCCATTCAGAAACACATAATTTTTACACTTAAGTTTATATTGCAATATATACTGTTACCGTGAAGGGATTCAATTTATATCGCGATGTGAATTTTAGGTCATATCGTGTAGCCCTAATGGAAAGTGATGGCGATTAAGAGGGATCTTTTTTCTGACCCCATTGTGACCAGCCTGCAACCCCAGTGCGAGTCAGTGAGAGTGACGGCCAGCAGAGGCCATTTTTCCCATTTTTCAATTGCAACTCCGTTGTTGACTTGTGTAAACGGGATGTTAGCTGCAGAACTCAGTGTCTTCCTCCTGTCCTGTGCACCTACAGCATTTCCTGGATATTCATTTTGTGAATTGTTCTGTGAATTGTTCCGTAAATTATGTCTGTAGCATGGCCCAAGCAGAGGGTCACCCCTTTGAGTCTGGTCTGCTTGAGGTTTCTTCCTCAGAGGGAGTTTATCCTTACCACTGTTGCTCTGGGGGTTAGTAAGGTTAGACCTTACTTGTGTGAAGCGCCTTGAGGCAACTCTGTTGTGATTTAGCACCATATAAATGAAAATAAATTGAAATTGAAATCCGACTACTCGGATAATGTCAGCCACGTTGGCATTTCTCTACAGTGTGATTTTGTACACAGCTGGCTTGGTTATTTTCACAGGAACCCATCCATTCCTCCCAGACAGGAGCCACTACTCTGCCCATTCATATGATCCAAAGCATAAAGCTTGATGATCTTGACTCCACCACCACAGTTCTTCCAACTGACAATCTAGTCTCAGGGGGAGAGAGCCTCAAAATATAACTGAAAGGTCTGCACTTTGTCATGAAACTCCTTACCCCACCTTTCTAGGCTAGCCAAAAAGTGAATTAACTCACTAAACTTTCACTGCTGCAGTAATTCTATTTTGCCTAAAAAGTGCTGATCGGCTTCATTAGATCTAAGTCTCTTAATGATTTGTTTATGCAGATTAGTTCCCACATACATCTCATCTACCTGCCCGGCAACAGTCATAACTGGAACAAGATAATCACTCAGACAATCTAAGCTTCATTTCAAAAATCCCCACCAGTTATGTTTGCTTCCCACCACATTTAATGGGAACGATGGAGATATTAAATCACTACTCACAACTCCCACGTCCTTCAGCTGAGGTACAACAGCCACATGCAGAGCAAACACCATAGACCAGGGGTTGGCAATCATGTGCCATGAAGGGCCAAAGCACTGCAGGTTTTCCTTGCTACCAGTCACCTCAGCAGGTGATTTCATTAATGATCAGGTGTTTCAGCAGGTAATTTCAAGACGACCAGGTGTTTATGTTCAAGGTAGAAGCTCATCAGCAACCCACCTGCTGAGGTGATTGGTTGCAAGGAAAACCTGCAGTGTCTCGGCCCTCGTTGCCCACCCCTGCCATAGACCCAAGCTCTAACATCCCCCATTATCAGAGATGTTCACAAGTCATTTTGTCTTTGAGGTCGAGTCCCAAGTCAAGTCTGGAGTCACTGTTTGTGTGTACTCAAGGCCAAGTCTCAAACTTGAATCCCCATGTCTGCCCCATATCTTGCCTCCTGCTATCATAATACTGATTTTTTTTTTTATTCACATTTGATGGTTCTCATTGAATTTTGAGAAAAAAAAAAATGTTTTAGTGTTTTTATCATCCATGTGGAAATCTAAGAATGCCTAAAATTGATGTCATTTCTCAAATACTAAAAGACCCTCAATGCTGAAACTGTATTTTGAACTCTTGAAGTCCACTGACAGGACAGGCAGCCCTTTGCACACATAACCTGGAGCGTGACGTGTTTACCCATCATGCTCTGTGGCTAAAATGTGGCCTTGTGGCTGATGTACCACACATCATGTGAAGCTTTATAACGTCTAGCAAGGATCTGATCTAATGCATGTGATAAACGTTTCAGTTGCACATCAAAGACACATGAATGAATTTATGCTCATGTGTCAGTTCATCCTGTATTATGTGTTTGCAGATCTAATTTGTATGTGACACACCAGCAGGGTATGAGAGAGCTTAAGATGCAAGATGTGCTAAATTGCTGTTTACTCAGTTCTGCAGGATGAAAACAAACATATTTATGCCTAACTTCCATTACATTTCCTTCCTGCAGTTTTTTCCTATAACTAATACTCAGTGCAATAACCTGTGAGCAGCTGGCTGTTTGCCTCTCTTTATTATGGTCAGGACTGAAAATGTGTCTCACTGAGTTTGATAAGCATCCGCACCCTTTCTGAGAAGTCCAACAGTATATTAATCTTCTTCTTTTTGAAGCTCCTATTTTACTCAGGGCCTCCACATCAGGTCCGGTATGGATATGCATGTTAATGTTACACGCGGTTTACACCAGATGCCCTTCCCAATGCATCTCCAGATGTTACTGGATTATTATTATTATTATTATTATTATTATTATTATTATTATTATTATTACAAGTGTGCCACTTGCGTCACCATGGTGCCCTCCAACAATATATCAATGAATACAGAGACATAATCTAGTTATTTGTAAAGTGTGAGTACATTCCTTGAAAGGACTCCCCCACAAGCATCGAATGAACTACAGATCTGGAAATGAATGTTTAAATGGTTGAGGGACAGTTTTGTGTATGCTCAAGACTTTGAGCAAGCATCAGACGAAGAGCTTTCCCAATGGTTACACATTTGTTTCCTGTTATGTCTGGTACGTGTTTGTTACTTTTACAATACTAGTGTATTCATATCCTGTGGTTGTCCGATGCTTCAGGCTGAGCTTCTGATTGGCCAATGCTCTGGTGTGAGGTGTGAATTCAGGACAAGAGGAACAGACTGTTTCTTACTCAGTAATATGCAGTGCTTCTGTTCATTGTACCCAAATTCACACTGACGAAACCAACAGGGCAGCTGTGTCTGGACATCAGAGCGCACCCGGTGGATTTTCTTGGCAAGAAGGCATTGCAGTAAAAAAAGATTGTTTGCTGTTCTCTCCAATGCAGCCACACTGAATGCTAGCATGCCGGCACGCTGTCAGTGCACAAACATAGTGAAGAAGTATGACGTCATGATTCCCAAAATCTCCTTTAACAGTGGAATATCCGGATAAAATGCTGAAACCGACTTCTTCTGAAACTTCTCTGTTCTCTCACGACGTCCTGGATCAATAAAGCCTGAAATGTGGAGGTTTTAAGCTTGAAACAGGCTGATGACGCCGCCTGAGAGCGCTGCGCGACGTCTCGCACCGTGAAAAGTCCTTAAAGCGACAGAATCACCTCAAAATCTCTCATCAGCTGTTAAAATTTTCACTGAAGACCAGCTTAATTTTTCGAACCATGTCCACTTCGATGTGTCTCACAGGTTTAGAAAAAATTTTGATCAAACAAAGCGCCAGTCTCTCAGCAACTTCTCAGACAAAGGAATTCCGACGAGGGGCTGGACGACTCCTCCCACAAGGAGTGCTCACAGGCGAATGACGTCACCGACAGGCGTGGAAAAACTCACGCATGCGCACGAGGGTTCAAGCATGTCTGACGTAAAAACATATGAATGAAATCCATATAGTTTTTGAAAAAAATAAAAAGGACCTATACTTTACGGACAGCCCTCGTATGTGCAAAATAAAACAAAACACTACTCCAGATATGTTTTTGACGAGAATATAGCATAACTTTGTTACAAGGTCAAACGTTGATGTTGTGTGACAAAGGCCTTTTAATAATACGCTCGTAAGTTACTTAAAGAAATAATGGCAAAACTCACATGTAAGTAAAAAAAAAACAAAAACAAAACGATTAATCGAAAAAATAATCGACCGATGAACTGATTAGTAAAATAATTGTTAGTTGCAGCCCTAGTGTTTAGGCTGAAATAAAATATGTCTTTCCTAAAAAATCAAAGTCCGGATTTCAAAAAAGAAGAGAAAAAAAGGACAGGGAAAGAAAACTAAATGAGGGAAAGCAGCTGCTAACCAAATTCTTTGAAAAGAGAGCTGAGCTTGAAAGCTAGCTATACTGAGTTGGGGGGTCTGGGGGACCAAATTGCACAATTTTCTAGAAATATTGTGCAATTTGGTGCATTCCTGTGTATTTTAACAGATGGGAATGGTGCAATTTGGTGCATTCCTGTGTATTTTAACAGATGGGAATGGTGCAATTTGGTGCATTCCTGTGTATTTTAACAGATGGGAATGGTGCAATTTGGTGCATTCCTGCGCATTTTAACAGATGGGAATGCACCAAATTGCACCATTTTCTAGAAAAATGGTGCAATTTGGTCCCCCAGACCCTCCAACTCAATATTGCTCTCCCAACTTTAAAAAGGGTTCTGACTCCCAGGTGTGATTTGACTACGCATTAGAAATTTGGTGTTTGCGTTAATAAAAAAGAACATAACAGTGGGGGGTCTTCAATATGACTAGTACCTAGGGCCCAGAATTTGGTGCTACACCCCTGCCACCAAGTTATGTGATATTTGCCACTGCATAAATTATTTCAATACATTACTAATCAGTTTATTCAATCTGTCATATTGTGACAACACCTCTATCCTCTGTTGGGTTACTGATGTCACAGTGATGCAAATAAAGTGGTGACAACAAAAGGAATAACATTGTGCTGTGCTGTCACTGATTGTGATTATTGTTGATGTGATGTTTGATTGTGGATGCTAATGGTTGTTTATTTATTTCCTTATCTCTTTTATTGTATTTATTCTGTAATTATGGATGGGCTGACTGTATAAATGAATTGCCCTTCTGGGACTAATAAATAATCTGAGTCTGAATCTGAATCATTGTAATTCCATATGTGGCTGGAATGTCTGCAAAACTAAGGACGATTTTCACAAGCACAACATTCCTGTGTTTTTCAAACCCAGCAAAGCCATCAGACAAAATCTGGTTCACCCCAAAGACTATACACTACACACCCACAAGAGCAATCTGGTGCATGCAGTTCAGTGCAGCGAGGAATGCAATGAGCTCTACATTGAAGAAATGAAAGAGCCACTCAACAAATGAATGATTCAACACAGGAGGCCTAGTTCCTCTCATCAGGACTCAACCCTTTACCAGCATCTGAAGGAAAATGGACATACCTTTGAGGATAACATAATTCATATTTAGTTGGCGTCAAGGACGCCATCTGTGTTAATTTGATGAAACCTTCTCTAAACTGAATTGGGGATGAGATACCTCTCTCCAACCTATAATTCCATCCTTTCATCTATACGACAGAGATGCAAAGATCATTC
This sequence comes from Thalassophryne amazonica, assembly GCF_902500255.1. Lineage (NCBI taxonomy): Eukaryota > Metazoa > Chordata > Actinopteri > Batrachoidiformes > Batrachoididae > Thalassophryne > Thalassophryne amazonica. Next base: position 66,425,116 of record NC_047109.1, on the reverse strand, counting down.
TCACCTGCCCTCTAGTGAAGCTAACAATGGAAGCTCACACTTGAACTCAAGTGACCTCCAGTGACCAGTGACTCTAAAAGCTGTTTGTTGCATCGCTGTGATATCAGTGACCCAACATAGAATATTTAATTTCTCCACTACTAAATTCTGAAGCAATAATCCACATAAAGCATCCTGATTATCCAAAACGGTGTCTAAGAAAAGTCCCTCTGTAACAACGCTGCACCGTCAGATCTCCTCTCTCCCACCGAGTCTTGGCGATTAAATTATGCTGTCAGCCACAAAGAAATAAAATAAAATAATGTTAAAATTTGTCCATTTTGTTTCTGCGTTGAGGGGACGGTAACACTCACTGTAAGGGCCCGGTCCCACTGGGGAGAGGATTAATTGCGCATGAATTGAGTATACAAATTACGGGCGTTCGTTGTTGTCTGCAACAAAATTGGCTAAAAATGACAAATGTCCCAGTATGAATTACGGATATATTAATAATGTACAGCGAATATATGAGGAACAATCATGGATGTATAAAGCATGTATTGAGGAAACAGATCAGAGGCATTGTGATTATCACAGAAATATTACAGATGTATTATGAATGCATTGCGCATGTGTTGCGGAAACAGTGGTTGTATTGCGTGAGTGGCATCTCCATTGCGGTCATAAAAGAAGCGCACTCAGGCCTTTCGGCATCACTATTTACACCAACACCACAGCCTCTGGAGCAATTGCTGGACTTGGACAGGTTGATTGGTATGTTGTTGGATGGCAGCAACTATCACACTACGTCGTTGGGGATCCATAACTACATCTGTACGTCTCCACAGCTGGAATGGCAATGACTGGCAAGTATGTCGACTTCTGTTTGTTATGCAGTCGCAAATTGTCTGCAAATCAGATGCAAAGCAGACGTAATACAAACACTTTATTCGTGGCCAATCTGTCTGCATTTGCTATAGCTTATTTTAGTTTGTGATGTGGACGTGATAGGCATGCTATATATCTGTTTTACACACTGTCCCAGTCTACTGCCAAGCCGCAATACCCTGTCAGTTGTGGATATCAGTAGATAACAGCGGATATACAGTGCATAGATTGAGTATGTATTGAGTATGTAAGGTGGCTGTCATCCCCAACCAAAATTTTGTGCAGCTCAAAAATCCTGGCAATGGAAAAACATGCCTCTGTGGATAATTGCGGACGTGTGCGGATTTCAGCCGACTCATACAAGCATGTTTCACTGATATTGCGGCTGTTCAGTGAATATAAACCACATTTGTGCGCAATTCATACGCAGATGTTCCTAAAGTGGAACCGGACCCTAACATCCAAAGTGAACCTGAACTACACTACCCACAATGTTCCCTGCGTCGACCGGCCAATCACATTTTGCGCTTAATGATGAAGTCATCAGCAAACAACAGCCACATTTACACAACAGACGGACTAAAATGTTTGATTTTAAGGTTTACAAATGTTTTTGACCCTTACATTTTGGTCACTTTACCAGCAAAAAAAGTTAGCGGACTGAAAGTTATCAGAACTAAATTTATCAGAAGATAATTGGTCCGCTGATGGTTTTAAAAGTTATCTGAAAAGCTAATCCGCTAGCAAAAACATGAGCTTCGATAATTATTGGTTATCGGATTAGCTGAACTGTGCCCACCACTGGCATTTCGGGATGAAGAGTGAAACATTTTCACGGAATAACCAAGTCCAGTTGACCTGACTTGTCAGGAAAGATGACTTTAAGCTTGCTTTCAGCTTGTTTTCATCTTGGAATATAATACGTGCCATGGAATTAATATACATGCTGTTGGATTAAACTGCACAGTGTTTGGTACCTTCCAGGAGTAGGTGAGTAGGTACAAATGGGGAGGCCCACGGAATGAACTCGGTGGTGAAGACGAGGGAATATGTCTAAGAATGATTCTAACATGACAAGTATGATCAAATGGAGTATTAATGTGTTAAAATTAAGAGTTGATTAGAAAATGTATTTTACGAATAAGTGAAATGAATGATTATATGAGTTGTTTTTCATAAAGAGTGCAGAGTCAGAGAAAAAGAGGAAGTGAAGAAGATGTTGCAAGTGAGCAAGAAAAGCTGATGTTAAACAACTGATCAAATGATTAAGATGTTGGTAAAAATTAAATGAATAATAAGGAATGAGAATGTTTGTATATGATCATATGAATTGTTTTTATGTGAAAGAGAGTTGTAATGAAATGATTGAATACGATTGATGTGATTTTGAAGAAATGATTTAAAAGAATGAATTCTCGGAAAAGCTGAAGTGTTAACAGAAAAGAGGAACTTGAGAAATAAGTTACTGGTAGGGGCTGCGGGGATTTCCAGTAAAGTAGAAGGAGAAGGGAGGAGGTTTTGAGTCAACAGCGTCCCCATGGTAACCAAGATCATCTGAGGACGACTGGGGTCAAGAACATATATAACTTGTTGAAACACCAGAAAACGGGGTTATTCTTCCAGGGAGAGGTGCTGTTGCCACTACTCTCCTGCTACGAGGAAATCACAAGACTTGACCATCTTGTGAGCATCAATTGGAATTGTGGAGTGAGAGGATTGGAGCCATAAAAGATCATCTGAGAGAGATTTCAACTCCCACTCAGGCCGTCCAGTCACGGAGTAGCAGAACAATGGAGAATAACCACTGGCCTTAAGTCTGAGTGGGGAATGTTCAACGATTTCTCTCTCAAGGAATATCACAGCATACCAGAATGGATTAGATCAACTTTTGGTTGATTGAAGACGGAATAAATTCTTATGTGGATTAACTTCCTGAAGGATTACAATATCACACAAGGATCGTGGTCAGCTAACGACTAATAGCTGATGAAGAGGAAATCAAGTTCATCGAGCTGGGGACCCTAACCTCGAAAACCTCCTTCCCTCACTCCTAGAAAAAATTGTTAACAAGTCAATCCAGTCCCAGTCGAAGTAAGATCAGTCAGAATTATTGAATTAAAAACAAAAATCTCTGCCAATCATTGTTCTAATTATATTTGAATTACTATTGTGAAATTATCACCATATAATCGATGTTGATTATGTTATTGGCACTTGCAAAACCTGCAATAAATTTCCAAGCATGCAGTTAAAGTGTTAAGGCTCGGACATTGGATTATTGATGCTTCTTAAGGTGTAAAAGTTAAAGTTTATTGGGTGTACAACATCAAAAGGCTCTAAAAGGTTAGTCTGTTTTTTTAATGAAAATAACACATCTTGGGGACTCGCTGTACGAGTCACTAAATTTAAAATCTAGCAACATTCCAAGATTTCATTTTTTGTATTCTTCATCTCAGTGTCTAACATGGCCTTCTGACTCTTGCAGTCTACAGCTGGTTGTACTCTACCCCCCTTGTGTCCTAGTGCTCTAGTGCTGTGGTTCCTCAGCACCTCCTCCTGGCGTACGAGGTCTGTCAATAAAGTATAGGTCCTTTTCATTTTTTTCAAAAACTATATGGATTTCATTCATATGTTTTTACGTCAGACATGCTTGAACCCTCGTGCGCATGCGTGAGTTTTTCCACGCCTGTTGGTGACGTCATTTGCCTGTGAGCACTCCTTGTGGGAGCCTGTTTCAAGCTGAAAACCTCCACATTTCAGGCTCTATTGATCCAGGACGTCGTGAGAGAACAGAGAAGTATCAGAAGAAGTCGGTTTCAGCATTTTATCCGGATATTCCACTGTTAAAGGAGATTTTTTTAATGAAAGACGTGCGGACAGGTCCGCGCGTCGGGACGCAGCCGGCGCGGTGCGGCGACACAGGAAAAACACCTCCGTGTTGATAACCATTTGTAAAATCCAGGCGGCTTTTGATGGCTTTCAGTGGAGTGAGTATATGAGAAATTGTTAACAGCTGGACATGTTCCAACTTGTCCTTAAGGCTTTCAACAGAGGTGTTTTTCTGAGGCGGAGCGTCGCGGTGGCTGCAATCCGCCCGCACGTCTTTCATTAAAAAATCTCCTTTAACAGTGGAATATCCGGATAAAATGCTGAAACCGACTTCTTCTGAAACTTCTCTGTTCTCTCACGATGTCCTGGATCAATAGAGCCTGAAATGTGGAGGTTTTCAGCTTGAAACAGGCTGACGACGACGCCTGAGAGCGCTGAGCGACGTCTCGCACCGTGGGAAGTCCTTAAAGCGACAGTATCACCTCAAAATCTCTCATCAGCTGTTAAAATTTCACTGAAAACCATCTTAATTTTTCGAACCGTGTCCACTTCGATGTGTCTCACAGGTTTAGAAAGAATTTTGATCAAACAAAGCGCCAGTCTCTCAGCAACTTCTCAGACAAAGGAATTCCGACGAGGGGCTGGACAACTCCTCCCACAAGGAGTGCTCACAGGCGAATGACGTCACCGACAGGCGTGGAAAAACTCACGCATGCGCACGAGGGTTCAAGCATGTCTGACGTAAATACATATGAATGAAATCCATATAGTTTTTGAAAAAATAAAAAGGACCTATACTTATTGACAGACCTCGTATATTCAGCGCCGCCGTTCGGCATAAGCAGACTACGCAGTCTGCTCACCAACCACGTTGCACTAGTTTGCAGGGCCTCCAATTGACTGAAAAATGTGTTGAAATTATTACATTATTACCAGTCATGCCAGTGTTACTCTAATCTAACCACTTTTTTTTGTAATGAGTAATCTAACGTTAATCTTTCCAAATGAGTAATCAGATTAAAGTTTCTTCTCCAAGTCACTGTGCATTACTATTATTTTTGCATTGTGGGTGGACAGCAGCATTAAACTTGGTCTGTTGGGCAGGGGGTCGGGGTTCGACTGCCCACTTTAAGCGAGCTGTGAGCTTTTCATCAGCTACGACTCGTCCTCACTCTTAAAGCGCGGTGAAAACAGCACACCTGCAGTGACCTTTACAGTCATTTTTACGCTTTATTTTCTCCTTTATTTAGAATTCTGAGCTGAGCCGCTCCGTATCGTCTCGTTAAAAACAGCTGATCCTCCGCGATGTGTCAACAACTAACCACTATTTTCCACTCAAATGCACCTAAACTCTCTTTCTGAGGACCACATGATGTGAAAATGCAATAAAACCTTCTTACCTGTAAATCTGGTCATGTTTTATGCATAAATAAGTGTTATCCATTCTTTGTGTTCAAACGCCAAAGCAGGGGCGAATCCAGGTGGAATGGGGGCGTGGGGCAAGAATGTGAACCCCCCCCCCCCACAACACCCCTAGATTAAAGGTCCAGTTTGAAGCCGTTTTTTACTACAACTACTAATATACTTATAATAATAATAATTTTGACAAGTAAAATGTTTATAGAGAATTTAAATGTTAGAAAAATGTTAGAATTTAATAGTTACATTTGTAAACAATGTAGGTTAGAAATTGCAAGTTTTACTGTTACAGTGCTGTCAACAGTTAAATATGAGGTCAAGAAAAAATATTTTACTTTTTATAAAACAAATATTTATTTTCATTGAAGTCAAGAAAGGGTGACTATAAAGTGAGTTTTGGCAAAACAGGTATCATTGTCATGTTGAGGTGGCAGAGGGTTGTTGTCAGCAGCTGGGAAAAGTAACTAAAAAAGTAACTAGTAATCTAACTTAGTTACTTTTACAATTGAGTAATCAGTAAAGTAACTAAGTTACTTTTTCAAGGAGTAATCAGTAATTGGATTACTTTATCAAAGTAACTGTGGGAACACTGATTATTACATTTCAAAATCAATATGAATTATTTATGAATAGGCCCATCGTTTTTGTCTTTAAACATTGTGTAGGCCCCTACCCCATTACTTAATTGGGGCAAATTAACAGTTTTTTTTTGCCTAATATAATGCCCCCATCCACCCCTGCCCCCAATTCCCTGAAATGGTACAGCCCTGTTTGCGTCTTTCTCTGTTCGCTGTGTCGCCTAACCAGGGTTGCCAGATGTGACGATTTCCAGGTCCAATAAATGATCAAAATGCATGGAGGCCCTAAATCCTGCGCAATTTGAACTGATTTTAAAATGTGTGTGGCAATTCTATACAAAAAAACTCTTCCAGTGCCATATTTTACCCTAAACAAACCAACTGGATGGGAAAACACCAATCTGGCAACCCTGCGCCTAACTGAAGTAGCACTGCTAGCCCACATTCGATTCTGACACGAGACGACAAGTTGCCACTAGCCACAATTAAACAATGAAGCAACAGCAGGAGTCTGGAGCTGAAAAACGGAGGGAAAAGAAACAAAAAGATGATGCCCGTGCATCCCTTGCTGGTAAGTACGTGTTAAAGTTTTAAATTGTTTGATTACTTAATAGTCAGTGGTGCTGCTTAAGCTAGGGTTGCATTGGCTTTGCTGATTGATGTAGCTTTAAAACGCTAATCTTAAACACTTTAATAAATAGTAATGGTTTGAGTAGAACTTTTGTGTGCGTGTGGGGGGGGCTCCCTGACCAGTTATGCTTAGGGCCTCCAAAACCCTAGCAGCGGCCCTGCGTATATTTGCTCCCTTCAACAATCGTCCTTTTCACTGTGTAAATATATTGTGTCACATCCTATTTAACTTGTGATTGCTCTCTGCATTTTGGTTCTAATCAGTCAGTTCCTTGGTCTAACCATTGCAGTCAATGCCTTTAAGAACTGCGCGTGCTTGATCCTGTCTCAGTGCCTTTTGATGGGGTGGACTGAGATGTGAGAGGTTTTCTGTTGCTTGTTCTGGTCTCCATGCAAAGCGTCAAAATGTGCAGCAGATCATTTACGGAAGCAGTGGCCACCCACCCAAGCTTCCTGAGGTAAAGCACTTGACTGATTTGTTCTTGCAACAGATTGACAACCCAATCTATTCCAAATCCCATCAGACACAGACAGACCCCCTGACAATCCTGGATTCTCTTGTGGCTAGCCCATCTCAATGCCCTCTGGCTGCAATATGAGGGACAAAGTTACACAGCATAAAACTACAGCTGTATGAACAAGCTCACCAAACAGACAGACATTGCTGTTTTCTTTAGGGAACAAAAATCGTAGACTATGTATATACTGAACAAAACCTGTGTGAAGTCACCCATAGGCTTTCTGTACAGACCTAGAAGAGCCCACATAAAGCCCAAAAAATAGCTGCTATGAGTGTCACTATGTTGCCAGTGCCTATGTCACGGCAAACCCATCAATGGATAAAGAGATGGAGCGTTAGTGACACTGTGCATGACCTAGGTGGAACAAATGAAACCCAAACATGCCCCCCATCTTTGAGTCTGGACCAAGTAAGCTCACACGCTAGTCCTTGATTCAGGCGTTTATTTACACATATTTTTGGGGACTGAGCGGTGGCTCTCATAATGGTTTGGTGTGGGCATTAAAATTGAGTTGCTTATTTCATTGGTAATCATAGATTAACTGGATTTAATGCCATGAAGCTGATAGCTGTGAAAAGTGCTCACGCGGTGAACTTCCAAAATTAAATCCCACTATAATTTTACTCAACGCAAATACTGCAGCACAGATTTCTTAGATGATCCATAATGACATTTCACCACACAACAAGCCAAATACTGCAGATATTTGTAAAATGCACAATACAACAGACACAGCCCTCCACGGCAGCTGCAGCAAACGGCCTCGGAGTGAGCAACGCTCTGAACATGGCTTACAACACACAAGCTATCACCCAAAGCAACCACACCCCTAATTATGCAGAAATGTATGTCTTGAAATGTGTTAAACTAAGGAGTGATTTAAAAAAATCCCCCCCACCCGCACAGTTGTGATCTTGGGCGGGAACTTGATATAGAGACCAAATAGTTTTTGTACCAGGTTGTAAACATGTTTATTTCTGCTCTAAAGTTGGACATTTTAACATGGGCTTCAATGGGAACCTGCTTCTTTCTGGAGCCAGCCTCAAGTAGCCAGTCAAGGAGCTGCTTGTTCTAGGTGTGCCTCATTTGGGACCATCAAAGCTTACTGCTTGGAAAATTGGAGTCTACAGTGAAAAGTAATTGGCATGTAACCGGTTCTATAATGTGTCCATCTTCTTCTAATGTGCATTTCACTGTGATCAAATCAAATCAATTTTATTTATATAGCGCCAAATCACAACAAACAGTTGCCCCAAGGCGCTTTATATTGTAAGGCAAAGCCATACAATAATTACGGAAAAACCCCAACGGTCAAAACGACCCCCTGTGAGCAAGCACTTGGCGACAGTGGGAAGGAAAAACTCCCTTTTAACAGGAAGAAACCTCCAGCAGAACCAGGCTTAGGGAGGGGCAGTCTTCTGCTGAGACTGGTTGGGGCTGAGGGAGAGAACCATGAAAAAGACATGCTGTGGAGGGGAGCAGAGATCAATCACTAATGATTAAATGCAGAGTGGTGCATACAGAGCAAAAAGAGAAAGAAACACTCAGTGCATCATGGGAACCCCCCAGCAGTCTATGTCTATAGCAGCATAACTAAGGGATGGTTCAGGGTCACCTGATCCAGCCCTAACTATAAGCTTTAGCAAAAAGGAAAGTTTTAAGCCTAATCTTAAAAGTAGAGAGGGTGTCTGTCTCCCTGATCCGAACTGGGAGCTGGTTCCAGAGGAGAGGAGCCTGAAAGCTGAAGGCTCTGCCTCCCATTCTACTCTTACAAACCCTAGGAACTACAAGTAAGCCTGCAGTCTGAGAGCGAAGCGCTGTATTGGGGTGATATGGTACTATGAGGTCCCTAAGATAAGATGGGACCTGATTATTCAAAACCTTATAAGTAAGAAGAAGAATTTTAAATTCTATTCTAGAATTAACAGGAAGCCAATGAAGAGAGGCCAATATGGGTGAGATGTTAACCATTATCATTATAGCTTAATCTTGGGACAGTTTGAAGCAGCAGAAGAGAGGGTCACGAACCCTGTCAGGCGTTCGACCTGTCAGCAGTCAGGGCTGCTGTCTGGCTGTTGAGCAGAAGTGAGAAGTGGGTTGTCAAAGAACATTCTAACTCCAGGCAGTCTTGCTTTCTTCAGGTGCATGGGTGTGAAAGAATATTGTGTGGGCTAGTCTTGGTTCTTTACCAAGCACTCATGTTACTAGAAGCAATAAATGTTATAAATGGGGGAAAAAAAATCCTTAGTTTTGATTTAGGGTGATGTATAATGACTTTCAAAGGTGAACATGCAGATGTCAGAACAGCCCAACTGAGCAGCGAAAGGCAATAATTCATTCAAAATCTTGTCAATGAAAAAACACCATCAAAATGTTCTGTTTAAATTGTGTATAGTAAGGTGTTTACAATGTTGGTATGCCTGTATCCCAGTGAAGCATTTAACACTCGCAGAGAAGTCAAAGCATTTTTGTTTTCATATAATATAATGAATTCAACACAGTAGAACTGAGAAAAATAAATAAATGCAGCACTGTATGGTCAAAAATATTTTACAGTAATAAGAGTACTGTGGAAACAAAATCTCAAGCAACTCAAGTCTGGGAGCATGCACTGATGCTGCACTTTGCCGCAGCCACAACACCAAAGGATCGCCTTGGGTCTTGGATGGTAACCACCCAGGCAGACAACCGGTCCAATCTCTAAAATAACCATCTACTGTATCTGCCACAGCCAGGTGAAACGTAAGCATCCCCTTGTCCATCTCCAGCTACTCGGGTCCTCAACACTCAGGCACCTGCGTGCTGGATCCTGCACAAACAGGCGACATGGCCAACAGCTGATGCTTCCTCACAATGCAAGTGACACTATTCATCTTAGTCTATCAACCTGCTTGTTGGATGCAAATTCATTCCAGCAGAACCCAACGATGCTCTGAAGAGACCTTGTATCAAAGACATCCAGTCATCACCTTAGGTTGCTAGTTAGCATCCAAGTCTCACAACCATACAGCAAGAGAGGCAGCTCTAGGACCTTAAAGACTTGGACCTTCATTTGCCTGCAAAGATATTGGTATGGCCAAATACCTCTGTCCACTGATTCAAAGCCACCCCTGCCCATTCTTCATATCATGTAGAATTGTGTCAGAAGGGCATCTGGTGTAAAAACTTGTACCAAATCAAGATGCTGGTCCACCATGGATCTGCTGTGGCAACCCGATGTGATGGAAGGGAGAAGCCAAAGGAACTTGCTTACTTAAATCTCATGTGGTCAGTACTTTCCACCTATTCATTGAATGCATTCAGAGTGCATCCTAGGGTGACCATCAACTATCACCTGATGACATAAGATGAAAAAATGAGGAGTACGGGCGGTTACCTCCAGTGAGACAGACCTCTTCCACACAGAAAATGTGTTAAACTGGAGGAGTGCACCATTATTTCTGATAGTTTCTGATTGTTATATTCTAAAACTCAACATGGTTATACCTCCATACAACTCTTCAGAAATTTTGTATTCATTTACTCATAAAAAAGAAAGCTGCTGGTCAACCGAGGGAGAGAGAGAGAAAGAGAGAGAGAGAGAGACCACTTTCACTCAGAAATTTACTGTAAGAGAAACAAACCAACATTATTCTCTGGTTAACCATGCTGACTGTTAGGATTTTATCTTTTCTGTTGGTTTCCTCTGCTGTGTTTCCCTTCCTCTGTATTTCTGTTTGTTTGTGAGTCTACGCTGGGAAAGCTGACCTTTTTGACATCTTGCACCTGCAATCTATCATCTACTCCTGTTCAGTTTAAAGACCAGCTCATTATTCCACTCTTTGCCAGTTTCTTGACTTACCTCCTGCGGTACACATACTCATTCCTACTTCTCAGATAAATCTGTTTTGTGTGAACTTTTTGAGACTGGATTTAACTTTGTTTGTTTCCTGTGTGTTCTCAGCCAGCTGCACCCAGCCTCACCTCCTGTTTGCCCACGATGAGCCTCCAGACTCGCTGACCACCAAGAACAGTTCTGCTCACCACCTTGACCTCTACAATCTTTGTAAAATAAATCACTTATCATTTTATTCAAAACTGAGTCTATGTTCAACACTTTTAAGGACCAATTCATACATCAGTGACATTCTAAAACTCAAGTAACATTTAACTCATTGTTACAGTTAATATTAATGTTCCCCATTCCAACAAGTTTTGTGTGACTGGTTCACAAACTGTTACTAGATTAAGTAAATATACAACTGAATGTGTATTAGTGCAATGTAAGAATATTTGCACAGGTTGAATGGCGTCTCATTGAATGGAATGTTCCATCTTTCATCAAATGAAGTTATTCTTTCCATTGTACAAGAATGGAAAAATTTTACCATTTGTTATGTCCCTCAAGGATGTAATAAAATCATCGGCATTTATTTATTTTTCTGTCTATTAGCAGGATTACTTCAAAACTACTACATGGTTTTTGACAAAATTTTCCAAACAGATACATATTAGGCCATGGAAGACTCCATTAAATAAAAAGTTTCACTTTAAGGATTATGTCAAAACTACTTCACGGATTCTCATCAGTAAGTATTCACATGCTTCATTTTTCCACTTTTTTTTTTGTTTGTTTGTTTGTTTTGGTTTTTTTGTTGTTTGTTTGTTTGTTTTGTTTTGTTTTTTTGAATGTTACAGCTTTATTACAAAATGGGTAAAAATCTTTTTTTCCTCTCAAACTTCTACACACAATAACCCATAATGACAATGTAAAAAAGGTTTTTTTTGTTAGATTCTTGCAAATTTATTAAACTTTTTTTTTTTTTTAAACTAAGAAATCACATGTATATAAGTATTCCCACTTTTGCCATGAAGCTCAAAGTGAGCTCAGGTGCACCTTGTTTCTACAGCTTAACTGGAGTCCACCTGGGGTAAATTCAGTTGATTGGACATGATTTGGAAAGGCACACACCTGTCTACATATAAGGTCCCACAGTTGACAGTGCATGTCAGAGCACAAACCAAGCATGAAGTCAAAGGAATTGTCTGCAGACCTCCGAGACAGGATTTTCTTGAGACACAAATCTGGGGAAGGGTGCAGAAACATTTCTACTGCTTTGAATGTCCCAATGAGCACAGTGGCCTCCATCATCCATAAATGGAAAGTTCAGATAAGTTCAGATCCATACTGCAAAAAAAGGGGGCATCTAAAAACACTAAATCTGACAGAAAAAGGTACTCAAAACAAGTCAAATCTTATCCATGCAGGAAGATCCTTTCACTTCATAAGATTTCTTGAATTAAGATGGTTAAATCTAGGAAGAAAATAAAAGTGTAAAGTTGAACATTTAAAATAAGAAATTTACTATTAAAACAAGCTAATTTATCAAACACTTCTGAGGGTTTTTTTTTCTTTTTCATCTTGATAAGAACCAAATCATTTGCAGTGCAGCAGTACTCTTCCTAGATCTGGGTGCCCGACCAGGGAAGATGGGCCTTAGTCTGGGAGATGACCAAGAAACCGGTGGTCACTCTGTCAGAGCTCCAGCATTCCTCCGTGGAGAGACAAGAGCCTTCCAGAAAGAAAACCATCTCTGCAGCAATCCACCAATCAGGACTGTATGTATGGTAGAGTGGCCTGACAGAAGCCACTCCTATAGGTAAAAGGCACGTGGCAGCCCACCTGGAGTTTGCCAAGAGGCATCTGAAGGACTCTCAGACCATGAGAAACAAAATTCTCTGGTCTGATGATACAAAGATGAAATAAACTCTTTGGCGTGAATGCCAGGTGTCATGTTTTGAGGAAACCAGGCAGCATCCCTACAGTAAAGCATGGTGGTTGCAGCATCATGCTGTGGGGATGGTTCATCTTTCAGCAGGACAATGACCCTAACTACACAGCCAAGATATCAAAGAAGTGGCTTCAGGACAATTCTGTGGCCCAGCCAGAGCCCAGACCTGAATCCGACTGAACATCTCTGGAGAGATCTGAAAATGGCTGCGCACTGATGCTCCCCATCCAACCTGATGGAGCTTGAGAGGTGCTGCAAAGAGGAATGGGCAAAACTGTCCAAAGATAGGCGCACCAAGCTTATGACATCATATTCAAGAAGACATGAGGCTATAATTGCTGCCAAAGGTGCTTCAACAAAGTATTGAGGTACATTCCCTCACCACAGAAGGAATGTGGTGAGGGAATGTACCTCAAGGTGTATTAGTGCAATGTAAGAATGCACTAATACTATAATACTGTAGGGGAGGTGATGATCTACTGGTTAAGTCTTGGGCTTGAGACCAGAGGATCCTCGGTTCAAATCACAACCTGATCGGAAAATCACTAATGGCCCTTGAGCAAGGTCCTTAATCCTCTAGTTGCTCCCGGTGTGTAGTGGACACCTTGCATGGCAGCAGCCTGACATCAGGGTGAATGTGAGGCATTAATTTCTAAAGCGCTTTGAGCGTCTGATGCAAATGGAAAAGTGCTATATAAATGCAGTCCATTTATTGAGCAAAGGCTGTAAATACATATGTACATGTGATTTCTTAGTTTTTTTTTACTTTTAATAAATTTGCAAAAATTAAAAAAAATCACTTTGTCATTATGGGGTATTGTGAGTAGAATTTTGAAGGGGAAAATGTGAATTTACTCCATTTTGGAATAAGGTTGTAACATAACAAAATGTTAGAAAAAGTGAAGCGCTATGAATGCTTTCCGGATGCACTGTAAATATGCAACCCGGTCTCACGGCAAGTCGTGATTCAGCAGCACGAAATATCGTGCGCCTCATTTTCGTCACAGCAGCACAAATTCATTCTCATTCATTCCGTGATGGTTGCATGAAATTAAAAGTGAAGCGGGGGTGGGGGAAAGAGTAAGATTAGGTTATGGTTAAGGTTAGGGTTGGGTGTAGGAGTAGCGTTAGGAATAGTGAGTTTAAAAAAAAAGCCCCGTCATGAAAATTTGACTCATTTCATCATGGGAGCACGAAAAATAAAGTGAGACTGGCCTGAGATATGAGAAATGCACAGTACGTAACATCACTTATGCAGTGGGACACAGAATGAAGGTCATGTGCCATACAATCCATCAGTCAAATGACAGAGCTATTTAGGTGTCATATGAAGCATTTTCATTCTTACAGTGATGTCATTTTTTCTGTAGCATTTTTTTTTTATTTTTTTTATCATAAACAGTCTGTGTTCTCAATTATTGTGAAGCACATCCTGGGAATGGTTTGAGGCTCAGAAAGTTTTAATCTTTCAGATGTTTCAGTATAGCCTTCAGTGTCTTTTTGAGTTTAGCTCAAGCATTTTGAAATCACTCATTCTGTACATGTTTCCCTGAAAGCATGACGGTGTAAACAAACTAGACCACAGGACGTCTGAAGACATAACTGTTTATATATTACATTTTTCTGTGGGCTCCTTCTGCAACATGACACTACACGAGTAAAGTGTACATAATTACTGTATGTCTGTGGTTAATTTGGTAAAGAGCATCATTTAAACTCTTTGTGACAGAAGCAGTGTTTTATGTGAGGGTCAGAGTTTTGAGGGAGAAGCGAAGGACAGCATTTGTTCTTTTTCTGTTTGTCCTACTGCTGACCTCCAACATTCATTCAGACCACAAACAGACAACCAGAGCACTCATAATCTTTTGTTTAGCTGAAAAACTCCACTGAGTATTATGATTCCCCACTATTGGATTAAAATCACACAGACACATGATACACACAAACAGAGCCAAAAGCACGCCATGTTTCCACTTTCTCATCAAAGCTGCAGTAAATACATTAAAAACACAACTCTGTACTTCACACTGGATCTTTGGAATGACTTTATCTGCCTAGTTCAGAATGTAGGTTTACAGATTTGGCATTCTGAGATTACACCGCTGATTATCACATCCTCATAAAACAAATAAACACAACCTCTCCTGTGGGTCCTTTTTATTTTTCGATCCTCCAATTTTACAGTCGAGCAGTAGGACGATAATCTGAAAACACATACATAAAACAAAACAAATGGTTTGGTCACTTGACCTTAAATAAAGTAAATGGGCCCTAACAATCAATGGCACACAGGCAACAATCCAGGTGGATCTGGTGTGTGTGAGATACTTAACATTGCTGTTCACCAGAATGATATCTGAGGCTAAACTCGAAGCACTCGGAGAGAGCAAACCTCCACCAAGGCCATAGGGTCACTCATGTCACATGGAATACCTTTGGCAAAGAGACTTATTCCACGTCGTTTCACGCATCTACCGTCATGTTTCAGATTCAGTAGTTAACCCTCTGGGGTCCGAGGGCATTTTTTGGACAGTTCACTCCCCTGGCATAAATGTTTTATTATTGCTGTTAACAGCTCTCCCTGCATCCCACAATCAAGTTTTATGTCTCTTTTTTCAGGACAACCTGTACTTTCAAAATATATATGCTATAGTTGTGTTTTATAAGTGTAATAAAGGTTTACAATCAGAAATAAGAAAGGAAAAAGTAAAGCCGAAAATAATTTTCCACATACATTTATTCAAAACACACAGCAAACTATAATAAACTAGTAACACATCACTCCTAAAAACAATCTTTGGTGTGTCACGTGAGGTGAATCTGCCCTACGATTGGATTTTGGAAAACCATGTGACGGTGAACCAATTCCGATTGGACACTCACACTGCTCACGTCATCACACAGCTTGTATGAGGAGTACAAAGATGGTGGACAGTGGCTCGAAAGTCCGCGGAGTCCCTTTTGTCTGATCATTTTTTAATAACATTTACATTTACCCTGATGGACTACCCTGCAGTGGGGAATAAGTTTCATTACACTAGAAGTCTTTCAGAAAGCGCTGTAACTAGGTTTAAGGATATGATTCCTTCTTTATGTTCTCTAATGTCATATACCAACAAAGAGCAGAGTAGCTACCTAACTCTGTAAGGGAGTTAGAGTATCTTGTCAATAGTTTTACATCCTCATTGAAGACAACTTTGGATGCTGTAGCTCCTCTGAAAAGAGAGCTTTAAATCAGAAGTGTCTGACTCCGTGGTATAACTCACAAACTCGTAGCTTAAAGCAGATAACCCGTAAGTTGGAGAGGAAATGGCGTCTCACTAATTTAGAAGATCTTCACTTAGCCTGGAAAAAGAGTTTGTTGCTCTATAAGAAAGCCCTTCGTGAAGCTAGGACATCTTTCTACTCATCACTAATTGAAGAAAATAAGAACAACCCCAGGTTTCTTTTCAGCACTGTAGCCAGGCTGACAAAGAGTCAGAGGCTCTATTGAGCTGAGTATTCCATTAACTTTAACTAGTAATGACTTCATGACTTTCTTTGCTAACAAAATTTTGACTATTAGAGAAAAAATTACTCATAACCATCCCAAAGATGTATCGTTATCTTTGGCTGCTTTCAGTGATGCCGGTATTTGGTTAGACTCTTTCTCTCCGATTGTTCTGTCTGAGTTATTTTCATTAGTTACTTCATCCAAACCATCAACATGCTTATTAGACCCCATTCCTGCCAGGCTGCTCAAGGAAGTCCTACCATTATTTAATGCTTCAATCTTAAATATGATCAATCTATCTTTGTTAGTTGGTTATGTACCACAGGCCTTTAAGGTGGCAGTAATTAAACCATTACTTAAAAAGCCATCACTTGACCCAGCTATCTTAGCTAATTATAGGCCAATCTCCAACCTTCCTTTTCTCTCAAAGATTCTTGAGAGGGTAGTTGTAAAACAGCTAACTGATCACCTGCAGAGGAATGGTCTATTTGAAGAGTTTCAGTCAGGTTTTAGAATTCATCATAGTACAGAAACAGCATTAGTGAAGGTTACAAATGATCTTCTTATGGCTTCGGACAGTGGACTTATCTCTGTGCTTGTTCTGTTGGACCTCAGTGCTGCTTTTGATACTGTTGACCATAAAATTTTATTACAGAGATTAGAGCATGTCATAGGTATTAAAGGCATTGCGCTGCGGTGGTTTGAATCATATTTGTCTAATAGATTACAGTTTGTTCATGTAAATGGGGAATCTTCTTCACAGACTAAAGTTAATTATGGAGTTCCACAAGGTTCTGTGCTAGGACCAATTTTATTCACTTTATACATGCTTCCCTTGGGCAGTATTATTAGACGGTATTGCTTAAATTTTCATTGTTACGCAGATGATACCCAGCTTTATCTATCCATGAAGCCAGAGGATACGCACCAATTAGCTAAACTGCAGGATTGTCTTACAGACATAAAGACATGGATGACCTCTAATTTCCTGCTTTTAAACTCAGATAAAACTGAAGTTATTGTACTTGGCCCCACAAATCTTAGAAGCATGGTGTCTAACCAGATCGTTACTCTGGATGGCATTTCCCTGATCTCTAGTAATACTGTGAGAAATCTTGGAGTTATTTTTGATCAGGATATGTCATTCAAAGCGCATATTAAACAAATATGTAGGACTGCCTTTTTGCATTTACGCAATATCTCTAAAATCAGAAAGGTCTTGTCTCAGAGTGATGCTGAAAAACTAATTCATGCATTTGTTTCCTCTAGGCTGGACTATTGTAATTCATTATTATCAGGTTGTCCTAAAAGTTCCCTAAAAAGCCTTCAGTTGGTTCAGAATGCTGCAGCTAGAGTACTGACGGGGACTAGCAGGAGAGAGCATATCTCACCCGTGTTGGCCTCCCTTCATTGGCTTCCTGTTAATGCTAGAATAGAATTTAAAATTCTTCTTCTTACTTATAAGGTTTTGAATAATCAGGTCCATCTTATCTTAGGGACCTCATAGTACCATATTACCCCATTAGAGCGCTTCGCTCTCAGACTGCGGGCTTACTTGTAGTTCCTAGGGTTTGTAAGAGTAGAATGGGAGGCAGAGCCTTCAGCTTTCAGGCTCCTCTCCTGTGGAACCAGCTCCCAATTCAGATCAGGGAGACAGATACCCTCTCTACTTTTAAGATTAGGCTTAAAACTTTCCTTTTCGCTAAGGCTTATAGTTAGGGCTGGATCGGGTGACCCTGGACCATCCCTTGGTTATGTTGCTTTAGACGTAGACTGTGTTTCATAATTATTGTATGGCCTTGCCTTGCAATGTGGAGCGCCTTGGGGCAACTGTTTGTTGTGATTTGGCGCTATACAAGAAAAAAGTTGATTGATTGATTGATCTCATATCATTAAAACGTTATTTATAATTTAGTAAAGCTTGGTCTCAGCCATTGTATACGACAGCGTCAGCCCCAGAGGGTTAAACCCTTCGAGCTTCAGCAAATGTATTTATAAAGAGAAACTGCATGAACCACACTAGTTTTTATGTTTTCTAATAACAAGTTTATTCAATGAGGAGAAACAAATGCTAAATTATTGTTGTGTCGTAACTTAATTTTAAGAATAGTCTTTATTGTTATTATTTATTATTTCCCGCAGAGCTACCATACATACACACACACACACACACACACACACACACACACACACACACACACACACACACACACACATACAAACCATCAATCAAATGACAAGGATCTATTCAGGCATTATGTTGTGGTTTGCACCTGGTCTGCTGGTTTGTCTTCTGTGTTCCCAGGTGAAGCTGAGGTGGAGCTGTTGGGTGAAGTGACTAGCTGTGGAATACGTCAGGGCTCAGCTCCAACCTGTCATATTACTCATGGGCCCCACCCCATCTGTCAAGTCAGCGCATGGAGTGACACAGCGGCATCTCACAGCTAACTTACATTCTGCTGAGTGGGAGCCTCGCACCTGAATCTGATGGCAGCTCATCATCTTTCTGCATTTAACCTTGGAGCTTCTACTGGTTCGGGGCCAGATTCTTTCCTCACCTTTCTCACCATCTCCTGAAGAACCTCCGCGCTCCTTCTGGTTGGAACCGGGTTGCAACGGGTGCCCAGCTGTGCCATACCATCGCTCTCAGCCGGTAATCTTATCTTCTGTTTTGTTTGGCATTCCGTCGTTACTACCGAAGCTCTGAGTTTTTTCCGCTGTGAACCTCCAAGCTCTTCATTTTTCCAGACTGGAGTCTCCGCGCTCCGTACGTACTGTCGAACTCCTCCACTGTGGGCTTCCATGCCCAGGCAGAATATAATTCCTAGTATTTCTTCACAGCCGCTTCCAGGCGCAGAATGGAATTCCTCGTGTTTTCTCCTACTGCCGCTTCTTGGCACAGAATGTAACTCATCGTGTTTTTTCCCCACTGCCGCTTCCAGACGCAAGATGTAATTAGTCATGTTTTTTTCACTGCCGCTTCCAGGCGCAGTATATGACTCGTCGTGTTTTTCCTCACATGGTATTCCAGGCTTAGAGAGCACTCGAGTGGAGCTTCCAGGTCTCTGGACTAAATTAATGGTGTTTTCTCAGTTAAGCATTCAGACTTAATGTAGTCTTTATTTCTTCCGTGAGTCTTTCGGTCTAAACTTAACTGTCTATGTATTTCTTTGAGCATTTGGATAGTAATGTTTAAGTTATCAATAAGTGTTCTTTTACTACTGAGTTCTAGCTCGACATCTAACTTCTGTGTTTAATGTGGATCATTCAGGTTAATTCCAAGGTCACGTTCCATCTGCAGTAAGTGTTTAAACTTTGATGCTTCTGCTGAATTCCTCCTGTGTTCTTTCACCCGCTGCATCTCACATTAATCAGCCTTGATCTATTCCGTGTCACTAAGTGATTAGCAGATATTCTATAATCACGGTTAACCCCATCAGCACCGGTTCTGGAACAGTGAGCACTGAGAAGTAGTTTTTTTTTTTCTACTGACTGAACTGTTTAACCATTTGGTGCCTTCTGTGAACAGATCCACTTACCGAACACCTCACTAGCTAAGGTCCTGAGACTAATGTATTGGTTATCTGAGTGCAGCACAGAAAACCTAAACACAGAGACTGGATCCTGAACTGAACTTTGGTTTTGAACGATATTCTCATCATTTGAACTTTGACTTTGAACTGAACTTTGGATTTGAACTCTGTCCCTGAGATGCAGCTGAAGGAACTATTTGAGTTAAAGTTCAGTTTCATGTCTCATGGTGCACTTGCACATATTCATCAGCCCTCTCATCTCCCTTGCAGTTCATCCAACCCCAGTAGCTCCACAGGCTCCCTTCACCTGGTCCCTGTCCAGTCAGTCCCGGGTCCCTGTCCGTCCTTGGTTGATCCTGTTGTCCTCCTGGTCCTAGTCTTGTTGGGTTCGTGCCCCGGTCTCCGGTTGGTCCCAGTCAGTTCCTGGTTCCAGTCCAGTTGCCCCGACTGTCCTGTCTACTGTGCAGTCTCTCCCCTGTTTGGTTAAATAAACTTTTGGTTGTTCCTCCAGTCTTTGTCTTACTGCTCCTGCACTTGGGTCCAACACGCAACCCAGTCCCCAACCGTAACACATTATGCAGAATAGAATAGTCTTTATTGTTATTTATTATTTCCAGCAGAGCTACTGTACATACGAGTGTATATATATATATATATACACAGTTGTATGTAAAGGTTTGTGCACCCCTGATGATTTCCATGATTTTCCTTTATAAACCATTGGTTGTTTGGATAAGCAATTTCAGTTAAATATATCATATGGCAGACAAACACAGTGATATTTGAGAAGTGAAATGAAGTACGAGGGCTGTCAATAAAGTAACGGTCCTTTTTATTTTTTTCAAAAACTATATGGATTTCATTCATATGTTTTTACGTCAGACATGCTTGAACCCTCGTGCGCATGCGTGAGTTTTTCCACGCCTGTCGGTGACGTCATTCGCCTGTGAGCACTCCTTGTGGGAGGAGTCGTCCAGCCCCTCGTCGGAATTCCTTTGTGTGAGAAGTTGCTGAGAGACTGGCGCTTTGTTTGATCAAAATTTTTTCTAAACCTGTGAGACACATCGAAGTGGACACGGTTCGAAAAATTAAGCTGGTTTTCAGTGAAAATTTTAATGGCTGATGAGAGATTTTGAGGTGATACTGTCGCTTTAAGGACTTCCCACGGTGCGAGACGTCGTGCAGCGCTCTCAGGCGGCATCATCAGCCTGTTCAAGCTGAAAACCTCCACATTTCAGGCTCTATTGATCCAGGACGTCGTGAGAGAACAGAGAAGTTTCAGAAGAAGTCGGTTTTCTGCATTTTATCCGGATATTCCACTGTTAAAGGAGATTTTTTTAATAAAGACGTGCGGACGGGTCCGCGCGTCGGGACGCAGCCGACGCGGTGCGGCGGCACAGGAAAAACACCTCCATTGGAAGCCTTAAGGACAAGTTGGAACATGTCCTGCTGTTAAACAATTTCTCATATACTCACTCCACTGAAAGCCATCAAAAGCCACCTGGATTTTACAAATGGTTATCAACACGGAGGTGTTTTTCCTGTGCCGCCGCACCGCGTCGGCTGCGTCCCGATGCGCGGACCCGTCCGCACGTCTTTCATTAAAAAAATCTCCTTTAACAGTGGAATATCCGGATAAAATGCTGAAACCGACTTCTTCTGAAACTTCTCTGTTCTCTCACGACGTCCTGGATCAATAGAGCCTGAAATGTGGAGGTTTTCAGCTTGAACAGGCTGACGACGGCGGCTGAGAGCGCTGAGCGACGTCTCGCACCGTGAAAAGTCCTTAAAGCGACAGAATCACCTCAAAATCTCTCATCAGCCGTTAAAATTTTCACTGAAAACCAGCTTAATTTTTCGAACCGTGTCCACTTCGATGTGTCTCACAGGTTTAGAAAAAATTTTGATCAAACAACGCGCCAGTCTCTCAGCAACTTCTCAGACAAAGGAATTCCGACGAGGGGCTGGACGACTCCTCCCACAAGGAGTGCTCACAGGCGAATGATGTCACCGACAGGCGTGGAAAAACTCACGCATGCGCACGAGGGTTCAAGCATGTCTGACGTAAAAACATATGAATGAAATCCATATAGTTTTTGAAAAAAATAAAAAGGACCGTTACTTTATTGACAGCCCTCGTATATAGGATTTACAGAAAGTGTGCAATTCTTTAAACAAAATTAGGCAGGTGCATAAATTTGGGTACCCACACAGAAAAAATACATCAATATTTCGTAGAGCCTCATTTTGCAGAAATCACT
Source organism: Thalassophryne amazonica (assembly GCF_902500255.1). Classification (NCBI taxonomy): domain Eukaryota; kingdom Metazoa; phylum Chordata; class Actinopteri; order Batrachoidiformes; family Batrachoididae; genus Thalassophryne; species Thalassophryne amazonica. The sequence goes on along the minus strand of NC_047109.1, from coordinate 66,403,214 downwards.
GCCTCTAAATGCTTCCAATGAGAGCCTGGATTCTGGTTGAAGGTATTTTGGACCATTCTTCTTTACAAAACATTTCAGGTTTGTTGATTTCTGACTATGGACAGCACGCTTAAAATCACACCACAGATTTTCAATAATATTCAGGTCTGGGGACTGAGATGGCCATTCCAGAATGTTGTACTTGTTCCTCTGCATGAATGCCTTAGTAGATTTTACACAGTGTTTAGGGTCATTGTCTTGTTGAAAGATCCAGCCCCGGCGCAACTTTGTCACTGATTCATGAACATTGTTTTCAAGAATTTGCTGCTATTGACTGGAATCCATGTGACCTTCAACTTTAACAAGATTCCCAGTACCTGCAATGGCCACACAGCATACTGGAACCACCTCCAAATTTTACTGTAGGTAGCAAGCGTTTTTCTTGGAATGCTGTGTGGTTTTTTTAGCCATGCATACCACCCCTTGTTATGTCCAAATAACTCAATTTCAGTTTCATCAGTCCACAGCACCTTATTCCAAAATGAAGCTGGCTTGTCCAAATGTGCTTTAGCATACCTCAAGCGACTCTTTGTGGTGTGTACGCAGAAAAGGCTTCCTCTGCATTACAGCATCTCCTTGTGCAACATGCGCTGTATTGTTGTTGTATTTGTTTTCAGGTCATTTGAGAGTTGTTTAGACTGTCCCATGTTGCCACTCTTTAGAAGAGATGCAAAGAAGAGAAACATTTGTAAATGGCCACGTTAAATACTCTTTCTCATGATTGGATTCACCTGTGTAAGGAGGTCAAGGGTCAATGAGCTTAACAAACCAATTTTGTGTTCCAGTAATTAGTGCTGAATGTATTCAAATTAATAAAATGACAAGAGTGCCCAAATTTACGCACCTGCCTAATTTTGTAATTATTGCACACTTTCTGTAAATACTAGAAACTTCATTTCACTTCAGAAATATCGGCGTGTTCGTCTGCTATATGATATATTTAACTGAAATTTTGATCCAGATAACCAGTAATTTATAAAGGAAAATCCTGAAAATTTTTATATATATACAACCCCTGGCAAAAATTATGGAATCACCGGCCTCGGAGGATGTTCATTCTGTTGTTTAATTTTGTAGAAAAAAAGCAGATCACAGACATGACACAAAACTAAAGTCATTTCAAATCGCAACTTTCTGGCTTTAAGAAAACTATAAGAAATCAAGAAAAAAAGATTGTGGCAGTCAGTAACGGTTACTTTTTTAGACCAAGCAGAGGAAAAAAATATGGACTCACTCAATTCTGAGGAATAAATTATGGAATCACCCTGTAAATTTCCATCCCCAAAACTAACACCTGCATCAAATCAGATCTGCTCGTTGACATTAACCCTATGTCATGAAATTGACCCTATGTGTCTTTTTGCAAGGAATGTTTTCACAGTGTTTGCTCTATGGCAAGATGCATTATCTTCTTGAAAAATGATTTCATCATCCTTAAACATCAGAAAAGTGTCCAAAATATCAACGTAAACTTGTGCATTTATTGATGATGTAATGACAGCCATCTCCCCAGTGTCTTTACATGACATGCAGCCCCATATCATCAGTGACTGTGGAAATTTACATGTTGTCTTCAGGCAGTCATCTTTATAAATCTCATTGGAACGGCACCAAACAAAAGTTCCAGCATCATCACCTTGCCCAATGCAGATTCGAGATTCATCACTGAATATGACTTTCATCCAGTCATCCACAGTCCACGATTGCTTTTCCTTAGCCCATTGTAACCTTGTTTTTTTCTGTTTAGGTGTTAATGATGGCTTTCGTTTAGCTTTTCTGTATGTAAATCCCATTTCCTTTAGGCAGTTTCTTACAGTTCGGTCACAGACGTTAACTCCAGTTTCCTCCCATTCGTTCCTCATTTGTTTTGTTGTGCATTTTCGATTTTTGAGACATATTGCTTTACGTTTTCTGTCTTGACGCTTTGATGTCTTCCTTGGTCTACCAGTATGTTTGCCTTTAACAACCTTCCCATGTTGTTTGTATTTGGTCCAGAGTTTAGACACAGCTGACTGTGAACAACCAACATCTTTTGCAACATTGCGTGATGATTTACCCTCTTTTAAGAGTTTGATAATCCTCTCCTTTGTTTCAACTGACATCTCTCGTGTTGGAGCCATGATTCATGTCAGTCCACTTGGTGCAACAGCTCTCCAAGGTGTGATCACTCCTTTATAGATGCAGTCTAACAAGCAGATGTGATTTGATGCAGGTGTTAGTTTTGGGGATGAAAATTTACAGGGTGATTCCATAATTTATTCCTCAGAATTGAGTGAGTCCATATTTTTTTCCTCTGCTTGGTCTAAAAAAGTAACCGTTATTGACTGCCACAATCTTTTTTCTTGATTTCTTATAGTGTTTCTTAAAGCCAGAAAGTTGCCATTTGAAATGACTTTAGTTTTGTGTCATGTCTGTGATCTGCTTTTTTTCTACAAAATTAAACAACTGAATGAACATCCTCAGAGGTCGGTGATTCCATAATTTTTGCCAGGGGTTGTATGTGTGTGTATATATATATATATATATATATAGTGTGTCTGTGTGTGTATGTATGTGTGTGTGTGTATGGCCTGTTGGGTTGCTGATGTCACAGTGATGCACAAAAGGTGTTGTCACTGGTCACCCAAAGTCATTCGAGCTCAGAAGGGATTTGCTGTTTTTTTGTTTTTTTTTGGATAACAAGCAAAACATTTTCATGGAACTGAACAAGTCCAGTTGACTTGGCTCAGTCTACTTGGATACCACGACCTGGATAACTGGTAATATCTGCAGACTTTGACTGGACGTTTGTGTTTAAATGTACAATGAAAGTAAGTGCTGACTCACCTGTTGAATTTAAGAATGTCTCAGGGCCCATTACGTCCTGCCCTACAAAGTATTAAAGTAACACTGCAAGCTTTGGTAAATTTTATCCAAGACTGAGTAAAATGTTATACTAGCACAATCCCTGTGGATAAATCTCCTCTAATCTATCCAAATTTCCCCAATATAAAAATACTTAAAATCTCTATTTCAGTAAATTTATTAAATTAATGAAGTATACAATAATGAAGTATACTCGTAGAAAACTATTTTAGTAGGTTTTAAGTAGGTTGTTGTGGTATTTACAAAATATGAGTTGATAAATAAAATATACTGAATTATGATCATAGCCAATAAGTTTGACTATAATCTGTTGAATCTTTAGTTTTTCATGAAAATAATTATTGGCAAAATACTAAGAAAACTGTTTCAAGGTCTTCTTTCTTATATACATAACAATACATTCAATCCAGTTGCAGTTCATATATCGTAAATGCTGCCGTTGTATTGCAGCACGGGTTCCTTATTTTAATAAAATTACAGTCTGAAATTTGACCCCAAGAACCTTGGCTTTCACCCAAATTAATGTCCAACTTGAACTGAAAATCAAATTCACTGACCTTGATCTTTGCCAAAATTAATCCTCCAAATGCAATTTTGGAGTTAATACATGACCTTTGAAGGAAATCAATAAAAGCATGTAGGAGGAGATGGTCAAGAAAAACACAGGCAGATATGACCTTGGTCCCAGTGACTGACCTTTGGCAAATTTGACCTTGCTTAGGCAATTACAGGACCCACCTACATGTGGTTTCCAAGTTTGGTGGATATTTAAATTTTGACCTTTGACTCCAGTGACATTAATCTTTGCCAAAACAAATCCTTTAAGGACAAGTCAGGGCTCAGCTCTTGCAACATACCCAATTTGGTGAAAATTGGATGAGACACCTGGAAGAAGTAGGGAAACAGACAGACAGACAAAAGTTTTTCAAAAGAGAGAGACAGATAAAGTAAATTTTGCACTGTCAAATTAAATATTTTTCCGAGGAAATCATAAACTTGTGGAACAGTGATGAATCAGATCTATCACTGTCAAATCAATGCCAATAAAGTTAATTTAATATTCAAATAGCATAATTTTAACACCCATATAAACAGTGTATAAAGTGTTCAAATTAAACATATATTCTGTCTCTCTCCCTGTTTTGCACACACCCCATCTCTCTTTGTGTGCGTGTGTGCACATGCGTGTGTGTGTGTGAAGAAGAAAAAAAAAAAGGCAATTTCAAAACGAGTCCAAAGCTACGTGATTGAAAACTGCAGGACCTGACTTGACAGCACTGTTTTGTTCGTGAATAATGAAGGAGTGTCATTTTAAAGGACAACACCTGCTTTGCTTCAACTCAGTTATATGTTTTGGAACTGTGCTTCTATACCTGTCAGTTTTATTTTTGCTTGGTTTGTTTTTATTTTGGGACTGAAATCACTCCTTATGTAAGGTCCGCAGAGGTAATGAATCTGAAATTTGAAAAGATCACAAGGAATCGTGATCATGTTTATTTGAACTTGTAATCATTTCTATAATTTGAATAAAAAAATTGACTTATTCCACACTTTTTAAACAGCCCATCAACATATTCTCCCAGCAGAACAGTACTGATATATTTCCATATCATTAGACTGAAATAGTGTGAGTTTGCTGAATATTACCTGCAGTTAGACAGTTTGTGACTAACTACATTTCTTTGTTGTGATAAAACAATGAAGCTGAACGTGGTCATGAATATGCCGCTTTCATAAACCACACTCCTGAATTTGTGTTTTTCAGTTACTTTTACTTTTTCAAATGCACCCCTGGGACCAAAACATGGCACATATGTTTACTTCTAATGATTGGATGGAAAGTAGTGTGACTCTTCGTGTTTTTTCAGTAGACTTAAAAATAAGATGTTTGAATTCAGCCATTGTGCTCACATGGTTTCTGTTTTACTGTGGCATTTGTTGATATACTGCAGCGAGCTTGTCAGTCCTGAATCTGCTTGCAGGACCAGTTTTCAAAAGTGCTGCCATTGTCACATGATTGTGTTTGCACATGTAGACATGAGAATTACAGGGCTATGTGTTTGGAAAGAGAGTTAACCTGAACCCTGAGTGTTAATCTCAATCATGTAATGAAAGTGAATTATCCATCTTCGATATTATAATATCCAAGTGGCCTCGATGCGTGTGCATACATGTGTGCGTGCGTGTATTTTGCTTCGATCACAGAGAAACTAGGAAGAGCTGACAATATTTTTGGAGAAATTAGCAATATTAGCAAACAACAGTGAACAAAGGACATTGTGCTGCAATCTACCATGGGGGTTTGGGATTTTAAATGTTGTCATTGTGGTTCATGTTAGATTAAGAGTGTTGTTAGTGTTATTGATTTATTGTGTTTTTGTTGTTCAATTGCTTCAATCAGTTTTGTTGTGTCTTGTTGCCGTTACTATGAGTGAGTTAAGGGCCCTGTCCCACTGGCGTTTAGGAGGATTTGCGTATGGATTGTGCACACAATTGGCCCATATTCGCCAAACATCCGCAATATCCGTGTAACATGCCTGTATGAGTCGGCTGTCATCCGAGCACGCCCGTGATCATCCACAGAGGCACGCATGTCTGCAGCCAGGATTTTTGAGTAGCTCAAAAATCTGGATGCGGATGACATCCGCCTTACATACTCCATATATACTCAATTCATACACAATATATACTCACTCTATGCGCTGTATATCTGCCGTTAACCGCTGATATCCGCAACTGACGGGGATTTGCAGCTTGGCAGCGGACCGGGACAGTGTGTAAAACAGATATATATCGTGCCCATCATGTCCACATCACAAACTAAAATATGTTGTAGCGAATGCATACAAACTGGCCACGAATAAAGCGCTTATATTACATCTGGTTTGCAGCTGATTTGCGGACAGTCTGTGAATGCATAACAAACATCACGTAAACCCAAAGTACTATATGTGGCAGAAAGCAACATACCTGCCAGTCAGTGCCGGTCCGGCTGTGTAAATCCACAAAGACGTAGCTGCTGCAATCCAGGACTTTTATTCAACACCAACAAAAGGAAGAGTTGCACAACTCACTCAAAAAAAAAAAACCACTGTCTCACACCCCCAGTGGCTTCCCCTCTCCTGCTCCCCAAACTCATGAACAGTTAACCCTTGCATGACAAAATGAACAAACTCTGTGATCAACTTGTCCAAGTCCAGCAAATGCTCCAGAGGCTGTATTGTTGGTGTGAATAGTGATGCCGACAGGAGCGAGTGTGCTTCTTTTATGACCACAATGCAGATGCCGTGCACGCGCAACACGTGCGCGATGCATTCATAATACACCCATAATACTGCCGTGATAATCTCAATGTGTCGGATCAGTTTCCTCACTACATGCATTATATAACCATGATTGTTCATCATATATTCGCTATATATTATTAATATATCTGTAATTCATACTGGGACCTTTGTCATTTTTGGCCATTTTTGTTGTGGACGACAACGAACGCCCATACTTTGTATACTCAATTCATGCGCAGTTAATCCTCTCCCCAGTGGAACAGGGTCCTAAGTGTCATGTTGCTGTTACCATGAGTGAGAAGTGTAGTGCCTTTAATGTCTTCTGCCACCGTCTCTGTTTGTGGGTGTGTAAAAATAAAAAAACCTGCTTGCAGCAGAATGCAGAAAAGATCCTGTTTCTACTGATCATCCTACAGATGTTTCTACAGCTCAACTGGAGTCCAGCTGGGGTAAATTCAGTTAAATGGACATGATTTGGAAAGCACTCACCTGTCTACATATAAGGTCCCACAGTTGACAGTGCATGCAATAGCACAAACCAAGCATTAGTCAGGGAAGTGACCAAGAAGCCAATGATGACTTTGTCAGAGCTCCAGCATTCCTCTGTCGAGAGAAGAGAACCTTCCAGAAGGACAACCATCTCTGCAGCAATCCACCAGTCAGACCTGTATGGTAGAGTGACCAGACAGAAGCCACTCCTTTGTAAAAGGCACATCTCAGCCTGCCTGGAGTTTGCCAAAAGGCACGTGAAGGACTCTCAGACTCTGAGGTCCTTCTCCCCAGATTGATCAGTTCACAACTTCTTCTTTTTACAGATGATGGTGGCCACTGTGCTCATTGGGTCCTTGAAAGCAGCAGAAATGTTTCTCTACCCTTCCCCAGATTTGTGGCTTGAGACAATCCTGTCTTGAAGATCTACAGACAATTCCTTTGACTTCATGCTTTGTTTGTGCTCTGACATGCACTGTCAACTGTGGGACCTTATATGTAGACAGGTGTGTGCTTTTCCTAATCATGTCTAATCAACTGAATTTACTGCAGATGGACTCCAATTAAACTGTAGAAACATCTCAAGGATGATCAGAGGAAACAATATGCACCTGAGCTCAATTCTGAGCTTCATGGCAAAGGCTGTGAATACTTATGTACATGTGATTATTTTTTTAATGAATTTGCATAAATATATCAAAAAAGCTCACATTGTCATTATGGGGTATTGTCTATAGTCTAAGTCTGTATATTGTCTAAGGAAAAAAAAAATTATTTCATCCATTTTGGAATGTGGCTGTAACATAAATTGCGGGAAAATGAAGGACTGTGAACACTTTCTGTATGCACTGTATGCACTGTGCACAATACAAATTTTGTGTTTAAAGGCATGCAGATTAGTTGAATTGGAAACTTTATAATTGTCCAGGTCTCCCTTGCATTAGAGATCTCAATCTCAACGGGACTAACCTTGCCTGCATCATTAGCACTGAAAAATGACTGCAGTCCTGCAGTCTGCAATGAAGACCATAATGATGGCTTTTCTACCACCAGTGTATCAAAACAGACATCAAGCAGTGCAGAGCACACCCTCTAGCACAGGGGTGGGCAATTCATTTTTACAAGGGGCCACATAGGGAACCTGAATTATGTCCAAGGGCCACACCATTGATAACTCGGCTGTCTCCCATTACAAATTTTACAAAAAATTACCTATTTAATAGCTTTTATAGGTAATTTTATTATTGTAATAATATGTAAATACAAGATTGGGTAGGATTACTTTGAAATGTAATCCAAAAGTAATCAGATTACAAGTAATCCAAATGTATGTACATATATACATGTAATCCACATGTATTCCTTCAAAGTAATCCTACCCAACCCTGTGTAAATATTTAAATATACGTAAATAAACCTCTCTAATGATTTGCAACATACAAGCTTGACATTTTTAATATATGTAATAATAATAATCACAGACCTCATGAGGGCCGGACAGAGACATGCAAAGGGCTGCATGTGGCCCCCAGGCCGCAGTTTGCCCAGGTCTGCTCTAGCATGTGCATGTCTGAGGGGAGACGGGAATAGAAGAGAGCCCGTAATATACCCGTAAATTATTCATTAGTTTGTGGAAATTCTGCTTTGTCACTTTTTGACCCACCCCGCTCACACCTGAAATATTTTCTAACCAACCTTAAATGCCCCCACCAAACCTGCAGATCATCCCACGGGTACCCACAGGTTAAGGTTGACCAGCACATCACTGCTGGCCATGGAATTGCTTTTCAGTTTTTTCAGTTAATTGTCCACTTGTCCACATTTATGACCTCTGAAAAATTGAAGGAATATGTCCAAAAATGGCTGTAATTCCCAAATGGTAAATGCATTTTTGTTTAAACACCTTAAATTAAACTGAAAGACTACACTGCAAGCACATTTTGATCCTTTCATTTCAGTTTAATAATGGTGGTGCACTGTCCAAATACTTATTGACCCACCTCTATATGAACCAGCCCAACCCTGCTAGAAAAAGGCAAGTAAGAAAAATAAGAAAAGATGGCCACGCCTTCTCTTAATAAAGCAGACCCTACCTCCTGATAAGTTTCAAGTGCAAAACCATAAAAAAATTATCTCTTGGTTTACAACTACAGAAATTTTGCCTCACTCCATCTGGCCAACTGGATTCACCCCAAAACTGTATAATATTGATTCCCGGTGAGACTTATTTCACCATGTTTAGTGAAAATTGCTTCCTGTAATGAACCCTGACTGGTCATTCAGAGCTAATTCAGTGTGTGAGTGTTTGATGACTCACAAGAGAACCACAGGGTTTCACAGCCAAATACCACACTGTAATATTACTCTGAAATGAGCAACAGCAACCCAACAACATCAAGGTGGCTGCAGTGTTTGTTCCAGATGCTGCAGTTATTCACCGACTGCACGACCTTAGAGCGACATACTGAGAACCCTGTGTCTGTTTTTTATTTGCATGCTCAGACAAGACATAAATTTTAAGGACGTGCATTAGACTGAAACTCAGATGAGCATTTGCCCTGTTTCTTGACATTTTAAAGATGAAAAAAATAATTGATTAATCATAAAACACAGCCAACTTTTTTCTCAAGTATGCTTGAGCAGCTATGCTTCAAATCACCCCGTAGCAAATTATTTGATTGGTTGTGCAGTTTCGTGTCACATTTTTTGGTCAATGAGAAAACCATTTATTTTCTGCATTTTGTCACCACAAGTTGAAAGATATATATTCATCTATAATTATTTAGCATTCTGTTGAGTTTATCCCTACACTGGGTGCGGCATATAGGGTTTGAACAGCAGAAATGTAAATGAGTGGATGAGTCATGTTTTTAATTGAGAAGCATAAACATTATTTGCACACATTTTGATCATGTGCTACCAATGTACATATTTAAATCCTGTAAATTCAACAGATTTTTTTCTAACATTAGGTACTATTACCGAGTAATCATAAAACTATCAATGACTTGTTCGTCAGCACAATGTGACCTGCTCTCAAGCCAAGGTGGTTACAGAGATGAGGCAATAAAATGCCTTTTTCTTGAGGGAGTCAAAGCTCAAACAAACATTTTTGGTACTGGAGCAAACATAACCTCAGGGCCTCTGAGTAAATTAAGATGAAGACACACTATTTAGCCTCCATAATAACAGAGAGCTGACTGAGTGGTTGAATTTTGTTGGTTTCAGCCATAATAGAGCAGGTGGTTTTGGGTTTGATTCCAGGGGTGTGCTTCAGGCTGTTGGTGTTCTTCAACAAGATAGTGCAGCAGATAACAGAATATTTACAGAGGAATCCTGAAAATGGTGATACAATCACCAAATTCAGTACAAATTTTCTTTTGAAAAAATCGACTGGCCACTTGAATTTTCAGTAGGCAGCCAGGTAGGGGTCAACTGAACAATAACACAGGGGTCAAAATGAAGACACTCCAATCATATTGAAAATTATACCAAATTATTTGTCTGATTACAAAGCTTCCAAAAAGGTATAGTTTGGACTATCTATGACTGAATGTTAAAAACAGCAAGCAAACAGCAAAAACAGCAGGTAAAAACAGCAAGAATGGTGACAAAGGTCAGTTTCAGTTTGTACAGGGGCCGAAAGTTAAAGTTGCTCTAATTTTGGTCAAACATGATGCAAATTGTTTGTTGGATTAATAAGGTTTTAAAAAGGAATAGTTTGCACCATGTGTCGTACTTAGTTTTCACGTTACGGGCTCACATATGTCACATGTTATAGAATCCAATGTACGTTGACATTGACATTTAATTTGGAGACCAGCATTCAACACAGTCAAAACTATTCCATTTATTAATCCTATTAGTTCAGGCTATAATTTGCACCACTTTTCTTTTTTTTTTTTTTTTTTTACCAAAATTGGAGCAACTTTAACTTTTGACCCCTGTACAAACTGAAATTGACCTTTGTCACCATTCTTGCAGTTTTTACCCCATAATTCCATAACATTCAGTCATAGTCCAAACTGGACTATGTATAAATATTTATGATCAGACAAATATAGCATAGTTTCTATATGTTTGGAGCATCTTTTAATTTTGACACGTGTGCAATCATTTTTTTTTGTTCAGAAGAATAATGTCTAAGGAGTATTTGTGCTGAATGTGGTGCTTGTATCACCATTTGAAGGATGGTTTCAGTTATCTGCTGCACTAAGACACTTTATCTGCATTGTTCTAGTCCACCCTGCTGTGGTTACTGGTCTTGGCTGGGGAATTCACCTGGGATGGACTGACCTCCCGGAGAGTCATCTGCTTCATGCTATGGCATCTGAGGATAAGCACCAGCCTGATGGGCCTCAGGGACTACGTACTAACTTACATCTGTTTCTTTCTGGCCATTATCATAGTAAAGCTTTGTTTTCTGAACATGTTTTCCATCATAGCTTATAGAGACTTCTATCTTGCATATAATTTGACACCAAAATTCAGAGTGTGGAGCAGTTTCTGCATTATGGCATCATAGGTACAAAAACAAACATGGATGGACTGAATATAGTGCACCATGCATAATTTATATTTGTATATATTTATTTATTTTGGCACACTGTTCCTGCGGAAATTTTCAGATTAAATGATAATGAAAACTGATAATTGCAGCCCGTCAGAGTAAGGTTGCCCTGCAGTAAATATATCCCTTGATGGGCTATAAAAGAGTTTGAATTCAATGTGTGGAAAAGTAACCACTACTCTGCTCCTCTAAAGAAAAGAGAAAAAAATACAAACTGAGTAGAACAGTTCTCAATCTATCATGCTTCTGCTCTGCAGAAAAAAATAATTTGAAAGAAAATACTTGTTTCTAAAGAGGCTTGTATATATGATCACTATTAACCACAATAATGTCCTATGATGACATCATTGTGATGTCACATACACAGTTGAACATGACATTCCATTTTCTGATTTATATGCATTCTCAGTCATCCTTCCAGCTCTTCTAGTTTCAGTATTAATGAGGAGAAAAAAAATTGGGGTTTTGCGATTGTATTCTGTCATATGATAACATATATTGATGTCATGATGATTTCATTCACAAATCAGTGCATGGGTGTGATGTTGCTGATTCATATACAGTTGAGATCATCTTTCATTTTCTGATGGAAAATGTGATTTTTAAAAATTATTTTATATCATATGTTGTTTGGTGATGTCACCTTGAGGCCACCACATGTAGATCTGATAGTATTCTGCTTTTATCATGACATCACATACAAATTAGGATTTGACAATCTGTTTACTGATTCATATTCATTTGAAATAATTATCCTTCCCCTCTTAGTTTTGAAGTTACAGCTAAAAATGTAATTTTCAGATTATTCAGTGACCTTGATTGACTTTGACCACTGACCTTCATATTAATGCCAAGGTGAGATGGTACTGCTCGCAATTTACAGGAACAACATGAATGAAATTGGACAAGCAGTTCCTGAGATACACACATACACACACACACACACACACACACAAAGTGAATACAATGGTCTCGCAAACCCCTCGGAGGGCTCTGGTAATACATAAATAACACAGGGTCATTTTGACAAGGAAGAGTGACTGAAATGGAAATGAAATGAATAAAAGTTTGAAGTGAATGAGTCAGAGAGTCCACAGTCATCTATTAAATTGAAGTCAAACATTGCACAGAGTCAAGCCAAATGCCTTCAGACAACCATTCACGTACTATATTACTATTTCTGTGATTGTACTGCACCATCACAGATTATTCCCAGCTTGCCCTTTGAAAATCTATATGTCAATCTTTCATTCTGGACTGGACATGAAGCTTTTATGTGGTAGTGTCCCATATATTTGTGTTATATATGTCAGCATAATGTAATCATGCTCAGACCTGATACACACATGAAAACTGAGAGATATGCATGAACCAAATAGAGTAATTTCATTTAGTTTCCACTATACCATTTTATTATTCACTAATGATACAAACAGAGGTGGTAGGATTTGTGAATGAAAGGAACTGACACACAAGCCCAAGTCAAGCAACATGATACTTTGAACCCACACATATATTATATGACACTGCTGAGAAATGATCTGAAAATAATGGTTACTTCTCTTAATTAGTATATTTCTTTGTAGAAACCGTGGACACAGTCTATTTCTCTCTTTTATAGACAACCACACCTGCTCCTAATTTCCACCATTCACCCTCCACTCATTAAACATGCAGCAGGTGGCAGTGTTCAGCAGGTGGTAAGGACATGTTACTTAAATATAACAAGATTTTCTATCGCTCTGGTGTGTTGTCATATCCTCATTTACAAGATGACTGCCTTTTTATTAAACTGTTTACAAACTGATGGGGACTGACTCATTCTTTTATCTTTCTATTCATGTACTGTACTTTTCAAGTAAATATGCCCCTTTCCTTTCCTGATATTGTGAACCTTGAATGACATTTTTTTTTTTTTTTTTTTTTACTGCTACATTTACAGCAGTGGGGAAAAACAACTTATCATTTCTTAACTCCTCCCATAAAGTCAAACGATGTGGCTTTTAAAAGGCCTGTTCTGTGATCTAATTGGCTGCCTGGGTGTACAAGGGGCCCTGATGTGCAAGGCATTCAACATCTGGAAGAAAAGTGAGCCGTGCGGGGCGGACCACAAGGAAAAGTACGCTAATTAGCCAATCGGACAGAGTTGAAACCCTAATCTCGCTCTGTGATTGGACCGAACAACTGTCAATCAGCGCTCGGGGGCGTGGCCTCAGCGGGCACCGAGGTGTTGTGATTTCAGTCGACTCCAGTCTTGTCAGAGTAGTGCGGCGGCAGCAGTTCTCGCTGCTGTGGCGCTCTGGGAATACTAAACGTTTGGTGAAGAAAACAAGCTGAAACTGACAACTCTTTAATTCACGACGACTTTACGGCTTCGGCAGCATATGCTGTTTCACATTATGTCCAATGTCTTCTTCTGTCCTGTGGGACTGCGAAGGAAACAATAAGGTAAGAGAAGCGGCTGCTAGTTTGGGACTTGAGTGACGCGGCTGAACTGTGCTCGCGGAGAGTCTGATGCTCCAAGTTTGTCACAACAAGAGGAGATATTTCACCGCTTTTACTCCTCTGCTTAAATTTAAATGAGGTGTCAAAACACTGAGACACGTATTTGTACCTCACAGTGGTTGCTGACTGTGTCCACGTTGAATTTTGGCTGTTTTAAAGCTCCCCCTCCCTCCCTCCCTCCCTCCGGTTCTCTTCGGCTCGTTCGGTCGTTTTTCCAGTGCGTGAACGAAGAGCAAAAACAAGCCTGCATCAGCAGACAGTGCACCGACTTTTTTTTTTTTTTTTTTGCTATGATCTGCTCTTGCTGTACTTTCTTGTAGTCAGACTACATTACTCATCAAAAAAAATATCAAATGACATGTGCGTGTTTTACAGGCGTCATGCCCAAATGCAACACTATACATACTGTTTGTGCTATTAAAGCATTAAATAATGGAGGGACGGAGGGGGTGGGGTGGGTGGGGGTTGCGTTTTTATAACGCAACACATAAACGTCATAAACTTATTTTCGATTGCCTGATTGCTTTCTTGGCTAGAATATTTAATCTTTATTTGGTACCTGCTGGATCTAGCTTTGTCTTCATGCCAAACTCTGGGAGAAGAAATAATCTGATTGTTCTTGCAGGATTGTGGTTTTTGGAGAGTATTTTCTACACTTCAAAGAGATTAAAAACCTGTATTTTTCCCCCCTGTATGATTCCCACGAGCAGTTATTTATATAGATGCTCAAGGCTGCTCTTGAGCCATCATTTGTCTCAGCCTGTTGTGCATTAAAGCTTTCTCTTCTCCCTCTGTGGGTGTTCAGTTTCAGCCAAGACCAACTACATTCTGACAATAAATAAATCCTCTTGACATGCAACAGCATGATGATCAAATACTTTTTCGATCTTTGCCGGGTGCAAGATAACATGCACCTTCTTGCCTATCAAGTCCTGTTAGTTTTCTCCCTCTCTTTCTGTATTTGTAAGCTTGGAGCTCAGTTTGTAAAGTTTTGCAGAGATATATATGCCTTTAGAAAATTCTTGTTTATGATTGCATTGCCTGTATTGAACAGCAGAGGTTAACTGCTGAGACAAGCTGTAGTCTATTTTTCGGAGGAAGTGTGAATAATTTCTTGGTTTAATCCTTCAGATGTTTGAGGTGGCAGATTGTGGCTTGATCTTGTGATTTTTCTTGGTCTACCTTGTTGCTGTTCGTCTCATCCGCTGCAGTGATATCACAGGAAGGTGAGGCCACTGATGGCTTGCGGTTTTCAATGACTTGGCACTCTGATGCACAGAGCTTTGCACTGTGGCTTCAGTTTATTTAATTTGACATGTTATTGTGCTGCAGACAAGGATAGGTGCTGCTGCAAATGCTTCTGTACAGCCTGTATTTGTCTGGCATTGTCAGTTTTTGGGCTGTATTACACAGTTTAACTTACCCAATGAGGCTATGCCTTGTTTTTTTCAGCTTTATGTCAACATACACAGATCATATTTGGGTTTTTCGTGTTAATCAGACAATCAATTAATTTGGAGATTCTATCTTGGTGCTTTTAACCATTTTCTGACATTGCATAGATGAACAATTACTTGCAGCCCTATATTGATATGCACTGAGGATTAGTGGGGAAATGATGATTCAGCTTTGTCCAGTAATTGTGGTAATGGAACTTGAAGCAGAAAATCTCTACCATATCTCACAGCATTCTGTGATTCAGCATCACGAAATATACATTAATGTATTGGTTTGTGATATTGTCATGAAAAGTGCCACATTTTCGTAACAGAAGCACAAATTCATTTGCATACATTCCGTGACGGGTTGCATGAAAAAAACTCGTGAGACTGGGTTGGTTGCAGTGATGAACCTTGGGAAAACATGACTGAGAGCGAGCCTGATCATATATGCAGGAAATGTGTTGTGTGTGTGTGTGTGTATTATATATGTGTGTATTATATATATATATATATATATATATATATATATATATATATATATATATATATATATATATATATATATATATATATATATATATATATATATATATATATATATATATATATATATATATATATTAGCAGTCTGAGATTATGTAGACATTTGTGATATACACAAAACCTCAAGAAATGGAAAAAGTTGCAGTTTCTTGAATGGCCTCTTGAGGATGGGTGCAAAAGAGCATACAATCCCATGCTATAAAGAATGTCTAAATAAAGTGGAAAAATAAGTATGTTTGCAGCCTGGTGCAAAAACAGTTTTGGTTTCTATAATAAGTGTCCTTCTTCATTACAACTGTACCGTGAGTTACCATAGCTCTTTTGTTGAAGCAGAGATGTTAATGTTTGTGTTTAAAAAAAAAAAAAAAAAAAAAAAAAAAAAAAAGTGATCATTCAAAGGCCTACTCATCATAAAAACAGTGGGCCATTTCCAGCAGTGCATGGGTCAAAAATGCATGCACTGTCAGTCTTGACACCTTTACGTAATAAATAATTGTAATATTTTTGCACATTATTGTTTAAACACTGGTATGTTTTCTGTTTTCAGGTGCATGCATGTGCCCTACAGTTACCAGATAAATAATAAATTTTAATTTAATTTATATAGCGCCAAATCACGACAAAGTCGCACCAAGGCGCTTCACATAATTCACAACAACATAAATTAATCTAAATTCAAAATTAAAAGCAAGAAAAGCACAGTCAAAAGATAAAACACAGTAGAATAAAAAGAAATTACAAAGCAAACACAAACAGATTAAAAAATTAATGATAAGACAGTCTAAAAAAGTGGGTCTTCAGTCTTGATTTAAAAATCTCCACCGTGTCAGACTGCCGAATAACAGCAGGTAGATCATTCCAAAGAGCCGGACCACGGTAGGAGAAGGCTCTATACCCCACAGACTTTTTGTTCATCCTCGGAACACACAGAAGCCCTGTGCCCTGCGAACGCAAAGGCCTCACAGGTACGTAGGGCTTAACCAAGTCCGCCAAGTAGGAAGGCGCCAGTCCATGAACAATTTTATAAACCAACAATAAAACTTTAAAATCCAATCTGGCACAAACCGGTAGCCAATGAAGGGATGCCAGAATGGGAGTAATGTGGTCAAACCTTCTACTTTGTGTCAAAATTCTGGCAGCAGCATTCTGCACCAACTGAAGTCCTCGAATGCTAGACTGCGGCAGACCAGAAAATAAAGAATTACAATAATCCAATCTAGAAGAGACAAATGCGTGAATCAGAGTCTCAGCATCAGCCATAGACAGGATGGGGCGAATCTTTGCTATATTTCTCAGATGAAAGAAAGCAGTCCTCGTAATGTTCCTAATGTGGAGGTCAAAGGACAACGTAGGATCAAAGATTACCCCAAGGTTCCTCAGTATGATGTATAACACATGAACCTAGGCTAAGCGCCAGCTGATCAAATTGGTGCCGATGTCTTGCTGGGCCAAGAACCATCATTTCAGTCTTATCAGAGTTCAAAAGTAGAAAGTTGCTAGACATCCAACTTCTCACTGCTGCAAGACAGTCCTGTAAAGATTTTATGTGGACAGGATTTCCAGCAGCTATCGGCATATACAACTGAGTATCATCAGCATAACAATGAAAAGCAAGCCCGAAACGCCGCAAAATGTTCCCAAGGGGTGCCATATACAGGGGAAAAAAGCAAGGGACCCAGAACGGATCCCTGCGGAACCCCGAACTTCATGCCCTTAAAGTCAGAGGTAGTGTCATTGCACAAAACACAATGGGAACGACCAGACAGATAAGACGTCAGCCACACAAGAGCAGTTCCAGTAATCCCGAAACAGTTTTGTAGCCTATCAAGTAGAATATGATGATCAACTGTGTCAAACGCAGCACTGAGATCCAACAACACCAATGCTGTAGTAGTATCCGAGTCCATTGCTCGCAGAAGATCATTAACTACTTTAATAAGTGCTGTTTCTGTGGAGTGATGTCTTCTAAAAGCAGACTGCAGTGGCTCAAAAAGGTCATTCTCAGTAAGATAGTCCACAAGCTGCCGTGAAACCACCTTTTCCAGAATTTTAGAGCAGAATGATAGATTTGATATTGGCCTATAATTTTTCAATTCACCAGGATCAAGATTAGATTTCTTGAGTAGTGGTTTAACCACTGCAGATTTAAAACAATTTGGAACAGATCCAGAGTTTAAAGAAAGGTTAACAATTTCCAGCACAGTCGGCCCAAGAATGGGCCAAAGATCCTTAACAATTTTGTTGGTATAGGATCAAATAAACAAGTTGTGCCTTTAGTAGACATCACGAGTTTCGTCAGCACACCTTGTGAGATACTGTTAAATTCCGTGAATCTAGGTAGCACCTCAGTAGTAGTCCCCAGCTCAATAGCTGGATAGAATGATTCAACCAAAGTATGCTGAGATGTGCTCAACCTAATATCTTCTATTTTCTTTTCGAAATAGTCCAGAAAGTCCTGTGCTGAAAAAGGAGAACGACCAACAGGTGGCTGTCCATGAATAAGAAATGCCACCGTATCAAACAAGAACTTAGAGTTATGCTTGTTTTTGTTGATCAATTCAGAATAATACGCCTGCTTCGTAGCCAATAAAGCATGCTTATAATCTAAAATAGCTTCACGCCATGCAAGGTGAAACACCTCTAGTTGGAACTACGCCATTTCCGTTCCAACCCTCTAGCCTTCTTCCTAAGGTCACACAAATAACTATTGAACCAGGGTGTCTGTGCTTTGGGAAGGCGTGGCTTTAATAGAGGAGGCGCATTCTTATCAAGTGTGGTTTTTAGCACTAAATTCAGGCTATCTGCAAGACTGTCTACTGACTGAAATTTCATCAAGCTTGAAGTTAGGATTTCAGGTAGTCTTGCTTCGAGTTCAGTCAAAGTTGAAGGTTTAATTTGTCGCCGCAATGATAGGCAAGGTTGTTGCTCCACTAAACGCGGCAGCGTAATTGTAAACCTAATAAGCGAGTGTCAGAGACCGCTGATGCAAGAGGCAGGATGTCGATATTTGTGACAGCAAGGCCACGTGCAAGAACCAAATCCAGAGTATTACCACTGATATGCGTTGAACCATGAACGAACTGCTGAAATCCTAATGCATCCATGATTTCCATAAATGATTTACCGAGGGGATCAGAGAGCTTATTTATATGAATGTTAAAGTCACCAATAATCAAAATGTTGTCTACACTAGTTGAAAGACTAGAGATGAATGTGCCAAATTCATCTAAAAAATCAGAATATGGGCCAGGAGGCCTGTAGACAGTGACAATATAACATAGCTGATTTCCAGTTTTATGACCCTGACAGTACTTAGCATCATGGGCATAACGGAGAATCAGATGCCCAAATGAATTATATTTCTGACCCCCCACAGTTACTAAGACGGTATTGCTTAAATTTTCATTGTTACGCAGATGATACCCAGCTTTATCTATCCATGAAGCCAGAGGACACACACCAATTAGCTAAACTGCAGGATTGTCTTACAGACATAAAGACATGGATGACCTCTAATTTCCTGCTTTTAAACTCAGATAAAACTGAAGTTATTGTACTTGGCCCCAGAAATCTTAGAAACATGGTGTCTATCCAGATCCTTACTCTGGATGGCATTACCCTGACCTCTAGTAATACTGTGAGAAATCTTGGAGTCATTTTTGATCAGGATATGTCATTCAAAGCGCATATTAAACAAATATGTAGGACTGCTTTTTGCATTTACGCAATATCTCTAAAATCAGAAAGGTCTTGTCTCAGAGTGATGCTGAAAAACTAATTCATGCATTTATTTCCTCTAGGCTGGACTATTGTAATTCATTATTATCAGGTTGTCCTAAAAGTTCCCTAAAAAGCCTTCAGTTAATTAAAAATGCTGCAGCTAGAGTACTGACGGGGACTAGAAGGAGAGAGCATATCTCACCCATATTGGCCTCTCTTCATTGGTTTCCTGTTAATTCTAGAATAGAATTTAAAATTCTTCTTCTTACTTATAAGGTTTTGAATAATCAGGTCCCATCTTATCTTAGGGACCTCGTAGTACCATATCACCCCAATAGAGCGCTTGGCTCTCAGACTGCAGGCTTACTTGTAGTTCCTAGGGTTTGTAAGAGTAGAATGGGAGGCAGAGCCTTCAGCTTTCAGGCTCCTCTCCTGTGGAACCAGCTCCCAATTCAGATCAGGGAGACAGACACCCTCTCTACTTTTAAGATTAGGCTTAAAACTTTCCTTTTGCTAAAGCTTATAGTTAGGGCTGGATCAGGTGACCCTGAACCATCCCTTAGTTATGCTGCTATAGACGTAGACTGCTGGGGGGTTCCCATGATGCACTGTTTCTTTCTCTTTTTGCTCTGTATGCACCACTCTGCATTTAATCATTAGTGATCGATCTCTGCTCCCCTCCACAGCATGTCTTTTTCCTGGTTCTCTCCCTCAGCCCCAACCAGTCCCAGCAGAGGACTGCCCCTCCCTGAGCCTGGTTCTGCTGGAGGTTTCTTCCTGTTAAAAGGGAGTTTTTCCTTCCCACTGTAGCCAAGTGCTTGCTCACAGGGGGTCGTTTTGACCGTTGGGGTTTTACATAATTATTGTATGGCCTTGCCTTACAATATAAAGCGCCTTGGGGCAACTGTTTGTTGTGATTTGGCGCTATATAAAAAAATTGATTGATTGATTGATTAAAGTAAACCTGGATTTATAAATAAAAGCAACACCCCCGCCTTTCTTCACATCACATGAAACGTGACTAAAAGTGTACTCCGGTGGGCAGGCCTTATTCAGAGGAAGGACAGCTGTGGATTTAATCCAGGTTTCACATAATCCAAGCATATCCAGACGATGATCCACAATTAAGTCATTCACCAGCAATGACTTCAGAGACAATGATCTGATGTTAATGAGACCCAAACTAAGGATCTCGGTGGGATCAGCAGGTTTTAATGAGGTCATGCGGAAGTTCTGCTCCTCATCAGCCAGTGACGCAGCGTGTTTCAACGGCCGGAGGAGCTCAGGTGAAACACCGCGTCTGAGAGCCTGCAGACGACAGCACCGGTGTAAAAACTCCGCAGCCCAGCGAGAGGCAGCAACAGGAAGCTGCGGCACAAACGGGCACAGCTTTAGCAGAGCTGGTCCGGTCATCAGTTCAGGAACAGGACGAATCCAGCAGCCTCTCGTGCGCAGCGCATGCTCCCACGCCCAAAAATATCGTCCATCACAGAGGCGGCGAGGATCAGACCCTCTAGTGAAGGCTGCCAGGTAAAACTTAAGTTTCACCAACAGACCGCTCCGCTTTCCGCGCCTTCTAAAGCGCCTCCTCCGGAGAGGAGCGCAAGGAAAACGGAGCAGGTAGAGCGGGACGTCCGCGAGCACAGGTGGCAGAGCAGGGCGGGGCCCTCCAAGCCCGGACCCAGACGACAGCAGCGGCTCATAAAGAGCATTAATGTCCAAGAGAGACTGGCGACCATACACAAGCAAGGCAGAGATGTCCCGGCAGAACACACAGAGCAAAAAACACAGCAACAAATATCAAAAAACTCGACGAGCGACAGGGCTGACGGCATGCCAAACACACAGGCGCCATCTTTAAATATAATAAATAAGATCTATGTCCATCACAAATGTTAATAGGCAGCAAGGTGGATTAGTGGTTGGCACTGTTGCCTCACAGCAAGAAGGTCGTAGGATTGCTTCTTACCTGGTCCTTTCTGTGTTGAGTTTGCATGCTCTCTCTGTGTTGTGTGGGTTCCCTGTGGGCCCTCTGGCTTCCTCCTACATCCAACGAAATGCAGGTGAGGTGAATTGGCGACTCTAAATTGACCGTAGGTAGGGCTGCCACAAACGATTATTTTGATAATTGACTAGTCAGCAGTTATTCTTGTGATTAGTCAACTAATCCGATCATGCAATCCGATCTCCACTTCCGCGTCGCCATCCTGTGAGGAGCTGCAGTCGTGGCTGCGTGCAGGAGAACCTGCGCCCGTTCAGTCAGTCGTGTCTCCAGCAGACTGACGTGCGCTCAGGTCCGTGTGGCGCTCGTCAACACAAGGTCACTCACAAGTAAGACTTTCATTTGAATGACTTTTCTCCAGTCGTGATCTCGACTTTCTCCTGTTACGGAGACCTGGTTGAAACCAGGTGAAAATATCGCCTTTTCTGAGCTCCTCCCCCCCCGGCTGCTCGTTTTTCAGCTCCCCGCGAGCATCAGGTCGAGGCGGGTGGTGTGGCCACGGTCTTTAAGACAGTTTTAAATGCCGATTTTTATCTTCTAATGTCTACTCCACTTTTGAACTTCAGTTGTTTGTGATGGAGTTCGACTGTCCTCTGCTCTGTGCTGTTGTTTATCGTCCACCAAAATTTAATAAGGATTTTATTCAGGAGTTTTCTGAGTTTCTGGCAGATTTTATCCCAAAATATGACAAATTTTTGGTCTGTGGTGATTTTAATATTCATATCTGTTGTCCTTCTAATCAACTGGCTGATTATTTTAAAAGCCTCCTGAACTCTTTTGGTCTAACACAAGTTGTGGATGGACCAACACATAATCTTGGACACACCTTGGACCTGGTTATTTCTTTTGGGCTCTCAGTGTCACTTAAGGACATATCAGACATTGCTATTTCAGATCACTTTCCTGTTATTTTTGAATTTATTGCTCCTCCATCTGCTAGTAAGCCACTTGTTCCTGTCTCTCGCCGCCGTTTGGTCACCTCCTCGACAGCGGGGGACTTTGCTGCTGCCTTCATGGACTCTCAGTTTTATGCCATGAATGGACTGGGTTCTCCATTACTCCCAGATAACATCCTCTCTTCTTTCCACTCTACATGCACAGTCATTTTGGACTCTGTTGCAACCGATGCGCTGCAAATCCAGGAAATCAAAATCCGACCCGTGCCCTCAGGCAACGCTGCAGACGGGCGGAGAGAAAATGGAAAAAGGACAAACTGCAGGTGTCTCTGGGGTTTTCTGAGGGACAGTCTAACTGACTATCAGAAGGCTGTGAAGGAGGCAAAAGCACAATATCTGTCTCATATTATTTCGAGCAGTTGTCATCGTCCCAGTGTGTTATTTCAGACTATAAACTCAGTTGTAAATCCACACACCTCTGTTTTGTTGGACGCTAGCAACACAACCTGTGAGGAGTTTCTTCAGTTTTTTATTGATAAGGTTTCATCAGTCAGACAGAACGCTGATCAGAACTGTAATGTTGAGTTGTCTGCTCCTCGTGCACATTCTGCTGTGCTCGAACAGTTTGAGCCCATTTCTTTTGCATCTCTCGCTGATGTTGTAAAACACATAAAATCTACAAGTTGTCCTTTGATGTTGTTCCAGCTAAGGTGCTGAAGGAGGCTTTTAATACTGTTGGGACGGGTCTCCTAACTTTTATCAATGCTTGCCTTAGATCAGGGTCTGTTCCAGCTGCTTTTAAACATGCTGTGGTTCGACCTCTTCTTAAAAAACCTCACCTGGACTCATCAGTTTTATCCAATTTTAGACCTGCTCTCATCTGCCATTTCTATCTAAGGTTTTAGAAAAGGTTGTCTTTTTACAGTTACAATCATTTTTAGAAGACAATCTCATCCTTGAAAAAATTCCAGTCTGGGTTTAGATCGCGACACAGCACTGAGTCAGCACTTTTAAAAGTTCATAATGATATTACTTTGTCGGTGGATGCAGGGAATCTGCTGTGCTGGTTCTGTTGGACCTCACAGCAGCCTTTGATACTGTGGATCACACAGTACTTGTTTCCCGCTTGGAACATTTTATTGGCATTCATGGTATTGCACTTGAGTGGTTTAGATCATATTTGGCTGAAAGGAGCTTTTTCTGTCATGATTGGGACCTTTCCTCATCAACTGCTCCTCTGTGCTGTGGAGTGCCGCAGGGATCTGTCCTTGGGCCGATTCTATTTTCTTTGTACATTCTGCCATTGGGGTCAATTATAACCCAGCACAATTTGTCCTTTCATTGTTATGCAGATGATCTGCAAATCTATCTGCCTGTGAGGACTAATGGGAGTGATGCTTTGTCATCATTATTTAATTGTATTTGTGATGTGAAGCAGTGGCTGTCCCGAAACTTCCTTTACCTGAATGATGGTAAAACTGAGATCATGGTGTTTGAGCGCACTGGCATACCAAATGTGATAACACCAAATTTTGGTGCTTTGGCTAACTATGTGAAACCAGCTGTCAAGAATTTGGGAGTGATATTTGACAGCTGTTTGAAGTTCGATCAACAGATAAATTCTGTTGTCAAAGCTAGTTTTTTCCAACTTCGCCTCTTGGCTAAAATAAAGCACTTTCTCAGTAGACGTGATCTTGAGACGGCCATTCATGCTTTCATCAGCTCCAGACTTGATTATTGTAATGCACTTTATGTGGGCATTAATCAGTCGTCTCTTGGGCGTCTCCAGTTGGTGCAGAATGCTGCTGCTCGTCTTTTGACAAACACTTCTAGACGTGAGCATATTGCGCCCATCCTATACTCACTCCACTGGCTTCCAGTTCGTTTTAGAATTGATTTTAAAATTTTAATGTTTGTTTTTAAAGCTATTTATGGCCTTGCACCTCCCTACTTGTCTGAAATTTTAACTTTGCGCACCTACAGTAGGACGTTAAGGGCGTCTGGCCAGCTTTACTTAGATGTTCCAAGGTCAAGATATAAACGCTGGGGTGATCATGCTTTCGCGGTAGCTGGCCCCAGACTGTGGAATGAGCTACCTCTTGAGTTACGTACTATTCCTGACCTAGCACTTTTTAAATCTAAGTTAAAGACTTATTTATTTAAACTGGCTTTTAACACTTAGTGGGGAGGTGACATGTTCTGTTATTTTTATGTTTTTTTTATGTGTTTTAAAATTTTATTTTATATGTGTTTTATTTTGTAAATTTGTGTTTTTAATGTTAAGCACTTTGGACACCAGTCGGTGCTGTAAAGCGCTTTATAAATAAATGTTGATTGATTTATTGATTGATGCATGAATTGCGGCTTAATGCGTCAGTATGGAGCTGCTCTTTGTAACCATCATAAGCTTCAAGCTTGAAGTGTTTAAGGTATGTGCTAACTAAAAATGAAGACAATTAAGATGATAGTTCATTCCACTTTTACTTGGTAACAATTTGTCATCCATTGAAGAGGAACATTTTTTTTTGCACTGTAATGTAGCATTATAAAACATTGGCGTTATTACATTTCCTACTCAAACATGACATCGCTGTTATAACGTTACAGCAAACACATATGTGTGCTAAGGCTAATGAAATCTTCATTGTTAATGTTAATATTTACAGCTAAGTAAGTAGCTCAGTATAGACGTTAATGTTAGTGACTAACTAGCCAGTTAGCTTACAGAAACGACTCTTGCTTTGTTTTTGTCTTTAATTTGGTTAAAATGCTCCCGAACTTTTGAGCTTCATAGTTTCTTGCTCTTTTAATTCATTTATTAGTAATTGGAGCAGGCTGCGGCCTCAACTTTACCTAAATTCTGGGTCTTTTAGTGAAGTTTAGGGCTAGTAGCCGGCGAGCACTTTAGTATTTCTCTGTTTTTCTTGTTTAATACTGGCAAATTATACAGTATTTTTTTGTCTTTCTGATGCCTGATTCTGTTTTTTCTCTCCGTTTAAGTTGCAGCTCCATCCAGAGATGGGAGTTGTATTCGTGTTGGTGATCCTCCTGTCCTGTGCGCCAATAGCATTTCTTGTGTATTCGTCCGTGAATTGTTCTATGAATTGTTCTGTAATTTATGTTTGTAGCATGGCCCAAGCAGAGGGTCACCCCTTTTGAGTCTGGTCTGCTTGAGGTTTCTTCCTCAGAGGGAGTTTTTCCTTACCACTGTTGCTCTGGGTGTTGGTAAGGTTAGACCTTACCTGTGTGAA
Organism: Thalassophryne amazonica; assembly: GCF_902500255.1. NCBI lineage: Eukaryota > Metazoa > Chordata > Actinopteri > Batrachoidiformes > Batrachoididae > Thalassophryne > Thalassophryne amazonica. Next base: position 66,377,605 of record NC_047109.1, on the reverse strand, counting down.
GCGCTTTGAGGCAACTCTGTTGTGATTTGGTGCTACATAAATTAAAATAAATTGAAATTGGATAGCCATTATATTGTTTGGGTGTAACTTTTCTGGTGACATGACGGCTGACCCAGATTGCCACTGCTGCGCATCTATATCAAGGACAGAAAAGCAGCGGAATATACAGCAGCAGTTTTGAGAGAAAAAACAAAGTTTAAAAAAGAAACGATTGTCGATTATTAAATTAGTCGCCGACTATTTTGACAGTCGACGTAATCATGACTAGTCGACTAATCATGGCAGCTGTATGCGTGGAAGTGTTTGTCAGTCTGTATTTGTGGCCCTGTGACAGACTGCTGTCCAGTACAGTGCATACCCTGCCCCTCGCTGTATGAGTGTTGGGATAGGCTCCATCCCCCCCACCCCCCCAGCATGACCCTTGATTGCAGTAAGAGGGTATTGATATGAATGAATGTTAACAATAAATCAGTTAAAATGAAACTTGATTTCAAAGTCAGCATGGTTCAAACTAGAGTTCCTTTATACAGAGAGTAGTGACAACTGAGAACATGGTGCCATTTTGGGGCCAATTGTGCTGAACTACTGAACAAACCTTTTATGTTTTCAACTCTTTTTTTCAGTTAACCACATACAGCAACACATCCAGGTACAGGTACTATCAAAATAAATGTAAAAATAGTTAAGCTGTCAAATTTACATAATTTTATAATTTATGGTGATTTATTGAATTAATGTAAAGCTTGATTTCTGCTTTTGCAGCTGTCATGCAATGACGTGACGTCGACGTGCGTGACAGTTTTAAAGTTTTCCGCCACTGGATTATGCTTAATTTTGGATTAATTTGTCCTTCAAGCTTTTCTTTCTAATCAACTTCCAATTCAAAAATAGGGTGTACAATTTTTTTTTTTCGACTCACTGTTCTAAATTTATGGTTTTCTGCCATACTTGTATGATCCATTATTGAAATGTATCAGCGTGCGCACTGCAACAACTATTAAAATATGAGTGGAAAGAGTGAAAACATAAAAATGTCAAATCACAACCTTTTGCAGTGTCTAATTTAACAGGTGCATGTCAAGCTGTGGGTCCAGTGTACCGGGTCTGAGCACAGTTTGAAAAAATAAACGGTTGGGCTTTTAATCAGGGAAATGACTCTGTATTTACAGTAAAGCTGTACTGCCTTTCAATTTCACAAAATGGGTAAAATTTAGTTTTTACTGAAATCCAAGCATTATAATGTAGGTTTCTTTTTGTAACTTGTTGCAAAATTACAGCTTATTTTAATGACGAGAACATATTTATCTTGGGGTGAATTCCAAACGAATATCTTATTTTCCTTTTAATGGCATCTACAGGAGGAAGTGCGTGTGCACATACATGAAGTTTTGAAATGATTAGAAATTAACTTTTACCTTGATGTGTGTTCCCGGGACGTGCACGCTAATGTGTTGTAAATCACTTCAGAGGTGTTATCTGGTTTCAAAAACAACATTTTAGATTTTGAAGTGTTTATTTCTCACGAACTATTTAAAAAAATATGAGAAACATATGATCATATTTATACAGAATAAGCTCTTTTGGTGCATTTTCTGCCATCTTGGTTTATTTTATTGGAACAAACAGCCAGCTGATGTCACTGTGCCTTTCTCTACTCTGATTGGCTGTTGTTATGTGCTTCCCAGCATCCACTCCAAACAAACCCTAACACTGCACAGTCTCATGAAAACCACCAATCCACAAAAATATACTTTAATAAAACAGCTGAACTTGGTATACTGGAATTTCATTGTTAAAGATATATGATTATAGAACACATTTGGGTTGGGCAGTTGGATGACTTACAGTTCTCCATCTCCTTTTAACTGGTTGGTTGTGTTCAGCTGTTGAAGACAGCGATTGACCAATCTGTTAATTCTGGTATTTCACCACAAACAATTTATTGCTATGTTGTATAATGCTTTAGCATTGGGCTTTCATGGTCCATTGCCAATGGCTGGCCAACGTTACAATGTGTAGTCATCATCATGCCGAGCACAAACATTAATTCCACTGTAACTAACTACATCTTCATGCCATGAGGTGCATATAGTTGCAGCTATCATACTCTAACCAGCCCTGTCTTGGGCCGTGCCTCTTACTTCGAGCCCAACTTGTCCACGTCTCCCGTCCATTGTTCCTGCTATAATGTAATATTTATTTATTTATTTATTTATTTATTTGTTCGGGCATGAGTGGTGTGATGGGTGAGTGGTTAGCACTGTTGCCTCACAGCAAGAAGGTCCAGGGACCATTTTCTGCTTGGTCCTTTCTGTGTGGAGTTTCCATGCTCTCCCTATGTTTGTGTGGGTTCACTCTGGGTGCTCCTGCTTCCTCCCACTTCCAAAGACATGCAGCTTAGGTGAATTGGAAACTTCAAATTGACCGTAGGTATATGTGTGTGTGGAAGTCTGACGGAGTTTGTCTATCTATATGTGGCCCTATGATAGACTGGAGTCCTATCCAAGGTGTACTGCGCCTGTAGCACTATGGCTGATGGGAAAGACTCCGTGACCATTGATTGGAGGAATCAGGTGTAGAAAATTAGTGAATGTATGTTCAGGCCTGGGGTTTCAATTCATATTGAGCACTGATGAATATGTACTTCAGAGAGTGCACAAATTAATAATGCTGATGAGTCTTTATATGTTAAACAGATGAGATGTGTGCTGCAGCAGCTTGTCATTTCACTCAGGAGTGGCCCGAAGGCTGGGGTGATGTGCAACACAGAAAAAAAATCAACCAGATCAAGAAGACCTCCCCTCCCTGTAGTTATGCAGACATGTATTGGACTGCACATTATGTGCACCCCGTGTGTGTGTGTGTGTGTGTGTGTGTGTGTGTGTGTGTGTGTGTGTGTGTATATATATAATATATATATACACACACACACAGATTGTTGTATATACACACACAGATTGTTGTATGGGGTTGGGACATTTAATGAAAAATTATCAATCTTTTGTTGGTTATGAGGAAGGGCTGTGAGCGTGACATGTAGAGGGGACAGTTTGTGGGAGTACTGATGGACTTGCATGTAAGAGGATTACATTTTGTGAACTGCTATTTTCTGTGAGTTGAATTTGCATGTTCTCCTGGTGTCTTTGTAGGTTTCTGGGGACTACTGCAGTTTCCTCCCAACCTTCAAAAATACACACATCAGGATATAGCCTTCCTTCAATGGTCTTAACCAAGGCAGTTCAAGACCTGGAGTCGCTCTGTGTGCCAGACTCTGGCTGCCCACTGATGCTAGTAGTTGGACTGTGTCTGACTGTATTCAGGATGAGTTAAATGCAAAGAATTAATTTCATTGTTTGTATGTACTGTATATTAAATAACAGAGGCTCTTTTTTTCACTTCAGTGCTCAATCTACTTTTGAGTAGTGTAGCAGTTTTTATTTATTTATTTCAGGCCTGTGTGCAAAATTCTGTTATGTTAAAATCTGAGATGTGTTCAGCCAGGAGTCCATCTGAGCCTCCCGTAAATTATGAGAGAGTTCAAAACCATGCCTGTTGAATTGACCTTTTAACTTGTTGCCGAGCCATGCAGAGTAGCATGACAAGGCAGTCATGAGTTGTAGAATGCCACTTGGAAAAACTCTGCACCAAACTCTTTCACTCTTATAAGCTACAGTCTTAGAAGACCAGCCTGTAGACCCCGTGACCATATTCTGGGAACAAAGGTTCAAAAGTGGTTTTGTGGGTTCCCTGATGGATTTTAAACATTTTTACTGCTCTATTCAAACTTTCAGCATTTTCAAGAGCAAGGGGAACAGGGTCAGAATTTAAAATTGTCCCATTTGTGTCAATGTGTATATCAAATTACTCCTCTACTCATAACAATTCCAAAAATATATAGTTTGTTATGCATCCGACCTCAAATGAGGCGAATATTTGATAAAATGAAAAACTGGTAAAAATCAATTAACAATTTTGATGATGTTGTTGCCTAATCGTGTGTTTTCAGCATGGGAAATTCATCTAAACACTTTAAAAACATAGAAAATGGAATTCTTGGGCTTGAAATTTCAAAATGACTCAGCTAATCAACCAGGGTAGGTCCTAGCCCAGAGTGAAATTAAGTCAATATCGGTGTCACCAGACTGAATGCCCCCCCCCCCCCCCCCCGAAAAAAAATGGGTCCTCCCTGCCTACACTGCGCATGTGTCATTTTGGAGCATCAGCAGCGTCATTTCTGAACATCAGTAACGATTCACTGATTATCACCTCGTTTCTGCTTAAAACTGCACTCTATTCGTCATCTATCTCAGCGACAGGAACAACAATCATTTTCACATAAATTCAGCATTATGTTCATAATAAATCAGCAATCAGAGTGCCACGCAGCACGTATGAGTCTGACGTGTTGTTGCGCATACGTCATTTCGGAGTGTCAGTAGTGTTCATGGATTATTGCCTTGTTTCTGCTTAAACTGACCTTATAATGTTTTAGGAGGTTGTCATCTAATGGTTAATAATCACAATTATTTCCTTTGATCGCTTTGGTGTAGAGAGTCAGACTCAGAGAGTCAGTCTCAGGCGTGCTACTGTGGTGCTCCGATTGCTCTCTCATCTTTTATTATGAAATAATACTGAATTTATGGGGAAATGATTGTATACAAAAGCTTCAGATACCTGTCACTGATACAGATGATGACTGGAGTGCAGTTTTAAGCAGAAATGAGGCAAAAAATGGGGTGAATTGCTGCAGAAGCTCCGAAATGACGCATACGCAGTGAAGGCAGGGTGGACAAATTTTTAGTAGAGGCCGTTCGGTTGACAACACCAGGTGTTAAAAATTGTCAGAATTACTACCTGTGAATGAATTAACATTTTGCAAAATGGAAACCTGTAACAATTTCAAATTTTGTGCAGGTGAGGAGTAGTGATTAGCAGTCTTATGGGCCTTTCACACTGAACATGTCAGAAGCGTCAAATGCGTCAAAAATCGGTCTAAAAAGCATTATTTTCAATGAGACGCGTTGCTTTTTAGAGGCGTCAGAAGCGTTGTGTCAAAAGCCGAGCTAAAGCGACGCTTCTGACCGGAGCGTACATTGCCGGCTGACGCAGTCAAAGTTCAACCCAATCCAACTTTTGATGCTCTGAGCTGTGATGTAGCTTCGCGCTGTCCAATAGGAACCATGAGTCTAGCCAAAACATGGAAGACTAGTGGCAGAAACCACTGATCGCTACAAACAAATTGGTGCAGAAACCACTGATCTGTACAAAACAGAAACATGTCACAGGACTGCTCATTTATAGAGCAGTTTTCTGAAGAAAAATCCTTGGAAATGTTTTTTTTTTTTGTTGTTACCTCAAAGTTTCTGATTACTGTTAAAAAAAAGTTTAGAACACTTGTAATTAAAATAGCTAAATAAATCAATAAATGGTTCTTTAGAAACCTTTCATCTGTAAATTAAAACCACCTGTTATTTCAGATTTTTAGCATAAGGAACCTCAGACATTTGTTTTTAGACAAAATAACATGGAAATTGTACATTTTTATTTAAGTCTGGTAAATTATATCTCATTTCAACCCGAAAAACAGACACTGTAAATAAATACAAATGTTTATTATAAATGCAACAGGAAATAATTTAACAATGACTGCAGTGTGACTGTAAAGTAGGATTTCTGTGACATAAACCTCATGATGAATTTTTTTATAGTCATTTCAACTTGCAATTTTGTCAAAATATGTAATTGCATTTAATGTTGTTATCAGGACAGAGTCATTTCTAAAATATGAATTTGAGCACAATAAGTGGAGAGCTTCTACTTATGCAGATGTCTTTTGACTTTGATTTCGTGGACATTTTTAATGATCCATTCATTTATTGTTAAAATATAAAATGAAACAGCTTTTTTTTTTTTTAAATAATAATATAGTTGCTGTTGAAAGAGCCTTTTATTTAGAAGCAGGCAGTGGTGTAGTCTACATTTTTGAAGTGGATAGACTGTGTTTTTTGCCCGTCATCAACCCTGTGCGTATGCGCCCCCGTTATTAACATTTTTAACACCATAACAACAAATAGATCTGTACTTTCCATCTGATCATTTTCTATTCTATATTTGCCACTGTAAATGTGTCAGAATGTAAGTAATTTGCACCAATTGCAAAATACAGTATACAACAGTAAATCTAAAAGAGTGATTAAAAAATACAAAGATCAAATACATTTATTTTTTAGCATCTGAAAACCTAATTTAACAAAGAAATTTAATCAGGTCATAAACCAGGAATAAACAATGTTTAAATCCAGCCAAAAGTATCATATGCAAGCTACTGCAATTTCATTGTATCACTTGTACAATGACAATAAAGCCTATTCTATTCTATTCTACTGTGTATTGTTTAACAGTAAATAAGACAACTTTAAGTCACAGTCACTCAAAAAAGTGACTGTGACTCCTTATTAAGAAAGAAAAGTTCTCTTAACAATAATAAGGAGCAGATTATTGCCTCCCAACTAAGTATATTACAAGAGTTCATTATTCCTCCCTCTATTTAGTAGCGGATATGAGCCTGTACTGCCAAATTCAGCAGCTGCAAGATTCACCCTTCATATAATCCGCATGCCCCCATGTTGTTTGTGTACAGTTTAGACGCATAAACAAAAACAAAACAGAACACCCGGTCTGCATGAGCATGCACTGGCTGCATAGCCTCACGCTCCTACCACAATCTTTGTTGAAGTTGACAGTCCATCAGGTCCAGACGGGGAGTGGAACCTGTAGCTTTGTGGTCCATAAGGAAACCTACCCAGTATAAACACCAACAAAAGGAAGAGTTGCACAACTCACTCAAAAAAAAAAAACCACTGTCTCACACCCCAGTGGCTTCCCCTCTCCTGCTCCCCCAACTCATGAACAGTTAACCCTTGCATGACAAAATGAACAAACTCTGTGATCAACTTGTCAGTCCAGCAAATGCTCCAGAGGCTGTATTGTTGGTGTGAATAGTGATGCCGACAGGAGCGAGTGTGCTTCTTTTATGACCACAATGCAGATGCCGTGCACGCGCAACACGTGCGCGATGCATTCATAATACACCCATAATACTGCCGTGATAATCTCAATGTGTCGGATCAGTTTCCTCACTACATGCATTATATAACCATGATTGTTCATCATATATTCGCTATATATTATTAATAATCTGTAATTCATAACCTTTGTCATTTTTGGCCATTTTTGTTGTGGACGACAACGAACGCCCATACTTTGTATACTCAATTCATGCGCAGTTAATCCTCTCCCAGTGGAACAGGGTCCTAAGTGTCATGTTGCTGTTACCATGAGTGAAGTGTAGTGCCTTTAATGTCTTCTGCCACCGTCTCTGTTTGTGGGTGTGTAAAAATAAAAAAACCTGCTTGCAGCAGAATGCAGAAAAGATCCTGTTTCTACTGATCATCCTACAGATGTTTCTACAGCTCAACTGGAGTCCAGCTGGGGTAAATTCAGTTAAATGGACATGATTTGGAAAGCACTCACCTGTCTACATATAAGGTCCCACAGTTGACAGTGCATGCAATAGCACAAACCAAGCATTAGTCAGGGAATGACCAAGAAGCCAATGATGACTTTGTCAGAGCTCCAGCATTCCTCTGTCGAGAGAAGAGAACCTTCCAGAAGGACAACCATCTCTGCAGCAATCCACCAGTCAGACCTGTATGGTAGAGTGACCAGACAGAAGCCACTCCTTTGTAAAAGGCACATCTCAGCCTGCCTGGAGTTTGCCAAAAGGCACGTGAAGGACTCTCAGACTCTGAGGTCCTTCTCCCCGATTGATCAGTTCACAACTTCTTCTTTTTACAGATGATGGTGGCCACTGTGCTCATTGGGTCCTTGAAAGCAGCAGAAATGTTTCTCTACCCTTCCCCAGATTTGTGGCTTGAGACAATCCTGTCTTGAAGATCTACAGACAATTCCTTTGACTTCATGCTTTGTTTGTGCTCTGACATGCACTGTCAACTGTGGGACCTTATATGTAGACAGTGTGTGCTTTTCCTAATCATGTCTAATCAACTGAATTTACTGCAGATGGACTCCAATTAAACTGTAGAAACATCTCAAGGATGATCAGAGGAAACAATATGCACCTGAGCTCAATTCTGAGCTTCATGGCAAAGGCTGTGAATACTTATGTACATGTGATTATTTTTTTAATGAATTTGCATAAATATATCAAAAAAGCTCACATTGTCATTATGGGGTATTGTCTATAGTCTAAGTCTGTATATTGTCTAAGGAAAAAAAAATTATTTCATCCATTTTGGAATGTGGCTGTAACATAAATTGCGGGAAAATGAAGGACTGTGAACACTTTCTGTATGCACTGTATGCACTGTGCACAATACAAATTTTGTGTTTAAAGGCATGCAGATTAGTTGAATTGGAAACTTTATAATTGTCCAGGTCTCCCTTGCATTAGAGATCTCAATCTCAACGGGACTAACCTTGCCTGCATCATTAGCACTGAAAAATGACTGCAGTCCTGCAGTCTGCAATGAAGACCATAATGATGGCTTTTCTACCACCAGTGTATCAAAACAGACATCAAGCAGTGCAGAGCACACCCTCTAGCACAGGGGTGGGCACATTTTTACAAGGGGCCACATAGGGAACCTGATTATGTCCAAGGGCCACACCATTGATAACTCGGCTGTCTCCCATTACAAATTTTACAAAAAATTACCTATTTAATAGCTTTATAGGTAATTTTATTATTGTAATAATATGTAAATACAAGATTGGTAGGATTACTTTGAAATGTAATCCAAAAGTAATCAGATTACAAGTAATCCAAATGTATGTACATATATACATGTAATCCACATGTATTCCTTCAAAGTAATCCTACCCACCCTGTGTAAATATTTAAATATACGTAAATAAACCTCTCTAATGATTTGCAACATACAAGCTTGACATTTTTAATTATGTTAATAATAATAATCACAGACCTCATGAGGGCCGGACAGAGACATGCAAAGGGCTGCATGTGGCCCCAGGCCGCAGTTTTGCCCAGGTCTGCTCTAGCATGTGCATGTCTGAGGGGAGACGGGGAAATAGACAGAGAGCCCGTAATATACCCGTAAATTATTCATTAGTTTTGTGGAAATTCTGCTTTGTCACTTTTTGACCCACCCCGCTCACACCTGAAATATTTTTCTAACCAACCTTAAATGCCCCCACCAAACCTGCAGATCATCCCACGGGTACCCACAGGTTAAGGTTGACCAGCACATCACTGCTGGCCATGGAATTGCTTTTCAGTTTTTTCAGTTAATTGTCCACTTGTCCACATTTATGACCTCTGAAAAATTGAAGGAATATGTCCAAAAATGGCTGTAATTCCCAAATGGTAAATGCATTTTTGTTTAAACACCTTAAATTAAACTGAAAGACTACACTGCAAGCACATTTTGATCCTTTCATTTCAGTTAATAATGGTGGTGCACTGTCCAAATACTTATTGACCCACCTCTATATGAACCAGCCCAACCCTGCTAGAAAAAGGCAAGTAAGAAAATAAGAAAAGATGCCACGCCTTCTCTTAATAAAGCAGACCCTACCTCCTGATAAGTTTTCAAGTGCAAAACCATAAAAAAATTATCTCTTGGTTTACAACTACAGAAATTTTGCCTCACTCCATCTGGCCAACTGGATTCACCCCAAAACTGTATAATATGATTCCCGGTGAGACTTATTTCACCATGTTTAGTGAAAATTGCTTCCTGTAATGAACCCTGACTGGTCATTCAGAGCTAATTCAGTGTGTGAGTGTTTGATGACTCACAAGAGAACCACAGGGTTTCACAGCCAAATACCACACTGTAATATTACTCTGAAATGAGCAACAGCAACCAACAACATCAAGGTGGCTGCAGTGTTTGTTCCAGATGCTGCAGTTATTCACCGACTGCACGACCTTAGAGCGACATACTGAGAACCCTGTGTCTGTTTTTATTTGCATGCTCAGACAAGACATAAATTTTAAGGACGTGCATTAGACTGAAACTCAGATGAGCATTTGCCCTGTTTCTTGACATTTTAAAGATGAAAAAAATAATTGATTAATCATAAAACACAGCCAACTTTTTCTCAAGTATGCTGAGCAGCTATGCTTCAAATCACCCCCGTAGCAAATTATTTGATTGGTTGTGCAGTTTCGTGTCACATTTTTTTGGTCAATGAGAAAACCATTTATTTTCTGCATTTTGTCACCACAAGTTGAAAGATAATATTCATCTATAATTATTTAGCATTCTGTTGAGTTTATCCCTACACTGGGTGCGGCATATAGGGTTTGAACAGCAGAAATGTAAATGAGTGGATGAGTCATGTTTTTAATTGAGAAGCATAAACATTATTTGCACACATTTTGATCATGTGCTACCAATGTACATATTTAAAATCCTGTAAATTCAACAGATTTTTTTCTAACATTAGGTACTATTACCGAGTAATCATAAAACTATCAATGACTTGTTCGTCAGCACAGTGTGACCTGCTCTCAAGCCAAGGTGGTTACAGAGATGAGGCAATAAAATGCCTTTTTCTTGAGGGAGTCAAAGCTCAAACAAACATTTTTTGGTACTGGAGCAAACATAACCTCAGGGCCTCTGAGTAATTAAGATGAAGACACACTATTTAGCCTCCATAATAACAGAGAGCTGACTGAGTGGTTGAATTTTGTTGGTTTCAGCCATAATAGAGCAGGTGGTTTTGGGTTTGATTCCAGGGGTGTGCTTCAGGCTGTTGGTGTTCTTCAACAAGATAGTGCAGCAGATAACAGAATATTTACAGAGGAATCCTGAAAATGGTGATACAATCACCAAATTCAGTACAAATTTTCTTTTGAAAAAATCGACTGGCCACTTGAATTTTCAGTAGGCAGCCAGGTAGGGGTCAACTTAGACAATAACCAGGGGTCAAAATGAAGACACTCCAATCATATTGAAAATTATACCAATTATTTGTCTGATTACAAGCTTCCAAAAAGGTATAGTTTGGACTATCTATGATCTGAATGTTAAAAACAGCAAGCAAACAGCAAAAACAGCAGGTAAAAACAGCAAGAATGGTGACAAAGGTCAGTTTCAGTTTGTACAGGGGCCGAAAGTTAAGTTGCTCTAATTTTGGTCAAACATGATGCAAATTGTTGTTGGATTAATAAGGTTTTAAAAAGGAATAGTTTGCACCATGTGTCGTACTTAGTTTTCACGTTACGGGCTCACATATGTCACATGTTATAGAATCCAATGTACGTTGACATTGACATTTAATTTGGAGACCAGCATTCAACACAGTCAAAACTATTCCATTATTAATCCTATTAGTCAGGCTATAATTTGCACCACTTTTCTTTTTTTTTTTTTTTTTTTTACCAAAATTGGAGCAACTTTAACTTTTGACCCCTGTACAAACTGAAATTGACCTTTGTCACCATTCTTGCAGTTTTTACCCCATAATTCCATAACATTCAGTCATAGTCCAAACTGGACTATGTATAAATATTTATGATCAGACAAATATAGCATAGTTTCTATATGTTTGGAGCATCTTTTAATTTTGACACGTGTGCAATCATTTTTTTTTGTTCAGAAGAATAATGTCTAAGGAGTATTTGTGCTGAATGTGGTGCTTGTATCACCATTTGAAGGATGGTTTCAGTTATCTGCTGCACTAAGACACTTTATCTGCATTGTTCTAGTCCACCCTGCTGTGGTTACTGGTCTTGGCTGGGGAATTCACCTGGGATGGACTGACCTCCCGGAGAGTCATCTGCTTCATGCTATGGCATCTGAGGATAAGCACCAGCCTGATGGGCCTCAGGGACTACGTACTAACTTACATCTGTTTCTTTCTGGCCATTATCATAGTAAAGCTTTGTTTTCTGAACATGTTTCCATCATAGCTTATAGAGACTTCTATCTTGCATATAATTTGACACCAAAATCAGAGTGTGGAGCAGTTTTCTGCATTATGGCATCATAGGTACAAAAACAAACATGGATGGACTGAATATAGTGCACCATGCATAATTTATATTGTATATATTTATTTATTTTGGCACACTGTTCCTGCGGAAATTTTCAGATTAAATGATAATGAAAACTGATAATTGCAGCCCGTCAGAGTAAGGTTGCCCTGCAGTAAATATATCCCTTGATGGGCTATAAAAGAGTTTGAATTCAATGTGTGGAAAAGTAACCACTACTCTGCTCCTCTAAAGAAAAGAGAAAAAAATACAAACTGAGTAGAACAGTTCTCAATCTATCATGCTTCTGCTCTGCAGAAAAAAATAATTTGAAAGAAATACTTGTTTCTAAAGAGGCTTGTATATATGATCACTATTAACCACAATAATGTCCTATGATGACATCATTGTGATGTCACATACACAGTTGAACATGACATTCCATTTTCTGATTTATATGCATTCTCAGTCATCCTTCCAGCTCTTCTAGTTTCAGTATTAATGAGGAGAAAAAAATTGGGGTTTTGCGATTGTATTCTGTCATATGATAACATATATTGATGTCATGATGATTTCATTCACAAATCAGTGCATGGGTGTGATGTTGCTGATTCATATACAGTTGAGATCATCTTTCATTTTCTGATGGAAAATGTGATTTTTAAAAATTATTTTATATCATATGTTGTTTGGTGATGTCACCTTGAGGCCACCACATGTAGATCTGATAGTATTCTGCTTTTATCATGACATCACATACAAATTAGGATTGACAATCTGTTTACTGATTCATATTCATTTGAAATAATTATCCTTCCCCTCTTAGTTTTGAAGTTACAGCTAAAAATGTAATTTTCAGATTATTCAGTGACCTTGATTGACTTTGACCACTGACCTTCATATTAATGCCAAGGTGAGATGGTACTGCTCGCAATTTACAGGAACAACATGAATGAAATTGGACAAGCAGTTCCTGAGATACACACATACACACACACACACACACACACACACAAAGTGAATACAATGGTCTCGCAAACCCCTCGGAGGGCTCTGGTAATACATAAATAACACAGGGTCATTTTGACAAGGAAGAGTGACTGAAATGGAAATGAAATGAATAAAAGTTTGAAGTGAATGAGTCAGAGAGTCCACAGTCATCTATTAAATTGAAGTCAAACATTGCACAGAGTCAAGCCAAATGCCTTCAGACAACCATTCACGTACTATATTACTATTTCTGTGATTGTACTGCACCATCACAGATTATTCCCAGCTTGCCCTTTGAAAATCTATATGTCAATCTTTCATTCTGGACTGGACATGAGCTTTTATGTGGTAGTGTCCCATATATTTGTGTTATATATGTCAGCATAATGTAATCATGCTCAGACCTGATACACACATGAAAACTGAGAGATATGCATGAACCAAATAGAGTAATTTCATTTAGTTTCCACTATACCATTTTATTATTCACTAATGATACAAACAGAGGTGGTAGGATTTGTGAATGAAAGGAACTGACACACAAGCCCAAGTCAAGCAACATGATACTTTGAACCCACACATATATTATATGACACTGCTGAGAAATGATCTGAAAATAATGGTTACTTCTCTAATTAGTATATTTCTTTGTAGAAACCGTGGACACAGTCTATTTCTCTCGTTTATAGACAACCACACCTGCTCCTAATTTCCACCATTCACCTCCACTCATTAAACAGGCAGCAGGTGGCAGTGTTCAGCAGGTGTAAGGACATGTTACTTAAATATAACAAGATTTTCTATCGCTCTGGTGTGTTGTCATAGCCTCATTTACAAGATGACTGCCTTTTTATTAAACTGTTTACAAACTGATGGGGACTGACTCATTCTTTTATCTTTCTATTCATGTACTGTACTTTTCAAGTAAATATGCCCCTTTCCTTTCCTGATATTGTGAACCTTGAATGACATTTTTTTTTTTTTTTTTTTTACTGCTACATTTACAGCAGTGGGGAAAAACAACTTATCATTTCTTAACTCCTCCCATAAAGTCAACGATGTGGCTTTTAAAAGGCCTGTTCTGTGATCTAATTGGCTGCCTGGGTGTACAAGGGCCCTGATGTGCAAGGCATTCAAATCTGGAAGAAAAGTGAGCCGTGCGGGGCGGACCACAAGGAAAAGTACGCTAATTAGCCAATCGGACAGAGTTGAAACCCTAATCTCGCTCTGTGATTGGACCGAACACTGTCAATCAGCGCTCGGGGGCGTGGCCTCAGCGGGCACCGAGGTGTTGTGATTTCAGTCGACTCCAGTCTTGTCAGAGTAGTGCGGCGGCAGCAGTTCTCGCTGCTGTGGGCTCGCTCTGGGAATACTAAACGTTTGGTGAAGAAAACAAGCTGAAACTGACAACTCTTTAATTCACGACGACTTTACGGCTTCGGCAGCATATGCTGTTTCACATTATGTCCAATGTCTTCTTCTGTCCTGTGGGACTGCGAAGGAAACAATAAGGTAAGAGAAGCGGCTGCTAGTTTGGGACTTGAGTGACGCGGCTGAACTGTGCTCGCGGAGAGTCTGATGCTCCAAGTTTGTCACAACAAGAGGAGATATTTCACCGCTTTTACTCCTCTGCTTAAATTTAAATGAGTGTCAAAACACTGAGACACGTATTGTACCTCACAGTGGTTGCTGACTGTGTCCACGTTGAATTTTGGCTGTTTTAAAGCCCCCCTCCCTCCCTCCCTCCCTCCGGTTCTCTTCGGCTCGTTCGGTCGTTTTTCCAGTGCGTGAACGAAGAGCAAAACAAGCCTGCATACAGCAGACAGTGCACCGACTTTTTTTTTTTTTTTGCTATGATCTGCTCTTGCTGTACTGTCTTGTAGTCAGACTACATTACTCATCAAAAAAAAATATCAATGACATGTGCGTGTTTTACAGGCGTCATGCCCAAATGCAACACTATACATACTGTTTGTGCTATTAAAGCATTAATAATGGAGGGACGGAGGGGGGGGGGGGGGGGGGGGGGTTGCGTTTTTATAACGCAACACATAAACGTCATAAACTTATTTTCGATTGCCTGATTGCTTTCTTGGCTAGAATATTTAATCTTTATTTGGTACTGCTGGATCTAGCTTTGTCTTCATGCCAAACTCTGGGAGAAGAAATAATCTGATTGTTCTTGCAGGATTGTGGTTTTTGGAGAGTATTTTCTACACTTCAAAGAGATTAAAAACCTGTATTTTTCCCCCCTGTATGATTCCCACGAGCAGTTATTTATATAGATGCTCAAGGCTGCTCTTGAGCCATCATTTGTCTCAGCCTGTTGTGCATTAAAGCTTTCTCTTCTCCCTCTGTGGGTGTTCAGTTTCAGCCAAGACCAACTACATTCTGACAATAATAAATCCTCTTGACATGCAACAGCATGATGATCAAATACTTTTTCGATCTTTGCCGGTGCAAGATAACATGCACCTTCTTGCCTATCAAGTCCTGTTAGTTTTCTCCCTCTCTTTCTGTATTTGTAAGCTTGGAGCTCAGTTTGTAAAGTTTTGCAGAGATATATATGCCTTTAGAAAAATTCTTGTTTATGATTGCATTGCCTGTATTGAACAGCAGAGGTTAACTGCTGAGACAAGCTGTAGTCTATTTTTCGGAGGAAGTGTGAATAATTCTTGGTTAATCTTCAGATGTTTGAGGTGGCAGATTGTGGCTTGATCTTGTGATTTTTCTTGGTCTACCTTGTTGCTGTTCGTCTCATCCGCTGCAGTGATATCACAGGAAGGTGAGGCCACTGATGGCTTGCGGTTTTCAATGACTTGGCACTCTGATGCACAGAGCTTTGCACTGTGGCTTCAGTTATTTAATTTGACATGTTATTGTGCTGCAGACAAGGATAGGTGCTGCTGCAAATGCTTCTGTACAGCCTGTATTTGTCTGGCATTGTCAGTTTTTGGGCTGTATTACACAGTTTAACTTACCCAATGAGGCTATGCCTTGTTTTTTTTCAGCTTTATGTCAACATACACAGATCATATTTGGGTTTTTCGTGTTAATCAGACAATCAATTAATTTGGAGATTCTATCTTGGTGCTTTTAACCATTTTCTGACATTGCATAGATGAACAATTACTTGCAGCCCTATATTGATAGCACTGAGGATTAGTGGGAAATGATGATTCAGCTTTGTCCAGTAATTGTGGTAATGGAACTTGAAGCAGAAAATCTCTACCATATCTCACAGCATTCTGTGATTCAGCATCACGAAATATACATTAATGTATTGGTTTGTGATATTGTCATGAAAAGTGCCACATTTTCGTAACAGAAGCACAAATTCATTTGCATACATTCCGTGACGGGTTGCATGAAAAAAACTCGTGAGACTGGGTTTGGTTGCAGTGATGACCTTGGGAAAACATGACTGAGAGCGAGCCTGATCATATATGCAGGAAATGTTGTGTGTGTGTGTGTGTATTATATATGTGGTATTATATATATATATATATATAATATAGTATATATATATATTATAGATATATATATATAATATATATATATATATATATATATATATATATATATATATATATATATATATATAATATATATATATAGTAGCAGTCTGAGATTATGTAGACTTGTGATATACACAAAACCTCAAGAAATGGAAAAAGTTGCAGTTTCTTGAATGGCCTCTTGGAGGATGGGTGCAAAAGAGCATACAATCCCATGCTAGAAAGAATGTCTAAATAAAGTGGAAAAATAAGTATGTTTGCAAGCCTGGTGCAAAACAGTTTTGGTTTCTATAATAAGTGTCCTTCTTCATTACAACTGTACCGTGAGTTACCATAGCTCTTTTGTTGAGCAGAGATGTTAATGTTTGTGTTAAAAAAAAAAAAAAAAAAAAAAAAAAAAAAAGTGATCATTCAAAGGCCTACTCATCATAAAACAGTGGGCCATTTCCAGCAGTGCATGGGTCAAAAATGCATGCACTGTCAGTCTTGACACCTTTACGTAATAAATAATTGTAATATTTTTGCACATTATTGTTTAAAACACTGGTATGTTTTCTGTTTTCAGGTGCATGCATGTGCCCTACAGTTACCAGATAAATAATAAATTTAATTTAATTTATATAGCGCCAAATCACGACAAAGTCGCACCAAGGCGCTTCACATAATTCACAAAACAACATAAATTAATCTAAATTCAAAATTAAAAGCAAGAAAAGCACAGTCAAAAGATAAAACACAGTAGAATAAAAAGAAATTACAAAGCAAACACAAAACAGATTAAAAATTAATGATAAGACAGTCTAAAAAAAGTGGGTCTTCAGTCTTGATTTAAAAATCTCCACCGTGTCAGACTGCCGAATAACAGCAGGTAGATCATTCCAAAGAGCCGGACCACGGTAGGAGAAGGCTCTATACCCCACAGACTTTTTGTTCATCCTCGGAACACACAGAAGCCCTGTGCCCTGCGAACGCAAAGGCCTCACAGGTACGTAGGGCTTAACCAAGTCCGCCAAGTAGGAAGGCGCCAGTCCATGAACAATTTTATAAACCAACAATAAAACTTTAAATCCAATCTGGCACAAACCGGTAGCCAATGAAGGGATGCCAGAATGGGAGTAATGTGGTCAAACCTTCTACTTTGTGTCAAAATTCTGGCAGCAGCATTCTGCACCAACTGAAGTCCTCGAATGCTAGACTGCGGCAGACCAGAAAATAAAGAATTACAATAATCCAATCTAGAAGAGACAAATGCGTGAATCAGAGTCTCAGCATCAGCCATAGACAGGATGGGGCGAATCTTTGCTATATTTCTCAGATGAAAGAAAGCAGTCCTCGTAATGTTCCTAATGTGGAGGTCAAAGGACAACGTAGGATCAAAGATTACCCCAAGGTTCCTCAGTATGATGTATAACACATGAACCTAGGCTAAGCGCCAGCTGATCAAATTGGTGCCGATGTCTTGCTGGGCCAAGAACCATCATTTCAGTCTTATCAGAGTTCAAAAGTAGAAAGTTGCTAGACATCCAACTTCTCACTGCTGCAAGACAGTCCTGTAAAGATTTTATGTGGACAGGATTTCCAGCAGCTATCGGCATATACAACTGAGTATCATCAGCATAACAATGAAAAGCAAGCCCGAAACGCCGCAAAATGTTCCCAAGGGGTGCCATATACAGGGGAAAAAAGCAAGGGACCCAGAACGGATCCCTGCGGAACCCCGAACTTCATGCCCTTAAAGTCAGAGGTAGTGTCATTGCACAAAACACAATGGGAACGACCAGACAGATAAGACGTCAGCCACACAAGAGCAGTTCCAGTAATCCCGAAACAGTTTGTAGCCTATCAAGTAGAATATGATGATCAACTGTGTCAAACGCAGCACTGAGATCCAACAACACCAATGCTGTAGTAGTATCCGAGTCCATTGCTCGCAGAAGATCATTAACTACTTTAATAAGTGCTGTTTCTGTGGAGTGATGTCTTCTAAAAGCAGACTGCAGTGGCTCAAAAAGGTCATTCTCAGTAAGATAGTCCACAAGCTGCCGTGAAACCACCTTTTCCAGAATTTTAGAGCAGAATGATAGATTTGATATTGGCCTATAATTTTTCAATTCACCAGGATCAAGATTAGATTTCTTGAGTAGTGGTTTAACCACTGCAGATTTAAAACAATTTGGAACAGATCCAGAGTTTAAAGAAAGGTTAACAATTTCCAGCACAGTCGGCCCAAGAATGGGCCAAAGATCCTTAAACAATTTTGTTGGTATAGGATCAAATAAACAAGTTGTGCCTTTAGTAGACATCACGAGTTTCGTCAGCACACCTTGTGAGATACTGTTAAATTCCGTGAATCTAGGTAGCACCTCAGTAGTAGTCCCCAGCTCAATAGCTGGATAGAATGATTCAACCAAAGTATGCTGAGATGTGCTCAACCTAATATCTTCTATTTTCTTTTCGAAATAGTCCAGAAAGTCCTGTGCTGAAAAAGGAGAACGACCAACAGGTGGCTGTCCATGAATAAGAAATGCCACCGTATCAAACAAGAACTTAGAGTTATGCTTGTTTTTGTTGATCAATTCAGAATAATACGCCTGCTTCGTAGCCAATAAAGCATGCTTATAATCTAAAATAGCTTCACGCCATGCAAGGTGAAACACCTCTAGTTTGGAACTACGCCATTTCCGTTCCAACCCTCTAGCCTTCTTCCTAAGGTCACACAAATAACTATTGAACCAGGGTGTCTGTGCTTTGGGAAGGCGTGGCTTTAATAGAGGAGGCGCATTCTTATCAAGTGTGGTTTTTAGCACTAAATTCAGGCTATCTGCAAGACTGTCTACTGACTGAAATTTCATCAAGCTTGAAGTTAGGATTTCAGGTAGTCTTGCTTCGAGTTCAGTCAAAGTTGAAGGTTTAATTTGTCGCCGCAATGATAGGCAAGGTTGTTGCTCCACTAAACGCGGCAGCGTAATTGTAAACCTAATAAGCGAGTGTCAGAGACCGCTGATGCAAGAGGCAGGATGTCGATATTTGTGACAGCAAGGCCACGTGCAAGAACCAATCCAGAGTATTACCACTGATATGCGTTGAACCATGAACGAACTGCTGAAATCCTAATGCATCCATGATTTCCATAAATGATTTACCGAGGGGATCAGAGAGCTTATTTATATGAATGTTAAAGTCACCAATAATCAAAATGTGTCTACACTAGTTGAAAGACTAGAGATGAATGTGCCAAATTCATCTAAAAAATCAGAATATGGGCCAGGAGGCCTGTAGACAGTGACAATATAACATAGCTGATTTCCAGTTTTATGACCCTGACAGTACTTAGCATCATGGGCATAACGGAGAATCAGATGCCCAAATGAATTATATTTCTGACCCCCCACAGTTACTAAGACGGTATTGCTTAAATTTTCATTGTTACGCAGATGATACCCAGCTTTATCTATCCATGAAGCCAGAGGACACACACCAATTAGCTAAACTGCAGGATTGTCTTACAGACATAAAGACATGGATGACCTCTAATTTCCTGCTTTTAAACTCAGATAAAACTGAAGTTATTGTACTTGGCCCCAGAAATCTTAGAAACATGGTGTCTATCCAGATCCTTACTCTGGATGGCATTACCCTGACCTCTAGTAATACTGTGAGAAATCTTGGAGTCATTTTTGATCAGGATATGTCATTCAAAGCGCATATTAAACAAATATGTAGGACTGCTTTTTTGCATTTACGCAATATCTCTAAAATCAGAAAGGTCTTGTCTCAGAGTGATGCTGAAAAACTAATTCATGCATTTATTTCCTCTAGGCTGGACTATTGTAATTCATTATTATCAGGTTGTCCTAAAAGTTCCCTAAAAAGCCTTCAGTTAATTAAAAATGCTGCAGCTAGAGTACTGACGGGGACTAGAAGGAGAGAGCATATCTCACCCATATTGGCCTCTCTTCATTGGTTTCCTGTTAATTCTAGAATAGAATTTAAAATTCTTCTTCTTACTTATAAGGTTTTGAATAATCAGGTCCCATCTTATCTTAGGGACCTCGTATTACCATATCACCCCAATAGAGCGCTTGGCTCTCAGACTGCAGGCTTACTTGTAGTTCCTAGGGTTTGTAAGAGTAGAATGGGAGGCAGAGCCTTCAGCTTTCAGGCTCCTCTCCTGTGGAACCAGCTCCCAATTCAGATCAGGGAGACAGACACCCTCTCTACTTTTAAGATTAGGCTTAAAACTTTCCTTTTGCTAAAGCTTATAGTTAGGGCTGGATCAGGTGACCCTGAACCATCCCTTAGTTATGCTGCTATAGACGTAGACTGCTGGGGGGTTCCCATGATGCACTGTTTCTTTCTCTTTTTGCTCTGTATGCACCACTCTGCATTTAATCATTAGTGATCGATCTCTGCTCCCCTCCACAGCATGTCTTTTTCCTGGTTCTCTCCCTCAGCCCCAACCAGTCCCAGCAGAGGACTGCCCCTCCCTGAGCCTGGTTCTGCTGGAGGTTTCTTCCTGTTAAAAGGGAGTTTTTCCTTCCACTGTAGCCAAGTGCTTGCTCACAGGGGGTCGTTTTGACCGTTGGGGTTTTACATAATTATTGTATGGCCTTGCCTTACAATATAAAGCGCCTTGGGGCAACTGTTTGTTGTGATTTGGCGCTATATAAAAAATTGATTGATTGATTGATTAAAGTAAACCTGGATTTATAAATAAAAGCAACACCCCCCGCCTTTCTTCACATCACATGAAACGTGACTAAAAGTGTACTCCGGTGGGCAGGCCTTATTCAGAGGAAGGACAGCTGTGGATTTAATCCAGGTTTCACATAATCCAAGCATATCCAGACGATGATCCACAATTAAGTCATTCACCAGCAATGACTTCAGAGACAATGATCTGATGTTAATGAGACCCAAACTAAGGATCTCGGTGGGATCAGCAGGTTTTAATGAGGTCATGCGGAAGTTCTGCTCCTCATCAGCCAGTGACGCAGCGTGTTTCAACGGCCGGAGGAGCTCAGGTGAAACACCGCGTCTGAGAGCCTGCAGACGACAGCACCGGTGTAAAAACTCCGCAGCCCAGCGAGAGGCAGCAACAGGAAGCTGCGGCACAAACGGGCACAGCTTTAGCAGAGCTGGTCCGGTCATCAGTTCAGGAACAGGACGAATCCAGCAGCCTCTCGTGCGCAGCGCATGCTCCCACGCCCAAAAATATCGTCCATCACAGAGGCGGCGAGGATCAGACCCTCTAGTGAAGGCTGCCAGGTAAAACTTAAGTTTCACCAACAGACCGCTCCGCTTTCCGCGCCTTCTAAAGCGCCTCCTCCGGAGAGGAGCGCAAGGAAAACGGAGCAGGTAGAGCGGGACGTCCGCGAGCACAGGTGGCAGAGCAGGGCGGGGCCCTCCAAGCCCGGACCCAGACGACAGCAGCGGCTCATAAAGAGCATTAATGTCCAAGAGAGACTGGCGACCATACACAAGCAAGGCAGAGATGTCCCGGCAGAACACACAGAGCAAAAACACAGCAACAAATATCAAAAAACTCGACGAGCGACAGGGCTGACGGCATGCCAAACACACAGGCGCCATCTTTAAATATAATAAATAAGATCTATGTCCATCACAAATGTTAATAGGCAGCAAGGTGGATTAGTGGTTGGCACTGTTGCCTCACAGCAAGAAGGTCGTAGGATTGCTTCTTACCTGGTCCTTTCTGTGTTGAGTTTGCATGCTCTCTCTGTGTTTGTGTGGGTTCCCTGTGGGCCCTCTGGCTTCCTCCTACATCCAACGAAATGCAGGTGAGGTGAATTGGCGACTCTAAATTGACCGTAGGTAGGGCTGCCACAAACGATTATTTTGATAATTGACTAGTCAGCAGTTATTCTTGTGATTAGTCAACTAATCCGATCATGCAATCCGATCTCCACTTCCGCGTCGCCATCCTGTGAGGAGCTGCAGTCGTGGCTGCGTGCAGGAGAACCTGCGCCCGTTCAGTCGTGTCTCCCAGCAGACTGACGTGCGCTCAGTCCGTGTGGCGCTCGTCAACACAAGGTCACTCACAAGTAAGACTTTCATTTTGAATGACTTTTTCTCCAGTCGTGATCTCGACTTTCTCCTGTTAACGGAGACCTGGTTGAAACCAGGTGAAAATATCGCCTTTTCTGAGCTCCTCCCCCCCGGCTGCTCGTTTTTCAGCTCCCCGCGAGCATCAGGTCGAGGCGGTGGTGTGGCCACGGTCTTTAAAGACAGTTTTAAATGCCGATTTTTATCTTCTAATGTCTACTCCACTTTTGAACTTCAGTTGTTTGTGATGGAGTTCGACTGTCCTCTGCTCTGTGCTGTTGTTTATCGTCCACCAAAATTTAATAAGGATTTTATTCAGGAGTTTTCTGAGTTTCTGGCAGATTTTATCCCAAAATATGACAAATTTTTGGTCTGTGGTGATTTTAATATTCATATCTGTTGTCCTTCTAATCAACTGGCTGATTATTTTAAAAGCCTCCTGAACTCTTTTGGTCTAACACAAGTTGTGGATGGACCAACACATAATCTTGGACACACCTTGGACCTGGTTATTTCTTTTGGGCTCTCAGTGTCACTTAAGGACATATCAGACATTGCTATTTCAGATCACTTTCCTGTTATTTTTGAATTTATTGCTCCTCCATCTGCTAGTAAGCCACTTGTTCCTGTCTCTCGCCGCCGTTTGGTCACCTCCTCGACAGCGGGGGACTTTGCTGCTGCCTTCATGGACTCTCAGTTTTATGCCATGAATGGACTGGTTTCTCCATTACTCCCAGATAACATCCTCTCTTCTTTCCACTCTACATGCACAGTCATTTTGGACTCTGTTGCACCGATGCGCTGCAAATCCAGGAAATCAAAATCCGACCCGTGCCCTCAGGCAACGCTGCAGACGGGCGGAGAGAAAATGGAAAAAGGACAAACTGCAGGTGTCTCTGGGTTTTCTGAGGGACAGTCTAACTGACTATCAGAAGGCTGTGAAGGAGGCAAAAGCACAATATCTGTCTCATATTATTTCGAGCAGTTGTCATCGTCCCAGTGTGTTATTTCAGACTATAAACTCAGTTGTAAATCCACACACCTCTGTTTTGTTGGACGCTACAACCACAACCTGTGAGGAGTTTCTTCAGTTTTTTATTGATAAGGTTTCATCAGTCAGACAGAACGCTGATCAGAACTGTAATGTTGAGTTGTCTGCTCCTCGTGCACATTCTGCTGTGCTCGAACAGTTTGAGCCCATTTCTTTTGCATCTCTCGCTGATGTTGTAAAACACATAAAATCTACAAGTTGTCCTTTTGATGTTGTTCCAGCTAAGGTGCTGAAGGAGGCTTTTAATACTGTTGGGACGGGTCTCCTAACTTTTATCAATGCTTGCCTTAGATCAGGGTCTGTTCCAGCTGCTTTTAAACATGCTGTGGTTCGACCTCTTCTTAAAAAACCTCACCTGGACTCATCAGTTTTATCCAATTTTAGACCTGTCTCTCATCTGCCATTTCTATCTAAGGTTTTAGAAAAGGTTGTCTTTTTACAGTTACAATCATTTTTAGAAGACAATCTCATCCTTGAAAAATTCCAGTCTGGGTTTAGATCGCGACACAGCACTGAGTCAGCACTTTTAAAAGTTCATAATGATATTACTTTGTCGGTGGATGCAGGGAATCCTGCTGTGCTGGTTCTGTTGGACCTCACAGCAGCCTTTGATACTGTGGATCACACAGTACTTGTTTCCCGCTTGGAACATTTTATTGGCATTCATGGTATTGCACTTGAGTGGTTTAGATCATATTTGGCTGAAAGGAGCTTTTCTGTCATGATTGGGACCTTTCCTCATCAACTGCTCCTCTGTGCTGTGGAGTGCCGCAGGGATCTGTCCTTGGGCCGATTCTATTTTCTTTGTACATTCTGCCATTGGGGTCAATTATAACCCAGCACAATTTGTCCTTTCATTGTTATGCAGATGATCTGCAAATCTATCTGCCTGTGAGGACTAATGGGAGTGATGCTTTGTCATCATTATTTAATTGTATTTGTGATGTGAAGCAGTGGCTGTCCCGAAACTTCCTTTACCTGAATGATGGTAAAACTGAGATCATGGTGTTTGAGCGCACTGGCATACCAAATGTGATAACACCAAATTTTGGTGCTTTGGCTAACTATGTGAAACCAGCTGTCAAGAATTTGGGAGTGATATTTGACAGCTGTTTGAGGTTCGATCAACAGATAAATTCTGTTGTCAAAGCTAGTTTTTTCCAACTTCGCCTCTTGGCTAAAATAAAGCACTTTCTCAGTAGACGTGATCTTGAGACGGCCATTCATGCTTTCATCAGCTCCAGACTTGATTATTGTAATGCACTTTATGTGGGCATTAATCAGTCGTCTCTTGGGCGTCTCCAGTTGGTGCAGAATGCTGCTGCTCGTCTTTTGACAAACACTTCTAGACGTGAGCATATTGCGCCCATCCTATACTCACTCCACTGGCTTCCAGTTCGTTTTAGAATTGATTTTAAAATTTTAATGTTTGTTTTTAAAGCTATTTATGGCCTTGCACCTCCCTACTTGTCTGAAATTTTAACTTTGCGCACCTACAGTAGGACGTTAAGGGCGTCTGGCCAGCTTTACTTAGATGTTCCAAGGTCAAGATATAAACGCTGGGGTGATCATGCTTTCGCGGTAGCTGGCCCCAGACTGTGGAATGAGCTACCTCTTGAGTTACGTACTATTCCTGACCTAGCACTTTTTAAATCTAAGTTAAAGACTTATTTATTTAAACTGGCTTTTAACACTTAGTGGGGAGGTGACATGTTCTGTTATTTTTATGTTTTTTTATGTGTTTTAAAATTTTATTTTATATGTGTTTTATTTTGTAAATTTGTGTTTTTAATGTTAAGCACTTTGGACACCAGTCGGTGCTGTAAAGCGCTTTATAAATAAATGTTGATTGATTTATTGATTGATGCATGAATTGCGGCTTAATGCGTCAGTATGGAGCTGCTCTTTGTAACCATCATAAGCTTCAAGCTTGAAGTGTTTAAGGTATGTGCTAACTAAAAATGAAGACAATTAAGATGATAGTTCATTCCACTTTTACTTGGTAACAATTTGTCATCCATTGAAGAGGAACATTTTTTTTTGCACTGTAATGTAGCATTATAAAACATTGGCGTTATTACATTTCCTACTCAAACATGACATCGCTGTTATAACGTTACAGCAAACACATATGTGTGCTAAGGCTAATGAAATCTTCATTGTTAATGTTAATATTTACAGCTAAGTAAGTAGCTCAGTATAGACGTTAATGTTAGTGACTAACTAGCCAGTTAGCTTACAGAAACGACTCTTGCTTTGTTTTTGTCTTTAATTTGGTTAAAATGCTCCCGAACTTTTGAGCTTCATAGTTTCTTGCTCTTTTAATTCATTTATTAGTAATTGGAGCAGGCTGCGGCCTCAACTTTACCTAAATTCTGGGTCTTTTAGTGAAGTTTAGGGCTAGTAGCCGGCGAGCACTTTAGTATTTCTCTGTTTTTCTTGTTTAATACTGGCAAATTATACAGTATTTTTTTGTCTTTCTGATGCCTGATTCTGTTTTTTCTCTCCGTTTAAGTTGCAGCTCCATCCAGAGATGGGAGTTGTATTCGTGTTGGTGATCCTCCTGTCCTGTGCGCCAATAGCATTTCTTGTGTATTCGTCCGTGAATTGTTCTATGAATTGTTCTGTAATTTATGTTTGTAGCATGGCCCAAGCAGAGGGTCACCCCTTTTGAGTCTGGTCTGCTTGAGGTTTCTTCCTCAGAGGGAGTTTTTCCTTACCACTGTTGCTCTGGGTGTTGGTAAGGTTAGACCTTACCTGTGTGAAGCGCTTTGAGGCAACTCTGTTGTGATTTGGTGCTACATAAATTAAAATAAATTGAAATTGGATAGCCATTATATTGTTTGGGTGTAACTTTTCTGGTGACATGACGGCTGACCCAGATTGCCACTGCTGCGCATCTATATCAAGGACAGAAAAGCAGCGGAATATACAGCAGCAGTTTTGAGAGAAAAACAAAGTTTAAAAAAGAAACGATTGTCGATTATTAAATTAGTCGCCGACTATTTTGACAGTCGACGTAATCATGACTAGTCGACTAATCATGGCAGCTGTATGCGTGGAAGTGTTTGTCAGTCTGTATTTGTGGCCCTGTGACAGACTGCTGTCCAGTACAGTGCATACCCTGCCCCTCGCTGTATGAGTGTTGGGATAGGCTCCATCCCCCCCACCCCCCCAGCATGACCCTTGATTGCAGTAAGAGGGTATTGATATGAATGAATGTTAACAATAAATCAGTTAAAATGAAACTTGATTTCAAAGTCAGCATGGTTCAAACTAGAGTTCCTTTATACAGAGAGTAGTGACAACTGAGAACATGGTGCCATTTTGGGGCCAATTGTGCTGAACTACTGAACAAACCTTTTATGTTTTCAACTCTTTTTTTCAGTTAACCACATACAGCAACACATCCAGGTACAGGTACTATCAAAATAAATGTAAAAATAGTTAAGCTGTCAAATTTACATAATTTTATAATTTATGGTGATTTATTGAATTAATGTAAAGCTTGATTTCTGCTTTTGCAGCTGTCATGCAATGACGTGACGTCGACGTGCGTGACAGTTTTAAAGTTTTCCGCCACTGGATTATGCTTAATTTTGGATTAATTTGTCCTTCAAGCTTTTCTTTCTAATCAACTTCCAATTCAAAAATAGGGTGTACAATTTTTTTTTTCGACTCACTGTTCTAAATTTATGGTTTTCTGCCATACTTGTATGATCCATTATTGAAATGTATCAGCGTGCGCACTGCAACAACTATTAAAATATGAGTGGAAAGAGTGAAAACATAAAAATGTCAAATCACAACCTTTTGCAGTGTCTAATTTAACAGGTGCATGTCAAGCTGTGGGTCCAGTGTACCGGGTCTGAGCACAGTTTGAAAAAATAAACGGTTGGGCTTTTAATCAGGGAAATGACTCTGTATTTACAGTAAAGCTGTACTGCCTTTCAAATTTCACAAAATGGGTAAAATTTAGTTTTTACTGAAATCCAAGCATTATAATGTAGGTTTCTTTTTGTAACTTGTTGCAAAATTACAGCTTATTTTAATGACGAGAACATATTTATCTTGGGGTGAATTCCAAACGAATATCTTATTTTCCTTTTAATGGCATCTACAGGAGGAAGTGCGTGTGCACATACATGAAGTTTTGAAATGATTAGAAATTAACTTTTACCTTGATGTGTGTTCCCGGGACGTGCACGCTAATGTGTTGTAAATCACTTCAGAGGTGTTATCTGGTTTCAAAAACAACATTTTTAGATTTTGAAGTGTTTATTTCTCACGAACTATTTAAAAAAATATGAGAAACATATGATCATATTTATACAGAATAAGCTCTTTTGGTGCATTTTCTGCCATCTTGGTTTATTTTATTGGAACAAACAGCCAGCTGATGTCACTGTGCCTTTCTCTACTCTGATTGGCTGTTGTTATGTGCTTCCCAGCATCCACTCCAAACAAACCCTAACACTGCACAGTCTCATGAAAACCACCAATCCACAAAAATATACTTTAATAAAACAGCTGAACTTGGTATACTGGAATTTCATTGTTAAAGATATATGATTATAGAACACATTTGGGTTGGGCAGTTGGATGACTTACAGTTCTCCATCTCCTTTTTAACTGGTTGGTTGTGTTCAGCTGTTGAAGACAGCGATTGACCAATCTGTTAATTCTGGTATTTCACCACAAACAATTTATTGCTATGTTGTATAATGCTTTAGCATTGGGCTTTCATGGTCCATTGCCAATGGCTGGCCAACGTTACAATGTGTAGTCATCATCATGCCGAGCACAAACATTAATTCCACTGTAACTAACTACATCTTCATGCCATGAGGTGCATATAGTTGCAGCTATCATACTCTAACCAGCCCTGTCTTGGGCCGTGCCTCTTACTTCGAGCCCAACTTGTCCACGTCTCCCGTCCATTGTTCCTGCTATAATGTAATATTTATTTATTTATTTATTTATTTATTTGTTCGGGCATGAGTGGTGTGATGGGTGAGTGGTTAGCACTGTTGCCTCACAGCAAGAAGGTCCAGGGACCATTTTCTGCTTGGTCCTTTCTGTGTGGAGTTTCCATGCTCTCCCTATGTTTGTGTGGGTTCACTCTGGGTGCTCCTGCTTCCTCCCACTTCCAAAGACATGCAGCTTAGGTGAATTGGAAACTTCAAATTGACCGTAGGTATATGTGTGTGTGGAAGTCTGACGGAGTTTGTCTATCTATATGTGGCCCTATGATAGACTGGAGTCCTATCCAAGGTGTACTGCGCCTGTAGCACTATGGCTGATGGGAAAGACTCCGTGACCATTGATTGGAGGAATCAGGTGTAGAAAATTAGTGAATGTATGTTCAGGCCTGGGGTTTCAATTCATATTGAGCACTGATGAATATGTACTTCAGAGAGTGCACAAATTAATAATGCTGATGAGTCTTTATATGTTAAACAGATGAGATGTGTGCTGCAGCAGCTTGTCATTTCACTCAGGAGTGGCCCGAAGGCTGGGGTGATGTGCAACACAGAAAAAAATCAACCAGATCAAGAAGACCTCCCCTCCCTGTAGTTATGCAGACATGTATTGGACTGCACATTATGTGCACCCCGTGTGTGTGTGTGTGTGTGTGTGTGTGTGTGTGTGTGTGTGTGTGTGTGTGTGTGTGTGTATATATATATATATATACACACACACACAGATTGTTGTATATACACACACAGATTGTTGTATGGGGTTGGGACATTTAATGAAAAATTATCAATCTTTTGTTGGTTATGAGGAAGGGCTGTGAGCGTGACATGTAGAGGGGACAGTTTGTGGGAGTACTGATGGACTTGCATGTAAGAGGATTACATTTTGTGAACTGCTATTTTCTGTGAGTTGAATTTGCATGTTCTCCTGGTGTCTTTGTAGGTTTCTGGGGACTACTGCAGTTTCCTCCCAACCTTCAAAAATACACACATCAGATATAGCCTTCCTTCAATGGTCTTAACCAAGGCAGTTCAAGACCTGGAGTCGCTCTGTGTGCCAGACTCTGGCTGCCCACTGATGCTAGTAGTTGGACTGTGTCTGACTGTATTCAGGATGAGTTAAATGCAAAGAATTAATTTCATTGTTTGTATGTACTGTATATTAAATAACAGAGGCTCTTTTTTTCACTTCCAGTGCTCAATCTACTTTTGAGTAGTGTAGCAGTTTTTATTTATTTATTTCAAGGCCTGTTGTGCAAAATTCTGTTATGTTAAAATCTGAGATGTGTTCAGCCAGGAGTCCATCTGAGCCTCCCGTAAATTATGAGAGAGTTCAAAACCATTGCCTGTTGAATTGACCTTTTAACTTGTGCCGAGCCATGCAGAGTAGCATGACAAGGCAGTCATGAGTTGTAGAATTGCCACTTGGAAAACTCTGCACCAAACTCTTTCACTCTTATAAGCTACAGTCTTAGAAGACCAGCCTGTAGACCCCGTGACCATATTCTGGGAACAAAGGTTCAAAAGTGGTTTTGGGTTCCCTGATGGATTTTAAACATTTTTACTGCTCTATTCAAACTTTCAGCATTTTCAAGAGCAAGGGGAACAGGGTCAGAATTTAAAATTGTCCCATTTGTGTCAATGTGTATATCAAATTACTCCTCTACTCATAACAATTCCAAAAATATATAGTTTGTTATGCATCCGACCTCAAATGAGGCGAATATTTGATAAAATGAAAAACTGGTAAAAATCAATTAACAATTTTGATGATGTTGTTGCCTAATCGTGTGTTTTTCAGCATGGGAAATTCATCTAAACACTTTAAAAACATAGAAAATGGAATTCTTGGGCTTGAAATTTCAAAATGACTCAGCTAATCAACCAGGGTAGGTCCTAGCCAGAGTGAAATTTAAGTCAATATCGGTGTCACCGACTGAATGCCCCCCCCCCCCCCCCCGAAAAAAAATGGGTCCTCCCTGCCTACACTGCGCATGTGTCATTTTGGAGCATCAGCAGCGTCATTTCTGAACATCAGTAACGATTCACTGATTATCACCTCGTTTCTGCTTAAAACTGCACTCTATTCGTCATCTATCTCAGCGACAGGAACAACAATCATTTTCACATAAATTCAGCATTATTTCATAATAAATCAGCAATCAGAGTGCCACAGCAGCACGTATGAGTCTGACGTGTTGTTGCGCATACGTCATTTCGGAGTGTCAGTAGTGTTTCATGGATTATTGCCTTGTTTCTGCTTAAAACTGACCTTATAATGTTTTAGGAGGTTGTCATCTAATGGTTAATAATCACATTATTTCCTTTGATCGCTTTGGGTGTAGAGAGTCAGACTCAGAGAGTCAGTCTCAGGCGTGCTACTGTGGTGCTCCGATTGCTCTCTCATCTTTTATTATGAAATAATACTGAATTTATGGGGAAATGATTGTTATACAAAAGCTTCAGATACCTGTCACTGATACAGATGATGACTGGAGTGCAGTTTTAAGCAGAAATGAGGCAAAAATGGGTGAATTGCTGCAGAAGCTCCGAAATGACGCATACGCAGTGAAGGCAGGGTGGACAAATTTTTAGTAGAGGCCGTTCGGTTGACAACACCAGGTGTTAAAAATTGTCAGAATTACTACCTGTGAATGAATTAACATTTTGCAAAATGGAAACCTGTAACAATTTCAAATTTTGTGCAGGTGAGGATTAGTAGTGATTAGCAGTCTTATGGGCCTTTCACACTGAACATGTCAGAAGCGTCAAATGCGTCAAAAATCGGTCTAAAAAGCATTATTTTCAATGAGACGCGTTGCTTTTTAGAGGCGTCAGAAGCGTTGTGTCAAAAGCCGAGCTAAAGCGACGCTTCTGACCGGAGCGTACATTGCCGGCTGACGCAGTCAAAGTTCAACCCAATCCAACTTTTGATGCTCTGAGCTGTGATGTAGCTTCGCGCTGTCCAATAGGAACCATGAGTCTAGCCAAAACATGGAAGACTAGTGGCAGAAACCACTGATCGCTACAAAACAAATTGGTGCAGAAACCACTGATCTGTACAAAACAGAAACATGTCACAGGACTGCTCATTTATAGAGCAGTTTTCTGAAGAAAAATCCTTGGAAATGTTTTTTTGTTTTTGTTTGTTACCTCAAAGTTTCTGATTACTGTTAAAAAAAAGTTTAGAACACTTGTAATTAAAATAGCTAAATAAATCAATAAATGGTTCTTTAGAAACCTTTCATCTGTAAATTAAAACCACCTGTTATTTCAGATTTTTAGCATAAGGAACCTCAGACATTTGTTTTTAGACAAAATAACATGGAAATTTGTACATTTTTATTTAAGTCTGGTAAATTATATCTCATTTCAACCCGAAAAACAGACACTGTAAATAAATACAAATGTTTATTATAAATGCAACAGGAAATAATTTAACAATGACTGCAGTGTGACTGTAAAGTAGGATTTCTGTGACATAAACCTCATGATGAATTTTTTTATAGTCATTTCAACTTGCAATTTTGTCAAAATATGTAATTGCATTTAATGTTGTTATCAGGACAGAGTCATTTCTAAAATATGAATTTGAGCACAATAAGTGGAGAGCTTCTACTTATGCAGATGTCTTTTGACTTTGATTTCGTGGACATTTTTAATGATCCATTCATTTATTGTTAAAATATAAAATGAAACAGCTTTTTTTTTTTTTTAAATAATAATATAGTTGCTGTTGAAAGAGCCTTTTATTTAGAAGCAGGCAGTGGTGTAGTCTACATTTTTGAAGTGGATAGACTGTGTTTTTTGCCCGTCATCAACCCTGTGCGTATGCGCCCCCGGTTATTAACATTTTTAACACCATAACAACAAATAGATCTGTACTTTCCATCTGATCATTTTCTATTCTATATTTGCCACTGTAAATGTGTCAGAATGTAAGTAATTTGCACCAATTGCAAAATACAGTATACAACAGTAAATCTAAAAGAGTGATTAAAAAATACAAAGATCAAATACATTTATTTTTTAGCATCTGAAAACCTAATTTAACAAAGAAATTTAATCAGGTCATAAACCAGGAATAAACAATGTTTAAATCCAGCCAAAAGTATCATATGCAAGCTACTGCAATTTCATTGTATCACTTGTACAATGACAATAAAGCCTATTCTATTCTATTCTACTGTGTATTGTTTAACAGTAAATAAGACAACTTTAAGTCACAGTCACTCAAAAAAAGTGACTGTGACTCCTTATTAAGAAAGAAAAGTTCTCTTAACAATAATAAGGAGCAGATTATTGCCTCCCAACTAAGTATATTACAAGAGTTCATTATTCCTCCCTCTATTTAGTAGCGGATATGAGCCTGTACTGCCAAATTCAGCAGCTGCAAGATTCACCCTTCATATAATCCGCATGCCCCCATGTTGTTTGTGTACAGTTTAGACGCATAAACAAAAACAAAACAGAACACACCGGTCTGCATGAGCATGCACTGGCTGCATAGCCTCACGCCTCCTACCACAATCTTTGTTGAAGTTGACAGTCCATCAGGTCCAGACGGGGGAGTGGAACCTGTAGGCTTTGTGGTCCATAAGGAAACCTACCCAGTATAAACAAGCTAGTATTAGTATACGTTAAGTTCCATTAAAACAGCAGCTAGGCTGAAGTACAGAAGCTACCTCCCAGAAAATTCACATACAACAATGAAAATATGGTAGATGCTTTACTTTGTAGAAACCTTTTCAACCCATGACAAAAACATTGTAGGCCAAATCAGTGGCACAAAAGTATAGTATGAAGACAACCATGCAACTAATACCGGAGAGTATGTCACTTACCAATTCCAGTCATTTTAAAACTACATTATCCAATAGCCAACGGGACTCAAGCTCAAGAGACATCTGTAGATTATGGGCAAAACTCTATTATTTTTTAAAAAGCTGTTTCATTTTATATTTTAACAACAAATAAACGGATCATTAAAAATGTCCACGAATCAATGTCAAAAGACATTTGCACAAGTAGAAGCTCTCCACTTATTGTGCTCAAATTCATATTTTAGAAATGACTCTGTCCTGATAACATTAAAAGAAATCATCATTAAAAAAAATTCATCATGAGGTTTAAGTCACAGAAATCCCACTTTACAATCACTGCAGTCATTGTTAAATTATTTCCTGTTGCATTTATAATAAACATTTGTATTTATTTACAGTGTCTGTTTTTCTGGTTGAAATGAGATACAAATAATCTACCAGACTTAAAAATGTACAAATTTCCATGTTAATTTGTCTAAAAATAAATGTCAGAGGTTCCTTATGTTAAACAAGAAATGATCTAATCTGAAATAACAGGTGGTTTTAATTTACAGATGAAAGGTTTCTAAAGAACCATTTATTGATTCATTTAGCTATTTTAATTACAAGCGTTCTAGACTTTTTTTTTTTTTAGCAGTAATCAGAAATTCTGAGGTAACAAACAACAACAAAAGACATTTCCAAGGATTTTTCTTCAGAAAACCGCTCCATAAATGAGCAGTCCTGTGACACCTTTGTTTTGTAGAGATCAGTGGTTTCTGCCACTAGTCTTCCGTGTTTTGGCCCGACGCATCGCTCCTATTGGACAACGCAAAGGTACGTCACAGTTCAGAGCATAGAAAATTGGTTTGGTTGGTTTAAAACTCTTATCTAGCAGAGTGAGCGCTGTTGAAAGCCTTAAGGACAAGTTGGAACATGTCCTGCCTGTTAAACAATTTCTCATATACTCACTCCACTGAAAGCCATCAAAAGCCGCCTGGATTTTAAAAATGGTTATCAACACGGAGGTGTTTTTCCTGTGCCGCCGCACCGCGTCGGCTGCGTCCCGACGCGCGGATCCGTCCGCACGTCTTTCATTAAAAAAATCTCCTTTAACAGTGGAATATCCGGATAAAATGCTGAAACCGACTTCTTCTGAAACTTCTCTGTTCTCTCACGACGTCCTGGATCAATAGAGCCTGAAATGTGGAGGTTTTCAGCTTGAACAGGCTGATGACGGCGGCTGAGAGCGCTGAGCGACGTCTCGCACCGTGGGAAGTCCTTAAAGCGACAGAATCACCTCAAAATCTCTCATCAGCCGTTAAAATTTTCACTGAAAACCAGCTTAATTTTTCGAACCGTGTCCACTTCGATGTGTCTCACAGGTTTAGAAAAAAGTTTGATCAAACAACACGCCAGTCTCTCAGCAACTTCTCAGACAAAGGAATTCCGACGAGGGGCTGGACGACTCCTCCCACAAGGAGTGCTCACAGGCGAATGACGTCACCGACAGGCGTGGAAAAACTCACGCATGCGCACGAGGGTTCAAGCATGTCTGACGTAAAAACATATGAATGAAATCCATATAGTTTTTGAAAAAATAAAAAGGACCGTTACTTTATTGACAGCCCTCGTGTGTGTGTGTGTGTGTATGTATATATATATGTATATATATATATGTATATATATATGTATATATATATATATATATATATGTATATATATATATATATATATATATATATATATATATATATATATATATATAAAGAAAAAAACAAAACAAAAAAAAAAATGATGGAAAAAAAATGCCCGAAAAAAACCCCCTCTAAAATTGTATTGTAGCATTATTAGTTATTATTACTATTATTGTTGATGTTTCTATTATTAATATATAAATACAAATAAATTAAAAAATATTACAATTTGTAATATATTTCACTCTTATGACAACAAATGCTGAACCATTAATTATTATACAGAAAACAAATGCACACAAACGTGCTGAGATGTGAACAGCTTAATGCTAACTTTAACATTGAAAATACCATAGACATGCTAACACGTTAGCATCGGTCCCGTTTTTAAGTTATAAAATACATCTATCAACAGTTTCAGAATACCATGACAGGTCAGTTTAACATAAAAAGGTAATTATTACTCAGACATGCTTTTTAGGGTTTTAGTGGGGAAAAATTAAGATAAAGTGGAATAAAACAAAGAACCAATGAAGTAGCAGATCAAAGCACTGCTTCATTGATTCAAGGTTCAAAGCAAAGCCGCGCTGCAGAAACGGTTGATTACAGACCCGCTGCAGGGTCTGTGTGTGTGTGTGGCACACTGCATGAGCTACTAAGTCCGTGCGTGCCACTGGACAACTTTGCTGAAAGTTTGCTGGCAGTGGACCATGCAGTCCCATGCATCACAAAGGGCCTTTCCAGGGAACTTTAATTTATTTTTTTCTTTTTTTGCTCCCTTCAGGAGCACAACGCAACTCTGGAATAAATCCCATGTGATAATCCAACCAACGCGGTGATAGTTGGATTATCACACGATTTATTTTTGAGTGGTTCATTCCAGCACACAGCAGCCGGGTGAGAGGATTTTAACCGCAGGCTGCGGTCTCGGCTCCACGTTCACATCTGCGCTGTGAAACACTCCTGGACTGTTGTTGGAGGTGAGATTATTAATGCTGTAATGGCCTGGCACAACACTTCCTTGCCATATCTCCTACAGAGTTAGAAGGTGATCATATATCTCAGCGGTGAGATCTGTTCAGCTCCGAGCCTGACACGTGCAATGATGTGTTACTGCGCACCACGGAGAGATGCAGCTGCCTGTGTTATATACAGTTATGATGGAGACAATAGTTCATATTATTTACGTTGCCCATGGGAAGGAATGGACAAATATTTGTACTGGAAGGTCTCTTGTGGTTATAACAGTCTGTTCATATTTGTGTTGGCATTCACTGTACATGATGATAATTCTGAATTATCATAATGAAGCATGCTACATACATATAAACAGTTCCTTTGTTCTCTGGGGGGTGGACATTATTATACGTGGCACATGCAGGTCATACTGGCAGGCTTTGCCATGCCAGATCCATCTCAAGGTTCCCTCGTATGCGCTCAAATCGTTTCAGGTCCTGTTTTGCTGCCTTTGGAATATGTAAATTGCGCTCAGATGGTCCTCATATTGCACATGGAACACCGTCGAGATGGGACACCTATCCGACGGCGTTCCATGTGCAACCGGAGGGTTTTGAACATGTGCCGCCGGCTGATTTTGACCAACTGTGTGGACTCTTGCAGACGGCTGTCAGAATGTTTTGGAACTGAAACCCGACACTTTCTGAATGTGCGCCAATTCATCATTCTGATGCCATTCTGTGTGATTCTGGCTATGTGTGAAGGGGGTATAAAGTCACATGCAGTTGATGGGTGAATGAAGGGTGTAATGTGTGAAAGAAAGAGAGGGGAAGTATGAGCACCACATTCAATTCTTCATCTCCTTTGAAAATTGCTTGCTCTTTGTCCAGCT
Source organism: Thalassophryne amazonica (assembly GCF_902500255.1). NCBI lineage: Eukaryota > Metazoa > Chordata > Actinopteri > Batrachoidiformes > Batrachoididae > Thalassophryne > Thalassophryne amazonica. The sequence goes on along the minus strand of NC_047109.1, from coordinate 66,340,628 downwards.
CTCATTTTCAGGCCCTGATGGGTCCATCTCTCTGTTGGCATGGTTAATGGTGCATTTAGCCCAGTGTGTAATTATGTTTCCGATTTCCATTTTGGCACTTGCTTTCGCGTTGAAATGACAAGAGGCTCTATGAAGGGGCCTCATGCGCAGAGATGGCATCTTCCTAATGGTCCTCAGGGTAATGATGGTTGAAATAGGCTCCTAACCAGGGGCTGAGGACTGTGGCCCTTGGGGAACATTCAGCGTTTGTATTTCCTTTTTCATCATCAAGACAAAGTGCTCAGTATATGAGCACAGAAACGTAAAATACTTAGACACACTTAGAGTCACAGTTTGGGTTTGTCAGAGGGGAAAATAATTTCACAGGATCGAATAAAGACTCGTTACATTAAACCTCTGTCCACAGTTGCGGTCGTTGAATTGCTTCATTCACCCCATTTCAAACTCTGTAAAACTTTTGATCACTGGATATGTTGTTACTACGGTTGTTGTGGCCATTCAACAACATTGATTTGTCTGGATTGTGTTGGACTTCACAATGCATTGTGCAACTGTTGATGTCTAAAGAGTGGGCTGACACGGTGCTGCGCTTCAGGAAATAACAGTTAATCTCTCCTCCTCATCCGCAACATATGGTACTCTGTGTGGTCCTGCACCCGGTGGAGGCACCGGTTTGTGGTACCTCATATTTCATATTGATAATGGCTGGTCGCCCGTAGCAACTGCACAGCATATGAGATCCCTGCTTTCTGCAGGCATGGGGGGAAGGAAATGAGTGTAGGTTGTAAAGATTTAACTCCAAGTGTGTGTGCCTCTCCACCCACATTCCCTCTTTCTGGCTGGTTATGTTGTGTCCAGTGAAGAGTGCAAGTCCCCTGGGGAGTGAGTTATTAGCTGTCAGTCCTTCAGGCTCTCTGCCATCCATAATCCAGGGCTGAGATGGTACAGGTTGGTACTGACTATCCACTGAGACCAACGGGTCTTGACCTGGACGTCCAGGCCCCTTCTGCCACAGCAGCTGAAAAAGGAAATAAAACCATCACATTAACATGTTGCACCAAGCGTTACAAATGGAGAGGTTATGAACAGCAGAAAGACTTGCTACAGTCGCTCAGTCCAGCTCAAGTGGCTCCTCCATCACTATCTTGGCTGTCTGTTGTTTTTATTTATTTTTTTTTTGGTGTTTTGTCTTTGCTGGCATTTTTTCAGACATTACATCATTGAAAGTAAACTTTTTTTAAAGTGTGTGTGTGGTGATGGGTGCACTCTGTGTCAAACCTGTAATGCACTGGTGTTATAGTCCTGAAAATTCTTAGTGATTCATTGATACCATAATATATGGTTCCGTGTGGTGTTGACATGAGAGCAGTTCTTTCTGCAAATGAACCACTTCATCCTTTATAAATGCACAACATTTCCTCCTTGTTTAATGCATATTGGCTTCAAACATTTTGTTCAGCATTCACAAATTAGTTTGACCTGCCATGGTCACCCAAGGTCAAATGTCATTTGCCCAGTCAAAAGGTGATGTACATTGTGATTTCCTATGTGTATAAGAAGTTTATTTTTAGTGAATATGTCAAATTAGACATTCTGCATATCCATTATTATGCACTGGGCACAACATTTGACTTTGGCCTATGAGCTTGACATTTTAACAGATTTTTCTTAATCAAATCACTTTGTCTTGGCTGACCCTCACTCATTCCGCCATGTTTGGCCCAACACGCTTTCCATTTGGCTGAGATGGTGACCGAGATTTTTTTCAAGCTTGGGGTCACAATAAGTACTTAGTAGCATATAAATGCTTTTTTATTTTTCTTCATCGTCTTCTTTTTCTTCTTATTCTTCTTTCGTCATCTTCTTCGCAAAATTATTGTGGTTGTCCCTAGCACAGAGATCACTGAAGGTCATAACCAAAAGGGGAAACTTAGTGCAACAAAAATCTTTAGCGCAGTGATGTCACACAGCAACATTCTTTTATAAGAACAAATCCTTAGCATTGTAGTATTTACAGCATGAGTTGAGGACACATTGAGTGAAGCTCAAAATTGGCTCATGGTGTGTATTGTTTATTTGTTGTACAAAGTGCCCTAATCTCTCATTCATTCATTCTTGTATATGAAAGGGAAGGGATGTCGTATCTATAGCAGCAGAAAAATCCTGACCCCCAGGGGGTTCCAGACTTGAGCAACATGGTCTACCCTGGCCTGGTGCTGATTTGGTTGTAGGTACTTTCTCTGAACCATGGTTGAGGAAAATCTGAGATGGTCACAGTCACAGCCTGTCTGATTCTTCTAAAAATGGCTCTGCTTAGAATTGTCCTTTCAGCTGCTCCCGTCAGGATTGCCACGGCAGATCATGACTGTCTGCCATGATCCTGACTGGTCTGTGAATCGTCGTGTGTCACAACAACAATCGCCTGCATGTTCTGCCGCACCACATCCTTAGACATCCTTTTGCCTGACTGCTCCATCCTCAACATCCTCCTCATGATATACCTTGCATCCCTCCACTGCACATTTCCAAAGAATCTGAATCTCACCTCTGTCACTTTATCTCCACATCAACCCACCCACGCTGTATCTCTGATATGCACATTCCTAATCTTCTTCCTTGCCACACTCAAGGTAATGGATCACTAATGAAGGTGCTGATTAAAGCCTTGTGGAAAGTGACGTGACAACAGTGGATCTTTTCAGCACTGACACTGTTCCACTAGCTCAGTCATCAGCTATTAGACTTGAATCACTGTGGACTTGTAATAATTACTTCTAATTCCAAAAGCAGGTGTGCAGTGGCTTTCCTTCTGTGGCTCCAGTGTGGTTATTGCACAACAGAAAAAAATAGCCAAGCTAGTGAGTGTTTTTTTTTTTTATTTTGGGTGGAAAAGCTTTGAGTTCAGTCAGAGGCTAGATCAGTTGAGCAGAAAAAGATGGTGAGAGGCTGGATACCACAAACTGGTCATGTGACAGGCCTCAGCCTGTCCATCCAGACTGACTGTCTTTCTGTGGCTGTTTTTTTTTTTTTTTTTTCATCCCCCCCACAAACTTTAACCGGTTGTCAAACATGCACTATTCCTTCTTTTGCCAACCCATCACAGCCACAAACATCCCAGTAAAAATGTTGGATGACTCTGCTTATGCTTCATGAAGCACGGTGGATGGAGTCCAGCACTGAGGGGGAAATGTCAAACCTGTAGCATGCTATGTCAGCAAATGGCTTCAGATTTCCTTTTTTTTAGCCAACCAGTCTCCTGTCCCAAGAGAGTATGTAAAAAATAAATAAGACCTCGCTTACGGAATGTTTTACGTGTAATATATAAGAAGTTGGTCATTGTTAGTGTTGCCAATATATTTTAAGTACAGAATGTAAGATATATTTAGAAACAAATACAAATGAACCAGTTTGTATAATTAGAATATTGTTTCAAAAATGTCAAGTTATTGACCAACACAACAAAATCCTTTTGAAAATTACAAATAGACATAAAATAATAATGGACAAATTTACTGCCACCCTGGGGTGAATTTACTGTAAATTGACACATTTGACAACCAGTTTTCTTTAAATAATCAGGGCATGGTTACAGAAACATTCCCAAGTTGTTGAGTATGCCCTGGAGTTCATTTACATCATTTATCATGCAGGAGGGAGACATCTGAAGGAAGCTACTAAAACACCCATGACAACTCTGAGGGGAATTATTGGCTTTCGTGAATATGACTAGAAAAAACCTTGGGCATAGTGCAGCTTTTATCTTATGCATCATCAGTCACAGCTTGATGGTGGAGTGACTTGAAAAGATGTGAAATTTCAGCTGCAGCTTGCCAGAAGGTACTTAGGAGGTAGATTTGATCCTTATTTTTGTATTAAAATCCACTTCACTTTGAAGCTGTGACTAGTGATTCAATAGAAGTTGCACTGTGCACAAGCTCTCCAATCACATCTGCAGAAACATGTAATTCCTTCAAAGTTGTCACAGCTATCTTGGTGGGCTTCCTCATGAGTTTCCGTCTAACACGATCACTCAGTTTTTTTTGAGAAGTGAATACTCCAGACACATTTACTATTGAGGGCCATACTGTTTTGAACAATATATTACCTAAGACAAAAAACTTTAATAAACGATAATGTCACAATATTATTGTTGACGTCATTTTAAGACCATATTTGCCATTGATATAATAATACATTATATAATGATAGTCAGTAATGTATTACATAAAAATGCAAGTACATCCTTTCAAAGTGCAATAAAACTTTCAACATTGTGAGACACACATCTGAGATGCTTCCGTCATGCAGGGAGTGTGAAAGGTTCTCCTCTGTTAACACAGCAACCGAAATGAAAATCAACACCCAGCATAACCACCACATGCACAACACACCTGGTCCATTTCAGGAGTCATGGTGTTGATGGTATTGCACCACCCATATCATGTCACATCTGACTATTTCATCGGTGTACCATCCACCCCTAACATCGGGGTGCCAATGAGTCTGGCGAAGACTATCCTGTGACATGTCAAATATATGGCAGTCGGGCTTGTGATGTTTGTCACGTCCTGTCTCTGAAAAGCCATTCTTGCTCGAGCATCAGTTGGCCTTTTGATGAAGCAAAAATGACCTTTTCACTGGTGCCAGATCTGTGGTTCTCAGAGACTGCTTCACTTACACCCGATTCATCAAAACAGGTGTGTTCAGTTAATGTGGAGCTGGGAGGGGACTGGCTTCACCTGCTTGTTTTTAGCTCATTTGGTGTAGCTTGAGCAGGGAGAAATTGGGAAACTTGCAGGGTAAGGGGTTGCCTGTAGCAATCAATGTTTGAAACCATTCTCACATAATCAAAACTGTTATGTGTCAAAGACCGTTTTCCACAGGCCAATTTGGAAGCAGCGTGCACCACAGAGGAGACACAATAAAAGCAAGTGAATGACCCAAAAATGAATCCTGGTTATTTTCTGTGCATTTTTAAACCAATGGAGGAGCTAATGGCACTTCACATGTGCATGGATTTTTGTCATTTTGAAGAAATGGCTGATGATGAAGGGCAGAATCTCACATTCAGCTGCTTCTCCCAAAGAACTATAGATCTTTGTAAAGTTTAAGGCATAGAAATATATTAGCTCCAAAAAGAGGACAATAATCCAGACTTCACAGCAAGCTGACCCCCCCCCCCCAACACACACACACACCACCACCACCACCAAAAGATTTACAGAAAGACAACTTCTGTAAATCCGCTGTGAGTCAGAGTATTGCGTTTAATGGAAGGAAACAAGTGGTGGAAAGAAACAAGTGTCTCTGTAAATGGTTTCTGGTCGTCCATAGCACCTATTCGTCGTTTAAGTGCGAGTTGGGTGGGATGGCAGAAGTGCACAGGTTTGTTGCTCCAAATGATCTCTTAATCATTTGGTAATGAGGGCAGGCCTCACGCATCATTGATTTGCCAGACAGGCTGAAAGTGGAGCACACCACCCTCCTGATTTCTGGATCGCCTCCTCCTTTTGCTAGTGGTTGGCATTAAAAATGAATACTAATGAGAAAGCTGAAAGTTTCTGATTTCAGTGGACAAGTTTTTGTTCGCTTTGAAGTAATTTTCTTTTTTCGGTCTTCAAGACATTCATTCATAGTGAGTGCAGATCTCAGGTGTGTGTGCGCGTGTATACGCACACAAATATGCATTTAATCAATCAATCAATCAATCAACTTTTTTCTTGTATAGCGCCAAATCACAACAAATAGTTGCCCCAAGGCGCTCCACATTGCAAGGCAAGGCCATACAATAATTATGAAACACAGTCTACGTCTAAAGCAACATAACCAAGGGATGGTCCAGGGTCACCCGATCCAGCCCTAACTATAAGCCTTAGCGAAAAGGAAAGTTTTAAGCCTAATCTTAAAAGTAGAGAGGGTATCTGTCTCCCTGATCTGAATTGGGAGCTGGTTCCACAGGAGAGGAGCCTGAAAGCTGAAGGCTCTGCCTCCCATTCTACTCTTACAAACCCTAGGAACTACAAGTAAGCCCGCAGTCTGAGAGCGAAGCGCTCTAATGGGGTAATATGGTACTACGAGGTCCCTAAGATAAGATGGGACCTGATTATTCAAAACCTTATAAGTAAGAAGAAGAATTTTAAATTCTATTCTAGCATTAACAGGAAGCCAATGAAGGGAGGCCAACACGGGTGAGATATGCTCTCTCCTGCTAGTCCCCGTCAGTACTCTAGCTGCAGCATTCTGAACCAACTGAAGGCTTTTTAGGGAACTTTTAGGACAACCTGATAATAATGAATTACAATAGTCCAGCCTAGAGGAAATAAATGCATGAATTAGTTTTTCAGCATCACTCTGAGACAAGACCTTTCTGATTTTAGAGATATTGCGTAAATGCAAAAAGGCAGTCCTACATATTTGTTTAATATGCGCTTTGAATGACATATCCTGATCAAAAATAACTCCAAGATTTCTCACAGTATTACTAGAGATCAGGGAAATGCCATCCAGAGTAACGATCTGGTTAGACACCATGCTTCTAAGATTTGTGGGGCCAAGTACAATAACTTCAGTTTTATCTGAGTTTAAAAGCAGGAAATTAGAGGTCATCCATGTCTTTGTCTGTAAGACAATCCTGCAGTTTAGCTAATTGGTGCGTATCCTCTGGCTTCATGGATAGATAAAGCTGGGTATCATCTGCGTAACAATGAAAATTTAAGCAATACCGTCTAATAATACTGCCCAAGGGAAGCATGTATAAAGTGAATAAAATTGGTCCTAGCACAGAACCTTGTGGAACTCCATAATTAACTTTAGTCTGTGAAGAAGATTCCCCATTTACATGAACAAACTGTAATCTATTAGACAAATATGATTCAAACCACCGCAGCGCAATGCCTTTAATACCTATGACATGCTCTAATCTCTGTAATAAAATTTTATGGTCAACAGTATCAAAAGCAGCACTGAGGTCCAACAGAACAAGCACAGAGATAAGTCCACTGTTCGAAGCCATAAGAAGATCATTTGTAACCTTCACTAATGCTGTTTCTGTACTATGATGAATTCTAAAACCTGACTGAAACTCTTCAAATAGACCATTCCTCTGCAGGTGATCAGTTAGCTGTTTTACAACTACCCTCTCAAGAATCTTTGAGAGAAAAGGAAGGTTGGAGATTGGCCTATAATTAGCTAAGATAGCTGGGTCAAGTGATGGCTTTTTAAGTAATGGTTTAATTACTGCCACCTTAAAGGCCTGTGGTACATAACCAACTAACAAAGATAGATTGATCATATTTAAGATTGAAGCATTAAATAATGGTAGGACTTCCTTGAGCAGCCTGGCAGGAATGGGGTCTAATAAGCATGTTGATGGTTTGGATGAAGTAACTAATGAAAATAACTCAGACAGAACAATCGGAGAGAAAGAGTCTAACCAAATACCGGCATCACTGAAAGCAGCCAAAGATAACGATACATCTTTGGGATGGTTATGAGTAATTTTTTCTCTAATAGTCAAAATTTTGTTAGCAAAGAAAGTCATGAAGTCATTACTAGTTAAAGTTAATGGAATACTCAGCTCAATAGAGCTCTGACTCTTTGTCAGCCTGGCTACAGTGCTGAAAAGAAACCTGGGGTTGTTCTTATTTTCTTCAATTAGTGATGAGTAGAAAGATGTCCTAGCTTCACGAAGGGCTTTCTTATAGAGCAACAAACTCTTTTTCCAGGCTAAGTGAAGATCTTCTAAATTAGTGAGACGCCATTTCCTCTCCAACTTACGGGTTATCTGCTTTAAGCTACGAGTTTGTGAGTTATACCACGGAGTCAGACACTTCTGATTTAAAGCTCTCTTTTTCAGAGGAGCTACAGCATCCAAAGTTGTCTTCAATGAGGATGTAAAACTATTGACAAGATACTCTAACTCCCTTACAGAGTTTAGGTAGCTACTCTGCTCTGTGTTGGTATATGACATTAGAGAACATAAAGAAGGAATCATATCCTTAAACCTAGTTACAGCACTTTCTGAAAGACTTCTAGTGTAATGAAACTTATTCCCCACTGCAGGGTAGTCCATCAGGGTAAATGTAAATGTTGTTAAAAAATGATCAGACAAAAGGGAGTTTTCAGGGAATACTGTTAAGTCTTCTATTTCCATACCATAAGTCAGAACAAGATCTAAAATATGATTAAAGTGGTGGGTGGACTCATTTACTTTTTGAGCAAAGCCGATAGAGTCTAATAATAGATTAAATGCAGTGTTGAGGCTGTCATTCTCAGCATCTGTGTGGATGTTAAAATCGCCCACTATAATTATCTTATCTGAGCTAAGCACTAAGTCAGACAAAAGGTCTGAAAATTCACATAGAAACTCACAGTAACGACCAGGTGGACGATAGATAATAACAAATAAAACTGGTTTTTGGGACTTCCAATTTGGATGGACAAGACTAAGAGACAAGCTTTCAAATGAATTAAAGCTCTGTCTAGGTTTTTGATTAATTAATAAGCTGGAATGGAAGATTGCTGCTAATCCTCCGCCCCGGCCCGTGCTACGAGCATTCTGACAGTTAGTGTGACTCGGGGGTGTTGACTCATTTAAACTAACATATTCATCCTGCTGTAACCAAGTTTCTGTTAGGCAGAATAAATCAATACGTTGATCAATTATTATATCATTTACCAACAGGGACTTAGAAGAAAGAGACCTAATGTTTAATAGACCACATTTAACTGTTTTAGTCTGTGGTGCAATTGAAGGTGCTATATTATTTTTTCTTTTTGAATTTTTATGCTTAAATAGATTTTTGCTAGTTATTGGTGGTCTGGGAGCAGGCACCGTCTCTACGGGGATGGGGTAATAGGGGGATGGCAGGGGGAGAGAAGCTGCAGAGAGGTGTATAAGACCACAGCTCTGCCTCCTGGTCCCAACGCTAGACAGTCACAGTTTGGAGGATCCCAAAAAATTGGCCAGATTTCTAGAAATGAGAGCTGCTCCCTCTAAAGTGGGATGGATGCCGTCTCTCCTAACAAGACCAGGTTTTCCCCAGAAGCTTTGCCAATTATCAATGAAGCCCACCTCATTTTTTGGACACCACTCAGACAGCCAGCAATTCAAGGAGAACATGCGGCTAAACATGTCACTCCCAGTCTGATTGGGGAGGGGCCCAGAGAAAACAACAGAGTCCTCAGACTCCTCACAGTCACCCAGTCAGCCTGCCTTCCCGACTGCACGGGGTCTGCCAGGGGGGAACTAACGGCGGCTAAGCTACCTTGGTCCGCACCGACTACAGGGGCCTGGCTAGCTGTAGAATTTTCCACGGTGCGGAGCCGAGCCTCCAATTCGCCCAGCCTGGCCTCCAAAGCTACGAATAAGCTGCACTTATTACAAGTACCGTTACTGCTAAAAGAGGCCGAGGAATAACTAAACATTTCACACCCAGAGCAGAAAAGTACGGGAGAGACAGGAGAAGCCGCCATGCTAAAACGGCTAAGAGCTAGTAGCTACGCTAAGCTAGCGGATTCCCAAACAGGGAATCCGACACTAGACAGGCTGTGGAGCAGCACAGGTAACGCACGACAACAGTGCTAAAATAAAATAAAAATCCACTAGACAGGCTGTGGAGCAGCACAGGTAACGCACAACAACAGTGCTAAAAAATAAAATAAAATAAAAATAAAAATCCACTGGACAGGCTGTGGAGCAGCACAGGCAACGCACGACAACAGCGCTAAATAAAAATCCACTGGACAGGCTGTGGAGCAGCACAGGTAACGCACGACAACAGCGCTAAATAAAAATCCACTGGACAGGCTGTGGAGCAGCACAGGTAACGCACGACAACAGCGCTAAATAAAAATCCACTGGACAGTCTGTGGAGCAGCACAGGTAACGCACGACAACAGCGCTAAATAAAAATCCACTGGACAGGCTGTGGAGCAGCACAGGTAACGCACGACAACAGTGGTAAAAAATAAAATAAAAATCCACTGGACAGGCTGCGGAGCAGCACAGGTAACGCACGACAACAGTGCTAAAAAAAAAAAATAAAAAAATAATAATAATAAAATAAAAATCCACTGGACAGGCTGCGGAGCAGCACAGGTAACACACGACAACAGTGGTAAAAAATAAAATAAAAATCCACTAGACAGGCTGTGGAGCAGCACAGGTAACACACGACAACAGTGCTAAAAAAAAAAAATAAAAAAAAAAAATAAAAATCAAAATCCACTGGACAGGCTGTGGAGCAGCACAGGTAACGCACGACAACAGTGCCAAAAAATAAAATAAAAATCCACTGGACAGGCTGTGGAGCAGCACAGGTAACGCACGACAACAGTGCCAAAAAACAAAACAAAAATCCACTGAACAGGCTGTGGAGCAGCGCAGGTAACACACGACAACAGTGCCAAAAAATAAAATAAAAATCCACTGGACAGGCTGTGGAGCAGCACAGGTAACACACGACAACAGTGGTAAAAAATAAAATAAAAATCCACTGAACAGGCTGTGGAGCAGCACAGGCAACGCACGACAACAGCGCTAAAATAAAATAAAAATCCACTGAACAGGCTGTGGAGCAGCACAGGTAACACACGACAACAGTGCTAAAAAATAAAATAAAAATCCACTGAACAGGCTGTGGAGCAGCACAGGTAACACATGACAACAGTGCTAAAAAATAAAATAAAAATCCACTGAACAGGCTGTGGAGCAGCACAGGTAACACATGACAACAGTGCTAAAAAATAAAATAAAAATCCACTGAACAGGCTGTGGAGCAAGCAAACTTGTATAAGTTGAATTAATACCTTTTAATCTGATTGCGTTGCATGATATCTGTTGCTCTAAGTCTTCGATATATTTGATGTTTGTGTAAAGTGTTGTAGATCATTGAGTTGAATGTAGTTATTATCCAGTATTTGATGAGGAGGTGATGGTCTAGTGGTAAAAGCAGTGGGCTTGAGACCAGAGGATCTTCGGTTTTAAACCCCTGGCAGGCTAGAAAATCATTAAGGGCCCTTTGGGAACGTCCTTAACCCCCAAGTTGCTCCCAATGTATTTTGAAAGCCTTGCATGGCAGCACCCTGACATCATTGTGCATGTGTGAGAGACTGGCTGAATGTGAGGCATCATTGTAAAGCATCTAATTCAGATGGAAAAGTGCTATAAAATGCAGTCCATTTACTTTTTTTAATTCATGTCCCAATGCTTCCATGTACTTCGAATGCAGTAGCTTAAGAAGTTCAACTTACTTGCTTTTTATTACTGCCATTTCTGTTATTAATTTTCTGTTTACTGTATTATATAGAGATATTGTGTACATTTATTTGTGCTACCAACCTTTACCACAATGCTCCTTCACAAATGTTACAAAACATTCATCCATCACAGCTTGCCTAAACTGTTTGTACTTGAGTGAGAATTCAGCTGTCAGTCAAGTAGTATGGGTGGCACTGTGCCATTTCCCTTAAGTTTGTGGCTTTAGGGATCCTGTCACTGGTGGTGTTTTCTTTGTTTAGTGAAGGTTGTTATCTCTGCTTGTACTTGCAGCCCAGTTTCTCTTCCATTTCTGTCAAACAAACAGCTGTTGTTGCTGCTGGAAATGGAACCATCCATCTTTGTGCCACAGTTTATTTCCTTGAAAAATCCAACCAAAGGCTGTCTCCCTCCACCTTTCTGCGGATTGGTGCACTCTCTCAAAACATTTTGGCACAACATTGATATTTGTTGGATTGCAGTGAGGTTACTGACCTGTCTCACCTGAAATTGGAGCATAAGTTCTCTCAAAAACTGAGACACTTCGCAATTGAAATTAAACTTTTTTAATGGGATTTTTTTCTTTTCTTTTCTATACTGATGTGTTTGGCTGTTTGTCATCCATAATGTTTCTATAGCTTTTAAGGGTGTTTAAGCCCTTTTTTGTCAACAACACCCATAAACGTTGACAATATTTTCTACAGTTTGTTATAGTGTTTGCATGACAAAGAACAACTTGCTGATCAACTAAAATTTTCTGTCGTAATTATGAAAAAGAAGCTTAGTGGTTAGCACTGACGCCTCACAGCAAGACGTTTGTGGAGTCCCAACCTTTCTGTGTGGAGTTTGCATGTTCTCATGTCTGTGTGGGTTTCCTTTCACAATCAAAAATATACTTATTGGTTTAGGGTCTGCTCCTTGCTGTATCCCCAACCAAGACAGCATCTCTAGATCTGGAGTTGGTCCCTGAGTGCCGGACTGTGGCAGCCCACTGTTGCTCACAGTTGGATTGTGTCTAACTGTAATTAGGATGGGTTAAATATGGAGGGCAAATTTCATTGTGTGTATTTACAATGACAATAAAGCATCTTCTTCTCCTCCTCCTCCTCCTGCTCCTCAATAATTGGTAAACCTACAGAGCCCAGCACGTTGGGGAGTAAGAGCTTTTGGCAGTAAAAGTAAAGGCTATAATGGCTGATACTGTACTTTTTATGTTTTCATAATTACTGCGCAGCATTCATCTGTGTTGCCATCTCTTGGCTATCGTAATTAGTCTGACTGCTTTGGAGTAGGGGGTATGCCACTTACTACGAAAATAATTTTGAGTTATCTCTTTATTGTTGTTTTTTTATTTATTTTTTTTAAAGAGACTTTTTATGGCCCTAAAATGTAGAAAGAAGCAGCAAATTAACAACTGATATTTTGACTCTATTTATTTATGTTGTTGTTTTGAAAATGGAATGGCATTGCTTTTCTTGATGTGTAATAGATTGCGTACTTCCAGGGTGAGTCCTTAGGGCATAGGTATTGGATTTAATGGTTTACGGATTTTTCTGGGACTTGAGGGCCAAGGTTGGTTGTTGGGGGGGCATGCTTTGAAATTAAAAGTTTAAATAATAATTGTTGTTTTCATGATGTGTTCGACTTTTTAACATGAACAAATAAATTTGCTGCGGCATTTCTTCCAAACATACCGTGATTTTTTTTTTTTTTTTTTTTTTGCCGACTTTAAAATCAGTCACTGTGACAAAAAATCACAAATATGAGGTCTATTAGAAAAATATCTGACCTTATTTTTTAAAAAAAAAACATGGATTTGAATCACATGGGTTTGCGTGAGCCAACCTTGAACCTTCATGCGCATGCATGATTTTTTTCCGCCTGTCGGTTGCGTCATTCGCCTGTGAGCAGGCTTTGAGTGAGGAGTGGTCCACCCCCTCGGTGGATTTTCATTGTCAGGGAAATGGCTGAGAGACTGCTGCTTTGCTTGATCAAATTTTTTTTAGAAACTGTGAGGCACATCCATGTGGACACCATTCGAGAATTTCAGGTGGTTTTTGGTGAAAATTTGATGGGCTTCAAAGACATTAAGGGATGTTACTGTCGCTTTAAGGACGGCCCACAGCAGCTGTGGAGCACGGCGCGCTCCAGCTGCCATCGACAGGCTGAACGACCATTTCATTTCTAAATGGATCGCTCTGTGGATCCGTGACCATCGTGTGCACTTTCTCTGGTTATCACAAGAGCTGGACATCACCCATTTTCCTGCAGATTTCACTTTTAACAAGAGATTTTGTCATGGAAAGCCGAGCAGACGCTTCGCGTGTCACGATGGATTTGCTGTTGGACCAACACAAAACCACCTCCGTTTTGGTCTCACAGGACGGCTTTGAGATGGCGTTCAGACAGCTGTCGGTGGTTTTTCAGTCGAGTGATTATCCAAGAAATTGTGGATGTGCGTGGACATGCCAGAACATGTTCTGTGACGCTTCATCACGGCGTTGCTTTGCGCGTCGCCACCGTGACGCGCGGAATTCCTCTGCACGTCTGTCTCAATTTGCTGAAAAAGTGCTGATGTCCATGTCTTTTCACAATTCCTGTGCTAGTCCAGACGACGTCCCGGATAAAACACGTCGTCCAGTTTGGAAATGAATGGCACATTCCACTGTTACGAGGAGTTTTTGTCATGGAAAGGAGCAGACGCTTTGCGCGTCACGACAGCAAGCGAGACAAAGAACACCTCCGTTTCGGAGTGCCAGAAGGATAAGCTGGGACATGTCCACCTTTCCACAATTTCTCTGATACTCACTCGACTGGTAAGCACTGAAAGGCATGTGCGCGTGCAAAGCAACGCCGTGATGAAGCGTCACGGAACATGTTCTGGCATGTCCAGGCACATCCACAATTTCTTGGATAATCACTCATCTGAAAAACCACCGACAGCTGTCTGAACGCCATCTCAAAGCCGTCCTGGGAGACCAAAATGGAGGTGGTTTTGTGTCGGTCCAGCAGCGAATCCATCATGATGTGCGAAGCGTCCGCTCGGCTTTCCACGACAAAATCTCTTGTTAAAAGTGAAATCTGCAGGAAAATGGGTGATGTCCAGCTCTTGTGATAACCAGAGAAAGTGCACACGATGGTTACGGATCCAGATTTCACTTTTAACAAGAGATTTTGTCATGGAAAGCTGCGCAGAGGCTTCGCACGCCACGACCGATTCGCTTTGGAAGCGAGACAAAGGAACACCTCCGTTTCGGCATGTCATAGGACAAGTTTGGACATGTTTGTCTCGGCTTTCAATGCTTACCAGTCCAGTAAGTATCAGTGAAATTGTGGAGAGCTGGACATGTCCAAACTTGTCCTCTGACACGCCGAAACGGAGGGGTTCCTTTGTCTCGCTTCCAAAGCGAATCGGTCGTGGCGTGCGAAGCCTCTGCGCGGCTTTCCATGACAAAATCTCTTGTTAAAAGTGAAATCTGCCGGAAAACGGCTGATGTCCAGCTCTTGTGATAACCAGAGAAAGAGCACACGACGGTCTCGTATCCACAGAGCCATCCGTTTAGAAATGGTTCGGTGGCTTGTGCCGCGTCGTCACAACTCGGAGCGCGGCGCACCGAGCATCCTTAAAGGGGTCCTTAAAGCTGTACTAATAGACCTTATTCTCTGTGAAGCCCGTAAAATTTTCACCGAAAGCCAGATAAATTTTTCGAATGGTTTCCAGGTGCCAGTCTCTAACAGCTTCTGAAAAAATTCTGATGGAAAAAAAGTCCTTTTCATTCCGCCATTTCCAGACAATGAAAATCCGACAAGGGGGCGGGACCACTCCTTCCCAAGGCGTGCTCACAGGTGAATGACGTCACCGACAGGCGTGGAAAAACTCACACATGCGCACGAGGGTTCAAGCATGTCTGACGTAAAAACATATGAATGAAATCCATATAGTTTTTGAAAAAAATAAAAAGGACCGTTACTTTATTGACAGACCTTGTACAATCATGTTCGATTTTCAAGAGTCAATAATTCAAAAAACCTTCAAGTTATGACCACAGTGTTTTGCACACATATAACTAGTACCCCAGATATGTGTATTCTACAATATGAAGATTATTCATTGAATCCCTTCTTTAGTACAACTCTTTGAAATTTTGTAATTTTTTTGCGAGAATGGACAAACTGCCATTTTTGTGATGCTACAGAATGAAACATTAGCTCTGTATCCCATTTTTGAAATTTACTACTGTATCTGGGGTGCCCATATAGGGTGTATTCTAAATTTGAGCTTTATATCTGCATTTTTAGCTGAGATAATACCTTTTAAAAATAAAAAAAAGCTCAAAATGCATTCGCGAGTGGAAAAAAGGGATTGTGGGTTCCCTAATTAAAAAAATATCTAAAAAGTACTTGGAATTAAGCAGAATATTTTGCATGTGTTCATCAGACATATGTAAGTACTTGCAAAAAAAAAAAAAAAAATCATGAGAATCCAAGTCACCTGGGAGGCACCTGATGATTTTGCACAAAATCACCCATCTCTCAACTTCCAGTGGCATCCTCACAGACAATGGGGGAAAAAAATCCAGGTCATTGTGTGCACAGGGGTCATTGCAAGCCCAGTAGCATTAGACTTATTTTCACAACGGTCCTCAAATAAATAAATAAGAGAAAAAGTGTTACAGCTTAGAATCGGTGAATGAGTAAGAGCCACACAAGTACTAAAGAATATATTGGTATTGAATTTATTGTGGACCATTACAAATACTTTGCATTGAAAAGTACCAAGTAGTGAGCAAACATCCTGTATGGGGGAGACAGCATTGATAATCACACAGCAGCCCTCTGAATTGTAATTGAATCATGGGGTGCCTAGAGATTCCTGTCCCTACTACTGGCCAGTCATTGTCACTACGTTTGTTGGATGATGGATTGTTTCTTCTGTGCCATTGGGCTCCACCACTGGTTCTGTAAGCAGCTACACATTATAGCTGGCCTCAGCATTCTCTAATGTGTGTGCTCACAGATTTATTTGATCAGCATATGAATTAATGTCATAACAAACCCGGGCACAAAATATTCTACAGAAATACATCTGTCAGTTCATCATGTAAGTTTTTCTCTATGAAATAGTACATCTTGTGTATCTGACAGAGCATCAGTCTCACTCTTTCATAAGCACAGAGTGATAATAGGCAGTGCTCAGTGCTTCTGTGATGCCATTTTTATTTCACTTATTTTACTCTGTTTTGTTTAAAATACACACAAAGTCGCCTTTTGACAAACAGAACATGTGATATACCTTTTTTTCCTGGCCAGTCGAGTAATGAATTCCGCGAAGACTTTTTCGTTTCTTTGTGGCTGTTTTTGCTCCTGCTTACAGAACTGCATCATACTGTAAAAATTGACATTGCGATTTTTATTTTTATGTTATATTCTTTGCAATATGTGTATATCTTCCAAGATCATCTTTTATGTATCCAAAAATGCTGTTGTACATATGCCTGCCTGTGGTGCTGTAATGCTTCTACAAAAAACAGACAAGAAGATGGGAGCATGCACATAAAGGGTGTAAGGAGCTAATCATTGTAGCAGCAGAAGGCTAGAACATTTCAAAGCAGCAAACTGGGTAAATAAGCCTCTTAATGTGACTTGTTTCCTTTCAACCAGATTCATCATCACATCCCTCGGAAAACTGTTATCAACAGAAGACACCCTTGTTTTGGAAGGCGCTATTTGGAAATACTTTAATTCCTTCTCATGGAAATTGCTTGTGAATAAACACAGCATTTTTAAAGGTGTACCTCTGTGTTGTATATGGTGCTCCAGGTGCATTTCTCACCAAGAAGAAAAATAAGTTCTATTTTAAATGCTGAAAGTCCTTTCTGCAATTATTTTATTAGTGGTACAATTTCAATTAAATTTATTTCATTTATAGGTGATTCTTTAACTACGGGCACTATTGGCCTTGTAAATGTAATTTCTACCACACCATTGCCTTACAATATAAAGCACCTTGGGGCAACTATTTATTGTGATTTGGCGCTATATACATGTGCTCTGATGTCACTGTTTATCTCCATAGAAACTACCCAAACAATCTTTCATACAAACTGTTTAAAGGGACATTACAGTGTTGTGGTGGAAATTATGGCAATAGTGTGGGACAACTACATTTTGTTTAAAAAAAAATCACAACATTTGTATGACATTGAATACCCCAATTATGTTTTGATTATTTTACTGATATTTTATTCAGAGATATTTTAAATTTCTTTACCATTCATTTTTATCATTGAAGATCAAAATTCTGGGTGTGGGACAAGCACAAAACGGCAATATTTGCATATAATGATGCTGAAAAAAGGTGAAAAAGTCATCATAGACTACAAGAACAAATTTCTTAACACACTTTCATTGTAAAGATAACTATAAAAGTGTGAAATTTCCCCTTTTTTCTGTTTTTCATACAATATGATCAAAGGACATAATAAGTGCCCGTAGTCTAAGAATCACCCTTATATAGCACCAAATCACAACAGAGTTGCCTCAAGGCACTTCACACAAGTAAGGGCTAACCTTACTAACCCCCAAAACAGCAGTGGTAAGGAAAAACTCCCCCTGAGGCAGAAACCTCAAGCAGACCAGACTCAAAGGGGTGACCCTCTGCTTGGGCCATGCTACAGACATAAATTACAGAACATAAATCACAGAACAATTCACAAAATGAATATACAGGAAATGCCGTTGGTGCACAGGACAGGAGGGTCTCCAGTACAAATACCACACCCATTTCTGGATGGAGCTGCACCTTAAACAGAGAGAAAAAAACAGAATCAGGCATCAGAAAGACAAGAAATACAGTATAATTTGTCAGCATTTAACGACGAGAAAAACAGGAAATACTAGGGTGATTGCCGGCCACTAGCCCTAAGCTTCACTAAAAGACCCAGAATTTAGGTAAAGTTGAGGCCGCAGCATGCTCTGTTTCCTAATAAAATTAATTAGAGTAAAAAAGCATAGAACTATACTATGCCAGTATGCTAACCATATGAAAGAGAAAATAAGTGCGTCTTAAGTCTGGACTTGAAAGTCTCCACAGAATCTGACTGTTTTATTGATGCAGGGAGCTCATTCCACAGAACAGGGGCAAGATAAGAGAAAGCTCTGTGACCCGCAGACTTTTTATTCACCCTAGGGACACAAAGTAGTCCTGTACCCTGAGAACGCAAAGCCCGGGCCGGTACGTAAGGTTTAATTACGTCAGCTAGGTAGGGAGGTGCCAGTCCGTGAACAGTTTTATAGACTAGTAGCAGAACCTTAAAATCTGATCTCACTGGGACAGGAAGCCAGTGAGGGGATGCCAAAATGAGTACAGCGCTCCGTCTATTCATAATCAGCGTTAACTGCAGCCATCAGTCGTCTCGTCCACTTTCTGCTCACAACGAAAATAAATCCCATTAAGGATCCACCAAGATAAAAAAAAGTGTTGAATTACATTTTTTTTGGGGGGGGGGGGGGGTGTCTTTTTTGTGATTCAGGGGATGTAGGTGTGACAGGCCTAACCATGTTATTTACAAACTAAATTTTTTTTTTTTTCGTGTGGGTGAACCTCCTTTCTAAGATGTTACCCAGGTGAGGCTGCACTCCTCCAGCACTGTGCACACTCTGAAAAGACTGTGTGAAGTTCCGCTTCCGCTCTCCAAGGGCTAATTTTCAGTGAAGGGTTCATTGATGTTTTATAAAACTGAGATTGGATTCCCAAGTCTCATTTCTCCCTGAGGCTCTTTATCTGATTTGTTCTGTGTTTGCCCAGTGCTCTTAAGATGGCAATTGTGTGGATTTCTGCAAACATCGCATTGCTTAAATCTGGTGGTGTTAAATTTACAAAGTGCTCTTTCCTTTAGCAATTTAACTCTAGACCTCTTTTTGTATCTCTGTGCCATGCTAATACCTGTGCGCAGACATTCAGAGCAAGCATATGCTGGCATTATTTCATTTCTACTTTACTGCTATTTGCGTGTGTTTGAGTGGTCAGAGTACGTGCAGTGAATGTTTGGCTGGGATATGCAGTAAGATAAGACTGCTCGCCCACTCTTAGCTCGGCCGTTTTCCTTCATTTCTCAGAACTCTGGGCTCCTTTCCATCGAATCGTGTCTATTTTTAAACTGGTCTTCAAGGGGAGAGTGTGGGGGTTTATCGGGGGTTTCAGTTGGTGTCATATGAATCTGAGCCAGGCAGCAGTCCAGGGTGAGTAAAACACTGCACCTCCTCCCAGCATTGCCCTGAACTCTTCCTTTTTCAAGTGTCAGTTTACCTGTCCTGTGCAGATGCAGCCATGCTGCTGTCTGTCTGAGTGGAAGAGATGGTGTGCGCTTGGTCTTTATTTTATTTGGTCGAGACATGGAATTATTGGTAGAAGTTTGATGCATTTGTACAATCCAGCATTGATACACAGAATTCTTGAAGTGGTTTTTCAAGTCTTTCTTCTGGCAAGATTGTGATTTTTATTGGAAAGTTGTCAGCCTGCAAAGTATCATGTAACAGTGACACAATTAGTTGATGGCAACAGCTTTGATTGGTTCATGTTTTCTTTTTTGGAAAACATGTGGAACATTCCCTTTTTCCAGCATATGTCACAATCTTCTGCTTTCTGTAGTGCCTACATGAATCGATGTATAGTACCAATACCCAGTACCTTATTTTCCAAAGCAATATTTTTTTTTCTTTCTTTTCCGGATCATAAACTATGGCTTGTGTGCTTAGTTCAGTCATAATGATAGTAAAATTTTTATTGTTTTTCAGCCCTTTTGTAAGGATAAATGACAAAATCTCAATTAACACATCTGTTAAAATCTTTTCATTTGCCTCGACATTCTGAATGCACGTTTTTGCTCAAACTTGAACCATAAGTCAAGTAAGATGCACAAGATGACAAAACATGCCAGCATCCAGCAAACAAGGAGAAAACCAAAACAAAACAGGATGAACAAGGGATCTCCCAATCAGGTTTTTTTAGGCCCCAATCCAGATCAGTCATTTAACATTGAGTGTGAAAAACAGTCTAAGTCTGATGCTTGTCTTTTTTAGTATCACACTTTTGCAGAGTAGACCGCAAGCACATTTAAGATAATCCAAACTACATGTTTGAAATTTAGCATCTCTGACATGAATTAAGAGAAAACCGCATTCAATACAAGCTGTTACTTTTTTATTTATTTATTCATTTATTTTATGACAGTGCAGTAAAATCAGAACACTCAAACTAATATTGATTGATCATCTCTTTTATTATTATTATTACTATTAAATGCAATAAATGTCTGAAATATGTTTTCAACAAGTAGACCTTTTAATCTCTCCACCCTTCTCCCCTCTGGCCATGCTCCTGTATAGTTGCTGCCTGAAGGAAGAAAACTGACAAGACAATAGCGGCGTTTACATGGACCAAAAGTAATCTAATTGAACAATCAGATTGAACAGTCGGATCAAAATCACGCCATGTAAACAGCTCCATCTGATTAGAATAGCCCAATCTGATCGAAATTACGATCGGGTTAGAGGAGGTGGTGTAACCCTATTTTTAACCCGATCGCGTTCCATGTAAACGGCACGTCGGATTGTCCGCCTGTGAGGAGCCTTACTGCGCATGTCTTACGCCACATCACCACGTGACGCTTCCTGCTCTGTGTTCGCGGAAATGGCAACAGAAAAAACAGAGCTGGACTTTACAAGAGCCAACACTCAACGTTTTAAAAGAATTTAAAATAAGTGGAAAAGTTTGACGGACGTAAATTGGCAGCACAGACTTGTTGTGTCCGGAGTTAGCAGGTCAGTAGAGCAAATTAAAAACCACTGGGAAGCAACGAGCGCTTTCTACAAGGAGAAGCTAAACGAGCAGAAGCGGCGCGGCTCCAACCAGCTTCACTTATTATGAATTAATAGAGTAATAATCGGAGGTCGACCCTCTCCAAGGAGCACACTGGAGTAGAAGTCGGTTTTCCACCGGAGGAAAGTTCACCCGAGACACCGGAAAGTCTGGAGGTAAGTCCTGATAAAATCACGCTAACTCAACATTCCTTTTTTTCCTTTTTTTTTTTTTTCCGAGACGTACTTTGAGCCAAATGTGTGGCTTTAGTTCAAGTTAATGTTGGGGATTCATGTTAAGTTATCCCATAAGTTTATTCGCGGAGTAAAGTGCATGAACACAGTCTGATCATCGAGTTAACCGACACTCTTTATCCTCGTTCACTTTAGTGCATCGCGTTAATTTCTGCTCTCATATATACAGATGATGATGCTGATGATGATGTAAACAGCACATCAGAGGAGATTGATGACATCAGCTTAACACAACCTGAAGACCACACAGAGGAGGCTCCAGACAAAAAAGTGAGTTTTTTTTTTTTTTTTTTTTTTTTTTTTTAAGAGTAATATGCTGCAAAATAAGACCGCAGTGAGTTATTGAAATTTCCTGTAGAGCTTGTTGAAAAAAATAATGTTCAAGTCATTGCATATTTATTTATTTATTTGGAGTGCTTTATTTTTTAGAAATGGTAATATTACAAACTTCCAGCAAAATATGACAGTTAATATCCTTTAGACAGTTGAGACACAAACATATTTTCATTTCAATTTTGTTTTCCTGTTTTGAGCTTTGTGAAGTCAAAAGCCGTGTGGATGAGTACAACATATTTGAATATAGAAGCAGGATGATTCTTTGGTATAATACATGACTGAGAGATCCACAAAGAGAAAAACATAAACCCTCTTTTTCTTTGCTAACTGAAATTATACATTCTTTCTAGATCGAAAGCCATCATCTGGTGATGCCAAGCTCCTGGGTGATCGATCAGCCCAGCAGAGATCTTTCCTGGACAACATGCAACAGCAGCATGAGAGGAATCTGGAAAGAGAAGAGAGGCTTCTTTCCAGGTTTATGGAAGAAAGTACCCACTCAACTGAAAGCATTATAGGGCAACGGTTTGATGGTCTTCAGGCTCTCCTTTCTCAATCCTACTCATCAGCTCCACATTTACATGAACAGAGTTAGTCTGGGACCTCGCTGAGACAAGCATGTAACAGCCCGAAAATGACCACTCGTCCCAAGTCTTACTTCAAATACAGCTGGATTTTCTAAACTGCAGCAGCTGTAGGTTTTCCAAGGTACTCGGTATGCTCAGAATGACCAGTACATGTTTAGAAGGGTCATAGAAGAGTGTAAAATTTCTCATTTTTATATTTTAAGAAAAAAACATTAGGTCAAACGACCTACATACAGTCTGGAATCGCCACATATTTAGTATCTTAAACTTTCTGTTGTGGATGTTCGCTGATAATCTTTAAAACATTTAAGACCTCTAGATAATGCTGTTTGCCAAAGACACAAGGTTTGTTTGGTATTTTCCACTTTAAATGCATATTCCATTGATAACAGGACTGAAAATAAAAATTTCATATTTGCAAAATGTTCAGTTTCTTTGGATGTGTGGTAATACGTTGACCCATTTATTTTAGCCATTTTCTCTTAAAATATCAAAATAGAAATTTTACAGTTTTCTTTGGCCCTCCCAAAGATGTACTGGTCATTTTCAACATGTTCAACACCTTGGAAAATCTCTAGCTGCTGCTGTTTAGAAAATACATCTGTATTTGAAGTAACACTTGGGATGAAAAAGGGTTTGGGCATTTTGGGCTGTTTGTCCTGGATAGAGATTTTGGCACATATCCCAAGTTGTTCATTGGGGTCATATTAGTCTGGAACAGGTGAGTTAATCTCTCCTAAATGATGTGCACGCATCTCAGCTTGGTCCTCTACTAAGTCCACTGTTTCATCACCAATCACTGCAAGCCACCTGACCACCCAAGTTACCACCTGCCACTTCAGCACGTGCAGAATAATCAAAATAACAGTGGAAATGTTGACTACAGCCTACACAACATGTAGAAATTGAATATAAGAAACTGGCCCTGATGTTTAGTTTCTTCAGATTTTTCCTGATAGTATGTTATTTTGCTGACAATGAGCCGCCTTTAGGGTTTGGTTTTATGATCTGACATCACAGTAATGCCAGTTTAAGAAGTACAACCCCTGGCAAAAATTATGGAATCACCGGCTTTTTTAGACCAAGCAGAGGGAAAAAATATGGACTCACTCAATTCTGAGGAATAAATTATGGAATCACCCTGTAAATTTTCATCCCCAAAACTAACACCTGCATCAAATCAGATCTGCTTGTTAGTCTGCATCTAAAAAGGAGTGATCACACCTTGGAGAGCTGTTGCACCAAGTAGACTGACATGAATCATGGCTCCAACACGAGAGATGTCAATTGAAACAAAGGAGAGGATTATCAAACTCTTAAGAGGGTAAATCATCACGCAATGTTGCAAAAGATGTTGGTTGTTCACAGTCAGCTGTGTCTAAACTCTGGACCAAATACAAACAACATGGGAAGGTTGTTAAAGGCAAACATACTGGTAGACCAAGGAAGACATCAAAGTGTCAAGACAGAAAACTTAAAGCAATATGTCTCAAAAAATTGAAAATGTACAACAAAACAAATGAGGAACGAATGGGAGGAAACTGGAGTCAACGTCTGTGACCGAACTGTAAGAAACCGCCTAAAGGAAATGGGATTTACATACAAAAAAGCTAAACAAAAGCCATCATTAACACCTAAACAGGAAAAAAACAAGGTTACAATGGGCTAAGGAAAAGCAATCGTGGACTGTGGATGACTGG
Organism: Thalassophryne amazonica; assembly: GCF_902500255.1. NCBI lineage: Eukaryota > Metazoa > Chordata > Actinopteri > Batrachoidiformes > Batrachoididae > Thalassophryne > Thalassophryne amazonica. The sequence goes on along the minus strand of NC_047109.1, from coordinate 66,316,635 downwards.
ATGAAAGTCATATTAAGTGATGAATCTCGAATCTGCATTGGGCAAGGTGATGATGCTGGAACTTTTGTTTGGTGCCGTTCCAATGAGATTTATAAAGATGACTGCCTGAAGAGAACATGTAAATTTCCACAGTCATTGATGATATGGGGCTGCATGTCAGGTAAAGGCACTGGGGAGATGGCTGTCATTACATCATCAATAAATGCACAAGTTTACATTGATATTTTGGACACTTTTCTTATCCCATCAATTGAAAGGATGTTTGGGGATGATGAAATCATTTTTCAAGATGATAATGCATCTTGCCATAGAGCAAAAACTGTGAAAACATTCCTTGCAAAAAGACACATAGGGTCAATGTCATGGCCTGCAAATAGTCCGGATCTTAATCCAACTGAAAATCTTTGGTGGAAGTTGAAGAAAATGGTCCATGACAAGGCTCCAACCTGCAAAGCTGATCTGGCAACAGCAATCAGAGAAAGTTGGAGCCAGATTGATGAAGAGTACTGTTTGTCACTCATTAAGTCCATGCCTCAGAGACTGCAAGCTGTTATAAAAGCCAGAGGTGGTGCAACAAAATACTAGTGATGTGTTGGAGCGTTCTTTTGTTTTTCATGATTCCATAATTTTTTCCTCAGAATTGAGTGATTCCATATTTTTTTCCCCTCTGCTTGGTCTAAAAAAGTAACTGTTACTGACTGCCACAATTTTTTTTCCTGATTCCTTATAGTGTTTCTTAAAGCCAGAAAGTTGCCGTTTGAAATGACTTTAGTTTTGTGTCATGTCTGTAATCTGATTTTTTTCTACAAAATTAAAGAACTGAATGAACATCCTACGAGGCCGGTGATTCCATAATTTTTGCCAGGGGTTGTAATGCCAAGCTCTGATGTAAGTGATTAAACGTTTTTAGCACTATATTTTATTTTTAACCAAATTGTTGTGGTGCTGCCAGGTTTTTATTTTATATATGTGTATGGAAGAAAGTTGTATTCACTTTAATAAAAAAAGAAAAAATGTGTTTGTCAGATTTTTTTTTTTTTTTGATTTTTTTTTTAATGGAGATGACCATTTCGGAGAGGGAAGTGATTGAACATGTACTCCTTCAATGCCATCGTTGTCCTGCTCCCACTGGAATGGCTCTGCATTGAGACTTGTGGTCCAGGCTGAGGAAAGATGCCATCAAAGTGACCAGCGTTCTCCAACCAGTTGTTGCTTGTGTTGTTCCTCTCATTTTGACAGAAATTAGGAAGTGCACAGCAGGTTGCTATCACAGCTGGTGTAAAGGTGAAGTGAAAATCTCTTGTCTTCAGTAGCACTCTCCACCTCGACTTCAAAATCCCTAAAGTGTTTTCTACTGTTAGAGTGAGCTGAGGTTCACATTAACAAATTTCTCCTCTGGGTTCAGATGTGTAGAATTTATGCAGCCTTTCAGCAACCAGTCGAGGAGTGGATCTGCAGGGTCACCAATGATTTGTAGCCGTACGTCTTCGCCCTCAGTGTTTTTCACACCCTAAAACAGAAAATGGTTATGTATTTTAAAATTCTGATGCTTAATGAGTCATTATATTCTTAAGAATAAATCAGGCGAACAAAGCACAGGGTGTAGTGGATATGACTTTTTTCCTCTTAAGTTTGAAAGGTATTTGGCAGTTGTTGAGCTCTCAAAGGTCTGAATGGCACAAAACATTGGAATCTTGGGCTTTTCCAGGCATTTTGAAACTGATGTTGCAAAATCTCAAAGCAAACAACTTGTTTTAGTTGAGTAAAGTAAGTAGGAAATGTAAAAAGGCCTCACACACAAGGTTTGTTTCATTTATTCATGAAACTTATTGTCATATTTTGCAAAAGTTCATTGTTTAAAATAAGTTTTGTGAGATTTCATAGTGGACTCTACCTAAAAGCCACAGAAAAAAAAGAAGTCATAAAAGGGGTAGCTGTTACGTTATTGACTGTGGGTCAATGAAAACGACAGACGTTCAGAAATAACCTACCTGCATGTGTCTGAGTCCCGTCAGTTATTTGAGGAATATGATGCGTTTCCTCAAAGCTCCATCTGATCTCCAAGGCTTCTTTTTCATTTGGTTCGTAAATCAGCTGTTTAATCCGTCTGTGTTTTCATTACGGCTTTCCGTGCTACATCACGTAAAAACACATTCCGCCGCGCTCATTTCTTTCTGAACAAGTCCTGAAGAAGAAGCATGTTCCTCTGATGCTGCAGTTTCAAAAGAAATGCGCAAAAAATAACAGTAATCTTGATTATGCCGGCTAACAAATCCATTGTTTATACGGGCGGGCTTCCGTGTACAACTCATTTGCGTATGTCACAAACGGGAGACGTCACAACGCAAAGCATTATGGGATTGCTCTACTGACTGAATTGGTATGCATCTGATCCACCAATTGGATAGATAGAATTCAATCAGATCAGAAATAAAGTGTCCATGTAAACGTAGCTAATGACAGAAACCAGTTAATTTATGTGGAACTCACTACTTGATTGGCCTGTAAGGATCATTTCACATGCGTTATCCCTCAGAAACAGCCTTGTTGTGTATTTGAAGCAAGGGTCTGAGAATGAGGCTTTCAAAATGTGGACCGTGGCACTTCTGATGAAGCAGCAGCAAACAGTGAGTGCTGCCTGCTTGAACCGCTGCTACCTCACTTATGAAGCAAAACCAGATGAAATGTGCACTGATTTGATGACTTGTGGTAAATTTATCTTCCACAGATCAAACAAACAAATGTCTGATTGCCTTTCTCATTAAAATGTTGCTTCAGCACTGCTTCAGCACTTTCTTCTCCTTGGACTTGTTTTCAGCTGAACTAGTGAAACCAATTTTGTCAATTGAAATTTAGTTATTTGGTAGTTAAGGTAACATCCATGGGTGGCTTGTTCATAAGGGAGATTTATGCGACACACTGCCAAACGGGAAAAGAAGGGATTTTTTTTCTGTCTCAGTCTACCCCTGGTCCAGTGCTTAGGAGTGTTCCATAAGCCCCTTTCACACCGGGGCTGCTCCCAGTTGCTCCCTGTGGTGTCATGATGACGCAGGAATTTCTGCGTCAGGGGCGCTCAGCAGGGGGCAGAGAAGAGGTGAGAACGCAGCCTGCAGGTTCTCTGCACAGAGAAGTCAGAGTGCAGTTTGGCTGCAGACAGACTGTGCACTATGACTGCTCTTCTATTTGTTGTTGTGCTGAGCTGCAGGGCTGCGCTCTAAGTTCTGTTATAGTTTATCTTTCCTCCTTTGACCGCGAGATGCGTGCTCGCGAGCGAACCGTCAAGCAAATGTGATGTCTGGAGTTCTACTTGATGTTGACATGTCTCAGGACCTTTGTCCTTTTTTTAACTGTGATGTGAGAGTTTGAGCAGAGAACAAGGAACTAATGCCTGCAGCCAGACTTTTTTTTTCTTTTAATTGTTCACATGTGCGCGCGTGAACGAACGTCCATGAGTGGACTAGAGGTGTCCAGACTTTTTACTGGATATTTGTGGCAATCAGTCTGCATTTTTTTTTTTTCTTCAGCATGTAGTTTTTACTGCATTGAGTACACGGTATAAAAACAATCGTGGGCAATTCTACGGCAACGGAATTGCAATCTGAGCGAATCTGTCATGGTTAGATGCCATATGTCCAGATTTTGCTGCTGTTGTAATTCCGTTACCATAGAATTACCCTCCTGCGTGATTTATACTGCGGGAACAATGGAACACAGCGGGAATCATTAATTGGCTTCGAGTCTCGCCGGGTAACGCCTCTTTGCCCTGACTTGCGCTGGAACCACTTCCTTTCTGCGTCGAGCACAGGACGCCAAAAAAATTAAACAGGTTTAATTTTTCGGCGCCCGACTTGCTTCCTCCTTTGCATCCTTGCGCTGTTGTGGCGCCGAGCTGCATCGTCTCAGCACTGAGTTGCTTCCACGTGGCGTCCTCATAATGACACATGGCGCAACCGGGAGCACCCCCGGTGTGAAAGGGGCTTGATCTGCCCCTTGTAGTGAGGGCTGCAAGACCCATTATTTGATGAGATGGGAGCAGAGTGGACAAAAGCACCATATTTTTCTCTAGGTGGTCTACATACTGTATGCATGCAGATTTTGATAAGTTCCAAGGCAGCACAGCAATAGTTTCTGAGAAACAGATTATTTAATTCTCAAAGCATGTCAACTGCAAAGAAATTATTTGCAAGAGTGTTCAAAGAAGTGGGCAATCCTTTCTTTACTGACAATGGAGAATTACTGACATTACATTCTCATGATGTCCTCAATGATTCTGTCATACATACAGTCCACACCATTGAGGATCTTGGTGAACACCAGTACAAGAAGTACTGCAACTCAGTTCTGACAGATTGTGAAAGATCCACTCATGGTCCCTTTAAAAGAAACGCTTTACATCTGTTCGAATGTCCAACTCCTAAAGACAAAAGCAAACAAGATTACAAATTTGAATACTGATGTCAGCCTTTCCTCCAGACTACACATTGTGGCACAACAGAGAGAGTCTGACACATGGTTTCCTTTTTCAGTCATGAAAACCACCCATTCCCTCCTTCTTTGTCTGACAGAGGAAAACTTCATCTCGGAAAGAAATCTAATCTAGTTACATGTTTAACCAAGATAGTGGAGGCATCTGCTCCACACTTAATGGACAATGTTCAGCCATATGACACTGAAGCCTTGGAGCAACTCGATGAGGATGAGCAACATCTGGAAATGATAGTCCTTGATGCTCCTCCTGAGCTTGCATCTTTGGAGAAAATGTGAGAAAATCTACCCGATACTTTTGATGAGAAGGTGCCTGATGGCACAGCTGTGGTGTATCTTCTACCAGTTAGTGGCATGAAGACATTTGAGGACTACACTGCTGACGTGTTCTTGTCTCATGCGCGGCATCAGCTTCAGACTGCAGACAGGGTTGACACTGTTTTTGAGAGGTATCTCAAAAACAGCATCAAAGGTTCTGCCAGAGAAAAGAGGAAAAGGCATGAAAGGTGTCCAGCAAGAACAAAATCTGAGGACAGTGGCAGGGCTTTCTGCATGATGCAGAAAGCAAGGAGGAATTCTTTGAATTTCTGTCCAAGATTGAAAGCAATGAAGTTCCTCCTGGAAAAACAGTGGTGGTGAGACAAGGAGAAAATGTTGTCATCAGAAGAAGCGGCCATGTCATACCAGCCTGCAACCATGAAGAGGCTGACACCAGACTACTCTTTCATGTGCAAGATTACAGCAAGAATCAAAGATTTGCTTTGTGTGCACCGTGGGCACAGATGTTCTTATCATATTTATTGGCAGACTGAAGATTTCACAGAGCGCCTACGCTTATGGTTCGGGAATGGTCCAAAACTCAGAATGACGTGAAAAAATAAATGATTACCTGCGAAAACACAAAGAGACGGAACAATCTAAACTTGAAAATCTGCATGCTATTACAGCAACATTGGGCCATTGCTTATGGCCCCTTCACACATAGTATGAATAAGTACAAATCAAGGCAAATCACGGTGAAACAGCTCGTATGAGCGAATCACAAAAACATCAAGCAGACATCGGGAAGGACACGTGGTCGGGCAGGCATGAACGAGCCCTCTGCAATGGTTTGGGGCATGAGCGTGCACGAAACCACATCACGCAGCTGCTGTGGAAAAAACCCATCCACGGGATTCGAACCTGCAATTTACAAAAACTCTGCCAGCCAGAAACTTTACTACTGTGCTACCATCGCTGTCCTATAAAAGGTGCAGAAAAATGCCTGAAATCAACAAGAAATAAATATATTTAAAAAAAAAACAAAAATGAAACCACACACCATAAAGACAACACCGCATTTTATTGAATCCCTCTTATCGAGAGAACAATACATATGAAACGTCTGCTCCTCTGTAGATGACCCATGGTCACAGACGTACAGTCATGAAATGACATGAATGAAGCAGTTTATATCCACATCTATTGGCCTGGCATGTCCAGCCAGCCTCGTGCGTGTGTCCGGCCCGACATGCATGTCCTGTCAGTGGCGTGCCGCAGGACAGACACCACATCATGTGGAACAGAGCTCACGTGGAAAATGGACGCCACCACTTGTTGTTGGATTCCACTGTGGGCAACTTTATCAATTGTTTCAGAAGTATGTAGTGAACTTGTCAAGTGTAGCTGCAAAGCCGCTTCTGGCTGTCCTGGAAGATGTTCTTGCAAAAAAATGCTCAGTCGACATATACAGACCTTTGCAAGTGTAACTGCATGAAGGATTAGTTGTCAATTTCATATAAACATTTGACTTGAATAACTCAAACATTTTGTGGCAAAGCTGCTGCTCGGTAACTGAACATTAAGTATTTAATCCTTTGAACCATACTATTTGAAAGCGATGGCATCTACTTTGTCAACCTAAGAATGTTATGCTATCCTATATTTCTGGTGGTGGTGTTTTGAATTTACAGTAATTACAGTTTTCATGTGTTGACACCACTCAGTTTTCGTCATCTTGATATGATAGCAGACGATAATTGCACAAAGATTATGGTACAAGATAGTGTGCATTTTGTTTAATTACAGATTTACTTTGGTTTGCATGTTTTAAAAATAGATTTAACATTACCCTCTGACAGAGAGAATTTTTAAGAAAGCAAATGTATCTGAGTCAGTCAACCATAATCTGCATTGATAATGTACTACTACTACTCATCACTAATTGAAGAAAATAACAACCCCAGGTTTCGTTTCAGCACTGTAGCCGGGCTGACAAAGAGTCAGAGCTCTATTGAGCCGAGTATTCCTTTAACTTTAACTAGTAATGACTTCATGACTTTCTTTGCTAATAAAATTTTAACTATTAGAGAAAAAATTACTCATAACCATCCCAAAGACGTATCGTTATCTTTGGCTGCTTTCAGTGATGCCGGTATTTGGTTAGACTCTTTATCTCTGATTGTTCTGTCTGACTTATTTTCATTAGTTACTTCCTCCAAACCATCAACATGTCTATTAGACCCCATTCCTACCAGGCTGCTCAAGGAAGCCCTACCATTAATTAATGCTTCGATCTTAAATATGATCAATCTATCTTTATTAGTTGGCTATGTACCACAGGCTTTTAAGGTGGCAGTAATTAAACCATTACTTAAAAAGCCATCACTTGACCCAGCTATCTTAGCTAATTATAGGCCAATCTCCAACCTTCCTTTTCTCTCAAAAAATTCTTGAAAGGGTAGTTGTAAAACAGCTAACTGATCATCTGCAGAGGAATGGTCTATTTGAAGAGTTTCAGTCAGGTTTTAGAATTCATCATAGTACAGAAACAGCATTAGTGAAGGTTACAAATGATCTTCTTATGGCCTCAGACAGTGGACTCATCTCTGTGCTTGTTCTGTTAGACCTCAGTCCTGCTTTTGATATGGTTGACCATAAAATTTTATTACAGAGATTAGAGCATGCCATAGGTATTAAAGGCACTGCGCTGCGGTTTGAATCATATTTATCTAATAGATTACAATTTATTCATGTAAATGGGGAATCTTCTTCATAGACTAAGGTTAATTATGGAGTTCCACAAGGTTCTGTGCTAGGACCAATTTTATTCACTTTATACATGTTTCCCTTAGGCAGTATTATTAGACAGCATTGCTTAAATTTTCATTGTTATGCAGATGATACCCAGCTTTATCTATCCATGAAGCCAGAGGACACACACCAATTAGCTAAACTGCAGGATTGTCTTACAGACATAAAGACATGAATGACCTCTAATTTCCTGCTTTTAAACTCAGATAAAACTGAAGTTATTGTACTTGGCCCCACAAATCTTAGAAACATGGTGTCTAACCAGATCCTTACACTGGATGGCATTACCCTGACCTCTAGTAATACTGTGAGAAATCTTGGAGTCATTTTTGATCAGGATATGTCATTCAATGCGCACAAATATGTAGGACTGCTTTTTTGCATTTGCGCAATATCTCTAAAATTAGAAAGGTCTTGTCTCAGAGTGATGCTGAAAAACTAATTCATGCATTTATTTCCTCTAGGCTGGACTATTGTAATTCATTATTATCAGGTTCTCCTAAAAGTTCCCTGAAAAGCCTTCAGTTAATTCTAAATGCTGCAGCTAGAGTACTGACAAGGACTAGGAGAGAGCATATCTCACCCATATTGGCCTCTCTTCATTGGCTTCCTGTTAATTCTAGAATAGAATTTAAAATTCTTCTTCTTACTTATAAGGTTTTGAATAATCAGGTCCCATCTTATCTTAGGGACCGCATAGTACCATATCACCCCAATAGAGCGCTTCGCTCTCAGACTGCAGGCTTACTTGTAGTTCCTAGGGTTTGTAAGAGTAGAATGGGAGGCAGAGCCTTCAGCTTTCAGGCTCCTCTCCTGTGGAACCAGCTCCCAATTCGGATCAGGGAGACAGACACCCTCTCTACTTTTAAGATTTGGCTCAAAACTTTCCTTTTTGCTAAAGCTTATAGTTAGAGCTGGATCAGGTGACCCTGAACCATCCCTTAGTTATGCTGCTATAGACTTAGACTGCTGGGGGGTTCCCATGATGCACTGAGTGTTTCTTTCTCTTTTTGCTCTGTATGCACCACTCTGCATGTAATCATTAGTGATTGATCTCTGCTCCCCTCCACAGCATTTTTTCCTGGTTCTCTCCCTCAGCCCCAACCAGTCCCAGCAGAAGACTGCCCCTCCCTGAGCCTGGTTCTGCTGGAGGTTTCTTCCTGTTAAAAGGGAGTTTTTCCTTCCCACTGTCGCCAAGTGCTTGCTCACAGGGGGTCGTTTTGACTGTTGGGGTTTTTCCGTAATTATTGTATGGCCTTGCCTTACAATATAAAGCGCCTTGGGGCAACTGTTTGTTGTGACTTGGCGCTATATAAATAAAATTGATTTGATTTGATTTAATGTCATTTTCATTGCATCTGACATCATGCTTACTTATAAATATGTTCTTAATTCTCTCTTCTTTCATACAAATTCTTTGTAGATCATCTGTTTGGATTTCTTTGTCTTTAATTTGTCAAAATTAGACAAATTGATCAATTAAAATGAACCATTAGCAAGCCCAGCAATCTTTTTGGTGACTTTTTACATGTCACGTGAGAACTTCATCTGAGATTGATTTTGGGGAACATATCAAAAATTGTTGCTATAGGACCTAACAAACAGCTGCACAAAGTTTAGTACTTTTCTCCACTCTGTCCCCATCATTTTTCTTACAGCTCACACTATTTATGTCATTGTCCAGGCTGGTCCCGCCCATTATCGTGCTTTTTCATTGAGGTTGAAAAATCGATCCATCCATCCACCCATCTTTCTCTCACACTCTTATGCAAAATCAATATTTTTCACAAAACGGGGCTTTCAGTACATTTCTGTGTGTTTCAGGTGTGCACAGCACTTTACATTTTGACGTCATCCGCAGTGGGCTGAGACATCCATCAGTGCTGTGTTCAAACCCTGAGAAGCTCAACGATTCTCTCCTCCAGCTCAGGGGGAAAAATCCCTTATGCACATTCTATGTCTAATTAGTTAAGTTAGCAGCACCACACATGGGCAGAAATATTTGGTCATTTCAGCTGAGCTATGATAGGCTAAATAGTTGATCCATATTTGTCTCCATCCATATTTGTTAATTATTAAATGTTATATATTGAATAATTATCATATTGTAAAAAAGTCACATTTACATAACATCTCTGAAGTTCCACAATTTTATGAGTGTTTTCACAGATATTCTCCTGATTTAACACCTGAGACATATGTAACAGAAATGGTAAATGGACTGCATTTATATAGTGCTTTTCCATCTGCATCAGATGCTCAAAGCGCTTTACAATTATGCCTCACATTCACCCCGATGTCAGGGTGCTGCCATACAAGGTGCTCACTACACACCGGGAGCAATAGGGGATTAAAAATCTAGGAACAAATAAACAAACCAGTTCCTCTAATTTTACCTCAGAATATTAAATATATACACACACACACACGCACCATCACATTAAGTGATAAAATGTTTGAAAATATATTTTGTCATGCAGCAGTAAATAACATTCATGTTCGTGATGCCCCATTGTTGCAAAGTTGATACTGTTGGGAGGTGATGGACCAGTGGTTCAGCGGTGGGCTTGAGATCATAGGATCTTTGGTTCAAACCACCATCAAGCTGTAACGCCACTCAGGGTCCTTGCGTAAGATCCTTAATCCCCAGTTACTCCTCGTATGAGCGCCTTGCATGTCAGCACCCTAATGTGTGTGTGTGTGTGTGTGTGTGTGTGAGAGAGAGAGAGAGAGAATATGAGGCATCATTGTAAAGCCCTTTCAGCTTCTGATTCAGATTTAAAAGTATAAAGAGTAATTAAATTAATTACAGACTTTGTAATTAATTACATTCATTTTTTAATCACCTGACAGCACTAGATATTATTTGCAGTGCTTTATTCCGTACCTCCAGTCTGGGGTATTTCCACAGCTTCCTTTCACATAATAACAGTGTATTGTCACAGTGTAACAACAGCATACAACCATCCTGGAGCACTTAGTAAACGTGCCAATTTAGTGAGATGCAAACTGCGAATTTGTCCCTAATTTCCATGTTTGGTCAAAGTTCTTGTTTTGTTTTTTGTCTCCTTCCACTCTCCGCACGTTGCAGGTCAGTGAGTGAGATAGTACCCTACGTTTGCAGCCTCAAAAATGTCTTTGGCAATTTCATCCTAGCACTACTTATTCATGTGAAAAGTGAGTGAGTGGGTCAGTTTGTCATTTTAATTATGCTTTTGATTAACGTTTTGCTTGTGAAGGTTCCTGGATGCAACCTTCTATAACCTTCCACGTGTAACTAATGTAGCTGCGCAAGTCTTCTGTTGTGTGCTGCCATCTAGTGGAAGTATTGCTGTATAATTTAATCCTGCTAACAACAAATTGATAGGATTGACTTTCATAATGTACATATTGAATGGGTTGCCTTAATCATTATCAAAAAAATTCTGAGAAATTCTTCAGGAGCTGCCACTGGTAACATCAGTACATGAATAATCCTGTAACTTGCACTTGGTCAATCATGAGAGACATCAAAAACATATTGGGATGCATCACCACATCATGTTGCTCTGCCACCTGTGGGACCTCAGCCTTCCACTCTGGACCATTAAGGTCCTATTCAGAAACACATTCCCTGTGATTAACAAGGCAGGTCTGCAAATTTTCCATCAGTAACTGTAAAAACTGGCATATACTTACCTTTAAAATTTTGTGTTCTGATAGATACAATTGGGGACCTTTTGAAACTTGTATTATTGCTCATTCTGGTATCATTTTTAAAACCTAATTTCAGTTAATATTTTATGTCACTGGAATTTTAGAACAGTTGCACATGTCTGAGCTTGCTGAGGCATGTGAAGTAACCCTTCTGTTTGCATGTCACTTGTGAAGCCTTGTTGCCAATCGAGTGGTCCTGGTGGACATGAAGGCCACTGTTGCTTGTTGAAAAGCTTTAACTGTGAAAAGGTTGATGCAGTTTTCCTCAGCTGTTGATGTCAACATTTCTAACTTTATGCATTTCAGTGCAGAATATTGATTTGGTGATTAGCTATAAATGTGCGACTGGAAAAACATGTTAAGTAATTTACTCTGAGGCTTGTGAACTTAATGTAAATATATCCCACTCGGTCAGACACAGGCTTTTCCCTGGTCAAGTGAATCCATATCAGTTGTTTGAGCTCTAAATTTCTCTCCTGCATGTCCTCTTTGCCTCAGCTGTGTTTTCTGAGAGGCAAATTCTGCTGACTGTTGACACAAAAGACAACTTGGTGTAAATGGCACCAGGGATGGGACTGATCCGATTCCAGATCGGGATCAGGTTCCAATGCGACGTAATTCACGTATCAGAAAATACCGTTTTCTGATACCGGAGAAGAGCCACTGTGAATCCTCTCCACTGCTGTTGGTTGCTTTCTGCTTGTTTGCTGCCGAGCGGAAGCCGGGCTATTTGAGAGAGCTCTCTTTCACAGTGCTCTAGCTGTGGTTAACGGAAAATTAATGCCCGGCTCCCGGGTTCAAATTGTCTGTTAATCGAGCACGGATTTTCTGAAAAAGTAACTGACTTGTTGCTGAAAATGTGTGATAAAAAGTTAGCCGCTTCACTGTCCCAAGGCTGTCAAACCCTATGAAAAGCCAGCTTAGTGTACAGCCGAGAAGCCCAACAGAGATTCTGTCTGCTGAAAGGGGAAAAAGTCTCCATTAAAATCCTGCGCGTGAGCATCAGTAATGATGCACTTATTTTACAGTTGAAAGGCTTCGTGTTTCCAAAAAGTTCTAAGTTTGCGTAGCACGAAAACAGCGAGAGAGAAAGAAAAAGAAAAACAGAGGGAGAGAGAAAGTGAGCGAGACACAGAAAGAGAGAGAGGGAGACGGAGAGACAGAGACAGACAGAGGACATAATTTTTCATTTTTACTCTGTAACACTTGCTTTGACAATCAATCAATCAATCAATTTTTTTTTTATATAGCGCCAAATCACAACAAACAGTTGCCCCAAGGCGCTTTATATTGTAAGGCAAGGCCATACAACAATTATGTAAAACCCCAACGGTCAAAACGACCCCCTGTGAGCAAGCACTTGGCTACAGTGGGAAGGAAAAACTCCCTTTTAACAGGAAGAAACCTCCAGCAGAACCAGGCTCAGGGAGGGGCAGTCTTCTGCTGGGACTGGTTGGGGCTGAGGGAAAAAAACTGGAAAAAGACATGCTATGGAGGGGAGCAGAGATCGATCACTAATGATTAAATGCAGAGTGGTGCATACAGAGCAAAAAGAAAAAGAAACAGTGCATCATGGGAACCCCCCAGCAGTCTACGTCTATAGCAGCATAACTAAGGGATGGTTCAGGGTCACCTGATCCAGCCCTAACTATAAGCTTTAGCAAAAAGGAAAGTTTTAAGCCTAATCTTAAAAGTAGAGAGGGTGTCTGTCTCCCTGATCCGAATTGGGAGCTGGTTCCACAGGAGAGGAGCCTGAAAGCTGAAGGCTCTGCCTCCCATTCTACTCCAACAAACCCTAGGAACCACAAGTAAGCCTGCAGTCTGAGAGCGAAGCGCTCTAATGGGGTAATATGGTACTACGAGGTCCCTAAGATAAGATGGGACCTGATTATTCAAAACCTTATAAGTAAGAAGAAGAATTTTAAATTCTATTCTAGAATTAACAGGAAGCCAATGAAGAGAGGCCAATATGGGTGAGATATGCTCTCTCCTGCTAGTCCCCGTCAGTACTCTAGCTGCAGCATTTTGAATTAACTGAAGGCTTTTTAGGGAACTTTTAGGACAACCTGATAATAATGAATTACAATAGTCCAGCCTAGAGGAAATAAATGCATGAATTAGTTTTTCAGCATCACTCTGAGACAAGACCTTTCTGATTTTAGAGATATTGCGTAAATGCAAAAAAGCAGTCCTACATATTTGTTTAATATGCGCTTTGAATGACATATCCTGATCAAAAATGACTCCAAGATTTCTCACAGTATTACTAGAGGTCAGGGTAATGCCATCCAGAGTAAGGATCTGGTTAGACACCATGTTTCTAAGATTTGTGGGGCCAAGTACAATAACTTCAGTTTTATCTGAGTTTAAAAGCAGGAAATTAGAGGTCATCCATGTCTTTGTCTGTAAGACAATCCTGCAGTTTAGCTAATTGGTGTGTGTCCTCTGGCTTCATGGATAGATAAAGCTGGGTATCATCTGCGTAACAATGAAAATTTAAGCAATGCCGTCTAATAATACTGCCTAAGGGAAGCATGTATAAAGTGAATAAAATTGGTCCTAGCACAGAACCTTGTGGAACTCCATAATTAACTTTAGTCTGTGAAGAAGATTCCCCATTTACATGAACAAACTGTAATCTTAGACAAATATGATTCAAACCACCGCAGCGCAGTGCCTTTAATACCTATGGCATGCTCTAATCTCTGTAATAAAATTTTATGATCAACAGTATCAAAAGCAGCACTGAGGTCTAACAGAACAAGCACAGAGATGAGTCCACTGTCCGAGGCCATAAGATCATTTGTAACCTTCACTAATGCTGTTTCTGTACTATGATGAATTCTAAAACCTGACTGAAACTCCTCAAACAGACCATTCCTCTGCAGATGATCAGTTAGCTGTTTTACAACTACCCTTTCAAGAATTTTTGAGAGAAAAGGAAGGTTGGAGATTGGCCTATAATTAGCTAAGATAGCTGGGTCAAGTGATGGCTTTTTAAGTAATCGTTTAATTACTGCCACCTTAAAAGCCTGTGGTACATAGCCAACTAACAAAGATAGATTGATCATATTTAAGATCGAAGCATTAAATAATGGTACGGCTTCCTTGAGCAGCCTGGCAGGAATGGGGTCTAATAAACATGTTGATGGTTTGGATGAAGTAACTAATGAAAATAACTCAGACAGAACAATCGGAGAGAAAGAGTCTAACCAAATACCGGCATCACTGAGAGCAGCCAAAGATAACGATACGTCTTTGGGATGGTTATGAGTAATTTTTTCTCTAATGGTTAAAAATTTGTTAGCAAAGAAAGTCATGAAGTCATTACTAGTTAAAGTTAATGGAATACTCAGCTCAATAGAGCTCTGACTCTTTGTCAGCCTGGCTACAGTGCTGAAAAGAAACCTGGGGTTGTTCTTATTTTCTTCAATTAGTGATGAGTAGTAAGATGTCCTAGCTTTACGGAGGGCTTTTTTTTATAGAGCAACAGACTCTTTTTCCAGGCTAAGTGAAGATCTTTTAAATTAGTGAAACGCCATTTCCTCTCCAACTTACGGGTTATCTGCTTTAAGCCACGAGTTTGTGAGTTATACCACGGAGTCAGACACTTCTGATTTAAAGCTCTCTTTTTCAGAGGAGCTACAGCATCCAAAGTTGTCTTCAATGAGGATGTAAAACTATTGACGAGATACTCTATCTCCCTTACAGAGTTTAGGTAGCTACTCTGCACTGTGTTGGTATATGGCATTAGAGAACATAAAGAAGGAATCATATCCTTAAACCTAGTTACAGCGCTTTCTGAAAGACTTCTAGTGTAATGAAACTTATTCCCCACTGCTGGGTAGTCCATCAGAGTAAATGTAAATGTTAAGAAATGATCAGACAGAAGGGAGTTTTCAGGGAATACTGTTAAGTCTTCTATTTCCATACCATAAGTCAGAACAAGATCTAAGATATGATTAAAGTGGTGGGTGGACTCATTTACTTTTTGAGCAAAGCCAATAGAGTCAAATAATAGATTAAATGCAGTGTTGAGGCTGTCATTCTCAGCATCTGTGTGGATGTTAAAATCGCCCACTATAATTATCTTATCTGAGCTAAGCACTAAGTCAGACAAAAGGTCTGAAAATTCACAGAGAAACTCACAGTAACGACCAGGTGGACGATAGATAATAACAAATAAAACTGGTTTTTGGGACTTCCAATTTGGATGGACAAGACTAAGAGACAAACTTTCAAATGAATTAAAGCTCTGTCTGGGTTTTTGATTAATTAATAAGCTGGAATGGAAGATTGCTGCTAATCCTCCGCCCCGGCCCGTGCTACGAGCATTCTGACAGTTAGTGTGACTCGGGGGTGTTGACTCATTTAAACTAACATATTCATCCTGCTGTAACCAGGTTTCTGTTAGGCAGAATAAATCAATATGTTGATCAATTATTATATCATTTACCAACAGGGACTTAGAAGAGAGAGACCTAATGTTTAATAGACCACATTTAACTGTTTTAGTCTGTGGTGCAGTTGAAGGTGCTATATTATTTTTTCTTTTTGAATTTTTATGCTTAAATAGATTTTTGCTGGTTATTGGTGGTCTGGGAGCAGGCACCGTCTCTCCGGGATGGGGTAATGAGGGGATGGCAGGGGGAGAGAAGCTGCAGAGAGGTGTGTAAGACCACAACTCTGCCTCCTAGTCCCAACCCTGGACAGTCACAGTTTGGAGGATCCAAGAAAATTGGCCAGATTTCTAGAAATGAGAGCTGCTCCATCCAAAGTGGGATGGATGCCGTCTCTCCTAACAAGACCAGGTTTTCCCCAGAAGCTTTGCCAATTATCTATGAAGCCCACCTCATTTTTTGGACACCACTCAGACAGCCAGCAATTCAAGGAGAACATGCGGCTAAACATGTCACTCCCGGTCCGATTGGGGAGGGGCCCAGAGAAAACTACAGAGTCCGACATTGTTTTTGCAAAGTTACACACCGATTTAATGTTAATTTTAGTGACCTCCGATTGGCGTAACCGAGTGTCATTACTGCCGACGTGAATTACAATCTTACCAAATTTACGCTTAGCCTTAGCCAGCAATTTCAAATTTCCTTCAATGTCGCCTGCTCTGGCCCCCGGAAGACAATTGACTATTGTTGCTGGTGTCCCTAACTTCACATTTCTCAAAACAGAGTCGCCAATAACCAGAGTTTGATCCTCGGCGGGTGTATCGTCGAGTGGGGAAAAACGGTTAGAGATGTGAACGGGTTGACTGTGTACACGGGGCTTCTGTTTAGGGCTACGCTTCCTCCTCACAGTCACCCAGTCAGCCTGCTTTCCCGACTGCTCGGGATCTGCCAGGGGGGAACTAACGGCGGCTAAGCTACCTTGGTCCGCACCGACTACAGGGGCCTGGCTAGCTGTAGAATTTTCCACGGTGCGGAGCCGAGTCTCCAATTCGCCCAGCCTGGCCTCCAAAGCTACGAATAAGCTACACTTATTACAAGTACCGTTACTGCTAAAGGAGGCCGAGGAATAGCTAAACATTTCACACCCAGAGCAGAAAAGTGCGGGAGAGACAGGAGAAGCCGCCATGCTAAATCGGCTAAGAGCTAGTAGCTACGCTAACCTAGCGGATTCCTAAAAACACGCAAAGTGAATAATGTGTAAATAATTTAGAGGTAATTCAACAGAAGGAGTGCTCTAGTTAAGGCACCAGACAGGCCATGAAGCAGCACAGGTAACGCACGGCAACAGTGCTAAAAAATAAAATAAAATAAAAATCCGCCAGACAGGCTGTGGAGCAGCACAGGTAACGCACGGCAACAGTGCTAAAAAATAAAATAAAAATCCACCAGACAGGCTGTGGAGCAGCACAGGTAACGCACGGCAACAGTGCTAAAAAATAAAATAAAAATCCACCAGACAGGCTGTGGAGCAGCACAGGTAACGCACGGCAACAGTGCTAAAAAATAAAATAAAAATCCACCAGACAGGCTGTGGAGCAGCACAGGTAACGCACGGCAACAGTGCTAAAAAATAAAATAAAAATCCACCAGACAGGCTGTGGAGCAGCACAGGTAACGCACGGCAACAGTGCTAAAAAATAAAATAAAAATCCACCAGACAGGCTGTGGAGCAGCACAGGTAACGCACGGCAACAGTGCTAAAAAATAAAATAAAAATCCACCAGACAGGCTGTGGAGCAGCACAGGTAACGCACGGCAACAGTGCTAAAAAATAAAATAAAAATCCATCAGACAGGCTGTGGAGCAGCACAGGTAACGCACGGCAACAGTGCTAAAAAATAAAATAAAAATCCACCAGACAGGCTGTGGAGCAGCACAGGTAACGCACGGCAACAGTGCTAAAAAATAAAATAAAAATCCACCAGACAGGCTGTGGAGCAGCACAGGTAACGCACGGCAACAGTGCTAAAAAATAAAATAAAAAACCACCAGACAGGCTGTGGAGCAGCACAGGTAACGCACGGCAACAGTGCTAAAAAATAAAATAAAAATCCACCAGACAGGCTGTGGAGCAGCACAGGTAACGCACGGCAACAGTGCTAAAAAATAAAATAAAATTAAAAATCCACCAGACACGCTGTGGAGCAGCACAGGTAACGCACGGCAACAGTGCTAAAAAATAAAATAAAATAAAAAATCCACCAGACACGCTGTGGAGCAGCACAGGTAACGCACGGCAACAGTGCTAAAAAATAAAATAAAATAAAAAATCCACCAGACACGCTGTGGAGCAGCACAGGTGAAGTGAAAAAGCACAAGTGAAAAAGTCTTGAAAAAGTCTTGAAAAAGACTGTTAGTTCAGAGTCCAAAGCAGCAGGTAGCAGTCTCTGTGTAAACAGTTCGGCGTTCGGTCACGCAATGACTCAGCACTCAAGAAGTGGTTTACCGTGAGGCACTGAAATTGAAAATTGAGAAGGGGAGACAGACAGACAGAGAGTGCTGTCTTTTCTCTTTAAGTCGATAAGGCTATAAAAGTCTATTAAAAAATAAAAGTACTTAATTCTTTCACCAAAACTTCAAATCTAGACTTTGATCTTAGATGCACCTTCTGGCAAATTGTAGCTGAACTTTCAGGTGTCCTTTTTAAGAAAATCCTCATGTAATATCAACAATAATGATAATGAAATATCCAAATTCAGGTATCGGGATTGGATCGGAAGTGAAAAATTGTGGATCGGTGCATCCCAAAACGGCACCCAATGCCAAATCATGCTGCTGCTTTACTGTCACAGCTCGCTGAGAGAAAACTGGGTGGAAAAAAAAACAAGGAGACAATACACTTCAGGCAAGACGTTCACTCCTAAGTTGTTTCGATCAGCAGTGGACCTCTGAAGCCAAAAGTGGCTAGCCTTCCACAATTCCTTCAGGTGCGCAGCTATAACTCATCCAGAAAGAAACAAAAGAACTGAAGACACCATCTAAAGAAGTGCATGCCTCTTTCATCTCAATGAAGGTCACTAGTTATGACTTCACTGCCACAAAGACATCAGGGGAAAAGGAATCCGTGAAAGACTGGCAAGGTGGAGACTTCTAGTAACTGAGGAGAACATTTAAAGGAACGCTTTGCTTTTTCCAGTCTGAGCCATATTATTCTGTGCTTTTGGATTAAACTTTTCACTAGGAGCAGAAACAATGCTATTTTGTACAGTACTGAGTTAGAATCCCAACACTATAAAGAGCTAAACAATTATACATTTGAAGCCTATGGGACAAACTAAAAACCTTAAACTGCTTGTTGTCTCCACTGAATAGGCAAAAATGTCATTGCTAATGTCTGTTAGCAAGGAAAGGTTCCCTGTGGAGGTACATGGGTGCATGTTTATCTCTGTGAATGTACAGACTCTTTTTGTGTATGTTTTGTTTTTTAATGAATTAATATACAGGCAGCCACTCGCCGCCTTTTTCTGATCTGGCCACACTGCTCTCTAAGGACCCATTCGCACTATGACATGAAGTGACTGACGCCAGCTGATGTAGCAGCTTCTCAAAAATCCCTCTGAAACACTGGAGAAGGCTCATTCCAGGGATCCACATTTCTTGTCTTCATTGCACATCGACAGCTCAGTGAATGGCAACATTGTACTAGCAAAGCTCAACGCTTGGTGACAGTCCACTGACTTATTATTGGATGTACGAGGTCTGTCCATAAAGTATAGGTCCTTTTTATTTTTTTCAAAAACTATATGGATTTCATTCATATGTTTTTACGTCAGACATGCTTGAACCCTCGTGCGCATGCCTGAGTTTTTCCACGCCTGTCGGTGACGTCATTCGCCTGTGAGCACTCCTTGTGGGAGGAGTCGTCCAGCCCCTCGTCGGAATTCCTTTGTCTGAGAAGTTGCTGAGAGACTGGCGCTTTGTTTGATCAAAATTTTTTCTAAACCTGTGAGACACATCGAAGTGGACATGGTTCGAAAAATTAAGCTGGTTTTCAGTGAAAATTTTAACGGCTGATGAGAGATTTTGAGGTGACACTGTCGCTTTAAGGACTTTCCACAGTGCGAGACGTCGTGCAGCGCTCTCAGGCGGCGTCATCAGCCTGTTTCAAGCTGAAAACCTCCACATTTCAGGCTCTATTGATCCAGGACGTCGTGAGAGAACAGAGAAGTTTCAGAAGAAGTCGGTTTCAGCATTTTATCCGGATATTCCACTGTTAAAGGAGATTTTTTTAATGAAAGACGTGCGGACGGGTCCGCGCGTCGGCTCGCAGCCGCCGCGACGCTCCGCCACAGGAAAAACACCTCTGTTGGAAGCCTTAAGGACAAGTTGGAACATGTCCAGCTGTTAAACAATTTCTCATATACTCACTCCACTGAAAGCCATCAAAAGCCGCCTGGATTTTACAAATGGTTATCAACACGGAGGTGTTTTTCCTGTGCCGCCGCTCCGCGCCGGCTGCGTCCCGACGCGCTGACCCGTCCGCACGTCTTTCATTAAAAAAATCTCCTTTAACAGTGGAATATCCGGATAAAATGCTGAAACCGACTTCTTCTGAAACTTCTGTTCTCTCACGACGTCCTGGATCAATAGAGCCTGAAATGTGGAGGTTTTCAGCTTGAAACAGGCTGATGACGCCACCTGAGAGCGCAGCGCGACGTCTCGCACCGTGGGAAGTCCTTAAAGCGACAGTGTCACCTCAAAATCTCTCATCAGCCGTTAAAATTTTCACTGAAAACCAGCTTAATTTTTCGAACCGTGTCCACTTCGATGTGCCTCACAGGTTTAGAAAAAATTTTGATCAAACAAAGCGCCAGTCTCTCAGCAACTTCTCAGACAAAGGAATTCCGACGAGGGGCTGGACGACTCCTCCCACAAGGAGTGCTCACAGGTGAATGACGTCACCGACAGGCGTGGAAAAACTCACGTATGCTCACGAGGGTTCATGCATGTCTGACGTAAAAACATATGAATGAAATCCATATAGTTTTTGAAAAAAATAAAAAGGACCTATACTTTATGGACAGCCCTCGTAGTTCAACTTTTGGCTTCTGAGGTGGACACATTAGTGGTGCACTCCATCGAGTAGAAGCATAGCTTGGTGGAGCTGATCGTTGACTCAGTGTTTGAGAAGTCAATTGACGTAGTCACGCAGCCGTTACTCGATCTAACTCTGCAATTGCGTCACTTGTTACTGGTGCTTCATCCAGACAGGTTCTACGTGTTCCTTCATATTTTAACACATTTCACAAATGTAGACATGCAGTGCTTCCCGTCAAGTCTCCGACATTGGCCAGTGGATACGGAAAGAGAGTCACGGTGTACTTGTGGACATGACGTAGTGGTGGCAGTGCTCAATTCTTGTCGACCTTTTAGCGTGAACAGCATGTTGAAAACTTTTCCGGAACCATGACAAACATCAGCATGTGGAGTCTGGTGTACCCTGGCGCTGATTGATGTTAATCAACGTTAAGCAAACGCTAGGCTAATCATTGGAGTGTAAATGCACCATAAGGCCCTGAGTCCATGTATGTGTGTGTGTGTGTGTGTGTGTGTTTGTTTTTGTTTTCTGGCAGAAATTGTTGAGTGAGTGTCCAAAAGCACTTTCTTCCCAGCAGTTTCAAAGAGCACTCAAATATGCTCCTATGACAACAATAAACTGCTGACGACTAGCCTATAATGGCCACATACACTCCAGTCTCATTTAGAGCAACTGAAAAAAGTTGCTGGTGCTCAGAAAAAAAATGTTATATGGACAGGGGACCTTAGTTCATAAAAGCAGATTGTTGATAAGTTTCTTGTTCTCCTTCTCTGTTGGTTAACAACTGAACTGATGCCCACTCCGACAACACAACTGCTCCGTTCCAGATAGAGACCAAGTCCTTTCAAGGGTGTCTAATGCTATCGTTTTGGTGTGCACCAATGTGTGATTTGCTGTGTTCACACCTCCCCATTATTTAGGGTCTGGTCCTTTCTCTGCCCCTGACTAAGACAGCGTCTCTACATCTGGACTTGGTTCCTGGGCACCAGATTGTGGCTGCTCACTGCTCCTAGTGGTTTGTGTCTGAATGTAATTAGGATGGGTTGAATGCAGAGAACAAATTTCAATGTATGTATATATGTACAATGACAATAAAGGCTCTATTCTATTCCATTCCATTCCCATTGAATCATACAAAGAGGAAAACCATACCAGAGTCAATTTTAACCTGACTATAAAAAGTATAGGTGTGAAAATACCCTTAAATGCAAGTTCACCCCTTAAATACAGTCAAAAGTTCCCTAGTTCAGTTCAGTTTAATTTCAAGGCAGTTTATTTGCATAGTGCCAGATCACAATGTGTATAAGTTTTCCCAGGGTGCTTCACAGGGGTCTTACCTTGTGAAGCACCTCTTTCATTCGGTTAAATTTTATGTTTATTTTTCTTTTCTTTTCCAGACCTTTAAAGTCTGCACGTGGTTTACTCAGGTTTACATTTGCATTAAAAGCCTTACACCTTACCTTTTGTTGTACTTTTTTTTACAGTGACTAATAAAGTATCTGTATCTTACCTTACCCACCTGGCAGAGCAAGTACATTAGCAACAGTGGTAATAGTTAAGTGTGTAAAGACAGATATAATAGAACTTAAAAGTAGTTCTTTCAATTTCTGCAATATCTAAAAATATTAATGTTGTTTAAAGATGCATGTTGGTGTATGTAAACTACTGACCCACTGAAAATCTGATGTAGTGAAGAAAAACTGAAATTAATCTGTCTTGTAACTGGTGGCTTAGTAGTTAGGACTGTTATCGCACTGCAAGAAGGTCATGGAATCACTTCTCACCTGATCCTTTCTGTGTAGAGTTTGCGTATTCTTTTCCTCCGGCCACTATGGCTTCCTCCAACTATTAAAAACACGCTCATTTTCAGTGTGTTTCTTTCTCTGCCTCTGACCGAGGCAGCGTCTCTATATGTGCGCGCTGGACTGTGGCTACCCATTGCTCCTAGTGGTTGAATTGTGTCTTCACTCTAATTAAGATGGGTTTAATGCAGAGGACAGATTTTGTCCATCCATGGGCATGCGCATTGCTATTATTCCATCCATTTCAATATATTAGTATTATTATTATTATTCATCTTCAGAGCTGGCACTGGCATCTTCTGTCACCAGAAAGCATTTGTAATTTTGACAACCAGAAACCAGGTCTAAAATCTAGCATAATACAATTGAGCGACTTCATAACGCACATACAGTATCACTGTCCTCACCTGCAATTCGGTAATATTATTATGATGATGTATTATAGCTGCTGTCAGGGGGAAAAAACAGATCGGGACAAGGGAGAATAAAAACATTCATATTTTACAAGAAAATTCTCTGTCCATCACTGATGTTTCAACACCCCGTACATGTGCATAAAATACAAGACATGCCTGAACTTCAACAGCTCTTAGTCAACACTCCTCGCAAACATGTAACCCTGTTACCTGCTTTGTCTTACATCAGGAGCTTTGGTGTCCTCTGTGTGTTCTGACAAGTTAGAGGTGATCCATAATGAACCACTAATCCTTTTGGTTGTGTCTGCTTCCTCGATGCCACGGTGCTGTGTGCCTGGCACAGTTCAGTTTAAAGGGGGGAGGACAGGTGCCACTCAAATAGGTTGTCATATTTGAGCTGCAAAAAATGCCCATGAATATAAACACAGGAAACTCAACCCTACTGCACCCAGCAGCCGGCTTTGCATGGCATCTCCAACTCTTTATAACAAAGTGCACTGGGACACACCCCAAATGGGCTTGCGTTATCTACACAATTTTGTTTAGTATTCACTGCTAAAATGGTGTTCTGTAAGTTTTTAGCCATGTAAACGTAAGTTAAGTATGAACTTAACTGTGATAAAATAGAACTCAGTTTTTCCATATTATATTTAAGCATATTAATAACTTAACAATGGTGTATATTCTTTAACAAATACAGTTATGGCCACTGAAAGACTGTCTTTTTAAGCATCCCACTGTTTTTTTTTTCAACAGAAAATAAATGTTACTTTTTGATGACTTTCTAAACAAATACAGCAAATTCACTTGGTGCTATTGTTAAAATCAATACAGAAAATTTTCTAATCCTCTTTATTGCAGATAGAAAGTCCATAAATGCACTTGAAGCATGATTGGACACAAAGATGATTTTCTCCAAGAAACTTGAAATTGTACATAATTTATCTTCCTGTGTGAGCTTCATTGACCAGCTTACTTTAATCATGCCTCACTTAACAAGCGTTAGCTCCCCCACCATGATGTGGCACACTTCCCTGCAGCATGCTCCACTTTGTGTTTGCCGTTTGTCAGTCAAGCCTCTCTATTGTGAAATTAAATGTGTTAAAATTAAAGGACAAGGGCCTGGCTGCGCTGTTCCAAACGTGCAGCAGACACAGGTCACTGACTGGTATTTCATGCATTTTAATTTATTTATGCCATTTCAAATACAAAAAGTAAATCAGGTTTCTCAGTATAAAAATTTGGAAAATGATGTTCCTTAAACTCAAACTGAAAACAAATCTCTACAACTTGATATAAATTAATACAAAAAAATATAAAAGCCAACATAATGGTTGCATAAGTAATCAGCCCCTTTGGTATAATACCTGTAAATAATCAGCTTTATTGCTAGTTTTCATCAGACAAGTCAGGGGATGGATACGTGAAAATTTCCGTCACTGAATATTTATTTACATAAATTATGAAGAAGTACAAACAGTATGGCACTCTGTGGTAAATCTGTGTGGAGTAGACGGTTCTCAAAAACTGAGTGACTGTGCAAGAAGGAGAACAGTGAGGAAAGCCACAAAGACACCCGGACAACCCAGAAGAAGTTCTAGGCTTCTGTAGCTGTGTGTATAGAGCAAGTTTTGCATTTTGCATCACCAGTTATAGAGCTTCATGAAGTGGTATAGAGGAGGATTTTCTTTCACCAAAACATAAAATCTAGGCTTGCTCAGATGTAGCTTCTGGCAAATTGTAGCTGAACTTTCAGGTTTTTTTTTTTGTTTTTTTTTTAAGAAAATCCTCACAGTGGAAACTGACAGCTGAAATCTGAGATAGATAGCTGAGATAGCTTTTTGTATCCTTCCCCTCAACCATGATGTTGAACAATCTTTGTTTTCAGGTCATTTGAGAGTGGTTTAGACGGTCCCATGTTGCCACTCACTAGAAGAGATGCAAAGAGGGTAAACATAAATGGCCACCTTAAATACCCTTTCTCATGATTGGATTCACCTGTGTAAGGAGGTCAAGGGTTAATGAGCTTACAAACCAATTTTGTGTTAATTAGTGCTAAATGTATTCAAATCAATAAAATGACAAGGGTGCCCAAATTTATGCACCTGCCTAATTTTGTGTAAAGAATTATTGCACACTTTCTGTAAATACTAGAAACTTCATTTCACTTCTCAAATATTAGTGTGTTCATCTGCTGTATGATATATTTAAGTGAAATTTCTGATCCAGACAACCAATGATTTATAAAGGAAAATCATGAAAATGATCATGGGTGCCCAAACTTTTGCATACAACTGTATCAAGTTGTAGAGATTTACTTTCAGTTTGAGTCTAATGAAGATAATTTTCTATTTTTTTATATTGAGAAACCTGATTTACTTTTTGTATTTGAAATGCCATAAATAAATTAAAATGTATGAAATACCAAGGGGCTAAATACTTTTGCAAGCCACTGTAACATCCTATGGAGGGGAGGAAAAGTGGTGAAGAGCTATTGCAGGACTGCTCATCACATTCACTGTGTGCAAGGCCATTATTATTATCACACTGAATGCGCCATCATTTAAAGTAACAGCCTGATTTCCGACATTTATCTCCTGTATCATAGGCCGACTGTCAATTGCATTGAGAGCACAGTGGCAAATTATGGGTTATGCATTAATCCTTGGAGTCTGGATTGTTCCCCGGTGTAATTATGCAATGCTAATTCTGCTCCCATGCACTTGCCATGTTGGAAAGAATTGTTTGGATGTCGCATAGTTGGGAGAATTGGAATACGAGTGTATAAATCTGTTTGAGATTGGTTTGTGTTGCAGCACCTGTTGAACTTGAGTTCATCCCCTATGTCTCCCCACAGCTGTGGGGGTGTGTGTGGCTGAGAGGGGAACATTCATCTAGTGCTTCGATCCATATTTCCAGAGACTGGTTCAGTTACAGGTCAGACCACCTTGAACTATGCTAAATTTATTGTCTCAAAGGTGGACAGGGTCACTTCTTGCTCCCCCCATCAACACAAGACCTTTGACGTTAGATGGGGAGCGGACACAGGCAACACTGACAAATCCCTGTCATGCGCTTTGAGGAGACATTCTGTTGGTGTCTGAGGTCGTGTTTAAAAGTGGGGTGTTTTTCTGGCATAGGTAGGATTATTGAATTTTTTTTTTTTTCATAAATATGTGTCAGGGAAAAAGGCACTTGCCAAGCAGTGGCAGAGTTGGGTCAAGCCACTTAGCCCGGCCCCATGTTGTGATCTGGAGTAAAGGGAATGTGGTTCAGGGGAAGAGGAACAAAATTCAGTCACAGCATGCCTGACCTCTTTGCTGGACTGTGCACCTTAGTGGGTGTGTGTTTTCACTTTCACTGAAACGAGACACTCCGCCATATGTTTTCTTTAAATAGGCAGCTGAGTGGAAAACTGTAGCGCTGTGTTGTGTCTGCCTGATGAGCACTGAGTTGCATCTGGTCAAAGAGTAGTCTGTTCAAAATTTCACAATGATGGACATTTTCATTTATATAAATGCCAATAAAGCTTAATTATACCCCCTGTAAATAAACTTGGGGGAGTAAAGGGAATCAGCCGGTCCATCTGTCTGTCCACGAGTGTTGCGAGCGCAGTTCCTCCAAAACCAGTTAATGGATTTCAATGAAACTTCAGACAGTGATGCCACACCATATGAAAAAGTGCATGAAGGAAAAGGATTCCAGCCAAACATCTTAAAAGTGAAGCTAATTGTAATTTTGGTGTTTAAATGATGCATGACAATCATTCGTTCATGCATATTGACTATATGAATACAACTCCTTGTAATCTGGTACCAGCTTTCTCAGTTGGGCACACCACGAAGAAGAAGAGGTTCTTATTTAACCTGGGTAGCCAACAAAAGCACAAAGCTTATTTCCAGAAGGGCTCACGGTCTACCTCCCCACCACACTTGTTCCAGGCGCCGGTTGGGAGCTTGGCAGCGATAAGGAGCTGAACCTGGATTGCCGGCGTCACAGTCAAACATGCAAACCATTATGCCAACACCTCCCTGCAGACCATAACCTGATTTGGTTACAACTTTTCTTTTCATGTAGGCGACTTGCAGTGGTGGCACACTCCAGGCACGTCACGGTTCAATTTGATTATGATTCAGAGGGCTACGTTTTGATTCTAAAACTATAATCAAAATTAATTTAGTTCTATTACAGTCTTTAACAGTTATAGCAGGCCAAGTGGTTAGTGTGCTTGGTTTCGGAGCAGAACATTCCTGGTTCAAACCCCACCCCTGCTCACTCTCCATGTAATGTGGAGTTGCCTCACGAAGGACATCCATCATAAAACTTGTGCCAAAATCAACCTGCATATCCACCTCGGATCTGCTGTGGTGGCCCAGAGTGCAAATAAGGGAGTAGCCAAAGGGACTTACTGTATTTTCCGCAGTATAAGCCACTTTTTTTTTTCTTTTTTCTTTTTTTTTTACTAGTTTGAGAGGTCCTGCGACTTATAGTTCGACTTATATATGGAAAAAAAACATGATTCACGACCACAAATCTTTTTTTACACTTGAAATGAGAAACACACCATTAAACTGCCTTTTTGTAAACAGGAGAGGTGGAAATTTTCTAACAGGCCTTGATTACTTTCAGCATGCGATTAAAATTGAGTCGGGGCACACTTAAAGCGTTACTTAAATGAGTGATTGTCATGGCATTACTATTTTCATCTTTTCTTCATGTCGACTCCAGTTAACACAATTAGCAGTAGGGATTGGTATCAAGAACCAATTCTTTTCAAGAATCGTTAAGAAATGATTCGATCTACTGACATCAATAGCCTTTTAACTTAATGATTCCCTTATTGGTCCAATGGAGCGGCTGCTGTTTTTGAGGGTATTTATTAGGAAAATGATCATTTCTGTACATTAATTGCAGACCCTGCAATTAACATATGTAATATACGTACTGTCTGTAATCATCCACTTATGCAGTGCGGCTCTGCTTGAAGCTTGGACCAAAGAAGCAGTGCTCTGAACCACTGCTTCATTGGTTCTCTGCTTCGCTGCTTTTCAGAAGCTGCAAGTCTTTTTCTTAACCTCTCTCAAAGCCATTGATGTCAGTCATGAATCAGTTTTGTGCTGATTAATGTCACTAACTGGGACTCTTGCAAAACAACAACAAAACAAAAGAAAAGATAAAACCAACTAACAATGAAAATAAGTAAATAAATATAGAAATAAATAACTTTTTCCTGTGAACACCTAGTGACTCGTACACGTCCACTTCATCTCTGTTTTATTTAAGTTTAATGACAATTTGTTTTGGTCAAACCATATTTTCAATTTATTAATTTCTTCAGTGCTTTCCTCCAGAAGTATCTGCCAAGCTAGAAAACTGTTGCATCTTAGTAAAGGCAGAATACTACTGGAATGAATTTGAATAAGGAAAGTTGTTTTTTTTGTTGTTTTTTTTCTCACCAAAATGGGTGCTGCACTCACTGAAGTTTATTGTCTGGAATAGCCCAAGATTCACCACTTTCATCCCTGAATATGTCAATCGTGAGTCACTTTTGTTCGGATTAAAGTCACTAACTGGGACTCGTGTCTTATTGCAGTAAAGAAATGAGAATCGTCCTCCCTTCTGTTCACACAGCTCCAAATGCTATGCAGCTCTCTGCCGAGTCAAGTTAGAACAATAGAGTCCAGTCGGAATAAATAAATTCAAAGCGAAACACCGGTTAAATCAAATGACACCTCTTTCCAAATGTTGTAATACAAACAAACTGCAATTGATCAAAATGTTTTTTTCCTCCCAAAACGAGACGTCCTCCGCTGACGTGCAGCAGCTGGCTGAGCTCAGCTCAGGGGTTTGGAGAGACATTCATGCCAAAATGTCTGAAAGGAAATGCTTTTGACAAAAAACTACAGATTTTATTTATTTTTATTTATGTCCAGAGATCAAGGATCCAGTGACCAATTTAAAATGTTGTTGACATAGAAAACCTGTAAAGCCTACTTTTAGTACACAGAAAATTCACAAGAGGTATCGATAAGAGAATCGATAAGAGAATCGGATCGATAAGCGAAATTGATAATGGCATTGATATCAATAAAATCTTATTAATACTCATCCCTATTTAAGAGCTCGTTTTATTATTTGAAAGAACCGTTTCATTTTATATTTTAACATTAAATGACTGAATAGTTCAACATGTATATGAAGAAAAAGATCTTTTGCTTGCACAAGGAAAAGAAGCCCGGCCCTGCTGTGTATAATTTCATAATTGGTCAAATTCATACTTTTGCAATTACACTGTAATGATTACAACTATTAAAGCAATGATCTAGTAAATAAGGATGGTAATTAAATGCTGAAATTATTATTTTCTGAGCATGTCTTGGACTTCATTTACATCATTCATTAATAAATACAAACACTGTGGTACTGTATGGTAAATTTGTGTCAAGTAGGCAGTTCTCACAAATTGAGTGACCATGCTAGAAAGAGACTAGTGATAGAAGCCACCAAGACACCCAGATAAGATGGTTGGAGAAACTATGCATAATGCAACTTTTCTCTTTAGTTTGTGACTTGTGGGCCATGTATGACCCAACCTCCTTTTGTGATCAAGCTTTGCAGAACTATGGTAGGCTTACATAGATAATGAACATATCAGTCTACTTTAGCTTTCGTGTCTCTGAGTGCCTCGCTTCACATTTTTCCATGGTATGCATATCGTAATTGGAGTTTTTAACCCCCCCCCCCCCCCCTTTGAGTCCAACTGGGCCTGAAAACACTTTTTTGGGAAAGGCTTTCACTCATTTGGCTTAAACAGACTTATTCCACCAACTAGCCTTGAGTAACAGGTTATTGTCAGTTCATGTGCATGTGAATCTGTCTCTTTGTATATGCACAAGCATCTTGCAGAACTGCCTGAGCCCTGGCCATGGTGAAACACCACCACAGAGATCAGATAACTAGAAATGACAGCAGTGCCTTTTTTCTTCTTCTTCTTCTTTTACTGTTTATTCAGCTTCGAGGCTGTACCCACATATTAAAAAGGTAGTGAAAACCCTGCTTTTGATTCTGGGATCATATCACTAAAATGTTGCACGTGTAAACACAACAGGCAATGTCAGCAGAAATTGAGATATATCATACAAGAACTTGATAAGGTAATTATTATTACATTCCTAGACATACATTTTAATCCATTATTGTTAAGGACAACCAGGAGGTGTATTAGTACCACCTGTAGGTGGTATTAATTTTTTTCAGCAGAGTACTTAAATTAAATGGCACAGCAGTTTTTCCTGCATAGAGAAATGTGAGGTCAAATTTTCAGTCAAATTTTGTGCAACTATAATATGAAATATGGACCCAGGGGCCCACATTCCACTGCAGAATAGAGATCCTCTACAACAACTTGCATATAATGCAAATAAAGTTGAATGTTCTTGACTAGAAAATGGACCAAACCACTTATTATTAATAAAAGTAATATTAATATGCATGTATAGACTACAGGATAGAGTCCCCCTATAACAACAATGAAATTAATTCTTAAAGAATAGGAAGTAGATCAATCCAAATACTTCTAATATAAACAAGTCTTCAAAGACATGCTGGCCCCACAGCTAGTCATCAGGGTATCAACAAGACAATATCTGTCATTAGGGCTGAAATGATTGAGTAACTCGAATAATTCGATTACAAAATGTTTGAGGCAAATTCTTTGCCTTGAGGCTTTGTTTAATGCTATAGTATACGCCAGGCCTGTGTGTGGCGTTGTAACACTCCCACAAACACAGAGAAGATGACCGTAGAGCATACGCATAACTAATGTAAGAGCTAATCAATGTAGCAGGCGATGCTACAAGTTTACAAAGCCACACGCTGTATGAAATGTGTATTATAGCAGAGTTGTGGCCCCTGATTAACAAATCTCTCACTATGAGTGAGAGCCTGCATTCTGAAATAAACTCCTCTCACATTTTTACTAAGAATTTTGGGACCCTTGGTACAATTCCTTGTTATAGGTTGTTAGCAGAGTTATGGCCTTTGATTAACAAACCCAGACATTGCCAGTTTAATGAGTTGGTGTCTTCATTCTGAAATCAACTGTCACATGTACCTTGAAATGTTAGAAGAATGTTGCAAGCATTTATACCAAAGCAGCATTTGCCAGTGGGGGATATTGTGCTCTCAGAACATTCTCATTCTTGATGAAGTGCCACATCTTTTTGTGTATACCTGACAGAGCATCTGCTGGTCAAGGAAAAAGTCAGAGTGGTGGTGGCAGATTAAGGCCCTGTCCGCGCAGAAACGGCTTCAGGCATATCCACATAGGTTTTTGTATCGTATTGGTGTTTCAACGGAAATAGCATTTTCATCTGAATGAACAAATATGCAGCTTTTCTGAAACAATAATGTCATAGCTCTATGTCTGTAACCTCAGCCACTCACAATGAATAACATTGAGCACAGTGACACTTAAGTAGTTGCAGAATATTTCAGCTTTTAAAATAAGTTTTTGTTTAGTTTTTTCTTGTTGGCGGGACAAAGCACTGCCGTCCTCTGCTTCAGGCTGACCCAGAGGATGCCAGCAAGAAGAAAAATGCCAGCACTAAGAAAAAATAACTTATTTTAAAAGCTGGAAGTCCATTCAGCAATGACTTTTAATGCCACAGAACTCCATTTATTCACACCAGTGTTCACCACAGGCATTAGTGGTCTCTTCAGCATCCATATATATATATATATATATATATATATATATATATATATATATATATACACACACTAGCAAAGTACTCGTCCTTTGGACGGTAAAGAAAGAGTGTACTAATTGTGAGTCACTGACTCAGGAAAGTGTGCTGCAGTGTACTGAGACAATGTATTAGCTTCCAAATGAAAGCTTTCAAAGCATTTTGAAATAGCAGCTATAACAGACACACTGAACCCTTATTTAAGAAGGTTAAACATCATCTTTTTTTTAAGTCCTAATAATAAGCCAGTTTTGAGATTCTTAGTGCGCATGTGCGCAGAACTCCTAACACTTCCGGTTCACAGGTCAATGCATATAAACAGACTGGAGACGCCGTTCATGCTGATAAGAAGACAGTGTTTTTGAAGCAACATAACTGCTTAAATAGCCGAAAGAAGTCACAGTGTGGACAGACAACGGTATGTAAACATTTCTAAAGTCAGTAGTTTGACCACGTCGGCTCCGTTCTATGACGAGCCACTCCCAGTGTTTGGAAACAAAACAGCAAAAGGATCAGGCTGTGAACACTTTACTGTGCAAGACCTGTTTTGTTGTTGTTGTTGTTGTTGTTATGAGAGTCTGTACTCACACTCTCCTTAGAACAACTAAACTGTTTAAACTGTTGCATATATTTATGATTGCCATTGTTAATTATGTCATGGTTATTTTTCTCTTTGTACGTATCAGCTTTTCACTTATGCAAACACCATATTAGGTTATCATAAAGGGTAGCTTTTTTCTTATTTTAATATATTTAAAAAAAACAGACAAGAGAAATTAAAATGCTTTATTGTCAATACATTGAGTCACATTTGTAACATTATGTAATTGAAATAAGAAGCTTCTTTCACCTTCAGACTAGAGGTCAAAAATTTTTACAATCCTGGTGTTTACTGTCATTACATTGCAAAAAGGTGGATTTTTGGGGGGATTGACCACAAATGTAGGGTTAATGTAAGAGGGTTAAGAAAAGACCAGAAATGATGTGCACTTTTGATGCACCATGCCAAGGTGTACATCCCTCCTCCCATCTTAGACATTGATCAAGAAACTGCTGCTGATGTTGCAAAGAGGAGAAAAATTGCAAATGCCAGGATTCATGTTGAACGGGCTGTTGGGAGGATGAAATGGGCCAGTTACTCTTGTCCCAGTCCTGGCTGACACTGTATTAGTCTGTGCAGCACTTTGCAATTTGCTGCCGCCACTTGTCTGAGAGTTTACACACTATACTAATTAACAAATGACAACATATGTAACCAAAAAATATAGATATGTTTCTCATAAGAATAGTATAGGATGAGCAGTGTTACTTAAAAGACATTCAGCCTTGCAGTTTTGAAATGACCAGGTTTTTGCTACACAGGCATTGGCCAGTTCACAGTAATGGAACAGAAAATTTATTGGTGACTAAATGTGACTACAAAATACATTCATTAAAAATGCTCTTATCCCACAAAGTTTTGTCTTTTTGATATATTTCATACTTACTTGGCATACTGAATATGATAGGTAGTGGTTCCCAGTCCAAGAGACATTTTGGGGCCCTTTTCAATGCAACTCTTGAGTTAATGTTTCTTATTAGCACTGTACACAAAGTCAGAAACATTTAATTTTCAGACGTTTTTTAAATTATTATTTATATGGTGATGTGGGGGAGAGATCTGCATGAAGATTGAGCAGATGAGACCTTGGTCATCTGAACACGTCATTGTAATGTGTAATGTTCATATTATTGGAATTAAATATTATAGTTGTACAGGAGCATCTATAATACAGTTCTTAATCATTTGGCTGACAATCCAAGCAAAGCAAGTGCAGCAACCACTGACAACCTTCACCGTCTTCTTTGAGACACCCAAACTTTGTGTGGAAGCTTATATGTTCATAGAAGGGGTGCAGCCTGCTTTTAAAAAGCAGTAAACAGAATCGAGATGGATGGTAATACACTTCCTTCAACCACTGTGAACTGAAGTATGAGTTCGCTTTTCCTTCTCTGTAGTCTGTAAGGAGCCTGTGTGTGGGTCCCTCTCCTCTCCACTGATGAGATATGTCACAGGACATACACAGTGACCAGTGATGGATTCCTTTCTGTTCTCCTGAATAAAATAAAAGTATATACTATAATAAAGACATCATTTGACTTCATTCTTTCATTCATTGCATGTCAGACAGAAACTGTGGCCAAATGTACATAATGTGTGAATCAAAATGGAAATAGGAATAATGGATAAAAATATAATTTATAATCACAATTAAAATATTGAGACAGATGAACATAAAGTTTATGCACTGCTGAGAACACTCATCACGCCTACTTTTTTTAAGCAGTCATCAGTTTTGCACCAGACAGCAAACTTTAAACTTGACTTGAACTGGTTTAACAGTGCTGTCTCCTTTTGAGCCAGAAAAATAACCCTGCACGGTGACATGGGCTGACACACTGCAGGACTGAAAGACAAGACAAGTCAGTGGTACACCGTGCAAATGGATCGGTCAAGTTTAGTTATTAAATAACTTAATTGTTCCCACAATGAAAATGGTAAATGGACTGCATTTACGTATTGCACATAAGCAGTTTCAACTCTGAATTACATTCAAACTGCCTTTTTAGTTTCTGTATCACAAGCACATCTACACACCAGTAGTATTATCATGCTGTATCCCTTTGGCCATACCTCCATCATTGAAGAAAAAAGAAAAACGTTTCTAGAATGTCACATTCATAGCTCCCATTCATCTTTAACAGAGCAAATATAGATCTTTCATGGATCACATTTACGTGCACACTAAGACATCTGTGAGAAGACTATGTAGAGAATTTTCATGTTACCAGGCAAAATCTTCAAAAAAGTTTAAAATGTATATAAGCAAAATGTTTGAGCCAGATCACGATAATAAACAAAATTTAATCGCCTCTTCCTTGACTGAAGGATGACCTTCCCACAAAATTGTCAATATCAGTTATTTTGGATGCAATGCAAACAAAAACCCACAAACACAACCTCAGTCACACCTGAGATTACAGATTGCTCATTCTGCAACTATTGCCAATATGAAAAATTGACAAATGTTAAAAAAAAAAAAAAAAAAAAAAAAAAAAAAAAACAGGTTTAAAAGACATCCTAGGAAAGAAATGGTAAGAAAAGCAATAGTAAACAGTAATGTAATTATTTGTTTATTTATTTATTTTGTTTTAAATTGTTGACCAGTCTGTATGATTCCTGAAGTTTCTAATGATGAGCCCTGGTCTAGATTAGGCACCCTGCAGTCTTGATCTGGGAGGGTGGGTGACTAAGGTTTTGTACTTTGGGCTCAGTTGAAGTATCAGTTGTATTAGTAGGGTGGAGTGTGTGTCTGTATGTGTACACATGCTGGTGATTTTCTCTCCCTGTCTGTCCCCACCCAGCTGATTATTGGCCAAAAGTGTTTGACACAAGTTTTATCCTTCTTTCAGTCTTTGTTCTGACAGGACCAGGAACAACCAAAGAGGTTGTGGTGTCATCGTCTGATTTACTATCTTGTGCCCATTTATCAGATCAGCAGTGGAGTTGTTCAGATCATCAGTGCATG
Source organism: Thalassophryne amazonica (assembly GCF_902500255.1). Lineage (NCBI taxonomy): Eukaryota > Metazoa > Chordata > Actinopteri > Batrachoidiformes > Batrachoididae > Thalassophryne > Thalassophryne amazonica. Next base: position 66,281,350 of record NC_047109.1, on the reverse strand, counting down.
CATAATCCATACTACAGGGTGCATAGGCTGAGAACTGCAATTTCCTGCACGAATCCAAAGGAAACAAACATCCGGTCCAGTGATCTGTAAGCCAGCATTGATTTGATTATGCTGTCAGATGCTGTTCCACCTTATGATTTTGAAACTGTTCACACTGACTGGGAGTGTTTGTGCATTTTGGAGTGGAATTGGAGGCATGGACTTTGTTTAGAGAATAATTTCTCCTTGATTCTTTTTTGTTTTGTTTTTCTTTCTTTCTTTCTTTCTTTGAACTTGCCAGCTAACAAGAAAACGGTGGCGGTTATGTGCTTGATCTTCTCTATTGTATGTCTGGATTGCCCCCACCAATGGAAGAGAGATGTAATGCACAGTTTAGGATGGAAGTGGACAACAGTGCCAGTATCTCCAGTGTTATTACTCTTTAAAAAGTTAATCATCCCTATTTGGTGGCTATTATTTGTAAACTTGCGTTGCTCAAAAACTACAAAAGACAGGTTTGCATGATTTTAACAGATGACTGATATGACTGGAGCCAATAAACTAGAATTTAGGTGCATTTAAAAGCAATTTGCAGTCTGGGAACATTTAGTAGCCCAGAGATAATCTGGAATTTATGCTTAATAACCTGCAGTGGAATGTTTTCTTTTGCACACAAGATAATGTCTGTGCCCCCCCCCCCCCTTTTTTTTTTTTTTTTAGGCATTGCCTTCAATTCATACCTAATCTGTTTAGGGTCATGCAAATGGTGAGCATGAGCAAGCATCGATCAGTGATTACTCTAAGACTAAAATGAGAAAATGACAGCACATCGCTATTATCCTACCTGTAATGGGCTGTTATTGATGCACCACACAGGACCTGTACTTTTATTCCTGTGCTTGCAGTGCTGTTGTACTTTGGGCTCAGTTGAAGTATCAGTTGTATTAGTAGGGTGGAGTGTGTGTCTGTATGTGTACACATGCTGGTGATTTTCTCTCCCTGTCTGTGCTCCATCAGAATCCATCAGAATTTTGGCTCTCTGTTGGGACTGTTTACACAGAGATTGCTACCTGCTGCTTTGGACTTGAATTAACAGTCTTTTTCAAGACTTTTTTTTTACTTTTTTACCTTTTTACTTTTTTTTCCAACGCCTAAGGAAGACCTCTAACGGTCGAAACATTGCGACGGAGCACTTTTATCAGCTAACTTTCATCAGCGTTGGCAAGCTAACTAGCTTGCTAACGCTTTCGTTTTTATTTTTTTTTATTTTATTTATTTATTTTTTTTTCTCTTTTAGCACTGTTGTCGTGCGTTATCTGTGCTGCTCCACAGCGTGTTGATTTTTATTTTATTTTAGCACCGTTGTCGTGCGTTTGCTGTTGTCCTGCGTTGCCTGTGCTGCTTCATGGCCTGTTTGGTGCCTTGATTGGGGCACTCCTTCTGCTGAATCACCTTTAAATTATTTACACATTATTCACTTTGTGTGTCTTTAGGAATCCGCTAGGTTGCGTAGCTACTAGCTCTTAGCCGATTTAGCATGGCGGCTTCTCCTGTCTCACCCGCACTTTTCTGCTCTGGGTGTGAAATGTTTAGTTATTCCTCGGCCTCCTTTAGCAGTAACGGTACTTGTAATAAGTGCAGCTTATTCGTAGCTTTGGAGGCCAGGCTGGGCGAATTGGAGACTCGGCTCCGCACCGTGGAAAATTCTACAGCTAGCCAGGCCCCTGTAGTCGGTGCGGACCAAGGTAGCTTAGCTGCCGCTAGTTCCCCCCGGCAGATCCCGGGCAGTCGGGAAAGCAGGCTGACTGGGTGACTGTGAGGAGGAAGCGTAGCCCTAAACAGAAGCCCCGTGTACACCGTCAACCCGTTCACATCTCTAACCGTTTTTCCCCACTCGACGATACACTCGCCGAGGATCAAACTCTGGTTATTGGCGACTCTGTTTTGCATTTAATCATTAGTGATCGATCTCTGCCCCCCTTCACGGCATGTCTTTTTCCTGGTTTTTTCCCTCAGCCCCAACCAGTCTCAGCAGAAGACTGCCCCTCCCTGAGCCTGGTTCTGCTGGAGGTTTCTTCCTGTTAAAAGGGAGTTTTTCCTTCCCACTGTTGCCAAGTGCTTGCTCATAGGGGGTCGTTTTGACCGTTGGGGTTTTTTATAATTATTGTATGGCCTTGCCTTACAATATGGAGCGCCTTGGGGCAACTGTTTGTTGTGATTTGGCGCTATATAAGAAAAAAGTTGATTGATTGATTGATTGATAAAGAGAAGGCAATAACACATAGGAGAAGATCAGATGGCAAATTTCAGCTGTAAATGAATCATCATCAAGATGTGGCTGCCAGCTCGCAGTTCGTGTGCTTGTTTATCCAGCCGGTTTCAAGCTGGTGCCGTTGTATGTGGCCTGCCGTCGGCACTCGCTTCTTTTAGTGTCGTTTTTATTGTTTTTACACTTTGTTGCATGGAATGTGTCACCGCTCCTGGTGTATGATCGCCAGACTCTTATCAGCGTTCGGGCTTCGCTGGAGAATTTCGCTGTTTCTGGCTCGGGCGGACGGCCAGGGACGCGGCTGCCCCCGCCGCCTGTCTTAGCGTCCGTACCAGACTTTCTATGCCGGCCGCTTGGCGTGTTGCCTCGGCGTCTGCGTCGCAGAGGACGTGGGAAGAGAGGAGGAGTCCGTGTTCGGCTCAGAGTGTGCCTGGCTGTTTCCTGCAAACATGCTCCACGACAATTCATAGCCGGATTCTTCACACCATATGACGGCTACGACGTGCGGCGTTCTCTGACTTTTCGCTATCGGTGGCTCCGGCCGGTTGTCCGGGGTGCCGGGTCTCCACTTCCGCGTCGCCGTCGTGGCTGCGTGCAGGAGAACCTGCGCCTGCTCGGTCGTGTCTCCCAGCAGACTGACGTGCGCTCAGTCCGTGTGGCACTCGTCAACACAAGGTCACTCACAAGTAAGACTTTCATTTTGAATGACTTTTTCTCCAGTCGTGATCTGGACTTTCTCCTGTTAACGGAGACCTGGTTGAAACCAGGTGAAAATAGCGCCTTTTCTGAGCTCCTCCCCCCCGGCTGCTCGTTTTTCAGCTCCCCGCGAGCATCAGGTCGAGGCGGTGGTGTGGCCACTGTCTTTAAAGACAGTTTTAAATGCCGATTTTTATCTTCTAATGTCTACTCCACTTTTGAACTTCAGTTGTTTGTGATGGAGTTCGACTGTCCTGTGCTCTGTGCTGTTGTTTATCGTCCACCAAAATTTAATAAGGATTTTATTCAGGAGTTTTCTGAGTTTCTGGCAGATTTTATCCCAAAATATGACAAATGTTTGGTCTGTGGTGATTTTAATATTCATATCTGTTGTCCTTCTAATCAGCTGGCTGATGATTTTAAAAGCCTCCTGAACTCTTTTGGTCTAACACAAGTTGTGGATGGACCAACACATAATCTTGGACACACCTTGGACCTGGTTATTTCTTTTGGGCTCTCAGTTTCACTTAAGGACATATCAGACATTGCTATTTCAGATCACTTTCCTGTTATTTTTGAATTTATTGCTCCTCCATCTGCTAGTAAGCCACTTGTTCCTGTCTCTCGCCGCCGTTTGGTCACCTCCTCGACAGCGGGGGACTTTGCTGCTGCCTTCATGGACTCTCAGTTTTATGCCATGAATGGACTGGTTTCTCCATTACTCCCAGATAACATCCTCTCTTCTTTCCACTCTACATGCACAGTCATTTTGGACTCTGTTGCACAGATGCGCTGCAAATCCAGGAAATCAAAATCCGACCCCTGGTTAAATGCCACGACCCGTGCCCTCAGGCAACGCTGCAGACGGGCGGAGAGAAAATGGAAAAAGGACAAACTGCAGGTGTCTCTGGGTTTTCTGAGGGACAGTCTAACTGACTATCAGAAGGCTGTGAAGGAGGCAAAAGCACAATATCTGTCTCATATTATTTCGAGCAGTTGTCATCGTCCCAGTGTGTTATTTCAGACTATAAACTCAGTTGTAAATCCACACACCTCTGTTTTGTTGGACGCTACAACCACAACCTGTGAGGAGTTTCTTCAGTTTTTTATTGATAAGGTTTCATCAGTCAGACAGAACGCTGATCAGAACTGTAATGTTGAGTTGTCTGCTCCTCGTGCACATTCTACTGTGCTCGAACAGTTTGAGCCCATTTCTTTTGCATCTCTCGCTGATGTTGTAAAACACATAAAATCTACAAGTTGTCCTTTTGATGTTGTTCCAGCTAAGGTGCTGAAGGAGGCTTTTAATACTGTTGGGGCAGGTCTCCTAACTTTTATCAATGCTTGCCTTAGATCAGGGTCTGTTCCAGCTGCTTTTAAACATGCTGTGGTTCAACCTCTTCTTAAAAAACCTCACCTGGACTCATCAGTTTTATCCAATTTTAGACCTGTCTCTCATCTGCCATTTCTATCTAAGGTTTTAGAAAAGGTTGTCTTTTTACAGTTACAATCATTTTTAGAAGACAATCTCATCCTTGAAAAATTCCAGTCTGGGTTTAGATCGCGACACAGCACTGAGTCAGCACTTTTAAAAGTTCATAATGATATTACTCTGTCGGTGGATGCAGGGAATCCTGCTGTGCTGGTTCTGTTGGACCTCACAGCAGCCTTTGATACTGTGGATCACACAGTACTTGTTTCCCGCTTGGAACATTTTATTGGCATTCATGGTATTGCACTTGAGTGGTTTAGATCATATTTGGCTGAAAGGAGCTTTTCTGTCATGATTGGGGACCTTTCCTCATCAACTGCTCCTCTGTGCTGTGGAGTGCCGCAGGGATCTGTCCTTGGGCCGATTCTATTTTCTTTGTACATTCTGCCATTGGGGTCAATTATAACCCAGCACAATTTGTCCTTTCATTGTTATGCAGATGATCTGCAAATCTATCTGCCTGTGAGGACTAATGGGAGTGATGCTTTGTCATCATTATTTAATTGTATTCGTGATGTAAAGCAGTGGCTGTCCCGAAACTTCCTTTACCTGAATGATGGTAAAACTGAGATCATGGTGTTTGAGCGCACTGGCATACCAAATGTGGTAACACCAAATTTTGGTGCTTTGGCTAACTATGTAAAACCAGCTGTCAAGAATTTGGGAGTGATATTTGACAGCTGTTTGAGGTTCGATCAACAGATAAATTCTGTTGTCAAAGCTAGTTTTTTCCAACTTCGCCTCTTGGCTAAAATAAAGCACTTTCTCAGTAGACGTGATCTTGAGACGGCCATTCATGCTTTCATCAGCTCCAGACTTGATTATTGTAATGCACTTTATGCGGGCATTAATCAGTCATCTCTTGCGCGTCTCCAGTTGGTGCAGAATGCTGCTGCTCGTCTTTTGACAAACACTTCTAGACGTGAGCATATTGCGCCCATCCTATACTTACTCCACTGGCTTCCAGTTCGTTTTAGAATTGATTTTAAAATTTTAATGTTTGTTTTTAAAGCTATTTATGGCCTTGCACCTCCCTACTTGTCTGAAATTTTAACTTTGCGCACCTACAGTAGGACGTTAAGGGCGTCTGGCCAGCTTTACTTAGATGTTCCAAGGTCAAGATATAAACGCTGGGGTGATCATGCTTTCGCGGTAGCTGGCCCCAGACTGTGGAATGAGCTACCTCTTGAGTTACGTACTATTCCTGACCTAGCACTTTTTAAATCTAAGTTAGACTTATTTATTTAAACTGGCTTTTAACACTTAGTGGGGAGGTGACATGTTCTGTTATTTTTATGTTCTTTTTTTATGTGTTGTTTTAAAATTTTATTTTATATGTGTTTTATTTTGTAAATTTGTGTTTTTAATGTTAAGCACTTTGGACACCAGTCGGTGCTGTAAAGCGCTTGATTGAGCCAATGTGGGGTCTACAGGTCTTCTTTGAGAGTTTGTCTTTTTATAGGCCACGAGCCATCTCGGTCATTATTTTTCACAGCATCTCACGAAAAATTCAAACTTAAGTTAATTGTGATTAGCTTTATGACATCTTTAATATTTAAAACAATTGTAAACCCATTGCTGAATCTCAATTTTTATTTTATTTTATTGAAATATGAAGAGTACATAAGGGAGCAGGCATGGTTACACATCACATAATTGAATGTAAGATGTAAAATTTTTGATTTGCTGAATGTTACACTGATTTCATTATCCATAGAATGCAGTTATGGAGTACAGCACATGTCCCGGCAGCACGGTGGCTTAGTGGTTAGCACTGTTGCCTCACAGTGAGAAGGTCATGGGTTCAATTCCCACCTGTGGCCTTTCTGTGTGGAGTTTGCATGTTCTCCCCGTGTTTGCGTGGGTTTCCTCCGGGTGCTGTGGTTTCCAAAGACATGTGGGTTAGGTGGATTGGAATCTTTAAATTGTCCATAGGTGTGCGGGTGGGTGTGAATGTGTTTGTCTGTTTGTGGCCCTGTGACAGACTGCCGTCCTGTCCTGGGTGTACCTCGTGTTGTATGACTGCTGGGATAGACTCCAGTTCCCCCCGACCCTTGATTGGACTAAGCACTTGAAGGTGTGTGTGTGTGTGTGTGTGTGTGTGTGTGTGTGTGTGTGTGTGTGTGTGTGTGTGTGTGTGTGTGTGTGTGTGTGTGTGTGTGTGTGTGTGTGTGTGTGCGCATAGGTCCCCAACCCTGCGCATGGAGATCACCTGCCCTGCATGTTTTCATGTGTACCTGCTAAAGCTGTCATATCATAACGTCCATGATAAATACAGGTACAAATTTTTCACATGATTAAAAAACACCCATCATGTTGCAACATAAGTAGCTAGGATTTGTTATCGCGTGCAAGATGGCATAGTTGTTTGGCAAGCTGTCCGCTCATTCTTCTTGGTTGTTTTACTGTGTTTTTTTTTGCAGCTGACAGTTTCTCCTCCCCTGGTTTATAACATCAAGCATTGCTGCCCCTGAACCATCTCCTAGGTTTTTTCTTTCTTTCTTTTTTTTTTTAAATTGGTGGTGGTCTGGAGAAATTTGTAAGTCATTTTCTACATTTGTGTGTGTGTGTGTGTGGGGGGGGGGGGGGGGGGGGGGGGGGGGGGGGGGGGGGGGTAGAGACAGTGAGCAGCAGTCAAAATAATTTTTGTTAACATCTGCCACCTGAGTGAAATGTAATGTGTATGACTGAAAACTACATGCTAAGGCTTTAAGGTTTTAGCCCAGCAACACCCATCCAAGCTGGATTTGTTACCAACATAAATGCACTTGCTGCCTGAGGTGTTGTTTGTCTGGGGCATAGACCCCCCCCCCCCCCCAATATTTAAAACCTTCAGACAGAGGACACTGAGGAAACTGACTGAGCCTCCTTCATTGACAGCAATGGTCTGTTTTACATAATCAGCAGTGACATTATTTTTGGACTTAACATCAGATCATTGTCCACCAAATTACCTGTACTAACATGTAAATTCAATATTATCATTGCGATGGATCGGAAAATCCTGCTAAATATATTCCTGTTCCAGTTTGTTTATTTTCTGTTAGAACCCCCGTCATAGGCCGATTGAGGCCGAATTGCATCAGAATCACACATCTGGCCAAAGTCGGAAAGTACGAGGGCTGTCCATAAAGTATAGGTCCTTTTTATTTTTTTCAAAAACTATATGGATTTCATTCATATGTTTTTACGTCAGACATGCTTGAACCCTCGTGCGCATGCGTGAGTTTTTCCACGCCTGTCGGTGACGTCATTCACCTGTGAGCACTCCTTGTGGGAGGAGTCGTCCAGCCCCTCGTCGGAATTCCTTTGTCTGAGAAGTTGCTGAGAGACTGGTGCTTTGTTTGATCAAAATTTTTTCTAAACCTGTGAGACACATCGAAGTGGACATGGTTCGAAAAATTAAGCTGGTTTTCGGTAAAAATTTTAACAGCTGATGAGAGATTTTGAGGTGATACTGTCGCTTTAAGGACTTCCCACGGTGCGAGACGTCGCGCAACGCTCTCAGGCGCCGTCGTCAGCCTGTTTCAAGCTTAAAACCTCCACATTTCAGGCTCTATTGATCCAGGACGTCGTGAGAGAACAGAGACGTTTCAGAAGAAGTCGGTTTCAGCATTTTATCCGGATATTCCACTGTTAAAGGAGATTTTTTTAATGAAAGACGTGCGGGCGGATTGCAGCGTCGGCTCGCAGCCGCCGCTACACTCCGCTACAGGAAAAACACCTCTGTTGGAAGCCTTAAGGACAAGTTGGAACATGTCCAGCTGTTAAACAATTTCTCATATACTCACTCCACTGAAAGCCATCAAAAGCCGCCTGGATTTTACAAATGGTTATCAACACGGAGGTGTTTTTCCTGTGCCGCCGCACCGCGTCGGCTGAGTCCCGACACGTGGACCCGTCCGCACGTCTTTCATTAAAAAAATCTCCTTTAACAGTGGAATATCCGGATAAAATGCTGAAACCGACTTCTTCTGAAACTTCTCTGTTCTCTCACGACGTCCTGGATCAATAGAGCCTGAAATGTGGAGGTTTTAAGCTTGAAACAGGCTGACGACGGCGCCTGAGAGCACTGCGCAACGTCTCGCACCGTGGGAAGTCCTTAAAGCGACAGTATCACCTCAAAATCTCTGATCAGCTGTTAAAATTTTTACCGAAAACCAGCTTAATTTTTCGAACCATGTCCACTTCGATGTGTCTCACAGGTTTAGAAAAAAATTTGATCAAACAAAGCGCCAGTCTCTCAGCAACTTCTCAGACAAAGGAATTCCGACGAGGGGCTGGACGACTCCTCCCACAAGGAGTGCTCACAGACGAATGACGTCACCGACAGGCGTGGAAAAACTCACGCATGCGCACGAGGGTTCAAGCATGTCTGACGTAAAAACATATGAATGAAATCCATATAGTTTTTGAAAAAAATAAAAAGGACCTATACTTTATGGACAGACCTCGTATTGAGGTACGGTCTGAAGACTGATGGATGGCAGTCTCTGAGCAGTCTTATAGTCGGTCCCATTCGCTCAGCTGTCTCGATTGTGTTGCAAAGTTCAAAACACTCTTGGTGCCATCGAGATGGGATGCACTTCTGATGGCGGTCTATGTGCAGTTTGTGTTGTGGGTCATCTGATCACAGTCTGCATATTCTGACAGCTTTAAAACACATTTGAAACGATCTGATTGCGGTTGATTGAGGTCTGAGATGGATCAGTCACGGAAAAGCCTGCCGGCATGTTGTGCCACGTATGTCCACCTCCACTGGACCCCGGCCATGGAGGGCAAAGGAAATGTTGATATGTAATAAAATGTATGTGGCACTTTGATGTGTGTCATGTCAGTTGTCAGCCTTTTTGTGTGCGCACTATGGAAGGACAGCTCCTGGGCTCACGCACCCACATCGGCTCGTTCAGCCATTATAAACACACGGCCACACACTCGCACGCAAATGTGCAGACATGTGAGAGACCGGATTATGACCATTTTTGCAGTGTCGGTCTGGTTCCTGCACGTTCTTGCTATGTGTGACGGGGGTAGTCTTTTAAGACCTTTTTGGTCTGCATGTGGTGTAGTCAGGTTTATATTTGCACTGAAAAGGCTTTCTTGTTACAATGACAATAAAGAATCTGAATCTGAAGCTCTGTAATAAAAAAAATACATGATTACATTAAGCACATTTTCAGTTTACAACTTCAAATTTTGCAGTTTTGCATTTACATTCTCGAGCGCACAACATAAGTCCAATCATTTCTGAAAGTGAGAGAATTGTCAGCTTCCACTCATTTATCATTTTATTTATTAATTTTTGATATTGCCATTATCATTTTTGCAAATTTCCTTCACACATTGTGGCATAGGTTTGAGGTTATAACACCCACTCCTAGTATCTGCTGCAACCACAGCTGATTAGTTAAGAATGGCGTTTCCAGTCTTTTGATTAGCTAAGCACACCTGACTTGGTTACTGTATGTACTGGCAGATGAATAGTAAATTGAGGAGAAAAAACAGTGGAGAAAATGAAGTATTTGGCGTTCAATGTGTTTTTGTTTGGCTGCAGAAATGATGGTGGAATTTAAAAAAAAATGTCTTTGATGGCTGGATAGAGAGAAGACTGTCAGTAATAAAAGCATATACAATTGCAAACATTCCCTGGAACATACCTCATTTAAAATCAAAATAGCACATGGTCATTTGGAGCTTTCCAAAGTGATGTCACGTTTCTCTTTCAGTCCAACTAAAATTTCAAATGTAAAGGTACAGTCACACTGTGACTGACTGAGTAAACTGATGTAATAGATTGTGGCAGCAACACTGCTGTGGAGTAGTAACAGGATGGTGGGGTGTTATGACAGCATGGTGGATGGGGCACTTTTTCAAGGCATTTGGCTTGGAAAGGCCATGTTTCCCTGTGTGGGGAGTTGATAAAATATGCATTACCTTTATGTCAGTTTAAAAAAAATTCAAATGCCTGAGATCAGTTTGAAACACTTAATGTTCTGCAAGCTGTAGTTAATTAATCCCCCATCCCTATTTCAAATAGTTAGAAAAATGGTAAACTGTTGCAGTTATGAAGTAGTTAATTAGTCTGGTAATTGTTCCAGCACTGATTGCTTTCTTTTTTCATTTTAATGTTAAATTGGAAACTGCACAACAATGGGTGTATTGAGCAAGAAAATTAATATACTTTTTACAGCATGTTTGTGTCACCTTTGTTAAAGTGGTTGATTAAAGCCAGTCACTTTATATGTTCACAGTCATGGGTGTTTGCAAGAAATGTTTGTAATACGAGGTCTATTAGAAAAGTATCCGACCTTATTATTTTTTTCAAAAACCATATGGATTTGAATCACGTGTGATTACATCAGACATGCTTGAACCCTCGTGGGCATGCAAGAGTTTTTTCACGCCTGTTGGTTACGTCATTCGCCTGTGGGCAGTCTTTGAGTGAGGAGTGGCCCACCCTCTCGTCGATTTTTTTTTTTTTTTTTTTTTTTTTTTTTCATTGTTTAGGAATGGCTCAGACTGCTGCTTTGTTTGATCAAAATTTTTCAAAACTGTAAGGCACAACTGAGTGGACACCATTCGATAAATTCAGCTGGTTTTCGGTAAAAATTTTTACAGCTGATGAGAGATTTTGGTCTGGTAGTGTTGCCGTAAGGACGGCCCACGGTGCCTGACGGCGATCTGCGCTTCGAGGCGGCAACGTCTCGCCATTTCAAGTTGAAAACTTCCACATTTCAGGCTCTGTTGACCCAGGAAGTCATCAGAGAACAGAGAACTTTCAGAAGAAGTCGGCATGAGGAGTTTATTCGGACATTCCATTGTTAACGGACATTTTGCAATGAAAAAACGTACGGGCAGAGTCGCATGTCGGGCCGGACCCGACCGTGGGGGGTCGCGACAGGAAAAACACCTCCATTGGAAACCTTAACGGGCAAGTTGGAACATGCCCAAGCTGTTAAACAATTTCTCAGTTACTCACTTGTTGAAAGCCATCAAAAGCCGCCTGAATTTTACTAATGGTTTTCAACACGGAGGTGTTTTTCCTGTCGCGGCGCACGTCTTTCATTAAAAAATGTCCTTAAACAGTGGAATGTCCGCATAAAGTCCTCATGCCGGCCTCTTCTGAATCTTCTCTGTTCTCTCACGACGTCCTGGGTGAATTAAGCCTTAAATTAGGATGTTTTCAGGTCGAAACAGGCCGACGACGGCGCCTGGAAGCGCTGCGCGACGTCCCGCTCCGTGGGAAGTCCTTACACCGACAAACACCCCATAATCTCTCATCAGCCGTTAAACTTTTCACCGAAAACCAGCTTAATTTCTCGAATAGTGTCCACTCGGATATTCCTCACAGGTCCAGAAAACATTTTGATAAAGCAACGCGCACCGTCTCGAGCAGCGTGTGAAACAAAGGAATTCAGCCGAGAGGGCGGGACCACATCTCACTCAAGGCCTGCCCACAGGGAAATGACGTCACGACGCGTGAAAAAACTCACGCATGCGCACAAGGGTTCAAGCATGATTGGTGTAATCGCACGTCATTCAAATCCATATAGTTAAAAAAATAAATGTCGGTTTCTTATCTAATAGACCTCGTATAAGATGTTTTGTTGCATGAAAAGCTACACATGCAGCCTTTTTGTTGAACGGAGGTTCCGAATGGACAGATTTGACTGCTTACAGCTGTGAGATTTGTCCCTATATATATATATATATATATATATATATATATATATATATATATATATATATATACGAGGTCTGTCAATAAAGTAACAGACCTTTTTATTTTTTTTTAAACTATATGGATTTGATTCATATATTTTTACGTCAGACAAGCTTGAACCCTCGTGCGCATGCGTGAGTTTTTCCACGCCTGTCGGTGACGTCATTCGCCTGTGAGCACGCCTTGTGGAAGGAGTGGTCCCGCCCCCTCGTCGGATTTTCATTGTCTGGAAATGGAGGAATGATTTGGACTTTTTTTCCATCAGAATTTTTTCAGAAGCTGTTAGAGACTGGCACCTGGAAACCATTTGAAAAATTTATCTGGCATTCGGTGAAAATTTTACGGGCTTCACAGAGAATAAGGACTGTTACTACAGCTTTAAGGATGGCTTTAAGGACGCTCGGCGTGCCGCGCTCCGAGCTGCGATGACGAGGCAGAAAACGCCAGATCATTCCTAAGCTGATGGGACAAGTTGGGACATGCCTATCTCGGCTTTCAATGCTTACCAGTCCAGTAAGTATCAGAGAAATTGTGGAGAGCTGGGCTTGTCCTAACTTGTCCTCTGACACCCCGAAACGGAGGTGTTCCTTTGCCTCGCTCAAACAGCGAATCGGTCGTTATGCACGAAGCCTCCGCGCGGCTTTCCATGACAAAATCTCTTGTTAAAAGTGAAATCTGCCGGAAAATGGCTGATGTCCAGCTCTTGTGATAACCAGAGAAAGTGCACACGACGGTCTCGTATCCACAGAGCCATCAGCTTAGGAATGATCTGGCGTTTTCTGCCTCGTCATCGCAGCTCGGAGCGCGGCGCGCCGAGCGTCCTTAAAGCTGTAGTAACAGTCCTTATTCTCTGTGAAGCCCGTAAAATTTTCACCGAAAGCCAGATAAATTTTTCAAATGGTTTCCAGGTGCCAGTCTCTAACAGCTTCTGAAAAAATTCTGATGGAAAAAAAGTCCAAATCATTCTGCCATTTCCAGACAATGAAAATCCGATGAGGGGGCGGGACCACTCCTTCCGCAAGGTGTGCTCACAGGCGAATGACGTCACCGATAGGCGTGGAAAAACTCACGCATGCACACGAGGGTTCAAGCTTGTCTGACGTAAATCCATATAGTTTTAAAAAAAATCAAAAGGTCCGTTACTTCATTGACAGACCTCGTATATATATATATATATATATATATATATATATATATATATATATATATATATATATATATATATATATATATATATATATATATATAGATATATATATATATATATATATATATATGTATGTGTGTGAATCCAGAAAGTATTCACAGTGCTTCACTTTTTCCACATT